>NC_140177.1:115926097-116526097 GCF_963971535.1 Notolepis coatsorum | reverse complement strand
GGTTTGATTTGCTTGCAGAGTAGAAGAGGGGGTCTTTGTCAGAGTTCCAACTGGTGAATTATTAATGCCTTTACAGACGTTCTGTTATATCCGCTTGATGTGGCTGATTCTTCGGTGGCGCGACCGATGTTTTATTCATTGGCGTCATCCAAGTTTCATAACGCAAGGTTAGAAGATGGAAAGAATGCTTTCAGAATCAAACTACTATATGACGGATGGGAGCGGCACGGTGGATAGGAACATTTCAAAGACTGTCGTGTGTGTACTGTAACTGCTCGAGGTCTGAATCGGATCGACTCGGGAACCCGCCGACACGTCAAGATGTGGCTGTCTTGACAGAACTCTGGTTGTCCTCCTCAGACGTCGAAGAGCGAGAGGTTTGGTTTCAACAAAGCGGCGAGAAGGCAGAAAAAGAATCCCCCAGTCAGCTCTTTAAGTTTACTGAAGGTCTCCATGACGCCGCCACTTCGGCTCCCGTTACAACGGGGCGCTGCTTCGGGGGGGCCTCAGAGTGGCCATTTGGACATCACTCAGCACTTCTCATCCCAGGAGTGTTAATGGCCTTAGTCCTTAACGCATGATACAGGAGACCATTCTCACTTAATTTTGAAGTGAGGGAAAACAGGATTGCTGAAAGGTATTACGATAATGGGTGATATGTAGACCAACCTAATGGGGGGGGGGGGGAGTATGTAAAAAGTATGGAATATATGATATACTGGACTTGGGAAGGTGAGAAAGAAATCTGCATGTCTTGATATATACTTGACACTTGATATACATTTAAGAGTGTATAGAATAGAATAGAATGGAATAGAATAGAATAGAATAGAATAGAATAGAATAGAATAGAATAGAATAGAATAGAATAGAATAGAATAGAAGTACTTTATTGATCCTGAGGGAAATTCAGCACTACACAGTAAACATTTAGGTAGTCAAAAATCTAAAATCACAAATAAGAATAAAATACAGTCAGGGATATACATTCTGAGATATGTATGTACATTCTAAAATATACAGCCAAAAATATATAATATAATACCTGGTTTCCTGAATAAGGCCAGTGTAATTAAATGTCTTATTGTTAAAGGAAAACTCCAACATTTTGGGAAATTTGCTTATTTAACATCTTCCCTGGAGTTAGACAAGAAGACCTTTTTTGTCTCTCTGCATGCATTAGGCTTAGGGAACGCCCGCACCGTTAGCGTAGCTTAGCTTCATCACTGGAAGTGGGTCAGACCTTTACCCTGAAGTTCCCTACAGTCCCCTACAGTCACGAAATACACTCCAAATACAACTCCAAAATGTTCCTGTAAACATGTTGTGACCTGTGTATTTACCACGTGGAGAAATAAAAAATGATTGAATTCGACATTTACGTTTTCTAAACAGATATACTCAGAACTATTTTTTGCCGAACCACTCCTCTCTGGGCTCAGTGATTTCCCGTCACCAGTGCTACTTTCTAACGCGAGGCCAGTGTTTGTTTACATTTTCATTTCATTCAAAGGATCCGAACCGATTGAAGTTATTATGGAGAGATGATGTTTGTGAATGGAGAGGAGCGCCAGCTGTTTGGAGAACGGAAAAGTTGACGTGTCTAATCTATTCGGATAGTTGTATGGCACACGGTTTGAGTGGCGAGTTTTTTCTTTGTTGGCTAAACTGATTTGTGACTGGAGTTGGATGGATGTGCACTTAGAGGATGAGGAAGAGATGGAAGGGGGAGAGAGTGGAGAAGAGTATTCACAGATTGGCAGAGGGGGTGGGGGATTGCGAAGAGGAGCCGAGATGGGCGGGATGATGAAGGACAGGTAGTGGGGAGTGCGAAGAAAATAAATGTCGGTAAGGAGGAAGAGTTTAAAGTGATAATAAAATGTAACGAAGGAAAGGGGGTAAAAGGGCTTAGCCCAACGGCGTTGTCGGATGTATTGAGGAAGGCACTAGGAGGGGATATAGAAATGGCAAGGACCTTATGGGATGGGAGCCTGTTTGTGAAGTGCAGAAGTGAGGAGCAGAGAAAGAAAGCCATGAGTCTAACAATGCTGTATAGAAAAGGAGATATATCGGAGAAAAAGATAGTTGGTGAACAGAGAGGGACTAGGGGAGTCATAACAGGGGTACACACGGGAGAAGATGTGAAAAGGTTGGAAAAAGAGATTACTAGTAAAGGAGTAGAAGTTTTAGCAATAAAACGGCTACAGACCTCTAGAAATGGGGAGAAGACGGACAGTGAGTTGATACATTTTGGGAGTGAAGTGCTTCCAACGACAGTAATGATCGGGTATATGAGCTTCTATGTAAGGGAGTCCGTTCCCCCGCTGGTTAGATGCTACAAATGTCAGAGGTATGGACATATTGCGAATGTATGCAGAGGGAAGCAAAGGTGCGGGAAGTGTGGAGGAGAGCATGAATATGGCAAATGTGACGAAAAGGCGGAGATTAAGTGTTGCAATTGTGGAGGGAACCATACAGCAGCGTATGGTGGGTGCGAAGTGAGGAAGAGAGAGGTTGAGATTCAGCAAGTTAAAAGGGAACACAAAGTGTCATATGCAGAGGCAGTAAAGTTTCATAAAAATGATAGAAGAGAGGAGGAATACAGCCAACGACAGCCCAGTAGCAAAAAAAAACCAGAGCAATAATGAAGGAAGAATAAGACCAGAGAAAGAGCATAACAGCAAACCAGAAGTAGTAAAAGATAAGATAGTGGTGTTTCTAGCGTACGTTATCAACTGTTCAGGACAAGCAAAATCCAAAACGGAAAGAATCAAAATGGTAGTAAAGGCAGCAGCTATATTCCTAGGGAGGAGTGAAAGAAATGGCTGCAGGAGAAGGAACATCAAAGGAGCCTCCTTATGGTGTATGTTAGTATTACAATGGAACGCTAGAAGCCTGATAGCGAATGGACAGGAGTTTAAGGGATATGTTGACAAGTTGAAAAGGAAACCAGATATAATATGCATTCAGGAAACATGTTTGAAACCAAGTTTGGATTTCATCATTAAAGGGTATACAACAGTACATAAAGATAGATGCAGTGGAAATGGGGGAGGGTGTGCAATGTTTATTAAAGAGGGCATACACTATAGAAGGTTAGGAACAATACAAGAACTGGAAGTAATAGTTATTGAAGTATGGAGTAAGACAGAGAGTTGGAAGATAATAAATTTGTATAACCGATGCAAAGGGTTAGAGAAAATAAAACTAGAAATAATATTAGAAAATTGGAGAGGTAATGTTGTTTGGTGTGGAGACTTCAATGCACACAGCACAATATGGGGTGAACAAGAAGATGCAAATAGGGAAGTATTAGAAGAGATAATGGATGAAAAGGAATTGGTTTAAATGATGGGTCGGGGACAAGAGTGAATCTGATAAAGGGTACAGAATCAGTATTAGATCTCACTTTGGTAACGCAAGCTATGGCTGGAAATATTCATTGGGAAGTACATAAAGAGAGTACTATAGGTAGTGATCATTACCCAATATGCATTAGGAAGGGCAGAAAGGGAAATAGAACAGGATGAGAGAGAGGGGAGGTGGAAGTTTGAAGGGGCAGATTGGGACAAATACAAAATGTTAACTGATGAGAAATTGAGGGAAATAAATGTAGACCAGGATATTAATGGCCTCAACACAGAAATAAGTAATGGTATAGTAGAAGCAGGGAGAAAAGCGATACCGAAAGTTAAAAATAGTAACAGGAAAAAGATAGTTCCATGGTGGATGAAAGAATCCACTGAGGCAATTAAAAATAGGAATAAGGCTTTTTTTGTAATTGAGTATAAAAGAAAGCAGGCAATAGTTAGGAATGTAGTAAAGAAAGTGAAGAAAGAATGCTGGAGGAGGTTCTGTGAGTCAATACGCTGTAAAAATTAACCAGCATTTCACAACATTTAACAGTATTATCTTACAGTAACATATTGTAATGAAGGCCCCCTGTAATATCCCAACAAATACATGTAAAAAAGACAGTATCCTTTGATTTCACATTATATTATTATTATTATTATTTCACAATAAAATATTGCAATCAAAATCCTCTGTAATATCACATTTTGTAATCTCACAGTAGCATAGCAATATTTCACATTATATTATTATTATTTCACAATAAAATATTGCAATCAAAATCCTCTGTAATATCACATCAGATTTTGTAATCTCACAATAGGATAGCAATATTTCAGCACCTGTGTAGTCTGCGTCACTGCTACTACACTGAAAAAACGGGAAAGAGCAGGTCTTTGAATTTACATCAATACAGTATATGCAATATATGCAACAAATTCATTTATAATCATTTTGTGATCATGTTTCAAGTAAACTTCTGTTGTTTATGGAGAATGTTGAATTTACTGGTTTCTCTACCCAACCCCCCCCCCCCCCCCCCCCACCCAACCACCTCCAATGCACAGTTATTCCAACTCCCTACCCAACCCCCACCCCCCCACCCAACCCCACCCCCCCACCCCCCCCACCCCACCCCCCCAACCTCCTCCGATGTACAGTTTCTTCGTCAAATGTATACATTGAGTCTCAGGAAGCAGGTGCAGCAGGTCTACAAGATACACTACACAACCAAGGTACCCATGTACATGTCAAAATACTTCCCAAAGGTCAGTGAATCACGATCACAACACCAGAGGGAGCTCCACAAATCATGTTAAACCCAGATTCGGCTCAAACAAGGGACTAAACACGTTTCGCAATTATGCCACATCAATGTGGAACGCCCTACCCAAAGCTGTAAAGGAATGTGAATCACTACCCACTTTCAAAACCACTCTCAAAGAACACCTACGGGAGACTGCAATTCGAAACTGGCCCCTGTAAATGTCCTAACCCAACCCCCTCCTATGTACAGTAAATTACCCTGTATGGTTTTGTCAATATTCCAATGTACAGTTTTGCTTGTACAGTTGTACAGTGTTCCCCACCCACCCCTCCTATGTACCCCCCCACCCACCCACCCACCCAACCACCACCAATGTACACCCACCCCCCCCCCCACCCACCCAACCCCACCCCACCTACCCAACCTCCCCCAATGTACAGTTTTTACATCAAATGTATATACTCTCTTTTCTGGACTATTTTTGTATCACAAACAGTACTATATTTGCAAATCTGGAATGTCATAAATAGATGTAGCAGTACTGTCTATCTGTATGTCATGTATGTCATATATGTCCTGATGAATTGAAAATGGGGGACCCTGATGTAAACAAGATGAAAGTCTTTCTCTGGTCTGCATCCCCTTAACAATTGTGTGTATTGAGCTGTACTGTATTGTACCCATTCTGCAATCTGTTAATAACGTTTTCAATCAATCAATCAATCAATCGCAGTACTGTCTATCTGTATGTCATGTATGTCATTATGTTCTTATGATGAATTGAAAATGGGGGACCCTGATTGTTGACAGAGTCTGGCTATGGGGCGACAATAATGTGGTCAAGAGGCATGGTTTCTACCTTCAGCCATTAATCAGCGTGGTTTATTATTTGCATGGTAAGGCAGCAGTACAAGAGTTCTCCTCTCCGTGAGAGGCAGGTGGGAAAGAGGTAGAGGGGGAGGAGACATCTCCTTAAATACTCTCCACCTGGTGGTAGCATTAGTGGCTCCGCCTATAGCGCCCTCTAGTGGAAACAGTTATGTACAGTCAGTGGAAACAGTTAAATACAGTTAGACAGTTACTTGCAATCCTACATAGAACCTCTAACTTTAACACTCCCACTTAGGGTTGTATAGCACACTGTATAACTTCTTCAAAAACAATTTACAAAGAAAATAATACAGTTCAGAACATCAAAAAGAATATGGCAGTCAATATTTACACACCAAACATGACCTCTGCAAATCTCTTCAATTTCAGTTTGGAAACAGGTTTCGTCATAGTGTCTGCTACCATGTCGTCCGTTGGACAATAAATCAGTGTCATTCTTTCTTCTCTGATGACAGATCTGATGAAATGATATTTTACATCGACATGTTTACATCTATGTCGGCACACAGGGTTTCTAGCTATTTGCAATGGTTCCCTGGTTGTCCTCATAAACAACAGTCTTCATATATACATAGGTATCCATCCCTTCGAGCAGTTGTTCTAGATAAATACATTCCTGTATTGTCATAGCTAGAGCCATATATTCGGCTTCACAAGTTGATAGTGTCACTGTAGGCTTTAAGCCCTAAGCCCTCGCTGCCCTTTCTGAAACACAGCTGTTTGTCTGCTGTACCTTTGAGATAACGAAAAACATGTTTTGCTGTAATCCAATGCTCCTCTGTGGGGTCAGCAAAATGCTGTGACAATTTACTCACTACAAAACATAGGTCAGGGCGAGTACATGTTGTCAAATAAATGAGGCTACCCACAGCTTCTCTGTAAACAATTTTTTTACATCAGTCAAAACGTTTCAGGATCTTTTCCACATAATTAAATCATTTTGAACATGGTAAATCATTCACTTCTGTATTTAAACATAGAATCCAGTTCTGTATTTAAACATGGAATCCACTCAGGTATTTAAACCTGGAATCTACTCCTTCTGTATTTAAACCTGGAGTATCCTCCTCCTGCATTTAAGCATGTAGCCACCCTCCTTCCGTATTTAAACATGGAGTACCCTCCTTCAGTATTTAAACATATAGCTACGAACCTTACTTTGTACTTGTTGTGGCCTGCAATACCCTCCTTGATTGAATACACCCATTTCCCTCCCACTGTCTGTCTGCCCTCTGGTAACTTGGTTAGAGTAAAGGTGTGGTTGTCCTCTAGGGACCTCATCTCCTCATCCATTGCTCTCTCCCATTTACTTGATTCAGGGGACACTATGGCCTCTTTAAAGGTTGGAGGTACCCCACTGACTACTCTGTAGCAGTAATCAATGGTGGTAAGTGTACTGTCATCCTCGTCACTTTCTCTCCGGGCATAGTCTGTCAGATACTTTGGGGGTTTGTGTTCCCTTGAGGGACACCTCCCAGTGCTTGGGGCACGTGATGTCACCCTCGGGTGCTCCTCGTCATCGCCCTCTGGGGGTTGCTGACTGTCTGTCTGCACGACCGTGCTAAGTACACTGGGCTGAGGTGTCTCTGTTTCTTCACACCTTACTCTGGAGTCCAGCTCTGGCTCCTCTGTCTGTGTATCGCTCTCACATGTTGTCTTTGTGACAAACTTGACTAGCCTGTGTTTCTGCACTCTCCCTTTACCGGGATGATAAACTAGGAAAGCGGGGCTTCCTTTGTCGTGCCCTACAAAGAGTCCTTTTTCACATCTGGACTCGAGCTTTCCTCTGTCCTGCAGGTAAGCATGACACACTGATCCAAATTGGTGCATTCTAGCTAGATTACACTTCTTTCCTGTCAGTGCTGTATACGGGGTGGTGCCCGTGTGCTTATTAAAGCACCTGTTTCTGGTGTAAGCGGCTTCTTGCACCGCATAATGCCATAGACTCTTAGGTAAGTTACTGTCTACTAGCTTACACCTAGCCATTTCGAAAAGAGTGCGCCATTCCCTCTCTGCCACTCCGTTCTGGTGTGGGGAATATGGACATGACGTCTTGTGTCTTATCTTGTTCCTTCTCAACAGTGATTGGAACTCTCTGTTTGTGAACTCGGTTCCGTTGTCGGACCTCAAGCATCTTACGTTACCATAAGGGGCTACGTCTGCCAGGAATTTCTCCGTGGCCTGGAGTGTGTCACCCTTTGCTTTGAGAAAGTAAACAAACACTGCCCCTGTGCACACATCTGTAAAAGACTGTACATATCTAAAGCCTCCTATGGACTCGTTGCTTTCTGGACCGGCTAGATCTGTGTTAACTAGCGCAAGTGGTACCTTTACTTTTTCTGTGGGATTTCTGTTTCTCGATTGAGTAAACTTCCCCCTTATGCACACTACACATTCTTTGTCAGGTCTACGCTTTTCACCTTCAATGTGCATGCCTTCTGTCACTGCTTGCAGTTTCAGTAAATCCTCGTAATTACAATGACCCATAATCTCATGCCATGTCTGAATATCGTGACTGACAGTCACGCTACACATATCATTATTATCATTACACTTGTCGTTGTCATTACACTCTGTTGCAGATAATACATTCTCTGGTACATCTTTATGTTAAATCGTGTACCGTCAGGCTCTACAAGAACATTTTTACCTTTATCGAAGAATACTTTGGCACCGTTCGCAGTAGCAGCTATTACAGAGAATAGTCCTTGTGGGAACGATGGTACGTAGAGAGCGTTCTTTAACGTCACTGTGCACCGGTGCCCCTCACTGTCTGTGAGGCATACCTGTGCGTCTCCTCTCTCTTGCGCCAACCCGTAGGTGCACTTCCTGTCTGCCAGCTCCATGCTGTGTCTCTCCGGGTGGAAAGTGTTGTCAAAGTTCTTGAACCAACTCCTGTCGTTGATGACGTGAGACGACGCACCTGTGTCCACGATCTGTCCCTTCCTCTGGGCCTGCTACGCACGCTGTCCGCGGCCCGAAGGCGAAGTCTTCTTGTCCCGTTACTCTCCGGGCGCCATCTCGATTCGTCTCACGTCGACCGTCGCCGCCATCTTGTCCACAGCCGCCATCTTGTCCATAGCCGCCGTCTCGTCCATGGCCGTCATCTTGTCCATGCGCGCATCGCGCGCTCTGGTCGTGTTTCTTCATGCAAGCTCTGTCTGTGTGCCCCATGGATTTGCAGAAGCTACACCACACAGTCTTTGTGCAGTCGCCTCTCCGATGGCCTTTCTCTCTGCATCGTCAACACGCCAGCTCCGCCGTGGGCCTGGACTTCTCCCTTGGCGTCGCTCGGGCCTTCAGCACCCTCTCTCCCGCCTCCGCGGCGGCTGGGTAGGTATCTTCTGAGGCCTCAAAGTTTCGTAACTTGGCCTTGAACTTTCCCAGCGTCATGTCCGCTGAACCGCGTGTTACCAGGAATGTGAACGGTTTGTACAGCTCCGGTAGTCCTCTCATCACCATCGCCATCATTAGCCCATCGCTTGGTGCTTCTCCTGCACTCTTCAATGCCATCATGATCTGCTCAGCTCTGATGACGTAATCGGTCACAGTCTCGGTGTGCCCCTTCTTCAGTGCTGTTAGTGTTATGTAGAGGGCCACGACTCGGGGTCTTCCTTGCCCGATATAATGTTCTCTCAACACCCCCAGGCTTTCTCTGCCTTTGTCTTTAGTGTTGCGGAATATCAGCCCCAAGCTTGTGTCGTCGAGCAGTGGTGCTAGCTCACAGTATGCGTCTGCATTACGCTTGTCGTCCAGGGCTTGTGTTTCCGCCATCAGGTCTCCCGTGGGGGCCGCCAAGATCGTCGTCTTCAGTCCCACACCGTGCATGCAGCATAACATGCGCTCTTCCCAGAGCTCGTAGTCCTCTGCCTTTCCATTGAATGAGGGCCATTTGCTCCTTCCCTTGGTCGCCATCCTCTTGTTTGATGGTAGGCGTAGCTTTAGCTCTTGTTGGCCTAGCGTCTAGCCACGCGGTGCTCCCGGTGCTAACCTAGCCTATACTTCAGCTAAACTTGCTACCCTTATTATTTCTCCCCTGCGTGATCTGGGCCCATAATCTGTTGACAGAGTCTGGCTATGGGGCGGCAATAATGTGGTCAACAGGCATGGTTTCTACCTTCAGCCATTAATCAGCATGGTTTATTATTTGCATGGTAAGGCAGCAGTACAAGAGTTCTCCTCTCCGTGAGAGGCAGGTGGGAAAGAGGTAGAGGGGGAGGAGACATCTCCTTAAATACTCTCCACCTGGTGGTAGCATTAGTGACTCCGCCTATAGCACCCTCTAGTGGAAACAGTTATGTACAGTCAGTGGAAACAGTTAAATACAGTTAGACAGTTACTTGCAATCCTACATAGAACCTCTAACTTTAACACTGATGTAAACAAGACGAAAGTCTTTCTCTGGTCTGCATCCCCTTAACAAGTGTGTGTATTGAGCTGTACTGTATTGTACCCATTCTGCAATCTGTTAATACAATTTTCAATCAATCAATCAATCAATCAAACTCTCGCGTTGGTGGAATTCTGAGATCCGTTGAGTTGAATCAGCAACCGGAAATAGCATTCGAATGGCAAAAAACGTGGCGGACTTGTTGAGAATTGAGAGAAGAAAGCAACAACTCATCCCGATTTGAAAGTAAGTTCATCAAATTGATTTATGTTGGTGTTCAATTGGGCAACATTTCCTCTAACGTTATATTGCTGTTGTGAGTGTTTTCGTACAGTATGTAACTTAACCATTTCAAAAGTCTTGGTGTTTCTTGTCAATGCTAACTTGGCTAACGTTGTTTCATTATGAAAGGGGCTACTAATGTTAGCTAGTTTGAGGTTAATTTTGCCTGGGTGCAGTTACTTGTGGAAATTATATGTAATGATTTTACAATTCTGTCTATCAGACAAGCGTTGGGTTAGCCACTGGCTAGCTGCACACATGAAATGTGTGGACAGATCGCGTTAGCTACAATAGACAAGCTAGCGTTAGTGGAAGCTAGCTAATGTAGCTGGGTAGCTAAAGTTAGCTAACGTTAGGCCAAATTTTGAATGGGAAGCGCATTTTTTCCTGCAATAATTTCGCGAATGTGTGACTGGGCCTTACCCTAACGTTACTTAGCTAGTTAGCTCACTGTGTTATTGTCTAACTACTAGTACTAGCTAGCTAAATTAAGTCATCGAGGACGGTATTTGTGATAGCTGTACAATTTGGCTATCCAACCGCTCTCCCAGGATATATTTGAAAGGTTTGTTTTTTGGTTATCTAACTTAGCTAGTGCTAGCTAGCTACCTCACTTCAAACAAACTCCTTAAATGCCTTGTCATTGTGTAAAACATCGTGCTGTATTACAAATTCTAGGACTGTTTGAATCTGAATTTAGGATTAGAATCCCCATCCCCCATGAACTGTGCTTCCGAGCTGCAAAGCATTCGGCTCAGCCCTAGAAAGTACTTTCAAAGTTAATGTCTATTCTTGTATCTTTGTGTAACGGTGTAACATGTTGCTAGTTGCTAATGTGCATATTTTTTCCTGTTCTGTAGCTTGATGCAAGCAGGACAGAGCTGCCGACTGTCTTGCAGTATTTAACCTGTTCCACCCGTGGAATATTTTCGCCTAAAATATATACCTAGGTCAATGGAATATTGCTCCACTTCTACAACGTCCATTTGCATATTCTTGGTATCTAGGGACTAGGGCTGCAACTAATGACTATTTTGGTAGTCGACTAATCTGTCGATAATTTATATATATATATTTTTTTTTATAATTTATTATTGTAATTTTTTTTTGCACTACCTATCTTTGTGAAAGTGGCTTCTCAGCTCTGGTCCAGCTGAAGACAGAGCAGAGGAACAGATTGGACATTGAGCATGACCTCAGAGTTGCTTTGTCTACCATCACCCCAGACTTTGAGACTCTTGTCAGGACCAAACAACATCCCCAGTTATCCCATTAGTTCCCCCAAACTTACTGTCGGTC
Organism: Notolepis coatsorum; assembly: GCF_963971535.1. NCBI lineage: Eukaryota > Metazoa > Chordata > Actinopteri > Aulopiformes > Paralepididae > Notolepis > Notolepis coatsorum. The sequence goes on along the minus strand of NC_140177.1, from coordinate 116,514,614 downwards.
TGTTATGTTAAGCTAAGAAGTCTTCAGCTGGACCAGAGCTGAGAAGCCACTTTCACAAAGATAGGTAGTGCAAAAAATAAATACAATTTTTTTTAAGCGACTAATCGACGCAACAATTCCTCGTCTGCGATTTTTTAATAATTGACATCGTCGATTATGTCGACTAATCGTTGCAGCCCTACTAGGGACATCTATGGAGCTCAGGGAATGTATTCACAGTGTCAGAAATATTTTATGCAACACTCGGGTGGAACAGGTTAACCTGCTGGTTGTGTGTCCCATTCACAGCTCAGTAAAAGAGAAGTGATCCATCCATCTCGACTCCCGTGTCCGTTATTCACACAGGACAGAAACACAGTGGTCACATTTGCTTCACTGATTCTAAAATGTTTTTTCTTTTCTTTAATAGGTTGAAGGTTCATCATCCTTACACAGCTTGCACAGGGAGAGATCTTATGTCCCATAGGTGATTGTTACGTATTACTTTCACATGGTGGAGGGATACTTACTGTCTGTGGTGCATATTCACATTGTGGTTAAGTGTGCTGTCACTAATTGGTGGTTTAATTGATACACACTTCTGTTGTCATTTTGCTTGTGTTTAAAATGGCCGCTTTTTAATTGATCACAGGTGTGGTGATGAGGCACCACGCCCTACAAATGCAGAGTGCAGGCAGCAGTCAAGTCTCCCCCACTTCACAAGAGATCTCAGCTCTCCAGAGTCTCACCTGCTCACTGTTTTGACTTGTCTATTTTTGGCTTGTTGTCCTTTTTGCCTTTGGGCTTTTCTTTATAATTATATCCTGAACTAGGGAGTCTGGAGCACCCAGCTCCCCATCTTTTTGTCCACTTATTTAGTGCTGTGTTAATAAATAGTTATTTTTGATAACTCTTGTCCAGTGTCCTGTGTCCACCACGTTTCATTCAAGGCCTTCACGAGCCATATTTTAGGCTTGAATGTAACATGGGGGCTCTAGCCGGTCTACAAACAGGTAAGTATGCTCTTAATTTATAATTTGATTTGACCACTTATATGCTGTTTAAATATTTAGTTTAGTGGACACCACAAGTAGGTACTTTCATTGTTTTCTGGCTGTGTTTAGCTTCCTGTGGACCACGTAATCCTGGGGCAGTCATTGAAGGGATTAGTACCATATATTTGTCTTATACTATATACTTGACGGGTATATGGTCGATATGATCTTTGGCTGGTAGCAGGTGTGGTTGAAGAAAGCTAGGTCTACAGGGCATTGGCTTTCAGTATAGGTAGGTTAGGGGGCCGGAGAATATAGTTAGTGTGTTAGGACCTGATGTAAGTATTTTTTTTTTGTTAGATTAGACATGTGGTGGGCCTAGCAGTGCTTCTTTTGACTGCAATTTAGGTTTTAGAAGCTATTTGTGAGTCAAATCAGATTGTATGGAGCACCTGTTTGTATTAGAATTTGTTTGTTTAATTTGTTTGAGTGTAACACAAGAGGTTTTGCCTCACTTGGTTTGTGTTACTGAAGAGCGTTTGTTCCTGTATTTGGGATAAATGCCTACCACAGGGTTAGTCTTGTGGGTGGTTCGTCTCAGCAGAGGCCTGTAGCTAGTGTCCAGTAGCAGTGTCTGCTGTGATTCTCTAGTATAGGATCTGTGTGCATTATTGAGCTTGACCTTTTTGATCCAGTATGTGTTATGCCGTGTGTCTTAAATACAGTGTGATTTGTTTTGCATGCTATCATAAATGCCGTGTTTTGAACTACTGCTTGTGAGTTTCATTGCGTGCTGTGTTATGCCGTGTATCTTCAATCACTGTTATTTAATTACGTGCTACACCTTTTTGTGGATACAGGGAAATTGGAGTTTGAACCCCAGGTCGTTGGAACGGTGGGTGAGTTGCTTGTGTTTTGGATACTGAACAATATCCCTTGTTGTGGATTGGTGGTAGTGTTGCCTTGTATTAGTAATTAATTAATTGGTTGATTAATTACTTTATTAGTTTAATATATATTGTTGTATTCGTTTGTTGTCGTTTACTGTGACTAATAGACAATGACGTTGGACATTGATGACTTTATTGCAGAGCCAACACTGGCTAAGGTGAGAGAATTTTCAAAGGATGAGTTACTACAGGTGGCAGCAAGGTTTTCAATAGACCTCGATGCAGGCCAGAAAAAGGAGAACTTGGTAGGTCAATTAATTGAGGAACTGAGTACACTAAAGGTTTTTGGTGTGGCTGCAGGTAGAACTCTGGAGGAGGAGGGAGAAGGCTTTGAGCTACCGCGTGGGCGAGATATGGAGCTTAGAGCAGCGCGTGAGCTTGCAGCTGTTAACAAGGCAGACCGTGAGGACCTTGAAGCTAGTGAGATAAGGAGAGCAGCTGCAGCAGCTACAGCAGCTACAGCAGCAGCTACATTAGCTACAGCAGCTACAGCAGCAGCTGCAGCCAGAGCAGAACGTGAGGCCCAGGAAGCTATTGAGGTGGCACGGGAGGTACGCGCCCAGGCAGCATATGACCGGGAGATGGCGTTGCGTAATGCGGGTGGTGCTGGTGCTATACATGTGCATCGGGAGCCGGGTTTTGATATGGCTAGGCAGAAAAGCATGGTTCCGTTTTTTTTGGAAAGGGACGTCGATAGTTTTTTTTTATTATTTGAGGACATAGCTGGCAGTTGCGGCTGGCCAGCGGATAAATGGACTATCCTCATGCAGAGTGCTTTGCGCGGTAAGGCACAGATCGTGTATGCGTCGATGTATCCTGATAATAAAGATTATGCTTTGGTGAAACAGGCTATCCTTAAAGCCTATGAATTGGTCCCTGAGGCTTACCGCCAGAAATTCCGCAATTTGAGGAAACAGAATTCTCAGTCTTTTGTGGAGTTTGTGAGGGAAAAGCGGTTGCTTTTTGACCGGTGGTGTGCAGCAGAAAAGGTCACCACAGTGGAGGAGATTAGGGACCTAATCTTATTAGAGGAATTCAAGGTGTATGGCGTATCTGAGGATATTGCTATGTACTTAAATGAGAGGAAAGTCAGGACCTGTTCAGCAGCAGCGGTCCTGGCTGATGAGTATGTTTTGACCCACAGGACGTCTTTTGAGAGACAGCATTATCCTGTGCATGATGAGGGGAGGCCAAAATGGACTCCTAATAGGCCTGCAGGGTCCAGTGCTGGGGGTAGTGGTAAGTTTAATGGGGCATGGGGAAGCGATGATGCCCGGAAGTGCCAGCATTGTGGGAGTGCAGGTCATGTGATGGGAAATTGTTATCGTTTGCACCCAGAGAAGCGCCCGTCTAACCCACCCAGACCAGTGATGTTGATAAATACACCTGTACGTAACCCTGTTGTTCTGTCTCCACTAGATGGCAAAGGAGTGGATGACCTTTACACACCTTTCAGGAGTAAAGGGTTTGTTTCATTGACAGAGGGAGGTCCTAAAGTACCGGTGTCAATTCTCCGTGATACTGGCGCATCCCAATCTTTTGTGCACAGTAGTGTCCTGCCCTTTACGCACCACTCTGAGTTGGGTGCAGGGGTTGTTATTGAGGCTTTTGGAATGCACACGATGAATGTGCCGCTGCATAATGTCTTTCTTGATTGTGCCCTTGTATCAGGACCAGTGGTGATCGGAGTGACGGCTGGCAAACTCCCTATGAAGGGGGTAACGTTGCTCTTGGGCAATGACTTGGCTGGAGGTAAAGTACTGGTGAAACCGGAGGTGACATGCGTGCCAGATACTCGAGTGGCGGAGCGGTATCTCGTGGGCTTCCCAGCCTTTACAGAGGCCACAGCCGGATTGGAGCAGGAGAATGAGGGGGATGAGAGTGAGACGGTTGTTGCTACTTCATGTGGCACCGTTCTGGTTGAGGAGGCTACAAGGCCAGAATTGGGCTGCCAGCCTTCCTACAGTAGCTCTGATGTTCATGATGTCTCACTTGTCGGCAGTGATGATCCCAGTATGGTCAGTGTTTCTGATATTGATTCATTCATTGATTCATGTGACCACACTGACTCTCTGCCAGGCACTGGGTATGCTAGTCAACCTAGTTACCTGTGTCCTGTGCAGCAGGGGCAGTCTTCACAACCTAGTCTAATGGGTGACGACCATTTTGATTGTGACGAGGTTGATGTGTGTGCCACCATTTTTGCTTGTGACAGTAGAAAGGTTTCAGACGCTGTTTTGTTTCATGACGAGGTTGCTGTCTGTGACTCCATTGTTGCTCATGACAGTCCTATTTTTTGTGACACTGTTTTGACTCATGACGGTGCTGTTTCTTCTGTCATTGTTGCTGATGACAGTGCTAATTTTTGTGGCGCCATTTTGAGTCACAGTGTTGATGAGTGTGCCACCGTTTTGGATCCTGACCATGGTATTTTTTGTGACACCATTTTGGGTGGTGCTCCAGATATATTTGTGCCTGATGTGATGTTGCTATGTTCCAGAGACGGTGAGGACGTGCCTGCTCTGGATGTTCGTGGTTCGCAGTCTCCTGTACAGCTGACGGGGGTACAGCCCTCGGTGCAGTCTCCTGTACTGACAGTGCCAGGTGGGGAGGAGTTGGGCACTGTGTTGGTACCAGGGGAGTGTGCTGTTGGTTGTCCGGAGCGCGATGAGTTTGTTTTTTCTCTAGTGTGTGTTTCCAGTTTGCAGTCTCCTTTTGTCAGGTCGTGTCGGTGGAGCGGCCTGTGGATGTGGAGCCTGTGTTTTGTTTTCCTGTTTTCTGTCCTGAGCGCAGTGAGCTGCTGTCTCATGCTGACTCCAGTTTGTTGTCTCTGTTTGTCAGGTCTGTATCGGCGGAGGGACCTGTTGACATGAGTTTTTTGTTTGGTGATGTGTGTGTGGGTGGATTATCTTCTAGGCCTTGCGCCTCGGTAGGGGCTGAGTGGGGTTTAGTTGCCCAGATGTTTCCACTAGCTCCGCTCCATCCAGGCCCGGCTGGGTACATTTTGGTGGGGTCTCGCTTGGGCAGGTATCAGGACGGGGTTGCTAAACAACGGTGTCGAGTGTTCCTCAATAGGGAGCATTCGACGGAGTTGAGGGTCGTGTTCGACAGGGGCCGACCCGTTATCGCTTGGTGGTAGTGACTCATGGGCTATGGGTCGCTATTAATTTTTGGTGTACAGTTGAGTGACTCTTGACCGGGGCTCACACTCAACACAGTACAGGCGCTGCACATGTTAGAGTGTGTGGTTGCATTTTTTTTGGGTAAGGTTGGTAAGTATCCCCTTATTTATTTATGTTCGTTCTCTTGGTGGTGGTTTCTTTGGGCTATAGTTGGGAGAAGAACATAAATATTCGGTGTGGGGGTGTTACGTATTACTTTCACATGGTGGAGGGATACTTACTGTCTGTGGTGCATATTCACATTGTGGTTAAGTGTGCTGTCACTAATTGGTGGTTTAATTGATACACACTTCTGTTGTCATTTTGCTTGTGTTTAAAATGGCCGCTTTTTAATTGATCACAGGTGTGGTGATGAGGCACCACGCCCTACAAATTCAGAGTGCAGGCAGCAGTCCAAGTCTCCCCCACGTCACAAGAGATCTCAGCTCTCCAGAGTCTCACCTGCTCACTGTTTTGACTTGTCTATTTTTGGCTTGTTGTCCTTTTTGCCTTTGGGCTTTTCTTTATAATTATATCCTGAACTAGGGAGTCTGGAGCACCCAGCTCCCCATCTTTTTGTCCACTTATTTAGTGCTGTGTTAATAAATAGTTATTTTTGATAACTCTTGTCCAGTGTCCTGTGTCCACCACGTTTCATTCAAGGCCTTCACGAGCCATATTTTAGGCTTGAATGTAACAGTGATGAACAGAAGTAAGCTCAACACTACTGCAATGATGAGTGAAATGATTGTTTCTGTGTTTCAGGTTCATGGTAGAGGGGTCTACAGTCAAATTGTGAACTTATCATTTAACAGCATCATAAAATGGACTAGTTCCGGTTCCGGGTCGAGGATGGAATAGTCGCTTATGGCCACGATGTGACTCCCGTATTTTTATATTTAGTCCTAAAAGCCTCTTTTTATATTTTCAACTCGGTTAAACCTTTTTGTATATACCCCCTTTATGTTTCTACTAGTGCTGTCAGGCGATTAAAAAAATTAATCTAATTAATTACAGGATTTGTAATTAATTAATCTAATTAATCGCATTTTAATCGCATAACCATTTTATGCCTGATATTCTATATTCTATAATCATATTTCAAATTGCATGTGTCCGGATGGCAGAATTCAGTACTGTATCTACAAAACCTTCTGTTTAATCATCTTCCATCTATTAATTTGCTTAGATTTTTCAGGTCTGGTCAATTTGAGCATGGTGTTATTCACAGTCAAAGATAAAAAAAAAAATTATTGATATTCTCATTTGGTTCATTACAATTTACTCAAAATAAAATGTTCATTCAATCAATCACCGTGCTGATTGATTGATTGAATGAAAATGTTATTAACAGATTGCAGAATGGGTACAGTACAGCACACAATTGTTAAGGGGATGCAAACCAGAGAAAGACTTTCGTCTTGTTTACATCAGGGTCCCCCATTTTTAATTCATAATGAATTGTAAGTAAGGGTGCAACTTGCACCGTGCAATCCATTCTTTGTGGATCTAGCCCACATTATTTCTGACACTGGGAATACATTCCCTGAGATTCATAGATGTCCCTAGAATCAGATACCAAGAACATGCAAATGGGCCATATTAAAAAAAAAAGTCTGTAAATGTGTATTCTACATTCTTATGGAATGAATGAGATACAAAAAAAATATTATATAAAAAAAAAAAAAAAATTGTAATTTTGAGTTAATTTTCATAACGCGATAATTTGCTGTGTAATTAATTAATCTAATTAACGCGATAAACTGACAGCCCTAGTTTCTACCTATTTATTTTGGCTGCAAGAACCACAATGGCGGTTTAACTGAGAAATGAATCCAAGAAGGACAAAGCTCCCGCAGATATAGCCGCCATTGCTGGGCTAATTGAAGAGCTAAGGCAGGCCCTAACCAACGAAATCAGAGCGTCCGCTGCCTCGCTCGAAACCAAACTCGACAGCCTCTGGATCATGCCGAGCGTCTGACATCCGTGGAAGGCGGTTTAAATACTTGGACTGACAGGGTGAACGAGCTAGAGGCTAGGTCCCAGATAGCAAAAAAAGGGTGAATCAACGTTGAAATAGGGTTCGGCAGAAATATTGAATCTATGTTGAAGCCTGACATCTAAATTATACAGATCGTTGTCTATGACTTACACGTTGAATCAACGTTAGGTGTCAACCATAGCTGATACTATATCAATGTTGATTCAACCATCATCTAAATGGTAATCTACATGCACATTTTAGTTTTTATATTGAATCAATGTTAGACATCAATGTTTATTCAACCATAATCTAAATGGTAATCTACATGCACATTTTAGTTGATTTTATATTGAATCAATGTTAGACATCAATGTTTATTCAACCATAATCTAAATGGTACTCTACTTGTACATTTGTAACTTGTACATCTACTTGTAACTTGTAAAGTTAAGGAATCAATACTGATTAATGTACATTTTACATTAAAATATTGCTGCTGATATGTATACATCATAACATTACATGTTTTTTTCCTGCTGTTAAACACACTATTGTTAAATAAATAATAATAAAATTCTTATATGACCATATTTCCAAAAATGTGTGAACAAAAATGACAACATGGCTTTAATATGAAAATTTATTTTTTTCTAGGGTATCATACTTCCAGTGACCATACCTTTTACACAAAAAAAAAATAACAGACCTTATAACAGGCTTTCATTAACAATACATATATAGCCACTGCCAGAATAGTGACACACATATTGTGTGTGGTGAGCACACGCATTCATGCACAACGAAGACAAGATTGCGTTGTCTCAATCATTTTAACTATAAAGTATGAGCTCACTACTGACTGAAATGTCCAACAAAAAGCATCAATTGTCAAATAATATTGATCACATTAACTAGACTAGATGTTTGAGGAAATTAGAAAGGGAACAACAACTTAACCCTTGTGTCTGATCAGATTCGTATTTGTTTGATAACTTTGCAGTGATTATGTTTGTAGCCAACATAATATGTGGCATAATCTTTTAATTATCTTGTATTTTTTTTTTTACTCTTCATAAATTGTTTATTCCACTTCAGCCCGATCATAACCACCACATATTCTTTTTTTTTGTCATATTTAACAACTCTTTTCAGAAAAGTGGGAGTATTTCATTACAAAAATAATATAAAAAATGGTTATGATCAGGGCTGAAGTTGAATAAAATATTTATGGAAAAGAAAGTGGGAAATTATTTCAACATAATCTTTTTATGGAGTTTTTCAATTTAGTCCCCTAATAAGAGTATAATACTTTAGTTTTCAGACACAAGGGTTAAATAACAATGGCATAGGATTTGAATTTAAACACAGTGGAGCTTAGATGATCTACAGTTGTCCACGACTTATCCTCCAAGGCATCTGCTATATAATAATCTTCAGATTTACTTAAGTGTTATTAGTAGGTTACAGCAGTAAGCATTAGTTTGCTCAGTCAATTATGGCCAATTCGTTTTATATTGTTTAATAGTTAAATAAATAGATAAATGAAGCAATTTATCTATTTAGCAACTGTACCGAAAATAATACCGAACCGTGTCTTCAAAACCGAGGTACGTACCGAACCGTGGATTTTGTGTACCGTTACACCCCTAATGTTTCTATAACTCTCTCCCATATAACTCTCTCCCATACCCTTAACACCAACCGCTGAAGTGCCCTTGAGCAAGGCACTAAACCCCCAACTGCTCCAGTGGAGTTGCTCAGTGGCCAACAGTGTCAGACTGTGGTTGTACTGGGGCCTAACAAAATTAATAGTTGGTTTCAGGTTGGTTGTCAGTTTGGCCATGGGTAGGTAGGGAATTTATTTTATTTAATTTTTTTATTTTATTCTTTCCCACGGCGACTATGGATAGGGAATTTCTTTATTTAATTAAAATGTTCACAACAACATGGATGCATGTACTCTGCCAGCATGTTTAATATCCATAATACAAAATGTTTGACTAAGATTTCTATGAAACTTTATTTAAAAAAAAAAAAAAAAAAATTAAAAAATGTTCCTAAAAACTCATAAAATATATTGGGTCGCACCTAAATCGGCAGGGTCGGTCGGCAACCTGAAACCAACTATTAATTTTGTTAGGCCTGGGCAGCTCCCAGGTGTGAATGGAACTCTGTGAATGTGAAGCAGGGCGTAGCTGAAAAAGAGCATCCGTGCTCAGCGAACCTACCCTGGGTAAATAAAGGTTAAAATAAAAAATAAAAAAAATAAACACTGCAAGAACAGGCTGAAGCAGCAAGTCATTCAAGTAGATGCCGTCCATGGAAGAACAGTGTCCATGAGGGTAATTCCTTGTACTGTATGAACCAGGGAAACAGTGTGCTGGGGTACCCTAAGTTTGACTCTGGTTCGCTTGACAATTAAGTTTGGGTCACTTCGGTTCCAAGAACAGGCTGAAGCAGCAAGTCATTCAAGTAGATGCCGTCCATGGAAGAACAGTGTCCATGAGGGTAATTCCTTGTACTGTATGAACCAGGGAAACAGTGTGTGCTGTGCTGGGGTACCCTAAGTTTGACTCTGGTTCGCTTGACTTAAGTTTGGGTCACTTCGGTTCCTTGAGATGCCTCCCTCCCGGTCTGGCGCATAACGAAGCCACTTCTTGACAGTTTCGCTGTAGTCCTGGTCGGTCAGCTTGGGGTCAAACTGTCGAGCAGCAGCTGATAGACACAAAAATAAAAAAGTGAGGAAGAGAGGTGAGATGATGTACGATGATAAGAGCACCCCTCACTTCACACGAGTGCGATTTTTTTTAATCACTCAATTGTGATTAATCACTCAATTGCGACAAACACTGTGACACCTCTAAACACTGATAGATATATCAGTGTTTAGAGGATCTATCAGTGTTTAGAGGGTCTATCAGTGTTTAGAGGGTCTGTCACAGTGTTTGTATCAGGGTGGGTGTCGTCTTAGTCTAGTGGTGAGAGCTGTGTTTGTTTCAGGGTGGGATGCTTAGTCAAGTGGTGAGAGCACTCAAACCACAACTACAATCATTGTTGGTTCGACTACCGGTCACTTTTTGACTTTTGCTGACTTATACAAGACGTATGAGGATATAACATAATGTACATTATGTACCTTTTTTCCTGTGGTCGATCATTTACATCTCTCTTGAGACTTGTGGTGCCAGCTAGCTAACATCTATGATGAAATGAAACCTCACCAAATCTTTGCTGATTTTGATCGAGTCCTTGAACACGGTCCAAACCACAGCCTCGTTGCAGGCGGGGGTGGTCAAGGAGCCCAGGTAGCGGTAGTACTTGGTACGATCCACTCCTTCTAGCAGATCGTCCAGCGAAAGGCCTGCTGGCAGGGACGCGTGCTGACCTGAAGACGAAGAGACACAGACACACTTTCTCAGAGACGAAGAGACACACGTCCTCAAAGAAGAAGAGACACAGACACACATCCTCAAAGAAGAGACACACATCCTCAGAAAAGAGACGCAGACACACATCCTCAGAGACACAGACACAGACCGGTTAACTGTCTGTCGTGTGATAGTGAAAGGGTTAACCGTCTGTAGTGTGATAGTGAAAGGGTTAACAAGTCTTAAAAAGTATTACGTTCATAATTCTCCATTTAAAGCCTTAAAAGGTCTTGGTTTAACTTGTTGAACCCTGCAGACAGTCAGCCTGATAGGAGATGATTTAACTTGTTGAACCTGCAGCCAGACAGGAGATGATTTAACTTGTTGAACCTACAGGCAGACTGATAGGAGATGATTTAACTTGTTGAACCTGCAGCCAGACTGATAGGAGATGATTTAACTTGTTGAACCTGCAGCCAGACAGCCTGATAGGAGATGATTTAACTCTCGTTGGACAAGGCAACACATATCGAAACATCCTCTTACCTTTCAGCATGACGTTGCTCAGGTGGGAGGTCAAGGCGTTCCAACTGGCAGGTGAGTTAGTCGCATTTCCAGACATTTCCTGTCAAAACGCAGTCATGGTTTAGCGCTCGAGTCTATTGTATCCTGTTCTCTCACACACACACACACACACACACACACTAAAGCTGTCCCCGAAGCCTGTTTTTGGGATTCGAACTTCGTCAGGGTTTTTCAAACGGACATTTGATCCTACGTTTTTAATAAAAAAAAATCTTTAAAAAAAAATTTATTTCTTTTTTTATATATATAAATATCCTCAAACTAAATCCTCAATTTGAATAAAGTGAGTCTTTTTCTTTTATTAAATCAACTTTCTTTAATGAATATAATTCATCAGTTTTTAATACTATAATATTAGTGTAGCCTAATCTCTATCTGCAACTGTGAAGAAAAACCCCATTGGTTTAAACAGAATGAATAGACATAAACAATTAAAAATAATAGATTTATTTTTTTAATTAAAAATGAAAATTTTCTAATGTTGATTTAGAATTTGAATGCCAACGTAATGAACGAAGGTCCGAACGTTCGAACGCCCAAACACACACACACACACACATCCTCACCTCGTTGAAGAAGCCGAAGGCAGCCAGCCCGGCGGGGTCGGCGACGCCCAGCGACGTGTTCCCGCCGTAGGACGACTTGAGGTTCACGATGTGCATCTGAGGGGAAGCCATGCGGGGGTTAATGAACATCTGGGGCTCAAAACGCTCGCCTGCGCCCACTTCTTTGGACTCCTTTTTCAATGCACCTGCATCTTTTTTTCTATTGTTTCAATGGTTTTATATGTACAGTAAAGTACAGTACAAATGTCATTCAATCAATCACAGTGCAGGTGATTGATTGATTGAACATTTTATTAACAGATTGCAGAATGGGTACAATACAGTACGGCTCAATACACACAATTGTTAAGGGGATGCAGACCAGAGAAAGACTTTCGTCTTGTTTACATCAGGGTCCCCCATTTTGAATTCATAATGAATTGTAAGTAAGGGTGCAATTAGCACCGTGCAATACATTCTTTGTGGATCTAGCCCCCAGTCTGATCCCTAGTCGAACCCGTACCTCCATGGCGTAGCGCTTGCCGTTCACCGTGTGCTCGGACCCCTTCACCTCAGAGCCGTTGCCCCAGTGCAGGTGGAACTGTAGGCTGTCGTAGGCCTCGGACAGACCCCCCCCGGACACCTGCACGCCACTCCTCAGAGTCACTTTGACTGGAAGACAAACAAACAGAGGGTGGGTTCAGCTACGTACGGCGACGCTACGGGTTCAAATCCTGGCTTATGACCTTTCGTCGAATTGTCATGGTGCACAATTCGTCTAACTAAACTGTCCCTCTATTCATAACTGCCCTCTATTCATAACTGCTAAACTGTCCTCTATTTATAACTGCTATTTGCTAAACTTCTCCGAAGTTGCCTACTGCAGCTTTAATAATCCAAAACACAGAATAATGCATTGAGTTTTAAAGCACATTCTTGCATACAAAAAAAGAAGTTATTCCAGAAAGCCAGGGCACAAAACGTTGAATAATAAACTGAACAAGCATAACATGCACACAGAGTCAGACATGATGGGGTTGTACAAGAGCATGTGGATGAAAAACATCTCCATACATTAGGCCTACATGTCCCCGTCCTTAACCACCCCTAGGTCAGGGGTCTGGACTGGGAGAGAGGTCCTCTAGTCTAGGTCAGGGGTCTGGACTGGGAGAGAGGGCCTCTAGGTCAGGGGTCTGGACTGGGAGAGAGGTCCTCTAGGTCAGGGGTCTGGACTGGGAGAGAGGTCCTCTAGGTCAGGGGTCTGGACTGGGAGAGAGGTCCTCTAGGTCAGGGGTCTGGACTGGGAGAGAGGTCCTCTAGGTCAGGGGTCTGGACTGGGAGAGAGGTCCTCTAGGACAGGGGTCTGGACTGGGAGAGAGGTCCTGGACAGGGGTCTGGACTGGGAGAGAGGTCCTCTAGGACAGGGGTCTCCAGGGGGTCTTCTTGTTGGGATGGAGGTGATGCACTGAACACAAACTACACCCAGACTGACTGGAGACTCGAGTGAAAGGAATCCTGTTTCTCCTCAAACTAGAAACTCTTTACAAACAGTCTGGTGGCGTTGTTCTAAATGACTACTAATCATCCTGTTTATTTTTGTTCCTCTTTATGTGACTGAATACTATCGTTTATCAATACATGTTCCCTATAGTTTATCAATACAGGTCCCTATCCTTTCTCAATACAGGGTCCCTATCCTTTCTCAATACAGGGTCCCTATCCTTTCTCAATACAGGGTCCCTATCCTTTCTCAATACAGGGTCCCTATCCTTTCCCAATACAGGGTCCCTATCCTTTCCCAATACAGGGTCCCTATCCTTTCTCAATACAGGGTCCCTATCATTGCTCACCTGTCTTGCCGGTGTTCTCGCTCTCGTACAGGGCAGAGGTGTTGCCGTAGTTGACGAAGGAGAAGGCAGTGAGGGCAGAGTCCTCGGTGGCATTAGCCGACACGATGTCGATGGGAGACTGTCTGGAACCATTGCAATGGTCTGGGGCGATAGTGGGCCAGTGGCTGTCACCTGGATACAAAATATAGTATAGTTTAGTAATACATAGATATTATATGATGGACTGTTAAACATTTTTTAAAGTGTCTAAAGTGAATGTTAAAAGTGAGTGTTTAAAGTAGAATGCGCCAACATTATGGGAAATTATCTTATCGTCTTCTCCAGAGTCAGACAAGAAGATAGATACCAGTTTCCTCTCTGTGCATTCAGTAGAAAGATATCCTGCTGAAAGCTAGCCTAGCTTAGCGCAATGAATGGAAACAGAACAGGCAAGCTAGCCTAGCTTAGCACAATGAATGGAAGCAGGTACAGACCAGCTAGCCTAGCTTAGCACAATGAATGGAAACAGAACAGGCCAGCTAGCCTAGCTTAGCACAATTAATGGAAGCAGATACAGACCAGCTAGCCTAGCTTACTGTAGCACAATGAATGCAAGTGGATACAAACCAGCTAGCCTAGCTTAGCACAATGAATGGAAACAGAACAGGCCAGCTAGCCTAGCTTACTGTAGCACAATGAATGCAAGTGGATACAAACCAGCTAGCCTAGCTTACTGTAGCACAATGAATGCAAGTGGATACCCACCAGGGGATCATCCCTATGTTCCCCCGGTCCTATGTTCCCCGGGTTCTATGTTCCTCGCTTTGATTGATTATAATATGACACTCATAGCAGAATTAGTTATCAATAACCTACCTGTATAAATGTTAAAAGTTGTTGCAAATATTTGTTTTCCCTCATAAATATACCACTATATACATTAATTTCTTATATTAGTTTTAAAATGACCATTTAACAGTTTAACAGTGCTCTGAAAATGCTCTGAGAACATGCGGTCATCATTCACTGTTTTAAGCACAAACACATTAGGGAGGGAGGGAGAGAGACAGGCCCGGCCTGTATGCCTGCACCCTGCCATGTTGGTTTACCATGACTTTTTAGCAAGCAAGGTAGCAGCAATGCTAAGCTAACTGATTGTGCCAGTGTATCCTGTTAAAGAATACATCATAAGCCACATTTTGAAACGTTACTGACGTTAGCCTACATAAAATGTATAACAGTATATGCAACAGGTGGATCACTATACCAAAATCAAGAAACATTCATCATAGCTAACTGCTAACGCTACTAGCTAAATTAGCTTCAGCTAGCAGGCATGAATAACGGTTAATATAATATTCTCTACCATGTAAAAACGAACACGGCACTACTCCGCTGGCGTTTGCAATCGAAAGCATACATACAACATACAACATACTCCCATAATCTAATCATCATACATTTCACATCTCTTCCCCTTGTTACACAAACATACAATATCAATATACAAATACAAACATTTGAACACAATGCCAAATATTTCCTCACCCGTTATCCATCCCCAGAGCGAATGAAAAGAAAGAACAGCGATCCGCGTTGTAACGCGCATGCGCAGAAGCGCAAACGCACAGCAACCGATGTACACCGCGACAACGTACAACTATTATCACAAAACACTCAGTTTCGTCCTAATACAATGCCACGACATCCACCGCGTCCTCTAATACTTCCTAACCATCATTTTCAAAACTCTAATCATAACACATGTCGCCAGCAAACTCACAAAACAGTCGCACGCAAGCTAACAGCCTAGCCAGCCTCATGCTCCCCTTCCTACGTCCCACAATATGACGTCATCAACCCGCGACTGCTTCTCCATAACAACATCGTCTTACACTTATTACCGCATTAAATATAACCATTAATACGGCCACAATCACACCAACGAACCACTCGACTCGCTTCTTAACAACAATATCTTCCACAGTGTTTCGTCAAATCTCTCACCTCGCCGCCTTAACGTCCCTAGATTTACCGCGGCTCTTCCACAGAGCTAAGCTAGTTAGCCCCAACTCCCAATATGACTCCAGTGCTTGCACATTGTATCTACCGCTTGTTACATTACTTCTTTCAATAGTTTCGCCGCACTCATTTTCACCGCGCTTAAGAGCGTTAGCCTACATAAAATGTATAACAGTATATACAACAGGTGGATATCACTAAACACCAAAATCAAGAAACATTCATCATAGCTAACTGCTAACGCTACTAGCTAAATTAGCTTCAGCTAGCAGGCATGAATAACGGTTAATATAATATTCTCTACCATGTAAAAACGAACACGGCACTACTCCGCTGGCGTTTGCAATCGAAAGCATACATACAACATACAACATACAACATAATCGACATTATTGCCATGCAGTACTCACCAGTCTTAACGATGCAGAGAGACATGAGGTAGCAGCCAGGAAGCTGCCGCACAGGTGCATTCTGGGAGGCGGGGCAGCACAAGTGCAGTGCAGTCTGGGTGATGAGACAATGACGACAGCATACGTTGAGCAGCATCCGTTGATTCAACATTTATTAGATATTGGCATTTCAATCATTAAAATGCAACCACAAAACAATATTGATTCAATGATATGTTTTCAACATTAGTCAATTGCTTTAGCGGTTAATGGATGATTCACCATCAATCGTCGACCTTAACCAAAAATCAAGCATTTTGACCATAAATCAACATTGAATTAACACCTTTTGCTATCTGGGGTGTGCGGCGCTGGAAGAGAATGGCGACAAGCTAAAGGCTAAGCTAACTAACCTTGAGTCCCGGAATCGCCGGTCTATTATACGCATTTTGGGATTGGATGAGTCCATTCATAGCGACCGGCCCAGCGACTATTTTGCGTAGGTACTGGTAGAAATTCTGGGGAAGGAGGTCCTCTCTACGCCACCCGAACTGGACCGGTGTCACAGGGCCCTTACTGCCAAGCCAGCACCCGGCTCCAGGCCTAGAGCGGTTATTGCCCGCCTACACCACTATCGAATCAAAGAGAGGATTATCTGGGAGGCACAGAAGAGGAGGGGAATGCTGAAATACAGAGGGAAACCAGTCCTAATCTTTGAAGACTACTTTCCCCGAAGTCGTGGAACAGCGCTCCCGCTACAAAGACGTCATGGCCCCCCTCTACAAGCTAGGACTCAAGCCGTCTCTTCAATTCCCTGCGAGACTTGTCATCACAACAGAGGACGGCACGAGAAAACATCTTTCATCGCCTGAGGACGGCGTGGACTTCTTGAAGACCCGGCGTGGAGGGGCCCCGATGCCGGCCTCACCAATACCAGATGCGGTAGTAGCTTGATTTTGGGCCGCTAGCACCTCGCTATGGCTAAACGCGCCAAGCGTCATATTACTCTATATTTCTTCGTTCTTATAAATATGGTTGACTGTGTGACGTTAGGTATCGCCTGGAGGCTTTATTTTTCTCGGCGTCTGACTTAAGGGGGGGTTGGCCTGGTCTGTTTTGTATAACTATTACATAATGCCACTTTATTTTGTTTGTTTTTTGCATCCACTATATGCCGGGGAGCTAAGCGCTAGCTTTGGTTAAATGACCTAGGACTTCTATGCGTGTCACTTACGCCTCATCACGACTTGGCTTAATGCCTCCGTGATGCACTTTTTTTTCTCTTGTGTGTGTGTATATATTTTTTCGGACTGGGATCTCATGGATCCATCAGTCACACTCTTCCAGCTGCGTTCTGCTAGCCACACACATGGCAAATGGTCGCGTCTGCGGCCAGAGGCGTCATCATCTGCTGTTGACCTGCTCAATAGGGTCCAGCTGCGGTACCGGAGAATCCTCTCACTGGCAAACGAACTTTTGCGCAGCGCCCTCTCCTGACATGGCGGCCTAAATGACAAGGCTGCAAACTACTCTGTGTGAACCATAGGAAACAACGGACCTGTCAGCAGAGTATCGCCCTCTTCCGGCCTGGTGGACGTACTGCACACGTTTATCATGCAGCACACAGGTCACTTACCCCCCCCCCTTTTTTTCTCTTGCTATGGTTCCTGTTCTAGGTCTAGTGTCTGAACCTAGCCATGTTCTTATAAGGTTTAATGTGAACTTTTCCATTTACTCTAAGTTTTAAGGCTTTTTCTTTTCCTTTTTTTTGTTTGGGAGTATGGCAAGCAGCCACTGAGAGAGTAATCTACTTATGGTAGGTTTGAGGGTTTTAGGCCCTATGGTGAGTCCCTGTGTTGTTGGGGAAAAGCCCACCGGCCCGCACCTTTATATGTTTTTTATGTATGTTTTATGTATGGCTCAGGACACATGTCTAGACTACTACTGAAAATATTTGTTTTATGTATGGCTCTAGGTACATTAAAATAGGTGAATTTGGTGTGCCCACAGGCCTTTTTAGGTCTGCCCTGTCTACACACCCCCTAATATTATATGGCTACGGCTAACTCTGAGAGCTTTAAGCTCTGCTCCTTGAATGTTCGAGGTCTTCAGAAACTAGCGAAGAGGATGGCGATTCTGACCTTTTTAAAGAAGGAGAATGTCTCTATTGCTTTACTACAAGAAACCCATATGGGACCCAATGACACCGCTAAACTCCAAAAGAGTTGGGTGGGACAGGTCTTCGCCACAAACTATTCTACATTTAGTAGAGGAGTGGCCATATTGATCAATAAAAATCTCCCCTTTAGACTCATAACTTCCTCTTTAGATAGCCAAGGTCGCTATGTGATTATCAAAGGGGTTCTTAAGGGTAAAGAAATGACATTTATGAATGTATACTGTCCCCCAGGCTACTCCCTTGACTTTCTATCCAAAATATTTACTGAATTTAATGGCCTGGCCTCTGAGAATGCTTTTGTGGGCGGAGACTTTAACTGTCACCTTATACCGACTCTTGACAAACTCCCACCCAGTTTGGCCCCGCCCTCTAGGCAAGCAAAGATGCTCTCCTCCCTATGCAAAGACACTGGATTCTCAGATGTCTGGAGAACCCTTTGCCCATCCGAACTGAAGTTCACCTTTTTTAGCGGCCCACACAAGAGCAACAGTAGAATAGACTATTTATTCATCCCTTCCTCTAAGATCTTTCTAGTATCGTCCTGCACAATCGGAAGTATTGTTTTATCGGATCACGCCCCTATATATCTGGTCTACTCCTTGTCAGAAGAGAGGGCGCTGTCGAGGCGTTGGCGACTCAACCCATACCTCCTCAAGGATGATATGTTTGTCTCCTATTTCGAATCGGAATTTTAAATGTTCTACTCAATTAACTCGCATTCTACGGATAACCTGTCTCTGCTCTGGGAAACATCCAAGGTATTTTCTTGCGGACTGATTATGTCTTACGTATCATCCAAGAAACGCAAGAAAAATTAACAATGCAAACTTCTTGAATCCAAACTAGCTGACCTTGAGAATCAACATGTTTCAAACCCAGCCCCGGCTGTGCTTATAGAGCTTACGGCCACCAGAACCGCGTTAAACACTCTTCTGATCCAGGACGCAGAATACTCTCTTAAATTTGCCAGACAAAGAATGTACGAACACGGTGACAAGCCTGGCAGGTGCCTAGCTAACTTGGCAAAAAAAAGGGCTGACACCCAAGTAATAGCCTCAATTTCGGACTCCAACAGGGTCAGGTCCTTTGACACCAAAACTATTAATAAAGAGTTTGCCTCTTTCTATGCCCAACTCTATAGGACTGAACCACCCGATGGTGCTCTCTCTGACATGCAAGCTTTTTTCGCTGACTTGCACCTCCCTAAGGTATCGAAAGATCAGAACTTGCTCCTTAACGCCCCAATTACGAAGGAAGAAGCTCTGTGCGCCCTTAAGGGTATGCCATCTGGTTAGGCTCCGGGCCCGGACGGTTTCGGATGCGAATTCTATAAGGAATTCGGTCATATTCTCTTGGATCCCCTGCTGGCAATGCTTAATCACTCCTCTGAGGTTGAGATATTACCCCAGTCCCTACGGGAGGCTAATATTTGCCTTCTCCTTAAAAAAGGTAAATGCCCTGAGAAGTGCGCCTCCTATAGGCCTATGCCCTACTTAATTCGGACCAAAAATTGCTCTCCAAGATCCTGTCCATGCGCCTAGAAAAAGTACTCCCTTTCATTATTAACGAAGATCAGACTGGTTTTTATTAAGGGTAGGAACTCTACCGACAACATGAGACGGCTCCTTAATATCATCCAAATGACTCGTGAGACAGACCACCCCGCGGTGGTTCTGTCTCTCGACGCGGAGAAGGCATTCGACCGTGTAGAATGGCCGTATTTGTTTCTAACCCTCACTGAATTTGTCCTAGGAGACACTTTTATTGACTGGGTCAAGGTTCTTTACAACTCACGGATGTCGGCGGTCCTGACTAACGGGCTTAGGTCTAACAACTTTCCTCTACAACGGGGGAACCCCCAAGGGGATCCTCTTAGCCCTTTACTATTTGACATGGCCATAGAACCACTCGCTCAGGCCATAAGGCAGTCAGCCGAGATCTCAGGTATTAGAGTGGGCGAGAGGGAACACAAAATCACTCTTTACGCGGACGACGTACTGATCTTTATATCTAAACCTGACTCTTCCATCCCATGCCTAACCCGCATGATTTCCACATTTGGAACCTTCTCGGGGTACAAAAATAACTTTTCCAAATCCGAAGCAATGCCACTTGGGACACTTAAATCCATTCCGATCCTGCCCGAGCCCTTCCCATTTCGCTGGTCGCCCTCCGGCTTTGTTTACCTAGGAGTATTTGTGACACCGCCCTATGATACATTGTTTAAGGCCAACTTCCCCCCCCCATTTAGACACCATAAGGGCAGACTTAGTTAGATGGGCCCCTTTACCAATCTCCTGGCTGGGTAGGATAGCCCTCGTCAAAATGAACGTACTCCCCAGACTATTATACCCTCTCCAAATGATCCCAGTGCTGCTGACAAACAAGGTTATCAAGGTGCTAGAAGGCTGGCTAAGCTCATTCATTTGGAATGGGAAGAAACCGCGTCTGAAAATGGCCAAATTACAGATGGATAGTGAAGATGGGGGTCTAGACCTACCTAATATTAGACATTACCAACTAGCAGCACACCTTAGGGTACTTGTCGGCTGGTTCAGATCAGACCCACTATCAATCTGGCTAGACATTGAATCCTCGCAATCTAAGTCCCCCCTATGGAACCTACTATTTATCAAAGACTTTAAGTCTGTTAGGAAAATATGCTCCAACCCCATCACACTATGCTCCGTCAAGGCCTGGAAGACTGTCCGTAAGCTGGAGGGCCGAGCTAAGCTGACCTCTCCTCTTACCCCGATCGTAGGCAATCCTGACTTTAAGCAAGACCAAATTGGCGGTGGCTTCAAGACCTGGCATACGCAGGGCATAACTGATCTTGGCCACTTGTTTGATGGCTAGACCCTAATGTCCTTTCTACAGCTGCAGCAGCGGTATGGGCTATTGAAAACGGATTTTTTTAGATACTTACAAATTAGGCAGTTTATCACCAAGGACACCTCACTGTTAATTAACAGTTCCACCTCGCAGGTGGAGAAAGCCCTCTCCTTGCAGATTCCTAAAAAACAAATATCTATCTTCTATAGTACTCTAAACCTTAATTCATATTTATCTTCCCTTGTTACTAAACAGTCCTGGGAAAAAGACTTGGACATAGAGATCACGGATGTAGACTGGCAGGATGCATGGACCTACGGAAAAAAAATCTCTGTTTGCAACCGCACCAAGTCTATCCAAGTTAGAATCTTGCACCGCATTCATATTACCCCTGCCCTTAAGAGTAAAATGGATCCCTGGAAGAAGAGATCTTGTATCTCAATGGGACATTCCTGGATAAATAAAGGATAAATAAAAATAAAAATAAATCCCCACTCTGCTTTAAATGCAAGATAGAGACTGGAAACCACGTCCACTGCTTTTGGTCCTGTGTAAAGCTTCAGAGCTATTGGTTCGACATCGTAGAGGAACTATCTGACATATTTCAGACCCCCATCGAACTGGATCCCCTCTGCCTCTTACTAGGCCTCCCAGATATTCATATTGCCAATTTCAAACATAAGAGACTTCAATCTGTTGACATTTGCTGCTAGGAAGAACATTCTGTTGTTCTGGATCAAGGACGAGGTCCCATCAAAGAGGTCATGGCACAACATTATTATGGACTGTATTCCTTGTGAATACATTACGTGTATGCTTCACTCCAAGTTGGACACTTTTTATGAAATATGGGACCCATATCTATCTCATATTGGACCTGCGCTATCCACCACTGTACTCTCCGGATTTACCCATTACTCTTAGCCTCCCTAGAGATCACTAATGTCTTGTATGTAGTCGTTTCAGAAGGTATCATAAG
This sequence comes from Notolepis coatsorum, assembly GCF_963971535.1. Classification (NCBI taxonomy): domain Eukaryota; kingdom Metazoa; phylum Chordata; class Actinopteri; order Aulopiformes; family Paralepididae; genus Notolepis; species Notolepis coatsorum. The sequence continues at coordinate 116,492,817 of NC_140177.1, read as the reverse complement.
GTATTTAAAAGTACATACCTATTCGCACACACATACACACACACACACACACACACACACACACACACACACACACACACACACACATACACACACGTGCACTCACACATATAAAACATGCACACATAAAAACACACATGCACACTGTAATAAACGCACACACATAAAAAACACACATATACGAAACAAACAGTCAAACAGTCTGTATCAGTCCACTGGGTGCTATCATTGGCCAGGAGCCGACTCCCTAATCGCCACTATTGCTATATATACATTCTATAACATATGAAGCCATCTGAGCCATGTTTTTTTTGTTTGTCCTTTGTCATGTCTGTTAACACATTGAGTGCCAGCGACGTCATAACTCGTTTTATCAGTCCCCCCATTGAGTGCCGACGACGCGTAATGTCGTTTGTTTGCCGTATTTTTTTTATTGGCGATTTGAATTCATATTTCATCAATCGAGCCATGGGTTAGTGCTGCAGAGTCTCTCTGAGCTCAATTGGGAAGATACCGCCCCCTATCGTCTCTCCCTATGTAACTGCACCCCATCAGCTCAGACTGATACAGGGGGGGTGGCCAGTTTCCGCATTTTATTTTACCGTCAAGGCATCTGAAGAGACCAAGTGATCGCCGGCCCTCAGAACAGCGACGATTATGTATTTACAGTACCAACACTGTAATCAATAAGCGTGATCGATATTTGGAACGGCGATCAGGAATTGGAATAATCTTTTTGGATAACATCTGATCTCAGGTAAGGAATCTATTTGACCAGTCTTAGGATAATCAGACCTGTTTTCACGGAGATCTCATTGCCCTATGTGTGATGTGGCTGTTTGGCTGTGATCGCTGATGAGGAAATAAGAGAATCGATTTTTCAGATCGCCTCTATAGCGTGCATACGTACACATATACTATCGATAATCTAGCATTTATTAGAAAACTATTCATAAATAGGCCGAAAATGACAACGTTTTTGTGTATTCTAGAATATTCCAGTAAATGTCTTTTATCACGGAATCTTTATATTTTCCTTGAAAACGAGGGCTTTTCAAAATGCTATAAAACGAAAAAGAACAGATAAAAAAACAATCCGTTTCAACAATGTTGACTGCAAACAAGTCATTGATAAACTACAGGCAGATTAGACACATAGCCATAATTTAAAAGAGAGAATATGCGTTCACAACGCTATCATTGAAGTGGGTTGCGGCATTCAACGGGGTAAATCAACGTTAATCAAAGGCACTGAAAGTGTTAATGTATTTTATAGTTTATATTATGTCTTTATTATGCTTATTGTCATTATTGTCATTATTGTTGTTATTGTTGTTAGTGCTAGTGTTGTTAGTGTCTTTGTTATTAACACTTTAACTGCCGAAAACACCGGAACTCGTCATTCCCCGCCATGCTCAAGTTGCCGAGGACGCCGGAACTCGTCTTTGATATCAATATTTCAAAAATCTGTGATCGGAATCATATTTCCCCTCTGCAGCCTTGACACACAGTTCTGATCTCCTCTCAATCCTCTAGCGGTTCAAGAGCGCCATCTGGTGGCCGATCGGCAGATCGAAAAACCGGATGTCAACCTTTAACCCGGCAGGACTCACTCCATATGTGGTCCGGGCACTCGCTAATGTTAGAGAGACTCAGTCTTCACACAGTGAACATCGATCGGTGGAAATAACTCGAAAAAACAACATGATTTCGACGTATATACTATTATACAACCTGGAAATAGATCCGGTATTTCGACATCCCATAATTGAAAACTGTTTACTCCACGCTGATCGCCCAACGGCCCGAGGAGACTGGGGTGAGTTTTAGCGTTATATTCTAACGTGTTCTTTACTAACTGCTATGATGAACATATGACCCACAGTAGATGAATGGTATAACGTTGCCCACGGAATTATAAACACCCCTCGCCCATCCGGTCAACATCAGATGACGTGTAGTAAATTCTAGAAGTACGTCCAATTGACATTTTTTATCTCGCACAGATTCCTACCAAACTGTATTTCATCATCAATATAATGCATTTGGGGCTATAAATCACGTTCTGGAGAAAGCTGCAGAAAGAGATGAAAACATACTTATACTTTAGACCATATTTTAGTATGAATATGTGAATGAAAAAGTTTAACGTTGCTACACCATGAACAATACATATAGGACCTTGAATGGGCCCTAATAATGGCAATCTAGCAATAGAATTTAAAAAGTTATAGCCCTGCAAAGAAGGGGAACTTCTCCATGTTAAATAGAGCTGGCAACGGATGGTATATCATGAATTTAACCTTAGGCAATCAAAGTGTTAAGTCTACTGTATTGTGATGTCTTGTTCCATGTATGTTTTGAAAAAAGAAAAGAAAAACATTTATAATTTTTTTTTTTAAACAGCATCACAATTCTTTTTTGCTGTTTAGTGTTAATCTCCTTGTATTTAAAGAAGGCTAGACGCCGCAGAGAGGGAAGACGAGTGTCCAGGCTGATGAGAGGTCCTGTCAACCAATACGGGTATGTGTAGGGGTGGCAAAACAGTGTCCTCTCCATTCACACTCCATTGGGAGCAATTAGGGGTTAAAGGGGCACTGCCATGCTAGACTAACTTAGGTTATTTGGATTGAATGTTATGTATAGATTTTGTAAAATATAATTTCCCCCAATAGTATTGAGTTAACCTATGATTCCTTCCTATCCCTACAGTAGGTGTGTGAGGTGGGGCCCAGCAGACTTACCGGACGGGGAGACAGAGGAAGCCTTGGGGGCTTTGAAAAGGGATCTGCGGAACATCTACTCAGGCATGCAATCTACTTTACTTTTGGTGAATTGACACATGAATAAACATCCCACATTAAGCAAAAAGGCCACCTTAATATTCAGAATGAGTAATGATGAGAGAGCATGAAATTAAAGGTTTGCCACTCAATTTCCCAGATGTGGCGACATCAAATCTAATTGTTGTTACTTGGGTACTCAATACATGTATTTGTATGTCTGTACACAGAGGAAGGGATGGGTGGGGCAGAGAGAGCAGAACTTCTGATGGAGAGGAAATACGTCATCCTGCGGCGGTACTTGAACAAAATGCCTGCACCAACGATGGTGGAGGTCAAAGAGGAATGGCCTTTTCTCTTCTCTCAGACGGGGCTTTTCTCCCACTTTGGCCTCCTGACAGACACCGATGCCCTTCAAAAGATCCAAGATGCCCTGGGTCAGAGAGGACGGACCATCCTGCAGTTCTGCCAGAAACTGGACAACCCGGAGATCAGGGAAGTTCTGGCCAGATATGATCCAGAGGCTTCGGAAAAGGCTGCCTGCATCCTCTTGCTCCTTATGGTGTACTTCAAGGAGCCTACGGAGAAACTGCTGCTCGGAGTTGATGTAAGTTTTATTTATTTAAATATTAAAATATTTGAAATGCTAAATGAGTGATTACATTAGGGGCGACTGAAGCTCAGTTGGTAGAGCTGGTCGTTCGAATCCTGGCTCTGACTGTCCGCATGTCGAAAGTGTCCTTGAGCAAGACACTTAACCCCCAAGTTGCTCCAAATGGGCCGAGCTGATGTGTGGTGAGCTGTAGTGCGTGGATTAGCTTATCTTCATCCTTTCATAATGTTAAATCTATGCTATTGTGTGTTACTTTGTTGCAGACCTGTGCCACTGCTGCTGATGTGAATACTGCAGCACTCCCAAGCACCCCCTGCTCAAGGTAATGTAATGTTCAGCAGTGTTTCCCACAGGATTTTCAGAGACTATGAGGGGTGAACTTTTGTGGCCTGACTAGGGCTATATTTCGCACTATATTTCCTGGCCTGAATGATTTCCCCAGTCCAGCCTTGGTTAAAAGCCTCCAATGCTTATTAGTGTGTGTGCGTTTGAAGTTTGCATGTTTCAACCATACATTTCCATAAAAAAAATTAAAATTATACATAAAAAAAATAAAATCCTCCTATAATAGTGGGGGTCGCGGCTCTCTGACACTGTTATTTCGGGGGTCGCGGCCTGAAAAGTTTGGGAACCCCTGGACTAGAGCATACATTTGAGCCATTAAAGAAATGAAGCAAAAGTGGTTACCTGTGTTGAACTGGTTTCTTTTTTTAAAAATTAAATAATATAGTGGATTACTATTATGACAACTACCACTGCTAATACTACTGATACATCCCTATTGGCAAACTTTATATTTAAAATAAAATAAAAATTATAATAAATAAATAAATAAATTAAATTTAAATTGTATTGTGACTGTGGCGGGCTAGGTAATTAATGGGAAACCCTGGTTCAGGGATGAGCTTATGTGTTCCTTTGCATCAAGGGGGGACATCTGACAGAAGGCATTGCGTCTCTCGCACTCCCATCAAGTCCAGTTAGTGATACGGCACACATATGATGCTTATAAATAATATTCTGAGCTGGCATGTCTCCATTCCATCTGCGAGTGGAGTAGAAAAGTGCTGTCCACCTGAACTGGAGGGTTCTGTGTCATGTCCTTGCAAGAATGTACCTATCCACAATAACGCATGACGGGGTATCTGTTCATTTCAGGTGACACAATGCAGCCTTCTGGATGGATGCTATCCATCGAGGGACAAGTTGTGATGGGCCCACACCCATTATTTTTGCATGGGGTAGCTGCTTTATTCACCAGCTACTATGTCTTCAACCTGGAGTATCCTTCCGTTGGATCATCCACACTGGAGTTCATCCAAAGGTATTTTAACACTCAAACACATGATCAATGTCATCAGTAAGACTTATCATGCAAAGACTATCTGGCTATTAAGTCCATGCCTTTCTACACAGGCCATAAAGTAGATTAAATGCTTTGAGTATGAAGCCTGGAACCAACTATGTGAATTGGGACCACACCATCACTTGATGTTGCTGTGCTATCTTGTTAAGAAATTGACATAATGGTTTAATTCACATTATAGTATGGCTTCAAAATTCGGATAAGTAAACATTATGTTAGAGGTACCATGAGGCACTCTGCTAGGCAAACAAAATCATTTTATTGTGAGGATGATCCAACAAGTTTAAACTAGTAGCAGTCTTCATAAGGGTGTGGTGTGGGAAAAGACACAGGTGAGCGCCTTGATAAATGCTGAGTCTATTTAAAACTGAAATGTATCTTTGCTTATTAACAGGTTCTTTTTGGGTATCAACCCGGAGAAAGGCTCCAGGGCAAAGAAGCGAAGCGCCATCAACCCTCAAGTGACCACCCTTCTTCGAAAGCTCATAGACTTTGAATGGTCTGCATAGACAATTGTCATGCTCCTGTCGTCCCCTCACGTGACCACCCTTCTTCGTAAGTAAGCTCATAGACTTTGAATGGTCTGCAAAGACAATTGTCCTTCTCCTGTCGTCCCCTCACGTGACCACCCTTCTTCAGAAGCTCATAGACTTTGAATGGTCTGCATAGACAATTGTCATGCTCCTGTCGTCCCTGCGCCTCTTTTGTTCTTTTGAGTGCCTCTTTTGTTCTTTTGAGTGAGTGCATGAAATGTTTATTCATTAGTTCCATTTTCGGGTAAGACCTGGAAGTACTAGTTTCATGGCGACAGTGGCTCGGGAGGTAGAGCAGTTGTCTGGCAATCCGGAGATTCCCGCTCCTCCCCGGGCAGCGTGTCGATGTGTCCTTGAGCAAGACACTTAACCCCTACTTGCTCCCGATGAGCAGGTTGGCACCTTGCATGGTTGCCGCTGCTGTCGGTGTGTGAATGGGTAAAATGTGCACAAATTGTAAAAAAATTTAAAAGCAGCCATTTACCATTTTACTTACGAATATGATTACTTTGTCTTGACAATAAAATCCCATAATTAACTCTGAAGAACTGGCGAAATGCTCGTTGTACAAGGCGCATCAGTCAGCTAAAGCCGTTTTGAGCAGTGTTGACCAGCAGTTTATAAAATAATATTTAAAATGTTTATTAGCAACGCCGAGCTTTCAAACCATTGCGTTTCTCTGTCCGAAACCCTTGTGCAACTGGGAGTACCTTTGAATTTTCTCTGCGATACTTGTACAATGAGCGTTTCGCAGAGGACCAGCTCTTCAGAGTTAATATGGGATTTTCCTATGGGTAAAATGTGGACAAATTGTAAAAAAAAAATAAAAAATAAAAAAAACAGCAATTTACCATTTCAAGAATAAGAATATAATTCTTTGTAATATAATTCTGTCTTTTGACAATAAAATCCCATAATTAACTCTGAAGAAGTGGCGAAACGCTCGTTGTACAAGGCGCATCAGTCGACTAAAGCCGTTTTGAGCAGTGTTGACCAGCAGTTTATAAAATAATATTTAAAATGTTTATTACCAACGCCGAGCTTTCAAACCATTGCGTTTCTCTGTCCGAAACTCTTGTGCAACTGTGAGTACCTTTGAATTTTCTCTGCGATACTTGTACAACGAGCGTTTCGCAGAGGACCAGTTCTTCAGAGTTAATATGGGATTTTCCTATGGGTAAAATGTGCACAAATTGTAAAAGAAAACAGCCATTTACCATTTCAAGAATAAGAATATAATTCTTTGTAATATATTTCTGTCTTTTGACAATAAAATCCCATAATTAACTCTGAAGAACTGGCGAATCGCTCGTTGTACAAGGCGCATCAGTCAGCTAAAGCCGTTTTGAGCAGTGTTGACCAGCAGTTTATAAAAGAATATTTAAAATGTTTATTAGCAACGCCGAGCTTTCAAACCATTGCGCTTCTCTGTCCGAAACCCTTGTGCAACTGTGAGTACCTTTGAATTTTCTCTGCTATACTTGTACAACGAGCGTTTCGCAGAGGACCAGTTCTTTAGAGTTAATATGGGATTTTCCTATGGAATGTGAATGGGTAAAATGTGCACAAATTGTAAAAAAAAAAAAAAAAAAAAAAAGCAGCCATTTACCATTTTACTTACGAATATGATTTTCTTTTTTTTTACAATAAAATCCCATAATTAACTCTGAAGAACTGGCTAAACGCTCGTTGTACAAGGTGCATCAGTCAGCTAAAGCCGTTTTGAGCAGTGTTGACCAGCAGTTTATAAAAGAATATTTAAAATGTTTATTAGCAACGCCGAGCTTTCAAACCATTGCGTTTCTCTGTCGGAAACCCGTGTGCAACTGTGAGTACCTTTGAAATTTCTCTGCGATACTTGTACAACGAGCGTTTCGCAGAGGACCAGTTCTTCAGAGTTAATATGGGATTTTCCTATGGGTAAAATGTGGACAAATTGTAAAAAAAATTAAAGAAAACAGCCATTTACCATTTCAAGAATAAGAATATAATTCTTTGTAATATAATTCTGTCTTTTGACAATAAAATCCCATAATTAACTCTGAAGAAGTGGCGAAACGCTCGTTGTACAAGGCGCATCAGTCGGCTAAAGCCGTTTTGAGCAGTGTTGACCAGCAGTTTATAAAAGAATATTTAAAATGTTTATTAGCAACGCCGAGCTTTCAAACCATTGTGTTTCTCTGTCGGAAACCCTTGTGCAACTGTGAGTACCTTTGAATTTTCTCTGCGATACTTGTACAACGAGCGTTTCGCAGAGGACCAGTTCTTCAGAGTTAATATGGGATTTTCCTATGGGTAAAATGTGCACAAATTATAAAATAAAACAGCCATTTACCATTTCAAGAATAAGAATATAATTCTTTGTAATATAATTCTGTCTTTTGACAATAAAATCCCATAATTAACTCTGAAGAACTGGCAAATTGCTCGTTGTACAACACTGAAAAAATGGGAAAGAGCAGGTCTTTGAATTTACACGAATACAGTTAGTGCATTCAACTAATTCATTTATAATCCTTTTGTGATCATGTTTTAATAAAGTAAACTTCCGTTGTTTATGGAGAATGTTGAATTTACTGGTTTCTCTCGCGTTGATTGAAAACTGACAACTCAGTGAAATTGAGTTGAGTTCAAGTCACCAACCGGAAATAGTACCGGAAATAGTATTCAACCGCAAGAAAGTGTGACCGACTCGTTGAGAGAAGAACTGAAAATTCTTCTTTTGAGAAAGAACTCCCAAATTGAAAGTAAGTTCATCAAATTGATTTATGTTGGTGTTCAAGTGGGCACCTGGCGACATTTCCTCTAATGTTATATTGCTGTTTTCGTACAGTATGTAACTTAACCATTTCAAAAGTCTTGGTGTTTCTTGTCAATGCTAACTTTGCTAACGTTGTTTCATTACGAAAGGGGCTACTAATGTTAGCTAGTTTGAGGTTCATTATGCCTGGGTCCAGTTACTTGTGGAAATTATATGTAATGATTTTACAATTCTGTATCAGACAAGCGTTGGGTTAGCCACTGGCTAGCTACACAGCATAAAATGTTTGGACAGCTCGCGTTAGCTACAATAGACGAGCTAGCTAACGTTAGCTACAATAGACAAGCTAGCTAACGTTAGCTACAATAGACGAGCTAGCTAACGGTAGCTTTAGAAAAGCTAGCTAATGTTAGTTAGTGCCTCTAAGCCCTAAGGTATGCTTATAGCTGGGTAGCTAGCTAACGATAGCTATGGTTAATTAGGGCCCGGTCACACATGCGTGAAAAATAGAATGGGAGGCGCATTTTCTCCTGCAATAATTGTGAATGTGTGACTGGGCCCTAACGTTACTTGGCTAGCTAGCTCACTGTGTTATATTGTCTAACTACTAGCTAGCTAAATGAAGTCCCATTGATGAACAGAAATAAGCTCAACACTGCAGTGATCAGTGAAATTATTGTTTGTTTCAGGTTCATGGTGTGAGAAGGGAGGGTAAGTTGTCGTATGCTGAGGCGGTTAGCAGGGTGGGACAGGGCAGCCAAGAAAGGGTGCAGGGGGTTGAAGGAGGGCGTTTGGCAGAGAGGGTAGAGCAGGAGGAAAGAGAGAGGGGAAGGGAGGAGAAATTAGGTATTGTGGCCTTCGTGGCAGGGGTAGTTACTGGTATGGCAGAGGCTAAGGGTAGAACAGCGATGGTGAAGATGATTGTTAGGATAGCGGTTCAACATCTGGGTATGGAAGGTCTGGACTGGGAGGTGGTGCTTAGGGAATTGGCTGAGGGGGCTGCGAGGGACAAAGCAGCCCAGAAAAAGATCGCAGGGGGCAAGGAGGGTCCCGCGGAGGGGGGCTCAGACAGGAAGTAGCAGCGTTAGCTGCACTCCAATGGACAATGTAGTTGATGACGGGGTCCAGTAGAAGAAGAAGAAGAAGGTGAAGTAGAAGAAGACGAAGAGCCCATAAAAAGAATTGCGGAGGGCAGTAATACGCCACGATGCGTCTACACTGTCGGAAATTCAAATAAGAAGAAGAAGAAGAAGATCTCATTGTGCATCTTGAGACAGTACTGAACAGATAGACTAAACAACATAGATTGAAGCCTGCATTGTTAGTGCAGTAGACCTTTTTATTATAATTAGGGCTAGAGATCAGAGCTTTAATAATGTAACTAATGATGGTCTTGATTTATGTTACAGGTGCTGGGAATGTAACAGAAATTATCAAGTAGGTCCCAAGCTTTTGCATCACTATTAAGGCATTCTTTAACAGCATCATAACACATTAAAACACATTTAGCTGGTTAGTGTTTGTCCTTGTATTTAAAGATATATCCATTATTTATGAATTGATAGCACTAGTACATTTCCATAATGGTTTGAATTGTTAGTGCAGTAGAAATTTTTATTATAATTAGGCCTAGAGATCAGAGCTTTAATAATGTAACTAATGATGGTCTTGATTTATGTTACAGGTGCTGGGAATGTAACAGAAATGATCAAGTAGGTCCCAAGCTTTTGCATCATTTACATTTACATTTACATTTAGTCATTTAGCTGACGCTTTTATCCAAAGCGACTTACAAGTTCTGTACAACAAGCCATCAGGAAGGGCACAACTCTATCAGCTGAGTAACAATGTTCATCAAAGTGTTGAGTGCTACAGTGTAGGTTAGTTTATTAGGACAAGTGCATGACAGTATGGTTAGTTAGGGTTAGGGTTAGATATATTTTTTTATTTTATTTTATTTTATTCAGATAATGGTTGAAGAAGTGCGTCTTTAGTCGACGGCGAAAGATTGGATGTGTTTCGGCTGTCCTAACTGTGGTGGGTAGTTCATTCCACCATTGTGGGGCAAGGATTGAGAATAGGCGACTTCTCTTTGACCCTCCCGGAGCTTGGATAGGAGTAGGTCTGAGGCGGCCAGAAGATGCAGAGCGTAGGGGTCTTGAGGGTGTGTAGTTAGAGACCATTGACCGGAGGTAGGCGGGAGCAGTTCCCTTTGCCGCACGGTATGCTAGGTCGAGGGCCTTGAAGCGGATTCGTGCAGCAATGGGGAGCCAGTGCAGGTCCCTAAGAAGTGGGGTGACATGGGCCGACTTCGGTAGGTTTGAGATCAGGCGGGCCGCTGCGTTCTGAATGAGTTGAAGAGGCTTAGTGGCAGTGGCCGGGAGGCCAGCGAGCAGTGCGTTGCAGTAGTCGAGGCGGGAGATGACTGTTGATTGGACGAGGAGTTGGGTGGCTTCTTTTGTCAGGAAGGGGCGGATCCTTCTGACGTTGCTCAGGAGGAATCGGCAGGTTCTGGTTGTCGCTGCGATGTGAGCAGAGAAGTTCAACTGGTCGTCGAGGACAATACCAAGGTTCTTGGCGGTCGGGGACGCGGTCACAGCTGCATTCTCGACTGTGATGGAAAGGTCGGTCAGGGGGGAGGATTTGGCCGGCAGGTGGAGCAATTCTGTTTTGCTTAGGTTCAGTTTGAGGTGGTTGGTCGTCATCCAGGCGGAGATGTCGGACAGACAGGCCGAGATCCGCTCAGAGACGTGGATATCTGAGGGAGGGAAGGAGAGGAAGAGTTGAGTATCGTCGGCATTCTTTAACAGCATCATAACACATTAAAACACATTTAGCTGGTTAGTGTTTGTCCTTGTATTTAAAGATATATCCATTATTTATTAATTGATAGCACTAGTACATTTCCATAATGTTTTGAATTGTTAGTGCAGTAGACATTTTTATTATAATTAGGCCTAGTGATCAGAGCTTTAATGATGGTCTTGATTTATGTTACAGGGTTAGGTGCTGGGAATGTGGAGATGTAAGGGGTGCACAGAAACTATCAAGTAGGTTCAAGCTTTTGCATCACTACAGGTTAAGGCATCCACGATTTGGAAGTAGTTATCCCTTTCCATGTACGTACCTGCACTGCCCATATACATTTAAGACGTGGAATGCCCTTATTGTCCACCACAATAAAACCCATTCCACTGGGGTCACTCGGAAAGAGAAGGCAATATATGATGTCTAATAACTTTTTTGTGTGTGTCTACAGAGTAAAATACTTTGAAGATGGCGACTCCTGTGATCCTTAAGATAATCTTGACTGATGGCAGCTCTCAGAGATTGACTCTCTCCCATGGATTCCCTGCATCCATTGATGGCCTTGTTATTGAAGTGAAGAAACAGTGTGGACTTCAGGGCAGCTTCAGACTTCAATTTAAGGACTCCTTGTTTGGAAATGATTACCTTAACCTTACCTCCATTTCAGAACTAGAAGACAAAGGTACTCTTAAAGTTGTGGATATGTCAAGGCCCATTGTTCTCTATCCAGTCCTAAACCCCCAAGCTCTCCGTCCTTTCTCTGGAAATACCTCTCTGCTCTCGTCGGATGGATCTACTGTGGATACAGATATAATATCATGGATTGAGTCTACAATGTCCTCTTGGCCTACTTCTTCTCAAGTGCCTGAATCTGTGGATCCAGATGTATTGCCATCAATTGAGTTTAGGAGCTCACGGTCCTCTTGGCCTGCTGTTTTTCACGTGCCTAAGTTCCCCTATGATGCTGAAATAAAACTTCAGCAGGCAAATTTAGCTTATAGTCAAAATGGCACTGTACTTACCCCTGATCCCAAGTTGAAGTCAGCCATCCTTGATGGTTTAGTGCAGGAAATTGTTCTGTATAAAGTATATACAGTGATACGGAGATGGAACAAACAGCCCAGAGTCTTATCAAGGCACATCCATGTTTAACTGAGAAGGGGTCCAGCACTGGATATGGCGCATGGAAGATGAGTTTAAAATATAAATTGGGTAACTACCACAGAGAGCTGAGACAACTGGGCTGCCCAGAGGTGACGGTGAACTCTTTAAGAAACAAACCAACAGGAAAGCGTGCAGCCTTTGGTGTCAAAAAGGCCAAGAGAGCAGAGGTTAACTTCTGCCCACCATACCCGTCAGCAGAAACGGAGGAAAGTCTGGAGGCCATGCAGAAAGATCTACTCTTGGATGTGAAGAAGAGGAACAACAGATGTTGTGAAACTGAAGATGGAGAAGACTTTCGCACATAGAAGACTTGAAGTCGTCCGTGATGCACCAATGGTGGAGCCTTTCATGGCAAGGTGGCCAGCTCTCTTTGAAGTCAGTGAGGTATGGCTTATCTCATCTTGGATTTGCTGTTGATAACGTTACAAGGGAAGTCTTGGGTCCATTGTCAAACTGCTAATATGATTGTATATTTCGTTGTGCTATATGATATCTCCCTCTTCCTGATCGGCTGTATATATAACAGTGGCTTTCTACCCTCTAACCATTTTATTCTGATTCCTGTGCTTTTTACCTGTTTTCAGATCAATGCTGAATTCAAGAGAATCACCACCATGCCACTTCAGTCCAAGTTCCTGTCTCAGCTTGATCTCCACTCTTGACAACCTGATGAAGCTGTTCCAAAAGAGGAGAGGACAGCTAGGGGAAAAGCTCAAAAGACAAATGGCTGACGTAAGTGCTAACTGGTCCCACTGTCATGAAAAACCTGTAAAGTTATGAATTATGGCTGTTTTGGGGGAATTAAGTTTTTTTTTATTGAGGAAAGGCTATGGAAATGATTTTTTTTGTTACCACAAATGATTGTACAGGAGGCCATGAGTGCTTTTATTTTTCATCTTTTTCCTTTGACTATTTGCATCTTTTTGTCTCAGTTTGAACCTTTCCTCTAAAATGAGGTATAGTACCGCTTTCAAACCTCTAGTGCCACGTTACTTTTTCAATACTGGTATACCGTGCAACACTACTCGCAGCAAGGCTTGTGGCATCGTAGGAATCCTGCTGTTATATTCTCAGAGAAATATGTAGTCATATAACAGTTAGACTTTAAAATAAAGCACAATGGCTGAATTAAGACACTAATCAAGAAATTTCAGTGTGATGATGTGGATGCTGGACGAGTGTATCCTGAAGGGACTGTGTATCTACATGGGTGAAGATCCAGAAAGCCTTGTGCGAGAATATGTGGCATGTACAATGATCAGTGCTTATTTCTTTTCTCATTGGGTCTTGTAGTCCATGCAGAGTAAGGTCTGACCCATGACTAATTGTAACAGAAAGTATATGTTTATATTGATGCCACTGTATGTCTGTTTGTCAGGGCTGAGACATATTTAGTATTTAGCCACAGACTTAGCCCCCCCCCCCCCGACATACCACAAAGCGCTTCGGGCAGTCCTTTGTGCCGGTGGCAATCAGGCTCCACAACCAGGCAGGGCCAGGACGGGCTAACTGCTGTGGACTGGAGGAGCTGGGTTGTGGACTGTAACCAATTAATTAAATTATTTAACATCATGGTTGGACTTGTTTATTTTTCTTTTCACCACTTATAGCTCTATTTTAGCCCTATTTTAGCTATTTTTATCCCTATGTATTTGTCCATCTTGTTTTTAACACATACTAATAAGTGTATGTTATGTATTAACTGTTTTTAAATTGCTGTTATGCTGTAATGGACATCTGAATCTCCCCTCAGGGATAAATAAAGGTTTTCAATCAATATAGTGTTAGCCCTTGTTTAACCTTTGTCTGTTTTCTACAGGGTATATGGATGAAGACATCAACAAGGCCATCGAAGACACCACTGTGGGGATTTATGAGTGACCCCAGTGGAATGGGTTTTATTGTGGTGGACAATAAGGGAATTCCACGTCTTAAATGTACATGGGCAGTGCAGGTACGTACATGGAAAGGGAGAACTACTTCCAAATCGTGGATGTCTTAACCTGTAGTGATGCAAAAGCTTGAACCTATTTGATACAGTTTCTGTGCACCCCTTACATCTCCACATTCCCAGCACCTAACCCTGTAACATAAATAGAATAGAATAGAATAGAAATACTTTAATCATCCCGAGGGAAATTTGGCACTACAAATTGCTCACAGTAAACATTTAGGTAGACAAAACAAATCACAAATAAGAACAAAAAATTGCCTAAGAATAAAGAATAAAATAAAATACGGTCCGGGATTCACATTTCCTATGTAATGTATGTACATGCTAATATAAATACAGTAACAAATAGATATCTACATTAAGTGTATTGTAAGTGTAATATTGACAATGTTGTTTTAAAAGTAAAAGTCCAGGAAGATGGTAACTTCACTCTGTGCTCAGTGATGCAGTGAGGCACAGTGATGCATATATAGTCTGATCACTGTGCATCACTGAGCACAGAGTGACAAATCAACTCCATTAGTTATATTATTAAAGCTCTGATCTATAATTATAATAAAACGATCTACTGCACTAACGATTCAAAACATTATGGAAATGTACTAGTGCTATAAATTCATAATTAATGGATATATCTTTAAATACAAGGACAAACACTAACCAGCTAAATGTGTTTTAATGTGTTATGATGCTGTTAAAGAATGCCTTAATAGTGATGCAAAAGCTTGGACCTACTTGATAGTTTCTGTTACATTCCCAGGCCAGCAGTATTTATATGCTGTTGATGCAGGGTTTACTTGTTGTATTTTGTATTTCTCTTCATCCATTACTTAATCTTACACCAGATGTGTATCAACAGTAGTTTTTTTCCCTTATTTTCATTTTTTTGTGGTAACAGTTCACAGTATTTTGTATTTGCCTTTAAAATCTACAGTGAGCATATGCACTTTATAGAGAACCACTGAAACATTATTCTACATGTCATGTTTTTGTTCCCAAAACTACATTGCGGAGCTTCAAACACACCAAGACACATACACACAACATACACACACATTTGTATAACACCAAGACACATACATGCAACATACGCACACATTTTGATCACACCAAGACACATACACGCAAAATACACACACATTTCTATCACACTAACGTACCAGGAGTTCTTAAACAACTAAATTAAAAGAGAATTAAAACAAAACATACAACTGCCATCCATTTAAGGTCCCGAACAGTTTTAGAAACATTGACTATCTATTGACTATCTATTGACTATCTATTATTATATATTGACTACTATCCACTGCTGTTGTTTACCTGTTCAATAAAATGTTTAACATTTTTGGTACAGAACTTGACTCTTTGCCTTTTTTGTCAATGCAAAAACATGTAAGATTTTGTGCACTCGAACAAATCAAGTTAGATTTACATTGAGAAATCAAGTTGTGTTAACTTGAACAAATCAAGTTAGATTTACATTGAGAAATCAAGTTGTGTTAACTTGAACAAATCAAGTTAGATTTACATTAAGAAATCAAGTTGGAGTTAGTGTTGAAAATCAAGTACCCTGAACATCATTAAAGTACGTTAACATTACACAATTAAATTGTGTTTACTGTAACGACAAATATGTTGAATCAACATGTTTATTTTAAGTAATCTTAATGTGAATGAAATATGTTGGGTTCACAAGCAATAAGTAAGTGAGGAGAACGAGGAAAAGTATGTCAGTTGGACATATTCTGATCATGTGGAACCAATGTACACATTAAAATCAAGTAAATCCAACCAACTTTTTTTTTCAGTGAAGGCGCATCAGTCAGCTAAAGCCGTTTTGAGCAGTGTTGACCAGCAGTTTATAAAAGAACATTTAAAATGTTTATTAGCAACGCCGAGCTTTCAAACCATTGCGTTTCTCTGTCCGAAACCCTTGTGCAACTGTGAGTACCTTTGAATTTTCTCTGCGATACTTGTACAACGAGCGTTTCGCAGAGGACCAGTTCTTCAGAGTTAATATGGGATTTTCCTATGGAATGTGAATGGGTAAAATGTGCACAAATTGTAAAAATAAAAAAAATAAAAAAAACACAGCCATTTACCATTTTACTTACGAATATGATTATATATTTTTTTTACAATAAAATCCCATAATTAACTCTGAAGAACTGGCGAAACGCTCGTTGTACAAGGTGCATCAGTCAGCTAAAGCAGTTTTGAGCAGTGTTGACCAGCAGTTTATAAAAGAATATTTAAAATGTTTATTAGCAACGCCGAGCTTTCAAACCATTGCGTTTCTCTGTCGGAAACCTTTGTGCAACTGTGAGTACCTTTGAAATTTCTCTGCGATACTTGTACAACGAGCGTTTCGCAGAGGACCAGTTCTTCAGAGTTAATATGGGATTTTCCTATGGGTAAAATGTGCACAAATTGTAAAAAAAAAAAAAAAAAAAAAACAGCCATTTACCATTTCAAGAATAAGAATATAATTCTTTGTAATATAATTCTGTCTTTTGACAATAAATGCCATTCATGGCTTACCTCATTTGTGCGTTTGGACTGTTGTTTTTAATGTACAATAGCCTATGTGCATTTTTGTAGTCCAGCTCCAGTATACTTCCTGGCAGAAGCTCACACTTTGGTTTCCTGTCGTGATTAATCACGTCATCCAATAGTATTTGACAGGAAACTATTGTATGAGCTTCCCCCAGAAGTATACTGGAGCTGGGGACTATACAGTTATGCATGTCTATCATTGTAAATTGACAGTTATTTTGCCAAATTATTTATAATTATATAATATTATTATTATTATTCAATTCTTTTGTTGGCAAGTCTGAAAAGTAATGCAAAAGACTTGCCAACAAAATAATTGAAAAATAATAATTATTATATTATATAATTATAAATAATTTGGCAAAATAACTGTCAATTTACAATGATAGACATGCATAACTGTATAATAGTCCCCAGCTCCAGTATACTTCTGGAGGAAGCTCATACAATAGTTTCATGTCAAATACTATTGGATGACGTGATTAATCACGACAGGAAACCAAAGTGTGAGCTTCAGGAAGTATACTGGAGCTGGACTCCAAAAATACACATAGGCTATTGTAAATACACAGTAAATTGTTGTAATATATATACAACAAAATGATGTAATATCACAGTAATTTCTTACAATTTGATGTTGTGAAGTCACAGTCAATTGTTGTAATATATATACAACAAAATAATGTGATATCACAGTAAATGTCTTACAATTTGATGTTGTGAAGTCACAGTAAATTGTTGTAATATATATACAACAAAATAATGTGATATTGTAGTGGGTGCTATGGACATAATTCACCATTGTATTGTTTTGATGTATTGATGGGGCACTGTCACTTTAAGGAGGTTGGTTGGGGTTGGGCTTAGAGAAGACGCGCTGGTGGAATGTCATTGATAAAATGTTTGTTTACTACGGGCTGTCGGATACTAGCACGGCATAGATCTGACAGCTGTCACTGGTGCTAAAAATATAATAAATGACACACGGCTTGGTGTTGTCGCAAGATAGAAATTGTGCGTTTCTCCTTTCCGACGATTTCTACATTGGTGACCCTGTTATAAGTTTTGAAGACGCTTCCGCGGCAACATGTCTACGAACGCAGTTTCGCTGAAATTACCTGAGTTCTGGGAGTCGTCAGCCTCGGCATGGTTTGCGCAAACGGAGGCACAGTTCGAGCTGTGTGAGATTACCTCGGATACCACAAGATATTATTATGTGGCGTCAGCCCTGGGAAGTTCGACAGCCAGCAGAGTGGTGAGCCTCCTCATGAACCCTCCGGCTCGAGAAAAATATCACGCGATCAAGTCTCATCTATTAAAGACATTCGAACTTTCCGATACCGAGCGGGCCAGCCGGTTGTTTTCTTTGCAAGGGCTTGGTGATAGCCAGCCATCGGAGCTCATGGATAGGATGCTGGATTTATTGGGAGAGCACAAGCCTGATTTCCTTTTCATGCAACTTTTCCTGCGTCAGCTGCTTTCTCCGGTTCGGGCCAACACCACTATAGACGATTGCCGCGCTCTGGCAGAGGAGGCTGATACGTTTTTTTTGGCTGGTCAACAGCACTGTGCAGCGGCAGTTTTCCCAACCCAAGCCTTTGTTTCACCGCCGGGAGACTGGAATATCACCGCCGCAGCGACAGCCCCTCGCCAGCAGCGTGACGCGGGGCTGTGTTTTTATCATGCACGGTTTGGACCTAAAGCCAAGCAGTGCCGCCCGCCGTGCAGCTTCAGTGGGCCGGGAAATGCCCGGGCCGGCGCTCGTTAGTGGCTACTGTTTGTCCAGGACACCATCTCCGGGCGGCGTTTCATGTGCGACACGGGCGCGCAGAGGAGCGTCTTGCCGGCTTCTAGAGTGGACATCCTATCCGGCGGACACGGACCCCCCATGGAGGCCGCCAACGGCACCCCCATCCGCACAGACGGCACCAGGTATGTCGAAATGTGTTTTAGTGGCCAACGGTTTGGCTGGGATTTTATCACAGCTAATGTAGCCGTCCCTCTTCTAGGAGCTGATTTTTTTGTGTGATTATGGACTGTTAGTGGATGTAAAAAAATGCCGCTTAATTGATGCCATTACGTTCTGCTCTTATGCTGGTGCGCTTGGGGGTGCAGACTCCATCAGACTCTCTAGCATGCTCTCCGCCGCAGATGAGTTTCAACACCTTCTCGCCGAGTTCCCGGGCCTCACGCGGCCCACGTTCTCATCATCTACAGCCAAGCATGGAGTGGAGCATCATATCGCCACGACCGGCCCTCCGGTCTATGCCCAGGCTCGGCGCCTCGACCCGGTCAAGCTCAGCATTGCCAAGGCAGAGTTCGAGAACATGGAACGCCTCGGCATTGTCCGTCGCTCCGACAGCCCATGGGCCTCCCCCCTCCACATTGTCCCCAAGCCGGGAGGGGGGTGGCGCCCGTGTGGGGATTACCGCCGGCTCAACGATGCTACAACGCCGGACCGGTACCCAGTCCCGCACATTCAGGACTTTTCTGCCTGCCTTTCAGGGAAATTAATGTTTTCCAAGGTGGACCTTGTGCGTGGGTATCATCCGGTGCCCGTCCAACCGCTGGACGTCCCCAAAACAGCAGTCATAACTCCATTTGGGCTATTTGAGTTTCTGTGCATGCCATTCGGCCTCAAAAACGCTGCACAGACGTTCCAGCGCCTTATGGACTCTGTGCTACGAGACTTGGATTTTCTTTTTGTATACTTGGATGATATCCTCATAGCCAGCGCCTCTAAGGCTGAGCACATGTCCCACCTCCGGATGCTTTTTGAGCGGCTAAATGAGCATGGACTGATAATCAACCCGGCCAAATGCCAGTTTGGGCGGTCGACCATTGACTTCCTGGGGCACAGAGTCACTAAAGAGGGAGCGGTCCCTCTTCCCATGAAGGTGGAAGCTGTGATGAATTTTCCCCCGCCGCCCACGGTTAGGTCACTGCAGGAGTTTCTCGGAATGATCAACTTTTATCACCGCTTTATTCCCCAGGCGGCTCGGATTATGCAGCCTTTGTACGAGGCCCTTAGGGGTAAAGCGCCAAAACATGCTGTCGACTGGTCTGCAGAGAGAGACAAAGCTTTTCTGGATGCCAAGGCTGCCCTAGCCAACGCCACCATGCTGGCACATCCTTCCTTTAAGGCCCCGATCTCCATCACCTCCGACGCCTCAGATTTTGCCGTGGGCGCAGTGTTTGAACAGTGGGTAGGCGGGGCTTGGCAGCCGCTCGCTTTTTTCAGCCGCCATTAAGCCCCAGCGAGCGGAGGTATAGCACCTTCGATCGGGAGCTCCTCGGCCTCTACCTTGCCATCCGCCATTTTCGTTTCCTGCTGGAGGCCCGCCAGTTCACGGCCTTCGTGGATCACAAGCCGCTGACGTTCGCCAAGGTGTCTGAGCCATGGTCCGCCCATCAACAGCGACAGCTCTCATATGTCTCAGAGTTCACTACTGACATTCAACATGTGGCAGGTAAAGCAAACCTTGTTGCAGACTGCCTCACCCGGGCTGAAGCGGGCGCCATCCACTTGGGGCTGGATTACACTGGTATGGCGGCAGACCAGGCTACCGACCCTGAAGTGCGAGATTTCAGGTCAGCCACCTCAAGCCTGCGGTTAGAAGATGTGGTTTTTGACAGCGCTGGCACCACACTCCTGTGTGATGTCTCTATGGGACAGCCCTGCCCCATCGTTCCCACAGGATGGAGGCGGCGTGTTTATGACGCTGTTCACGGCCTCTCCCACCCGGGAAAGAAACCTACGCAGAGACTAGTGCCCGCCAAGTTTGTCTGGCCTGGGCTTAGGAAAGATGTGAGAGACTGGGCTGACTCCTGTTTGGAGTGCCAGCACGCTAAAGTGTACCGTCACACCAAGGCCCCCCTGCAGCACTTCCCTGTACCTGAAAGGAGGTTCGACCACGTGAACGTTGACCTAGTGGGCCCCCTGCCCCCCTCACACGGCTTCAGTTACCTCTTTACTATGGTAGACAGGACTACCCATTGGCCAGAGGCAGTTCCACTGTCAGCCACGATGTCCGCTGAGGTGGCCAGGGCCTTTATTGGAACCTGGGTCGCCCGGTTTGGCACTCCAGCCGACCTCTCTTCAGACCGGGGCCCACAGTTCACGTCCGAGCTCTGGAACACGGTCGCCAAGAACCTGGGCGTGAAGCTACACCGGACTACGTCATACACCCGCAGGCCAATGGGTTATGCGAGCGCTTTCACCGCTCAATGAAAGCAGCACTTCGGGCCAGCCTTTTCGGGCCAGCCTTACTGACAGCGGCTGGGTCGACCGGCTCCTGTGGGTCATGCTTGGTCTCAGGACGGCCCCCAAGGAAGACCTTCAGACCTCCTCGGCCGAGCTGGTTTCCGGTCAGCCTCTGCGGGTGCCAGGGGATTTCATCCCTAACATTACTGCCCCCTGGTCTGCAGCCCAGCAGCGGACAGCGCTTCTGGAGAAGGCTATGGTATTCACACCGGTCCCCACCTCACAGCACGGCCTCCCCCGGTCGCACGTCCCTACAAGTCTGCAGTCAGCGGAATATGTTTTCATCCGTCACGATGCCCATCGGGACCCCTTGAAACCTCCATACGACGGTCCGTTCCGTGTCCAGGAGGCTGGAGACAAGTACTTTGTCGTGGACATGGGCGGGAAGCTGGAACACATTTCCATAGACTGCCTTAAACCGGCTCATGTGGACTTGGGCAAACCTGTTGGACTGGCCCAGCCCCCACGGCGGGGACGACCCCCTACCTTGCCCCGTCTTCTGAGTAAGGCCCACGAGACCCCCTCGCCACCTATCCTGTGCCCGAGTGGCCGTAGGGCCCTTAAGGTTTTCCCTGCAGAGGCGCCGGCCGCTACAGGGGTCAGGTGGAGCCGTTATGGCAGAGTTCTCCGCCCTCCTGTTCATTGACTTCTTTTGTTATGATGAATTCTGGGGGGACGTATGTAGTGGGTGCTATGGACATAATTCACCATTGTTTTGATGTATTGATGGGGCACTGTCACTTTAAGGAGGTTGGTTGGGGTTGGGCTTAGAGAAGACGTGCTGGTGGAATGTCATTGATAAAATGTTTGTTTACTACGGGCTGTCGGATACTAGCACGGCATAGATCTGACAGCTGTCACTTGTGCTAAAAATATAATAAATGACACACGGCTTGGTGTTGTCGCAAGATAGAAATTGTGCGTTTCTCCTTTCCGACGATTTCTACAATATCACAGTAATTTCTTACAGTATGAAGTTGTGAAATTACAACAATGTATTGTACTACCAGTGCTGTGAAATTACAACACATTGCTGTGAAGCCATTCACAGTAAATTGTTGTGAATCTTACTGTAAAAGTCATGCAAAATATTGCCAGTAATTTATTGTGACTTTACGGTGAAAAATCTTACAGTGCAGGACTACGCCGCTAGACTGAGTGTGGGGCATGATTAAGAAGATGTCTGGTAATAGGAAGGAATATGGATATCCGATAATGAAAGATGGAGAAAATGTAGTAGTTGAAAGTAAGGATAAAGCAGAGTTATTAGCAAATAATTTTGTTAAGGTACATAGTAATGCAAATTTGAGTGATGAGGAAAAGAAGCAGAGAGAGAGAGTACAATTGGGAAAAATAAAGAGGCAATGCAGGATGAGAATGAGTATGGAAGTGTAATAAATGTGATGTTAACGGAACTAAATAGGGCATTAAGGAAAGCAGGGAAAACCACGCCAGGGAAAGATCAAATAAGCTATTGTATCTTAGATAACTTAAGTGATATGAGCAAAGCAGTATTATTAAAGTTGTATAATAAGATATGGGATGAGGGATATTTGCCTACTCAGTGGAAAGAATCAATTATTGTTCCTATATGTAAACCAGGAAAGGATCCAAGTTTAGCAGGAAGCTACAGACCGATAGCATTAACTTCACATGTAGGGAAAACTATGGAAAGAATGATAAATGAAAGATTGCAGTATCATATAGAAAAAGAATTATTAATAGAGAGTTATCAGAGTGGATTCAGAAAAGGGAGAAACACGATAGATCCAGCTATATGTTTAGAAAATGAAATTAGGAAGGCACACGCTAATAAAGAAAGTGTAGTAGCTATATTTTTTTATGTGGAAAAGGCATATGACATGATGTGGAAAGCAGGACTATTGATCAAGTTGAAACATATGGGAATAAGAGGGAGAATGTATAAGTGGGTGGAAAACTTTCTAACAGATAGGTCAATATCAGTAAGGGTATGGAAAGAGTATAGTGGAAAGTATGTAGTGGAGAATGGGACGGCTCAAGGAAGCGTAATAAGTCCAGTTTTATTTTCTATTATGATAAATGAAGTGTTTAGGAACATAGAGAGCAGTATTGGGGTTGCATTATTTGCAGATGATGGGATTATGTGAAAAAGGGGAAAGAATATGGAGTATATAGTTAAGAAAATACAAGAAGCAGTAAAGAAAGTAGAAACATTTACACAGGAGTAGGGTTTTAGATTTTCAGTAGCAAAGACAAAGGTGACGTTTTTTACCAGAAGGAAAGTTCCAGATCAGGTTAGTCTTAAATTATATGGGGAACGTTTAGAGAGAGTAGAGTGCTTTAGGGATTTGGTTCGATAAAATAATTACTTGGGCAACCCATATTGGGAAAGTTGTTGCTAAATGTAAAAGAAAATATTGAATATTGTAAGATGCCTGAGGGGTAGGGAGTGGGGAGCAGGTAGAAAGTATTTGAAAACTGTGTATATAGGATTAATTAGGTCTGCTATAGACTATGGCTGCATCGTATATCAGTCTGCATCAAAAACATTATTAAAGAAACTAGATATATAGTTCAGTATCAGGTAGGGGTGGGCGATATATCGAGTATACTCGATGTATCGCGGATTGTTCTACCCGAGATGTAGTACTGTACTATATCGCGAACATCGAGTATTTAGTTTATATGGCGCCGCCCGCGGCCGAGAGACACTCGCAGTGCTTTCCTCGAGAAGGGACGGCGGAGCTATAGGCTAACGTTAGTGTAGTCAGGGCTGTACAGTGCGATATAATGTTGCGGTTGTAATTTCATTAGACAGACCAGCGCGGACCTTTAATAACATGTAATTTAATTGACACAAGCAATGAGCTAACGGTAGCTGCTAACCAAGGTATCCATTAGGATTATGCTAAGCTACTAGCGATAGCTGCTACCCCTGGTAAACGGTCAAAGCGGACTCCACAAGACTAGTTCCATTCGTGAGGAAATGGGGTGGGTTATATTGACAACGCTTGACAACAGCAGTTTAAACATAACTTCATATTTATTAGTTATTCGTTTCTGTATATCATTCAATTTCCATCTCCGTGTGTCTCCATCTCCATCTCTTCCTGTTTACATTCGAGTGTGACGTTATCACCTACGGCAGCTTAGACGATCAAAACGCGAACCTAGAACAAACCCAGAGGGGGGGGGCTGGCCCTCTTGTTCATTCTCGCCCCCTCTCTCTCTCTCTCTCTCTCTCTCTCTCGCTCTCTCTCTCTACATTCAATGATTTAAAGTAGCCAAACGTTACAGACAGTATAAATACTAACTGGATAGTTGATGATATAAACATTTAATTTCATTATCTGAAATATTCTAAAATCATTAAGTCTGCTATAAGCCATTATACCTTTTGTGTGTGATTATTATTTTCTCACAGTAGGGTGTGTATATATATACATATATATATATATGTGTGTGTGTGTGTTTGGCTAAAGTGGATAGAAAACACAGTACTGTGTAAAAGTCTTAGGCACCCAAGAGTTTTTATATAAATTGTTTTAGATGTAAATAATTTTTTTTATTAGTGTGTCAGTAGACTACTCTTAGTACATTTTCATTAAATTATTTTTTAAAGCATCTTCATGGTTTAATAATGCAAACATATGTTGCAGGGACTTATTATAATCATCATATTGGCGTGACTGTATGCATCAAAGGGTTAAATCAAGCATTTTTAAGTGATTTAGAGGAAATGTAAAAATATCGCAATATATATCGTGTATCGCGATATAGCCAAAATATATCGCGATATCATTTTTGGCCATATCGCCCAGCCCTAGTATCAGGCGTTAAGACTGTTCTGTGGTGCGATCAGAACAACCCCAGTATCTGCATTGCAAGTGGAAATAAATGAAGCACCTTTGGAGTTCAGAAGGAATCAGATAGCATTAACATATTGGGTAAACCTAAAGGGCCATAACGAGAATCACCCCACTCAAAAGGTATTACTAGCATGTCAAGAAAAAGAAAAGAAAGTTCAAGAGTTTTGGGTGGACAATAGGGAATACAAGTAGTGAGATAGGGATAGGGGAGATGGTGATAAGCCCGACGGTACCATTGTCTGCTGTTCCACCATGGTTGTTTGAGGAGGTGGAGGTGGATTTACATTTATTGGAAAGAATGAGGGAGAGAGGTGAGGAAGTGTTAGATAAATATGAAGTTATATAGAAAGGAAGTATGGAGAACATCTTAAAGTGTACACAGACGCCTCAAAGACAACCAGTAACAGGGTGGGGGTTGCATTTATAAGCCCGGAAAAAAATATCATGGTAAAGGATGGGGTGAGTAATAAATTGTCTGTATACACGGGTGAGTTGATGGCTATTTTGTTAGCTATCAATTGGGTGGAAACAATCAAGCCAAACAAGGTGTTAATAGCATCAGATTCAAGTAGTGCATTAATGAGTATAAAACATACACAGTCAGAAACAAGACAGGATATTATTTTGGAAATAGCACAGGCGATTTTAGGGTGAGGAGAATAGGATCAGATGTGAGATTCATTTGGGTGCCAGTGTAACGGGGAAGCCTGTGGGTATGTCCACAGTCACGGAAACAGGTGTGTTGACGAGTGACTGTGGCAGTGCGGGCTGGTAAATTAAACTCACTTCCCCATAACAGGGTTAACAGACGCATAGGTACGGTAGTTAGGAGTGAATTCACTTCTTAGTGCAGCGGCCTGTGTCGTCGCCCGCGGACGTGGGAGCCCCCTGTTCGACTCCCCCTCGGGACATTAACATTTAACATCAAACACAACGCAGACCAGTATGATCCGTCACAGTGGTGCCCAGTGACCCGGATGTCCTGAGGGGCGTGAGTTTAGGGAGGTGAGTGTAACGGGGAAGCCTGTGGGTATGTCCACAGTCACGGAAACAGGTGTGTTGACGAGTGACTGTGGCAGTGCGGGCTGGTAAATTAAACTCACTTCCCCATAACAGGGTTAACAGACGCATAGGTACGGTAGTTAGGAGTGAATTCACTTCTTAGTGCAGCGGCCTGTGTCGTCGCCCGCGGACGTGGGAGCCCCCTGTTCGACTCCCCCTCGGGACATTAACATTTAACATCAAACACAACGCAGACCAGTATGATCCGTCACACCAGCACATATAGGGGTGGAGGGGAACGAACTGGCGGATAAGTTCGCAAAGGAAGCAGCTAATAAAATAGAAATAAATCTGGATGTGAGTTACAGCAAGGCAGAAGTTAAGAGCATAATTAAATGTGAAATGAAAAAGAAGTGGCAGGAGGAGTGGGATAAAGGAAATAAAGGTAGGCATTTTTATAATGTCCAGAGGGCAGTAGGGAAAATGAGAGATGTGGGCAGAGGTACGAGGGAAGAAGTTATTGTTTCAAGAATGAGATTTGGACACACTGGGCTAAATAGTACACTTAGGATAATGGGCAAACATGAGACTGGTAGGTGTGAGTATTGTAGTAGGCAGGAAACAGTGGAGCATGTGTTAGTGGAGTGTAGCAAATACAAACAAGAGAGACAGATCCTCAAAGAAAGGTTGGAGAGAGACCACATCAAGCTGGAGGTGAGAGAAGTGTTGCGACTGAGCTCAGGGAATGTGGGGTACAGGGCCATTTTTTTTTCTCTAAATAGTACAGGTTTGAGTGGTAGGATATAGAGTAGTCAATAGTAATTATCATGTGCATAATCCATCTAGATCCACACTCCATTTCAGTAGGTGGCGGTAATGCACCAAAACGTTTGTGCCAACCGCCAATAAAAATCAGAAGAAGAAGAAGAAGAAGAAGAAGAAGAAGAAGAAGAAGAAGAAGAAGAAGAAGAAGAAGAAGAAGAAGAAGAAGAAGAAGAAGAAGAAGAAGAAGAAGAAGAAGAAGTTATTATGGATACCATGACTGTGGTAAGTTTTTATTTATGTTTTTAGATGGAAGGCTGTATTCCATCTGTCTAACGTTAGCGAATATTATGAGATTGATGAATAGGACAGTCATAACGTTGCTGGACTATCGACCTAGTTAGCCCCTTTCGTGACTGCGATGCACGGCTACAGGGTTTGGGCAAGTGAATCCACACTTTAGGTATTATTATAACTCATTTATTGTGTAACGCTAGCCCCTTAAAACTTACCACAGTCATGGTATCCATAATAACTTCAATCGGTTCGGATCCTTTGAATGAAATGAACATGTAAACAAACACTGGCCTCACGTTAGAAAGTAGCACTGGTGACGTGAAATCACTGAGCCCAGAGAGGAGTGAAAGAAAGAGAGATATATATCGCGGACATGCACTCACTCATATATCAGACCTCACTGCACGCCTTGTGTATGTATGTGACAAATAAACCTCTTGAATCTTGACTTGCCATATTCAATCAGTTTCAGTAACTACAGAACAGTACATATTGTTAGACTCACTTGTTGTTTGGAACGAGCCTCGAGCAGTCGCGTTAACCCTTCGAGAAGCTTTTGTGGTCCGGCTGGGCTCGATAAAGTGTGTGTCCAGACTCCATATAAATCCAAATCCAACACTGTCACTAATGTACAGTATCTCGTGCTGATCTCTACAACTCCTGAGAATACACACCACAAGCCTAGCTAAGCTAACGCACTGAATCAAAACTAAAATACTACTAACTGGACTCCTCGCTCTGTCTGACGACATGACGAGTACAGTGGCGCAGAGCTTGCTTCGAGCGCTAGAAAAACGCGCCCCGAGACATCATAGTTGAACGCACTGATAGGCTAAATGTATTTGCTTGACCTATTTACATTGGCTGCGACGATGCAGTGTGCGCGCTACGTCTATGCACCCAGCTTTAGAGGTACTCTCTATCAGGAGAGAGAGTGACGTCATGTGAATCACGCACAAAACAATGATTTATATTTGATATATTAACGTTATTGTGCATTTGAAACACAAACATACTTAAAATGAGTAAATATTATTCATTTTAAACATGTTTAGTTTATTTTTAGGGGTCAAAAATAAAAATAAAACATTTTCTTCTTCTCCTTCTCTCTTCACCAGGGGGGGCGGCGCCCCAGCGCCCTCTATCGGCCGGCCGCCACTGCATGTGGTATATTTTTGGCTGTATATTTTAGAATGTACATAGTCAGCCCATGTCACCCCACTTCTTAGGGACCTGCACTGGCTCCCCATTGCTGCACGAATCCGCTTCAAGGCCCTCGAACTGGCATACCGTGCGGCAAAGGGAACCGCTCCCGCCTACCTCAGGTCAATGGTCTCTAACTACACAGCCTCAAGACCCCTACACTCTGCATCTTCTGGCCGTCTCAGACCCACTCCTATCCGAGCTCCGGGAGGGTCATCAAGGAGAAGCCGCCTTTTCTCAGTCCTTGCCCCACAATGGTGGAATGAACTGCCCACCCCAGTTAGGACAGCCGAAACCTGTCCAATCTTTCGCCGTCGACTAAAGACGCACTTCTTCAACCATTATCTGAAATTTTTATTTCTTTAAAAAAAATCTAACCCTAACTAACGTTACTGTCATGCACTTGTCCTAATATACTAACCTACACTGTAGCACTCAACACTTTGATGAACATTGTTACTCAGCTTATAGAGTTGTGCTCTTCCTGATGACTTGTTGTACAGAACTTGTGGCCAGCTGCGTGATTACCAAAACAAGCCGCATTTCTCGGAGACGCTCTCTGATTGGCACTGACTGACGCTCTCTGATTGGCCACTGACGCGTTTGGCCAATCCGTGACAAGCTGTGTCTTTGCCCATTTCCTCGTCAAACAGCCTGCAAACTACCTGCCGTTCTATCGCCATGCTCTAAGACAAACTCTAACCTTAACCAACTTCGAAAGAGTGCCTAAGCTTAACCGTCGAAAGAACTTGCCGTCACGCTCTAAGACAAATTCTAACCTTAACCTACTTTGAAGAGTGCCTAAGCTTAACCAGTGTAGAAACAGGCGTCGGCCAATCAGAGAGCGTCTCCTAGAAATGCGGCTTGTTTTGGTAATTACGCTGGCCAGCTGGGTAGTAGCAACCATGATAGGTTTGCAGGATTTGCAGAGAAGCCCCTCCCCCAGTGGAACAACGTGAAACGAGTGCTCTGGTGACACGTTCTACACAAATAACAATCTGTTAACAAGTTAACTGTAGAAAAAAGTGGAGGGGTCCTTTAAAGGAACACGCCAACATTTTGGGAAATTAGCTTACCGTCTTCTCCAGAGAGAGACAAGAAGATAGATACCAGTTTCCTCTCTGTGCGTTCAGTATAGAAAGCTATCTGGCTGCATGTTAGCATAGTTTAGCACAATGAATGGAAGCGGACAGTGCCGGTTAGCCTTCGGGAGAGGTGTTAGTTGGACAATGCCTAGGCTAACCGGCACTGTCCGCTTCCATTCATGGAACTGCCAAACTGGTATCTATCTTCTTGTCTCTCTCTGGAGAAAACGATAGGCTAATTTCCCAAAATGTTGGCATGTTCCTTTAAAGCTGGAGATATGTGTTTGTGAGCTGTATTTACTGACAATGGGAAAGTATGGCCTCTTGGTTGAGAGCTCCGAAGGGAAGGAGAGAGTAGAAGAAATGCATTGTAAGTTTTGGCCTTTTCTTGGGTTTGTTGATTATAAGAAAAAGGCGATGGGTTCCACAATGAGAAAAAAAACCCTCATTGAGGTCCCTGACCTGAAAGTTTTAAGAAACCATGACGTAACAGAATATCTAACAATTTACCCTACAAACGTCCAATTTACAACATGGTCTCATCAGAAAACGTAAATTAAGTACTAATGAACCACAGGAAAAAAGGTTAGGTAATGGTTATGGTTAAGACATAAAGTTAGGAATACGGTTAGGGTTAAATTCCCAGCAGAAGAACTTAAATGTTTTCTGAAAACATAAAAAGGTAAGAAATGTTGAATATGTAATATATGTACTTATTTGTAATACATAAAAAATGTTGATACAATATGCATATTACTTATGGCTATAACGAAAGGCAGAGCGTCTCGCTCTTTGCCATTATGAGATAACTCTTATCTCCTAGCACCTACTGTGCTCATGAACAAACAATTTGCACTCATCCACGTGACCAGGCCATGCCCCTGCGTCCTGCTATAAGACACCGGACATGGTCACACTCTACCTTCCTCGGAAAAAAGTTTCCAACACTGAAAACCCAACCAAGGGACCTCAGGGCGCCAAGAGCGAGACGCTCTGCCAGTATTCATATAACTAGGTTATAGGATAACCTTTCGTTATA
The DNA here is from genome assembly GCF_963971535.1 of Notolepis coatsorum. Lineage (NCBI taxonomy): Eukaryota > Metazoa > Chordata > Actinopteri > Aulopiformes > Paralepididae > Notolepis > Notolepis coatsorum. The sequence continues at coordinate 116,462,776 of NC_140177.1, read as the reverse complement.
TTATCATACTGGTCATCGCGTCTCGCTCTTTGCCATAATGAGATATGAGACAGAGCAGACGCGTGACCTGAAAAGTGTACCCCCTGAGGGCCCGCAAGCCCCACTACCAGGGAGGAGGGGAGTCCCGTCCACCCGCCCATCCTAACAAAGGGGGGGGAGGCAGTCAACTCCACCAAAGTGCGGAAAAAGGGGGAACCAAAGACCCCTGAAAACACACAGTACAGGCGGAACCACATGTGACACAGCACCCCGTGGCACACACCCACACACCCCTGCTAGCCCACCAACTGGCGGGATGCAGGGGAGGTCCCAGACCTCAGAACCGCCTGGGAGACAGAACCCCCAGTCATTTCCATGAGGTAAAACTTAACGAAGGGACCCGGGGAGGACCAGGAGGCCGCAGCACAGATGTCCTCCACCGAGGCCCCCCCTAACAGGGCAGCAGCCCGAGGGGGGACCTGTCCAGCCAACGTGCAGCAAAAGGCAACGCCCCCGCACAACCAATGTGACAGGTGCTGCTTGGACAGCGCCTCACCCGCGCAAGGGCCACCGTAACAAACAGTTGAACGGAAGCCCTGAGAGCCAGAGTCCTGAGGTAAACCCCCAGTGCACGGACAGGACACGACAGGTGAAGGCCCGCCTCCAACTCACTAGCGTGAGGAGGCGGATGAAAATGCCTGAACCACAATATCCCTGGAGCGAAAGAGCTCCGGATATTCTTTGGCACGAAGACTGGATTAGGCCTCAGAGTCGCACCGCTATCAGCCGAATAGACAGGCACTCAGGCCGCACCGAGAGAGCACACAGCTCACCCACGCGTTTAGCGGAGGTGATGGCCAAAAATAATGCGGTCTTCAAGACAGCAGATCCAATGGCGCCTGCTCAAGAGGCTCAAACGGGGCCTCCGACAACCGGCCCAGGACCAGTTGGAGGTCCCACCGGAGACAGAGAACGTTCCACAGGCTTGAGACGCCGAGCGCCAAGCAGGAATGTTCTACAAGAGGGTGGCTGAACAATGTTCCGCCCCCACACTCGACCATACGCCACTCCCCAGCGTAAGCCGCGGTAGAGGATGGAGCGCGCGCATACTGGATAGCGTTAACCACAGAATAGTCAAGACGCATCCCCACCAGATTCACACTGTCAGCAGCCAAGCCTAGAGGCTGCCCCAGAACAGGAGGCAGAACAGAGTTCCACGTGCCTGAGAGAGGGCCCACGGTGACCACGGAACAGGCCACGGCGGGGCCACCAAGAGCTGAATCAGGGCCGGGGACCACACAGCTGAGCCCCGGCCCGGCGCGACCAGGACCAAGTCCCGCGCTCCCGACGTACCCGCCCCAACAGCTGAGCCATCAGGTGTAAGGGGGGGAATGCATACAGAATCCCGGAATCGGTCCCAGACCTGCCCGACTATGTCTGGACATAGTCCCCACTCGTCAGGGTGAGGACCGCCCCGCAACATCACACCTGCACCCACATTCACCCTGCCGGGGATGTGGAGAGCCCTCAGGCAGAGCAGATGGAGAACGCCCATAGCCAGAGCCCGACCGCTGCCCGGTGCAGACGGGGGGAGCGCACTCCTCCCTGTCTGACAATATATGACGCTGACGTCGTGTTGTCCGTCCTGACCAAAACATGCTTGCCCACCACAAGGTGGTCGAGCCGTTTGAGGACCAGAAGGACTGCCTTCAATTCCAACACATTGAATGTAGCGCAGACCGGGCAGCATGGTCTTGCCAGCTGCCCCCTACTGCGTTGGCCCGACACGCCCCCCCCCCCATCCCACGAGGGAGGCGTCGGTGAAGACCGTGACATGTGACAGCCTGCTGCCCACGGGGACCCCGCTGGTGAGGGCACCAGACCCTACCAAGAAGCAGAGGTCCCCCAGTACTGACATGGGAACCTTCCGCATTCCACATGTCTCACACCGGGTCCATTTCCATACTGGAAAAAACCACCTCTGTATCCTCCTCATGAAGAGGAGGCCAAGAGGGACCCTAGCAGCAGGCGCATCACGGACAGCGCCGTAACCGTCCTAGGACGGAACCTCCCGAGCGCGCCACCCAACCACTCGCTGCCGCTCCGAGAGGGATGCCCATATAGACCTTGAGCTTAGAAAAAGCACAAGTACTCCACCTGTTGACTGGGAAGAGGAGAACTCTACTTCCAGTCTACAGCCAAACCCAGGCTGGTGAGACACCACCTGCCTGGTATGAGACCTGGCGATCTACCCAGACCGGGCAAGGACCAGAACGTCGTCCAGGGCAGAATACAATTCGTAAGCCCCGACGATGCAGAGGCCCCAGCGCGGTCTCCACGCACTTGGTGAAGATGCGGGGAGCCAGAGAGTAGTAGCCGAACGGCAGCCTCTGGTACCCGTACGCTAAGCCCTGCAAAGAAAGCGTAGGTAAGCCCTAGGATGGAAGATCGGCATGCGTATACGCATCCTACAGGTCTATGGAGGTGAACCAGTCCCCCACCTGACAGCGTCTAACAGGTGGGAGATGGTCAACATTCTGAACCTCCCATGGGACAGGTCCAGTATGGGTCTGACACCCCCCCCCCCCCCGATTTCTCGGGCACCAGAGAATACCGGGAGGAAACGCCACGCATCGCGTCCTCCTTTGGGACCACGATGATGGCTTGCTTCGCCAACAGAGATTGGATCTCGTCGGCCAGAGCTGTCACTGATGTTGACCCTGACAATAGGGTCTGTACCAAACCTGAAAACGGAGGGTGGGGTTGTGCAAACTGCAACACAAGTCCCCGCCTCAGCGTTCTCTCCATCCACCTCGACATATGGTACTGCTGTAGCCATATGTGATGATAATCCCAAGCGCACCCGCCGCCACTTGGACGTCACTAACGTGATACCCAGCCTGGCGAAGGCGGGGCTGGGGGAACTCGCGCTGCGACCCCCTGGGCCTCGAGTTCCCCCGCTGACAACCTTCGTCGTTGACAGACACAACACCAGGCTCACCAAACACAGACGCAGAACGTGTGGCGTGGGAGCCGCTTGACAGCACAGCATTCTCACGGACAGACCCAGGCCTAACCAGCAACTGGGTGTCAGCCCCTGTCCCCATGATAAGCGAAACGTGGGGCCGCTCATACTTCACTGAAGGCACGCGGCCCGCAGCCAAAGGAAACAAATCAGAGCCAGTATCCCGCTGGTGTTGGGGGGGGGAGTGACCAGAGAGCGAGCTAGACGGCAATGGTTTTTTAGGGCGTTTCTCATCTAATGTAGCCGATCCCTCAGCCGCCAAGGCTGTCGGCCTTGTGATCACCTGTTGTCTTTGTGTCCAGGGTACCTCAGGCGGGGGAAACATGGCCACTGGTTGGAGGCCTCGCCACAGCCGCTGGCGAGGCTGCACCCTCACCTCTGGCTGCGCGGCGTTAGGCGGTGTGGGGCCTAGGTCAAATACCGCCTGCGCTCCTGCGGAAAAACCAAAGTCCCTCTGCGGAGAGGGGAGCCCTGAGGAGGGAAAAACCTTCTCTCCTCCTCAAGGGGAGACTGATCCAACCAAAGATGCCTGTGAACAAGCGTTGACAGCATCCTAGCCCTCCCTGCGGTTATAGCTTGCGGCTAGGTCAAAGCTAATAACCTCAAAACCTCGCGCGATGTTCTGACGTCAGCTGGCCCTAAGGCCCCACCACCCGACATCATTTTTGACAGAAAAAACAGCAATTCGAACAATGTTGCCAGACGCTGCTAATTCTATGCCGTGGCGGTATAGGCTTTAACAACCCACCAGCCACCTGCCGGGCCGACTCGCCTCATGGCGTCGGCCGGGCGGGACACCGTTCCACCATGTCAGAGGCAAAGGACTGATGCCACCTGCTTAACAAGCACGGAGCACCAGTGGTGGCTGCAGACAAAAGACTACTACTAGTGAAGCACTGCCTCACTAGTAGGTATGCAGCAACCTCCACTGTGGTGTGCACCCATGAAGGGGTAAATGAATAAATGAACGAAAACTCCACTAACACACTGCAGAATGGGCTAGCCCATACACACAATTGTTAACACTAGCACAGCCGACAAGGGGTCAAATGACCCCTAGGCATTTTCAATAAATGTATCCTCATCACTCGGTCGAGCTCCAGCTCTGTCACTCAATGACTTTTCCTAAAAGTACCCGTTTTATCTGGCACGGTTTCTGAAATTTCAAAATTACTTTTTAAGATTAAGATTTGTTTATTAAGGACAATGCAAATTAATGAACATCATTTACATGTGTATGCATAACATCACAGCATGATAAGGACGTAAATATGCCGGGAATAGCACAGGGCTAATTTCCACCCGTAGTCCTAACATAAAACAAACACAAAACGGACCATACAACGTTCATTCATAAAAACTGACATCACTGACATGACCACACTAACATGACATTCAGTCAGTACAACATCACTAACATCCCTAATGAGTGCATATTTGGCTGTCTAACAGCTATTTCCTGAGTTGGCCCTTAAAGGTGGACAGGGTGGGACATTCCCTTAAGGGGACCGGAAGGCTGTTCCATGTTCCACTTCCCTTTATCGATAGACAATTTTTGCTGAAGGCGGTCTTTCTAAAATGGACCTCACAATCCCCTCTGGTGTTTGATCTAGTGGCTAATCCAGTGTTCCTTTTCTCGTGGATAAACTCCTTGAGAGGGGGAGGGGCTAATCTGTGCAGGCATTTATATACAAAGCAGGAACTTTTATAACGTCTGAGGTTTTCAAAATTTAAAATTTGATGCTTATCCAGGATTTTACAGTGGTGGTATGAGTACTGTTTCCTGTCATATACCTTCAATGCTCTGTTGTAGAGTTGTTCTATGGGTTTCATGGCTGTGGCCCCAGTAAATGACCAGTTTAGAAGGCAATATTCAATGTGAGAGAAGACCATACAGTGTAGGTATGTCTTTGCGGCTTCAAGTGTTAGGGAGGGCCGTATTTGTTTGAAGTTGGAAATGTTGAAGTTGATGGTGTTCCTCACTTTCTTTATGTGTTTCTTAAAGGTCAGGTTTGAGTCCAAGATGACCCCAAGGAATTTGAAGTGGGAAACAAGTTCTAGTTCTTCCTTCCTTCCCTCCTTCCTCAGGAACACATTGGACCGCTTGATGGTTTCTGGACGCTTGCTAAAGAACATGCACACAGTCTTTTTCGCATTAAGTAGGAGACAGGTGCTGTTTAGCCAGCATTGTACCTTGTCTAGTGTGCATGTGAGCCTGGATGTAATCAACTCTATGTCCTTGCCCTGTGTGTAGATGACTGCATCATCGGCATACATCTGTACATTGAGTTCGGGACACACATTTGGCAGGTCATTGATATACAGGGAGAATAGCAGGGGCCCAAGGATTGATCCCTGAGGGACACCTACAGGGTTGTCTAGATATGGGGACTTGGCGCCATTGACCGTGACACATTGTTTTCGGTTTGATAAGTAGGATCTAAACCATTCTATTGTAGCAGCTGATAAATTGAAGTGAGTTAGTTTGGTTAGGAGGATATTATGGTTGACACAGTCGAAAGCCTTGCTAAGGTCTAAGAAGACAGCACCAACATACTTGTTGCTATCTAGTGCACTCTTGACCTTTTCAACAAACAGACAGTTGGCTGACTCTGTTGAGTGAAGGGCACGGAATCCAAACTGCATTGGGTTAAGTGGGGTGGGGCCCAAGTCGAGATGTTTAGTCATGAGATTCGACACCCACTTCTCTGCAACTTTGGATATGACAGGAAGTATACTGATGGGCCTATAATTTCTCATATTTCTTCAGGAAAATGTAATTAGAACGTTATTGGAAAGTCACAGCACTTTGCGAGCGTCTAGCGCAGGGGTGGCCAACCCATGGCTCGCGAGCTGCATGTGGCTCTTTGCCCGTCAATGTGTGGCTATTCCATCCAAAAAATAAAATATATATATATTAGTGCTGTCAGGCGATTAAAAAAATTAATCTAATTAATTACAGGATTTGTAATTAATTAATCTAATTAATCGCATTTTAATCGCATAACCATTTTATGCCTGATATTCTATATTCTATAATCATATTTCAAATTGCATGTGTCCGGATGGCAGAATTCAGTACTGTATCTACAAAACCTTCTGTTTAATCATCTTCCATCTATTAATTTGCTTAGATTTTTCAGGTCTGGTCAATTTGAGCATGGTGTTATTCACAGTCAAAGATACAAAAAAATTTATTGATATTCTCATTTGGTTCATTACAATTGACTCAAAATAAAATTTTCATCTAATCAATCACCGCGCAGATTGATTGATTGAATGAAAATGTTATTAACAGATTGCAGAATGGGTACAATACAGTACGGCACACAATTGTTAAGGGGATGCAGACCAGGGTGCAACTTGCACCGTGCAATCCATTCTTTGTGGATCTAGCCCACAGTATTTCTGACACTGGGAATACATTCCATGAGATTCATAGATGTCCCTAGAATCAGATACCAAGAACATGCAAATGGACCATATTAAAAAATAAAAAGTCTGTAAATGTGTATTCTACATTCTTATGGAATGAATGAGATACAAAAAAAAAATTATTAAAAAAACTAAAAAAAAAAAAAAATTGTAATTAATTTTTAGTTAATTTTCATAACGCGATAATTTGCTGTGTAATTAATTAATCTAATTAACGCGATAAACTGACAGCCCTAATATATATATAATATCTTTTTTTATTATTATTATTTTAAAAAAAAATCACTCAAACCTGTGGTAAACCTCATATTTTTATATTAACAGGTAATTATATAGTTTACACTGTTTATTTTTCTCATATTTCTCATATAAGCTGTTGGGTCATCTGACCCCTTCCGGCGGGAATCAGTGACATTTTCTCCATGGCTGTTCTAGTGTTAAGGGGATGCAGACCAGAGAAAAACACCAGTCCCGCACACAATTCATAGATTCACAAAAAGCACACCAGCCCTGAGCCTCAGCCCATCCACCCATGAAATGGTAAACAAGCCCCCATCAAAACCCCCAACATTAGACACTGATTGACCGTCAGCATGAATGGTTAAGAGGAGGGAAGACCTTTTAGTAAAGACAGCCCTCTGCGGGGAACAAAGAACGGAGACAGCATTGTAGCATTAGCATTAGCCGTGCGCACTAGGATAGTTGGGAAAACACCCAAAACAGAGTCATGACGACCATGTTTCCCCAAATATCCTGCCCCTCGCGCCAATACTTCACACGGCTGGCTCACGGGACAACGAGCAGTATTACTCATGCCAGTATCAATGCCTGATAGCGCAGGCCGTACCTGTGCGCAACGTAGCTCGACTGCTACCGTCGCGCGACGTCCCTCGATCCGCTGTCACGAGATGAGGAAACCCCAGGACAGGCCCGATGCGCTGTTAGGATGTGCCGAGAAGATTCCAGGGGCTGGTGAACCTCAGGCGAAAACCCACCATTGTGTAATTTCTCCCTGTGTTTCATAACAACTAGTTCACGGAGTGCACTGCAATGTCCATGTTGGAAACAAAAAAAGAGGAAGGTATAGTGTGACCATGTCCGGCGTCTTATAGCAGGACGCGGGGGCGTGGCCTGGTCACGTGCATGAGTGCAAATTGTTTGTTCATGAGCACAGTAGGTGCTAGGAGATAAGAGTTATCTCATAATGGCAAAGAGCGAGACGCGATGACCAGTATGATAATATAACATAACATACATTATGTACCTTTCTTCCTGTGGTCGATTAGTACTTTATTTACATATTTTAACTCATTCAGCGTCATCGCTTAATGCGCGAGAGGGTGCTAGAACGCCACTGCTTTAATCAATCGGGGGACTGCGAGATTTGCGAGTGCTTAAAATATATCTTAAATTATAGCTATGGATCTAATACACCCGTCGGTTATCAGTGAGTTGCTTCCAGTCAACATGTACAAAATCGGGATCGGCGCTGAACGGTCGGCGAGTTAACCCAACTATCATCAGGTCTGGTGTCCAATGAGTTAATCGAGATCAGGCTGCAATTTAGGACTGTCTTGTTTACATAGTCATTTTACACTATGCAACACTAATATCACCGACATCCAAGAAGGGGGATCCCCCCTTGAACCGCCCTTCTAAGGTTTCTCTCCTCCACATTGCCTGTGGTGCTTTTTTCCTATAGCTAGGTTATTAGTTTTTCCTTACCTTCGCTGGGGTATGTCTAGGAGTGTTGCATTTATTTATTTTACATTTATTATGGATTTCATGGTGGGTTTTTTTTGTTCTTGATTTATTGTGATGTTTCTTCTTGACTTGTTTAAAGAAGACTTGTCCGGCCCATGGGGACATTAACGTGTGATTTTGGGCTTTACAAATACATTTTATTTTATTTTATTTTATTTTATTTAGCCTGCATGGTCATCCTCTTTAAGATGAAAAGGTCTTGTGCAACATTGACATTGCTTCAATGAGAAGAGGATGTTCTCTGAGGCCAGCCAGGTTACATAGAAGATAAAAGTTTTATCTCTGAGTTAACCTTTTCCAAATGAACGTAGAGGCTTTGTGAGGAAGGAGGGGCTACTTTACAGGAGACATTCGATGAGTGTAACTGAGGGGTACAATTCCCTGACTGTATTGAATAAGTATGGTATCATTAAACCACTACTGACTTATGTACATTACTACTGGCCATACAGTACACAGGTATATGAGATGAACACCTCCACAATGACACGGTTCCACAACAAATATTGGTTAGAATAATATTTATTAGCAGCACGAAGATTATCTTACATGACTTGAGAATTAGAGTCGCGCTTGTAAGGCGAAGAATGTGCGTGAATAGGTCAAGAGCGTAAGTCCATTAGAATATTACGCAGGAGATTATGAATACCACCTGTATCATAGGAATTATATCTATGGTACACTAGTAGGGCAGCGGGAGATACTAGTAGGGTCCCTCCGGTTGTAGGCCAGCAGGGGAGAGGATTTGTCGGTAACGAAAGTCTGGGTCAACGAGGAATAAGGAGACTCCAGGTACAGGAGACAGTGCAATAATCTCTTGATCCGCAGACGAACAACAGCTATTCTCCGGTATGCAGTGCAGCATGGAGGAAAGCTAGCCAGCCTCAGGCGTCCTAGAGGCGGGCTCGACGATGCTCCTCACAGGGTAAATCCCACACAGTTGTGGGTGTAGACGATTCTCCGCTCCATCAGATACAGGACCAAAGCAAATATAATCCAGCCGAAAAGGGCTCTGGAGTCGTCGGGTAGGTTATCCAGTGTACATATCCACGCGGTCCTCGTCTAGGGCTCCTCGGATGACGGCACCAGGTTAAGCCGCCCAGCCTGGATAAGCACACTAGCTGGTACGAGGAAGCGTTGGTAATGCTGGTCACTGTAGAACGGTAGCCGCACGATACAGTATACATAAATAGACTATTACTGAATAATAGAATAGGTCGAACTCGACGGTACAGCGTTAAACTCTGACACTTCAGCTATCAATTCGCACGCGGTCTCAAGGCTCTATTTTGGGGCAAAACGGGCCCACTTCCCAGCACGTTGTATCGTGGTGTGAGGCTTCAACTTATTGGGTAACATACTTCTGTATTCACCTGCGCCGTATTTATACGTTAGGTGAACAATCTAGTACCAGCCTTATTTCTGTCTCGTATTCTTGCGCAGAACCGGGCATGTCCAGGCATGTCTTGGCGGTGACTTTGAACTAGACCTTGGGGGTATGGCCGTGGCCCCTAGGGGATCGCTGTCCAATAGGAGAACGAAATATTATGGTCTGTACTAGGTAAAAGGGATATTCCGTGTATATGTACAAAGAATACACAAGGGATATCAGACGATATACGAATACTATACAATATATATCAAATAATAAATATATATATTCGGTTTAATCTGATCCTTCGTAACAATGAGTCATGAATCAATTTCTTCACAGGGCAACGCATCTAGTGCTGCATGAAAGAAGACTCCGGCTGTCTTGCACTGAAGGATTGAGATGTTGCTGAATTGACATCCGGTGTTCAGAAGCAACACAGCAATTCAGCATAAACGCTAAAATAACATATCAATTTCATAGGTCGGCATAAATCGCCACATGACCACAGAGTGGACACGGGTGCTAAATAGTTCTATGTCTTAATGCTTGTGTGGTATTCAGGTCTGTGGGACCCGTTTTCATTGTTTACTAAAAGAAAATTATGATTTTTGTTTTTTTACCTGAGACTCATTGGCCTTGGCTCATATAATATAATATATCTGTTGAGTATTTTTACATGAATTATTATGGCTTATAGGTGATTCACCCTTGTGAAAACCACTATGCTTTTACTTTCACTAACATGTATTCTTCAAGTACAAGCCATTCGAATATGTAACCGGGAGCATCCGGGAGTTAACCTGTTAACGTGCGGCACTTTGCCCTCGTCTGTCGGCCTAGCGTTGTATTTCTGCCGATCAACTTACACATCGTTGGCGAGCAAAAATAGCCGCCGTTCGATTGACATGGGCCGCAGAGCGCATTTTGAATGGGTAGGGCCAGAAATTACGTGACTTAAAACATAGGACAAACAGTAGGTAAATAAAAAGGTATCTTGTTTTAGAGTAACGGAGGTCCGTAAGTATATCCACAGTCATGATGGACTTGTTGTGAAGTGACTGTGGCACGTAGCGGTACTGTAAGTAAACTCACTCCCCTTAACACTTTGAAAGCCCATCACGAGATATCTCGGGTTATCAGCCCGCCCCCTGAATGCCCATCACAAGAATTCTCGAGATTTTATTTTTTATTTTTTATTTTTTTTAATCTTTTTCCCCCTCCATTTTCCTCCGATTTTCTCCCATCCCAATGTTAGTCGTTATGCCAATTCCCAATCCCCTTCCTGGTCGCTGCGCACTTACCCCCCACAGTCAGATCATCTGGGAGAGTGGAGGCTACCACGTGCTTCCTCCGACACACGTCCAGCCAATCAACCGCTTCTTTTCACCTGGCAGCGCGGATATTCTCCGAGAGGGCGTAGCATGTGGAAGGATCACACTATCCCACTCAGGTCCCATCTGCGCTTAGCAGGCGCCCCGACCGAACTGTAGGAGTCGCTGTTTACAACGACCCGGACCCACCCCGCCAGCTTCTCCCACCCTCTAATACTGCCAATTGTATTAGTGTGAACGGCCAGCCAAGCTGGTGACAACCCCGGAGCTGTGAGCTGGATTCGAACAGGCGAATCCAGCTCACAGCTCCGGGGTTGGTGACGAACGCAATCTCCGCTATGCCACCTAACCGCCTCGTGAATTTTTTTTTATTAGCGATCTGAATTCATATTTCATCAACCGAGTCTACCGTTGGTAAACCAGCCTCATCAGGCGCTCAGATGTGAAAAAAGCGCCCCCTATCGTCTCCCAGATGGTAATGCACCCTTTTGGATTGGACTCAATGAAAATGGATGAGAAAAAAAAACTCCGGAATCCACATTTTACTTCTCACGCATGTAACCGGAGCCGATCAGATTCATTGTGGACCCTCAGCACAGCGTGTAATATGTGTTTTACAGTACACGCGTTGGATCAATAAAAGGATCGATTTTTGGAATGGGGATCAGGAATTGGAATAATCCATTTGGATACCATCTGATCTCAGGTAAGGAATCTATTTTACCAGTCTTAGGATAATCAGACCTGTTTTCACGGAGATATAGCTTTTCCCCTATATGTGTGATATGGCTGTTTGACTGCGAGCGATCAGGAACTAAGAGAATCGATTTTCAGCTCGCGGCACCAGCGTGCATACGTACATTGAAAACGATTCATAAATAGGCCGAAAAATTACAACGTTCTAGAATATTACAGTACAGGGCGTTTATCACGGATTTAAATTTTTTTTTGAAAACGAGGGTTTTTCAAAATGCTATAAAACGGAAATGAACCGATAAAAAAACAATCCGCTTCGACAATGTTGACTGGAAAATGAGTCATTGATAAGCAACGGGCAGATTAGACACATAGTCATAATTTAAAACATAGATTAGGCGATATTAATGCTAACATTGAAGTGGATGGTGGGCATTCAAGCACTAAATGTGCGCCCCTAATATTTTTTTAAAGGGATAGACCAGGGGTCTCAAACTCATTCCATCGTGGGCCAAGTTTTCATTTTAACTATACATTGCACCAGGTGAGTTAGTTGAAGAGGTGAGCCAATTAGTGAAATCATCAGCTGGTGTTTAGGCAAGGCTGGAATGAAACCAAGCATACACTCTGCCCACAATGGAATGTGTTCTGCGATAGACAATGCTGAAATGAAAGAACAGAGGACACTTTTTTTGCATTAAAATTATTTAATGCACTTCTCCATTGAAGGTAAACTAACATGGACGGCATTCACATCACAGCATGAATAATATCACAATATTAAAAACAGAATGGTGTACCCTGAATAATATCACAATATTCACCACAGCATAATGCGGTTCTGACTGTCTATTCTTCTGATAGCAGGTGTTTAATCAAAGATCCCTGCTTTCTAGTGTTGCACAAGGACCAATCATGGGTATGGGCGAGTTCATTTTCCATTGATGGGGATTTGATTGGCTGTTTACCTGCGGTCGCAGGATTAATAACGTTAACGTTAGTTCAGCCAGATAAACAATTAAAATACACTAATTAAAATGGTTGGACCTGTGAGATTTGTACTTTGTACTTTGTAGGTCTGCATTTTAAATGTAAGGAGTAAAAAGTATGTTTTTTTTCTCTGAATTGTAATGGAGTAAAAGTACAAAGTATACAAACCTAATAATACTCGAGTAAAGTACAAATCCCCCAAAACAGTACTTAAGTATTGTAACAAAGTACAATTACTCAAGTACTTTACACCCCTGATTACGACCACGCATTAATTTGTGATTGGTAGAGAGCGTTCTAAACAGTGAGTATATTCATGATACACTCACGGTTAAATCACCATGAATATACCACTGCCATTCATCAAACGGAAACTACTCCGCAGACAACGTTACGTTTGATTTAACATACCCGTTAACCATAAACGGGTGGATAGATATAGAGGGCGGGCCTACATCTAACGGTATTCATAAAAACAGCATTATTAGACATGCCAATCCAACGAAAGACGCGCTGGAGAAAAGCGCAATGAAGTCAACTCAACACCACCAAGTCGACGGACTGGGCATTGAACTGGCCCAACTCCCGGAACTGTCCAAGGTGCTGATCCCCCAAGGTGCTGATGACTTCTCCGACTTTTGTGAGACAAGTTCACTGAAATCAATATAGAAGACCCTAGAATTTTATGTATTCGGCTGGCCCTGAACGGAACAGATTCAGATTCAGACAACTTTATTGATCCCACGTGGGGCAATTCATATTGTAGCTTGCACAAGTAACAAAAACAACAACAACAAAAACATCTCAAAGAAACACATACACTACGAAACACAAACAAAACGCAAACAAACGCAGCCACTGTTAGACTGCTTGGCTGATATTAAAACATGGATGAGTGCCAATTTTCTCAACCTAAATGAGTGCAAAACTGAAACGTTTCTGTTGACCCTACTGTCAATGCCCTAGGTCCTCTGGACTCCAATATCCGCTCCTCCGTCAATCTTGGAGTGATCTTCGATAGTGCTTTTAAATTTGACAAACAGGTTAGCTCGGTGGCTAAAACCAGCTTTTTCCACCTCAGACTCCTGGCTAAGACCAAAGCCTATCTCTCCCAGAGGGATCTGGAGAGGGTAATCCATGCCTTCATTTAAACTTGGCTAGACTATTGCAATGCGCTATATGTTGGCATTGACCAGCCGCTGCGCCGTCGCCTACAATTGGTCCAAAATGCGGCTGCTTGTCTTCTCACTGGTACCAGACCTGGCTTCACTCCATTGGATCCCCGTCCGTCTCTGTATTGATTTTAAATTACTACTGTTTTTAAAGCTCTGAATGGGCTGGCTCCATTGTACCTGGCTGAGCTCCTGCGCCACCACACCCCATCCAGAGCCCTAAGGTCTACTGACCAGCTGCTGCTGGAGGTGCCCAGGACCAGGCTCAAAACCAGGGGGGACAGAGCCTTCACTGCTGCAGCCCCTCAGCTCTGGAACAGCCCCCCCCCCCCCCCCCCCCCACCCCCACCCCACATTAGATCGGCCCAGGTGCTGAAGGTGCTGAAAACACACCTTTTCTCCCCGGCCTTTGATCAGAGTTAGCCTGCCACCTGTTAACTACGTTTGCTGTGACCTTTTGTATCTATGTTATTACTTCTTGTCTCTTTTTATATTGCACCTTGCTCTTGTTTCTTAATGTACTATACTTAGTTACTGTAATTTAGTGTGTTTTATTTTATTTAGTTACTGTACTGTACGTGTTTTTTATTGTGTTCTACCTGTAAAGAATTTTGGGTGGCTTTTAGTCATTGTAAACGTGCTATATAAATAAAGCTGACTTGACCCCTGTTCAACATCAGTGGCAGTGTGAATGGCCTATGTAGTAAGTAAGCTGACATCAGCTAAAACACACACCGTTTACACAGACAAACACAAAATGAGTCACCACAGTCCTAATAGACATACACCAGCTTCCTGTCTCCCACGATCAATGAAAAAATCCTGGTGTTCACCTAAAGACAGGCAATCTCGGTAAGCAAGAAGTCAACATTAGACTGATACCGTTAAGCTGAATACCAGAGACTCTAGTGATAAAAGCCTAGAGCTGCTCCATAGACTCCTAGAACACTATAATACCTATGGTCATTTTACAGGGATATGGGTATATTCTGATTCAGAGCTATAAGCCCTACATTTAAATTAAACAAATTTGGATGTAATACCTCAAACAGACAAGTGATGCACCCACGATGTGTGTCACTAATTCATCGTCAACCGACCAACTCCAAAAGGTGCCACTTGACGACATCACATAGTCAAGCCTTGATGCCCTTGTTTACCAGCTCAGGGAGACAGTTGTCTATTATGGATATTTCCTGAACTGTCCCAGCACAATGTAGGTTTAGTTTTGGGGTGAATTGTCCCTTTAAGAGAAAAATGCAGTCAACTGGGAACTGTCCAAAACATGTCTCAACAAGTGGTTAATATATGACAGTTCATTTCATTGTTCAGTTCATTATTCTCGACACACAGGGCCTTCTCGTTCAGCACGCACCTACCACACCCAGGTTCAGCACCTACCACACCCAGGTTCAGCACCTACCACACCCAGGTTCAGCACCTACCACACCCAGGTTCAGCACCTACCACACCCAGGTTCAGCACCTACCACACCCAGGTTCAGCACCTACCACACCCAGGTTCAGCACCAACCACACCCAGGTTCAGCACCTACCACACCCAGGTTCAGCACCTACCACACCCAGGTTCAGCACCTACCACACCCAGGTTCAGCACCTACCACACCCAGGTTCAGCACCTACCACACCCAGGTTCAGCACCTACCACACCCAGGTTCAGCACCTACCACACCCAGGTTCAGCACCTACCACACCCAGGTTCAGCACCTACCACACCCAGGTTCAGCACCAACCACACCCAGGTTCAGCACCTACCACACCCAGGTTCAGCACCTACCACACCCAGGTTCAGCACCTACCACACCCAGGTTCAGCACCTACCACACCCAGGTTCAGCACCTACCACACCCAGGTTCAGCACCTACCACACCCAGGTTCAGCACCTACCACACCCAGGTTCAGCACCTACCACACCCAGGTTCAGCACCTACCACACCCAGGTTCAGCACCTACCACACCCAGGTTCAGCACCTACCACACCCAGGTTCAGCACCTACCACACCCAGGTTCAGCACCTACCACACCCAGATTCAGCACCTACCACACCCAGGTTCAGCACCTACCACACCCAGGTTCAGCACCTACCACACCCAGGTTCAGCACCTACCACACCCAGGTTCAGCACCTACCACACCCAGGTTCAGCACCTACCACACCCAGGTTCAGCACCAACCACACCCAGGTTCAGCACCTACCACACCCAGGTTCAGCACCTACCACACCCAGGTTCAGCACCTACCACACCCAGGTTCAGCACCTACCACACCCAGGTTCAGCACCAACCACACCCAGGTTCAGCACCTACCACACCCAGGTTCAGCACCTACCACACCCAGGTTCAGCACCTACCACACCCAGGTTCAGCACCTACCACACCCAGGTTCAGCACCTACCACACCCAGGTTCAGCACCTACCACACCCAGGTTCAGCACCAACCACACCCAGGTTCAGCACCTACCACACCCAGGTTCAGCACCTACCACACCCAGGTTCAGCACCAACCACACCCAGGTTCAGCACCTACCACACCCAGGTTCAGCACCTACCACACCCAGGTTCAGCACCTACCACACCCAGGTTCAGCACCTACCACACCCAGGTTCAGCACCAACCACACCCAGGTTCAGCACCTACCACACCCAGGTTCAGCACCTACCACACCCAGGTTCAGCACCTACCACACCCAGGTTCAGCACCAACCACACCCAGGTTCAGCACCTACCACACCCAGGTTCAGCACCTACCACACCCAGGTTCAGCACCTACCACAGTGGTCTGCAAGGGCCTTGAAATAAAGCCCGAGCCCTGCCCGAGCCCTTGAACTTCAGGCCCTGCCCGAAAATAAGCCTGACTGTAAATAATATTTTAAGCCCTAGCCCGAGTGAAAACCAGAAAAAATTTATTATTATTATTATTATTATTATTATTATTAAAATATAATTTTTTTTGTATTTGTTTTAAATATTCGAAACACGGTTTTATATGAACGTAATAAATAAACAAAACTAAGAAGCATTTACATAGCCTGTTTCGCAATGCCGTCTCTCCCAGTGCTCGCTTATATAGACTGACTCACACTGTCACACATCAGCCTCGTAAAACGTATTGAATTGAAGGCTATAGAATCTTCTTTGACACACACACACACACACGACACACAATAGCCTACTCAGTCAAACAAACAAACAGAAAACAGAAATCAGATTTAGAGCAGAGCAACGTAATGAAAATCACAACAAAACAAGTAGCAGTTTACCAGCAAATAGTAAACATCACTCACCAGACGTCAGCAACGCGTTGAACACCGTTAACAAAACCGGCTACATACATCCCAAGAACAAATTAAAACGTTCGCCAACTGGCTATATTCCAACACAACCAATCGAGTTGAACTTGTCCCCTGAGTTCTCTCTGCGCGCTGCAGTAATTACATCCAAATGTTTCTCTGGCGCAAAAGAGAAAGCGAATCTTAAAACGAAGGTTATCATATAACCCTAGTTATATGAAGAAAAAAAAAAAACGCAATAAAAAAATTAAAAAAAATAAAAAACGGCGGTGCCCGGGCCCGGCCGAGCCCGAATTATTTATAAAAAAAAAAGCCCTACCCAGCCCGAACCCGCCGGGCCGGGCCCCGTCGGGCCTGGGCAAGGTTGCAGTGCATACCACACCCAGGTTCAGCACCTACCACACCCAGGTTCAGCACCTATACCACACCCAGGTTCAGCACCTACCACACCCAGGTTCAGCACCTACCACACCCAGGTTCAGCACCTACCAGACCTACGGACCTCTGGTTCAGCACCTACCGACCTCTGGTTCAGTACCTACCACACCTACCGACCTCTGGTTCAGTACCTACCACACCTACGGACCTCTGGTTCAGTACCTACTGTACCACCGCCTGCTTCTCTGTGTGAATGTACATACAATATTTGTCTTTGTAGTTTATTTTTGAAGAGGAAGGACTGTCGACTCCGTTGATGCATTTCAAGTTTATTGAATATACACCGAAATCATTTTAAACAAATGATTTTGGACACTCCCGAAATGTGAGACCTCTCTCTTGAGTTATCTAACTTGTCAATGTTCAAATCGTCTCATTTATCCTTAAAAGAACATGCCAACAATTTGGGGAAATTTGCTTATTTGTCTCTCTCTGGAGAAGACGGTTTTTGATTGATTGATTGAAAATGTTATTAACAGATTGCAGAATGGGTACAGTACAGTACAGCTCAATACATACAATTGTTAAGGGGATGCAGATCAGAGAAAGACTTTCGTCTTGTTTACATCAGGGTCCCCCATTTTCAATTCATCGTAACATATATGACATACAGATAGACAGTACTGCTACATCTATACATTTATGACATACCAGATTTGCAAATACAGTACTGTTTGTGATACGAAAAGAGTCCAGAAAAGAAGTATATACATTTGACGTAGAAACTGTACACTGGAGGAGGTTGGGTAGGTGGGGGGGGGGGTACTGTACATTGGAGGTGGTTGGGTGGGTGGGGGGGGGGGTTGGGTAGGAGTGGGGGGAGGTTGGGTGGGGGGGGGGACACTGTATAACTGTACAAGCAACACTGTACATTGGAATATTGACAAGACCATACTTGGTAATTTTTACTGTACATTGGAGGGGGTTGTGTTAGGACATTTACAGGGGCCAGTTTCGAATTGCAGTCTCCCGTAGGTGTTTTTTGAGAGTGTTTTTGAAAGTGGGTAGTGATTCACATTCCTTTACAGCTTTGGGTAGGGCGTTCCACATTGATGTGGCATAATTGCGAAACGTGTTTAGTCCCTTGTTTGAGCCGAATCTGGGTTTAACATGATTTGTGGAGCTCCCTCTGGTGTTGTGATCGTGGTATTCACTGACCTTTGGGAAGTATTTTGTCATGTACATGGGTACCTTGATCGTGTAGTGTATCTTGTAGACCAGGCCCATTGCAAGTTGCTGTAATCTGTCGTCTACTCTAAGCCATCCTAGGTTGTCAAAGTGGGCAGGGGTGAGGTGGGTTCTAGGAGTAAGGTCAAGCAGTAGTCTGACCAGTTTGTTTTGAGATGTTTGTAATTTTGTTTTTAGCGCCTTTGAGGTGCTTTGGTACCATGAGGTGCAAGCATAGTCGTAGTACCCTTGAATGAGTGCTCCTGCCAGAGTCTTCAGGGTATTCTTGTTTACCAGTGAGGAGATCCGGTACAAGAATCGAGTTCGTTGGTTGACTTTTTTTATTACATTGGATGCCATTTTGTCACAGGAAAGATTTGCCTCTAGGATGGAACCCAGGTAGGTAATATCTTCTTTCCTTGTGACAATATTGTCACCCACTGTAACTGAGAAGCCGTCGGTCTTGCTGAGTTTGTTATTTGAACCGAAGAGAATGGACTCTGTTTTGCCCATGTGTAATGATAGTTTGTTATCAGCGAGCCATATGCAGATTTTGCCTAGTTCTGAGCTGAGGGTTTTTTCAACCTGTAACTTGTTCTTGTCAGAGACCAGCAGGGCTGAGTCGTCCGCAAACAGGAACAAGTTGCAGTCACAAGCTGACGACATGTCATTTGCATAAATTAGGAACAGTAGCGGACCTAGTATGCTTCCTTGTGGAACACCACAGCTTACTGTGAGGTGGGGGGGGATAGGGTACCGTTTACCTCCGCCATCTGCTCTCTCCCCTCCAGGTAGGATTGCATCCAGCTCACTGATAGACTATCAAAACCAATTGCTTTTAGCTTGTCAATCAGAATGGTATGATTGACAGTGTCGAAGGCCTTTTGTAGGTCCAGCATGACCATGCCGCAGTATTTGCCCGCGTCCACCTCTTGTTTGATGTGGTCGTTTAAATAGAAAAGGCATGTGTCAGTGGAGTGGAATGTTCTGAAGCCAGATTGGAATTCGTAGATTAGATTTTTTTCCGCAAGGTATTTTTCGACCTGTTCGTATACAATTTTTTCCATGCCTTTTTTGTGCAGGGGTGTTACTCTCGCAATTTTGAAGTCCTTGGGGACGTGTCCCTGTTTTATGGAGAGGTTTATTATGTGTGTGATGACTGGGGTGATGGCGGCTGCTGAGTCTGAGGAATTTGGAGGGGATGTTGTCATGGCCAGTGGCCTTGTTAGGTTGGAGGGCGCTCAGTTTTTTGAGTACCTCATCTGTTGTTACCATTTCCAGTTTGAAGTCGTCTTTGTGGACTCCTAGGTTCTTGTAGTATGCTACTATGTGTTCTACCCCATAATGCCCTGAGTGGGAGGGTAGTTTGTTTACCAGTGTTGTGGCTATGTTTGTGAAGAAACTATTTAAGTAATTGGCTACATCCAGCTTGTCTGTGATGAGCGTGTTGTCCGTCTTTATGTTTATGTTTGAGAATCTGGTTTTAAGTTTTTTACTGCAGCCTAGTTGGTTATTGAGTAGGTAGGTAAGCTAATTTCCCCAAATGTTGGCGTGTTCCTTTAAGACAGCCTACTTAAAACAAAACCTTGAAACACAACGGCCCCCAGCTGTCATACAAATAATGGATAAAGATAAGTCAGTCTCTTTGTTCTTTCTCAGGGAACTTCCTGGTTCTTCTTGAAGAGAAGTTTATGGTGCATACAAACCGGTACTTAATTAACACACTTTAAGTGGAACCGGTAGGTTAAGAAGGTGAAAACAACTTTTTTTACAATCTGTTTATTTACATTTTCGTCTTTTTTTCACAGACCGTTAGTGCCAGTACAAAAAGGTACCAACATTACATTTATATACACATCCACGCAATCACATAAGACAAAAGAACACGTACAAAAACACATCCAACATTTGTATTAACAATATTACAGAGCTGCTCTACATAGTCATTGACGGGTACTACCTACTGTAGTTGCCTTAGTTTCCAGTTACAAGGTTCATTGTCTAGCCTCAACGTAATCAATGAAGGGAAGCCAAGTCTTGTGGAATTTCTCAATAGAACCCTTTAGAGTGAATCTGAACTGTTCCAGTTTAAGGTGCTGCAAAACGTCTCTGATCAACATAGCACAGGTGGGGGGTTGTGTCTGCTTCCAGTTCAGCTCAATTAATCTGCGTGCTAGAAGGAACCTTGGCACTGCAGAAGTGGGTCCTCTAATAGGGCTGTCCTCTCCCAGTACCCCAAACACGGCCAACACCGGGTCCGGTTCTACCTTGTGTCCCACGATATCATGACATATGTTTTGAATTCCAGAAATTGGATAATTTGGGCATGACCAAAACATGTGCCCTAATGAGGCAGGGAGGGCCCCACAATGGTCACACAAGGGATCGATATTAGAATACATTTGTGAAAGTTTGACCTTAGAAAGATGGAGACAATGCAGCAGCACCCTGAACTGCACATGCCTGGTACATATATAGATGCTGTATGCACTCCCTGCTCTGCCTCCATCCACTGCTCCTCCGATAAATCAATGCTCAAATCCTCCTCCCAAGCAGATAATCTAGGGATGTATCAGATTGATCAGACATAATAGTTAGAAATGTATGATATTACCCCTTTAGATGAAGGATCCACTGAAAATAATGATTCCATATGGGTGCTAATAGGCGCAGCAGGAAAGGTAGTTGTATTGGATCGGTGAACACAACTTTATCTGAGGTCACCACTTCCTCAGCAACTGCCTAACTAAGATAACCAGCAAGTCCTTGAAACATAAGCCTTAAAGGAACACGCCAATATTTTGGGAAATTAGCTTACCATCTTCTCCAGAGAGAGACAAGAAGATAGATACCAGTTTCCTCTCTGTGCGTTAAGTAGAAAGCTATCTGGCTGCACATTAGCCTAGCTTAGCACAATGAATGGAAGAGGACATGGCCGGTTAGCCTTTGGGAGAGGTGTTAGTTGGACAATGCCTAGGCTAACCGGTCATGTCCGCTTCCATTCATTGTGCTAAGCTAGGCTAACGTGCAGCCAGATAGCTTTCTACTGAACGCACAGAGAGGAAACTGGTATCTATCTTCTTGTCTCACTCTGGAGAAGACGATAAGCTAATTTCCCAAAATGTTGGCATGCTCCTTTAACATAGGCCTTTGGTTTATAATAGTGCTGTCAATCGATTAAAATATTTAACTCGATTAATCGCATGATTGTCCATAGTTAACTTGCGATTAATCGCAAATTAATCGGGTTTTTTTTCTACCTTAAACGGATCTTTTTCAAGTTCCCAGTTTTAATACTCTTATCAACATGCTAGTCAACAAATGCTTGCTTTATGCAGCCATTTAACACAAAAGGATGACCCTCATGCATTGCAAATTTGCATCAAATTCACAACAGAGTGATGCACAAAATAACTTAAAAGAAAATAATTATTTAAAACAATGAATAAAGTGTGCATGAAATAATAGGGGAAAGAAAACGTCAGGAACTTGTTACATTCACCCACACAAGGGCTGAGTAATCACACACCCCCCCTCTCTCTCTCTCACACACACTCTCCCAACTCTCTTTCTCTCTTGCCCCTTCCTCATCTCTCTCATCCCCCCTCTCTCTCTCTATATCTCACACACACACACACACACTTCAGAAACAAAAATAGTATCAATGAGAGCATCAATAATACACCTGAGTGAAGTCTAGTAAAAAAAATTAAAAATTTAAAAAAAATTAAAAAAAATGTAAAAAAACAAAAAATTAAATAGTGGCGTTAATAGAATCGGGCGATACCGCGTTAATACCGCGTTAACTTTGACAGCCTTAGTTTATAAAAATACACCACAGCTTTGGCTATAGAAAAGTGGTTGTCTCAGCACGCTAATGCACACTAATGCGGACACACATTTACAGCACGCCACTATTGATCTGGCAATCACCCTTTAGTTCCACTACCCCATGGAAAGGTCACTTGACAAGGAGGTTTTATGTATCCTACACAGTGTACACTCTGTGGAGGAATTTACCATAAGTAAGGATCTACTCAGTCAGATGTAGAACACAGGTTTATTTAGCTCAAACTAAGTATTATAAGTACAAATAGGTAGAGAGTTATAATGCTGGATGACTCCAGGAGTGATAAGGCCTAGTATCTCTCCAAGGAGCTCAATAATCGAGTAAAACCTAGGTCTTTATAGTAGAGAGAAAGGGATTTTGGGAAGATCGGGCTAGGTATCAGGTTGGAGGGGGAGGAGTGAGTTAGAAGGGGGGGGGGGTGGTATCAGGTGAGATAAATGGAGGAGGATAGACAGATTGGAGAGGTGTGGGGGGAATGGGAGGGGGTTGGAAGAACATGAGTGGGAGATTGTTTAAGCCCCCCTTAAACAATCTCCCACTCATGTTCTTCCAACCCCCTCCCATCATTATTCCCCAACTCCTCTGGTCCACAATCCATCTCAAAAACTTGTTTTATTAGTTGAATTGCTTTAATTGATTAATTCAGTTCTGTCTATCAGATTGCTTGATCAGAACCAACCTTATACTTAGAACGTAGAACATAGTGCCCTATTCTGATTCCTTACTTTCCTCATGTGTCTTCTTGGTGGTTTAGAGGTGTAGCCAACACTATTTCCATCTATATACTACAAACTACACTTCGTTATTTCAGAAACCTATCTTTAACTAGTCGCCTCTCTATCTACATCTACCCTTTGTGGTTGAAGTGGGTTTAATAGCTCAAATCAATAAGTGATTGTTGTTTTCACAAATGTTTATATACCATTTTACACCCAGCATTAATGGCTCCTTTACATTGTAAGCAAGGGTAGAATATGCAGCACTTGAAATGCTCCTGCAGTCAGAAACCCTTGCTTTTGTCAGGAAAAGTTCAAGTTTCAAGTTCTGTTTTATTTGTCACATATAGTACACATGCATTACAGTGAAATGCTTGGTTCTGTATGACCCTCCTGAAATTGTGCTTCATACAGTAAAAAAAAAAAAAAAAAAAGGTAAAAGAATAAAGACCATGTGTCATGAGTGTTGCCATGCTTTGATATGCCCAGTGTATATCTGCAACACTGGTTGGAGAGCAGGACTGAGCTGAATTTCATTGAATTATGATTCCATAGTGATAAAGTCTATCAGTATAACTGGGTCGCTTACATCAGTGGTTCTCAAAGTGGGGGGGTCCTTCCAATTATTTCATTGACTAGAAGTTTAGCCTGTGGAGGAATTTTCCCCAGATCAAAGATGTACTTAGTCAAATATAGACATAGTTGACGACACAGATTTATTTAGCTGAAAGAGTATCAAAGTACAAATAGGTCAAGAGTTATGGCGGATGACTCCAGCCACAGAGCCCCTGAATCAAGTAAAACCTAGGCCTTTATAGTGAGAGGAGGGGATTGTGGAGAGGTTGGGCCAGGTACTGGGTTGGAGGGGGAGCCAGGATGGGGGAGTTAGAAGGGGGGGGGGGGGGGGGGGGGGTTATCAGGTGAAAGACAAAAGGTGGATAAATGTGGGAGGGTAGACAGATTGGAGAGGTGGGGGGGGAATAACAAGAATGGGAGGGGGGGTTGGAAACATGACTGGGAGTTGCTTGAGGGGGGAGGTGACTAATTATGAGTCTATTCTAAGAGAATAATGTGACTATGTGAACTACATGTGACTATTCTGATACTAGGTTTCACTTCGTCCACTGGAACCTCTCAACTACAGAAAAGACAGCTATGGACAAAATTCATTCATTCATTCAAACCTTTATTTTTCGAAAAGACAATTGAGGTCACCCTCATTTCAATGTCGTCGAGATTTACAGATATTTCAACGCATAATTGATTTATTAATTTATTTACATATTTTAAGCCAGATTGGGCTGCTATGAGACAAGGTAGTGTGTATCAATGCTATGAGACAGCCTAGTGTGTATCAATGTGCGAGAACTACTGCTTTACATGGATAACAGCCAGGGTGCGAACCACGGGGGGGCCAGGGAGCCATAGCTCCCCTAATGAGACATCAGCTCCCCTGAAACATGATTTGTGAATTTGGGGAGTCTCTAAAATACTGACAATAAATGCTATTTTGCCATGCATTTATATTTTTCAAAATGTTCTGTATCATCATCATCGTGTAAATGCGTTAAATTAGGCTAATCTGATGATAATTCATGATTGCTCACTAATTCGCCGTAATGATAGCGATATGTGCATCTTCATCATGCATGCAGACCTGTGTGGCGTCACTGGCGTGGACTAGTGTGGTTCTGTAACGTTACTCATACCTATAGCCTATGTCTACAGCAAGCGTCACAGTAAAGTCCTCCCTGTGAGGCACAGTGTATGGCTCAATTCTGAGGCAAATGTGGACTCCCTGTGCCCTTCCAAAGTGCACACCATCCTATGCTTACCCCCCCCCCCCCCCCCCCCTGCTTTGGCACACAGAGAGCGCAGTGCTAAAAGGTTCCTCTGCTCCTAACCTTCATGCTCACAGCTGGGCAGCGTTGCACTGCGAGAGCTGCCCATCACGGCTCTGCATGTCCTTGGCCCTTAGTGCACAGAGATAGTGAGATAGAGAAGAAGTTACACCGTCCCAACGGTTAAATAATTCATCCACAAGAGGGAGAAGGGGAAAGGGAGGGCATAGTAAAAAAATATATATATATATATATCAGAAAACAATGTCTGCACCTGGCCATTACATTTTTAATAAGTATCTTCATACCCTTGAAGTCTTCTTGTCTATATTGTGTGATTTAATCATGAAACAATGAAAACATTCATGTATTGCTGCAGATTCCATCAGGGATCCAATGTTCGTGTCTGTGTTCCAACGGAGTCCGCGGAGAGGTTCGCAGATATGGCGTTAATTAAAGCCAGAGCCGTAGCTGTTCAGATACAAGACACGAGAGTCATTCTCCATCTTCTATTAGAGATTTGACTTGAACGACAAGTAAGACACAGATTGATACTGATAGAAAAGCCTCGTTCATCAACCGCATGTCCGTCTCTGAGGGAGAGAGGATTCTTTATTCAGGGTGATAAACATCAGGGCAGGGGCGGGGCTAGGGGGTGGCTACTTGGCTCAAGCCCCGAATGTTTTCTGAAAGCCAGAATCTAATAAAAAAAAAATATATATATATATATATATTATATATATATATATATTTTTTTTTTTTTTTGACAATTAATCATTGTTACATGAAAATATGTTTGCACCAGATTTAGCAGAAGCTAATTTCCATCTGTAGTCTATCCAGCTGCTAACTATATTTGAGTGAGTTAAGTCTTGGTGTTATGGTAGACTCAGACCTTTAAATCACAATCAACAAGTTGACAAAAACATAATTCTTCCACCTTAGAAACATAGCTAAAGTACGGCCATTTATAATCAAAAGGATGCTGAAAACCAGATCCGGCCTCCGAAAAATACGATGATAACTATTTTATTGCAATGCACTATTGCATTATTTTATTCTATTTTACTAACTATTTTATTGCACTGCACTATTTTCTTTTTATCAGTGATAATCAAACCGTAAACAAAGACGCCTATTAACACTTTCAGTGCCAGATGGCGTTGTTTACTGTTACTGTTGAAAGGCCAGCGCCTTTTAACATGGGGATACGTGGCTGTGTTTGCAGGCCTAAAGCTATATTATATATTATAGCTATGGATCTAATAATATAGTCGATTGTCATTGAGTTTCTTCCGGTCAAGATGCAAAAAACAGATAATTTTTCCATCCATACATTTCCGTTTTATACCGTCGTGAATATGAGTGTAGTTTCAGGGTGGTCTGGTGTCATTTCCAAAATGCTTCGTAATGGCCGGCAACGTGTATTCTAGTAAACGCGTTATCGTTTCTTCCCTGGACTAGCTACTGTTCTCAAATCAAATTTAGATTATCGGTAATATGTTTCATCATGGATGCATTAAGGGGGGGGGGGGGGGCGCCCCTCCGTGCTTTGATCGCAACCAACGGAACACGCCACACACACATGCCCCGATCAGCATGAAGGAATTTTGGATCAACACAATATTGATACCATAATATGTATATTATAGTCCTTACCTTGACCAGGATCTGTCCCGAAAAGAATATTCCAATTATCTGATCGCCATTCCAAGTACTGATGTCGATCAAGGTGCCAACGTAATCCAGCATTGAACATGAACCCAACCCTTGTCGATGCATGCGTTATAAGCGTTTGGCTTGACCGAGTAGTTAGACCGCAGCTCGGCCCAGACACCAGTTTCAAATTGAGTGCAATAGCGGCCACAAGGGGTTAGGCGGTGGTATTGGACTTTTGAGATCTCAGACCCATCCCCAGTGATAACACAGGCTGCCGGCATGTCTTTATGAATGGAAATATCGAATAAAAGAAACAACGATGAAAACCCGACTATACTCTGGTTTTCGGGGGTCCTGGCGCTCAATGTTCGGCGAGTAAACCCTAGATCTTAGATCCTAATATGAAAAACGATGTGATTTAATGTTCTATGTCTTACCTTGACTTTGTCTATTTTGCTGCTATCTATTTTATGCTTTATGTCTGCACTTTATGCATTGCTCTTGATCTGCCAATGTTGTGCTCATTTTATGCCTGTCTTTTTTTTTTACTGCTGTGAAGCACTTTGAGCTGCAATTCTTGTATGAAAGGTGCTTATTATTATTATTATTATTATTATTATTATTATTATTATTATTATTATTATTATTATTATTATTATTATTATTATTATTATTGTTTGCTTCATTAATTAAAGGGTTCTCTAGTGCCTTTTTTCCGCTTTAAGGTGGTGGTATAAGTTAAAGGTTGTGGTGTCGAAGTAAAACAATTCTGTGCCCGCTATTGTGGGCACCTATCTGGGCTAAGCCCCGGATCTCCTACAATCCTAAATCCGCCCCTGCATCAGGGTTGTCTCTCTCACAGAGACATGCAAGGATGATTGTAACAAGGTGGCTTTCCCGGTGTCACCCGGTACCACCATTGATTGAGAGGTGTGACAACATAATCGTCTCGGGCTACAGGGAGGCACCGATACCTACTGGTGGTATCCAATATCGCACCAATATTGGGCTAAAGCAGGGTATCTGTGTCAGAATTTCCCCAATACTGGAATCTAACACCAAGAGCCACATGTAACATGTCGAGAATCAAAGCAAAGTGTTTTTAACTCAATCAGTGCCAGCTATTAGACTGGGCCCACTGTAGTTAGGCCAGCTTTCCATTACAACTTTTCACTGTGTGTCACGTTGTTTGTAGAGCTAAATCTATATTTTATATTATAGCTATGTATCCAATATCATTGTCAATTGACAGTAAGAACCTTCCGTTCAAGATGCATCAAAGAAATATTTTTTTCATCAATACGTTCCCGTTTTATACCGTGGTGAATATGAGTGTTATATCGGAATGATCTGGGATAATTCCTGCAAGGCTATTTATAAGGCGCTAAGCTAATAACGTTAAATCCATTGGCGTTTCGTCCCTACACACGACACTGTTAAAAATCCAAATGCATATGATCGGTATTATGTTCCATCATGAATGCATGAAAGGGGGGGGGGGGGGGGGGCGGGGGAAGTCGTTTCTGATTAATTGATTGCCAATAGCGGCATTCGTTATTACCACAACAATGGCTATTAAATCCTTGCACGATCAAGCTGAAATTGACATGAAATTGCTCTTACCTTTGGCCGGTTAGATTTGATTATTTGATCGCCATCTGGTAGCTCATATGTCTATTGGCCCATGCCATAATCCTTTACTGCATAATGAATTCGGTATCCCAAAAAGTATTCCATGCGATCGAGTGAAGCCCTCGCTTCAGACTAACAGAAAAGTCCACCCGGAGAGATTTCAGTGTGACACCTGGTCTGCAACAGGGGTTACTGCATTCTCGAGACAGCGCCACTACCAGGATCTGGCAGGTACTGCACCTTTGGACTCCCAATATGCCTTTTCAAGGCAAAATACAGCTATGTGACAGTGAATAGGATATTAATATCAGAAAAAAATTAAAACAAACCAAAAACGTAATATTACGTGGCTGGCACACAACGGTTGTCGGGCAAACACATAATATTATGTGATTGGCCCCGAATGAGTTAAAGTCATGTTAGATCTTCTCCAGTGGAGATATACTGTAGGCATATTACTGAATGAAACTGTAAACAGCCTATTGGGATGCTAGATCCTAATGTGAAACACTGTGATTTACCATACCTTGCTATGCTCGCTCATGCCTGTATTTTTTACTGTTGTGAAGCACTTTGAACTGCAACCTCTGTATGAAAAGTGCTATACAAATAAAGTTATTATTATTATTATTATTATTATTATTATTTTCCAGAAGAAGTACACAGTTCCTTTACTTAAAAGTAGAAATACCCAGATAAATGAGTAGTCTGGTAAAAGTAAAACTCCATTGAAATTAAACTTTTACTTAAGTATTTGCTATTGAATGTAATTAAGTATCTAAAGTAAAAGTATGCATTCTACATTATGTCTGTATATGCCAGTGCTTGGGAGCGTTCAATCCTCGATCCATTGACCTCTAAAAGTTATGTTAAAGTGGTATGTGGTCCAGTTATGCTGCTCTGATTAAAGGTTATGTTAAAGTGTTATTTGTGATCCAGTTCTGTTTCGTATGGTTCTCGCTCAGCGTCACTACTGCACTATACTTCACTCGTGCACGCGCACTGAATAAAAAATTCCACAATGTACCTTTACATCCCAACATTCGTCTGACCACACCCCTATCAGCTTACCTTCATAAGCAGGTGTGTGGCCACCTACTCGCCTCCTTCTTCGCTTTCACCACAAGGAAGTGCCTTCGGCAGATCCCCACTTGACGAGGTTGCTAGTTGAAGAAAGTTGAGACGTGTTTACACTGTGCTTATTTTTTTCTTCTCTCATAAGTATTCGATAGAAAAATCTAAGTCATAATGTCTACTTCGGAGAGTCGCAGAGCCACTCTTCACCAGCGGTTCTCCATTCCCGCCTCCGTTGTGCGTTCTGGTGCGGGGCTGTTGCCTCTCTCGTGGGTGGCAGCCACGCCCGGTAGGCATCCGATGGGTAGTTTGCCTCTCCGAGGAGCCGGTGCACTGGTGCTGTCGTCTCTGCGATGGCCTGGTCCTGGCTCTGGTTCCTCTGTTTCCGGGGAATCGTCCGCTGTTGAGCGGCCGGTTCATTTGGTTCCGGAGGATTTGAGACGCAAACATTTTGCGTCTGCTCGCTCCCGTCGCAAGATGGTGGCTTGCAGACGCGAACGGCCTGGGTTTGGTGAATTGCTGGAGACCAGCGAGGATGCGTCGGTCTCTATCTGCCCGATGGAAACAGAGGACTACATGGTAGAGGCAGACGGGTTCTTGTTTGAAGGCCCAGTAGAGACGAGTATCCCACCCGTCCAGGTAACACTGGAGGGGGGTGAAATGTCTCCTTGGGGCGCCTTGTTCGAGGATGTCGGGGAAAACCCTCTGCCTCATCGGCAGGATGCCCTACTATCAGCCACATCAGACTGTGGCTCCTTGACCAGTCGAAGCCTGCTGCATGTGAGGGATGCGGGTTCGGTGGAGGAAAGTCTGCAGGGGGAACTGCGGGCTTTGTTCCCCGAGCTTATGGCGGTGGCGGCCGCTGCAAACGGCGTGCCGCTGCCGCAGCCACTGCCTGCGCCTGTCCCTGATGATCTAATAGGCCATCTCTGGCAACGTCGCCCGGTGAGAGGGGTGGACGTTGTCTACCCATTTTTCCCCTCAATGGGGGCCTATGTTCGTCGGGGCCAGGTGGTGTCCCACATCATGGGCCTCACCCCCGCCTACGTACCGGTTACGCGGGTGGTGGGTTTGGTCGACGGTATGAGAGAGGGCGTGCCACGGCTTGATAGGCCAATGGCCGCTCTCCTCTGTCCGGAAGTGGTGTGGGAGCCGTTATGCAAGCCGGTTCTTCAAGGAAAATCGGCTAGGCGGTTGGCTTATTGGAGCGACCAGTCGTTCATCTCTGGTACACAATCTCTGGCTGCCGCGTCTAATGTCGCGCAGCTGGCAAGATTTATATCCGGGATAATGACGGGCGGCACGGAGCTGACTGATGTCCAACATGACCAGCTCACCCAGGCGGCAGGAGCTGTCCTGCATCTGACTCAGCTGCAGGCCATAGCCGCTGGGAAAGTGCGCGCCCTGGCAACTCTAACCCAGCGCCACCTTTGGCTGGAGCAGGCCCGTGTGCCGGAGAAGAAGAGAGGTCCTCTTCTAACGGCCACCCTCTCCGATGCTGGACTGTTCGGGAAGGCCCTGCAATTGATGACCTCAACGTGCAGAGAGATGGCAGAGGAGAGATCCGTGCTCCAACCCCATTTTCCCCCTCCCGTCATCGCCGGTGGAGTCAGACGGCTTCCACGTCGTCGAGCTTCCTCCGCCGTGGCTGCTACTGCCTCCACCGCCACTGCTGGCCCATCGAAGAAGGCTAGGAGGAGAGACGGTACTGCTGCTGCAGCCGGCCCACCTACGACCGGAGGAGACGGTAGGGATCGCCGTGACCAGCAACCGATTATCTACCGTCCCTCCGGGGCTTCTCGGGGTGGCAAAGCCCAAGCGGCTCGAGGCAGCAGACGCCGCTAGACCCAGTGACTTTTTTCCCCTGCGGTCCCCTCTGTTTACCCCTCCCCGGCCTCTCATATTATTTGTTTGCTCATAAATAAAAAGTCCCCTCTAAAGGGGGACTGTATTTTTTGTTAAACAAACTGTGTTTCTTCACCAAAAAATATGATGAGGTTGCAAAGTGTGAATCTGCACTAGTATACATTGATAGAAGGGTTACGTTCGTGTTATGAGCTTAAGCAAGGTCTGCAGCATACACTCGGTTATAGAAAGGTTTCTATCTCGGCCTGACACTCCACATGCAGGTAGAAGCTGGTTGTATGGTCTGTTGCTTACACAAGAAGTAATGTTGAGCTACAACACTGTTGTGTTACTGTAGTTGCAGTAATGCTCGTATACACACGTTCCACGGCCTAGCCGTTACTCTCTCTATCAGTGTTTTTCTATGTACAACATGGAATGCGGGTGTAGGATTCACACACACGACTTGGTTTTGTTGTAAACCCTGTTCACAGTTCTGTGGGTAGCGTGCATTGTATTAGCTTGCGCTATTCATTAGCATTCTACCAAAGGTTTCATATGCTACAGTTGTTATTGTGTGTAGGGGGAAGGGTTTGGTGAGGGGGTGTCGAATAAACCCCTCCTTCCCACTTGATTGGTCAGGGGGGTTTTCTCATCTCCTGTTAGGCCAGTCAGGGCCAAGCCGTTAGGCGCCTTGGCAGGGAGGGGGGGGGGGGGGTTGTCCTGACTCTGCTCCTATTAAAAACAGGAGTTGAGTGTTGGGTTTCCCCCCGTCATGGCATACGACACTACGTACGTTGCTATGACGATGGCTTCCGTGAGTTAGATCTTTACGTACGATCTGTTGTGTCAAAGTGTCGGGTTAGAGTGTAGGACTTACGGGTCCGCTACGCTCGATTTTATGTGTAACTTGAGTCAGTTGGTCACGTGACTCGTAGTTGCCATGGCTTTTTCATTCTACGACTCACGTGGGAAGGCTCTCTGGGGAATTTCGGTCTAAATCCTCTGTGAAAGGGGTGACTGGATGTAAAAATGTAAACAGTTTTTACCCTTGGCTGTGTAGAATGGGATTCATGTCTGTTGGTGCTTCCTTCTTTTTTATTAAAAAGAGTTGGAGTTTAGGAAGCGCCGCACCCCTCTTGTCGTTTCCCCTGGGCGCCTTGGGGATTCACTGAAAGGTCTAACTAGCCTGTTCATTGATGTGGTTGTGTCCCGACGCACGCTTAAGTGCTAGCTCGGGGTGTTCTGTTAAAGATCATGCGGGTAGCTAGTACGCCTTGGTTGCTTGTGGTTGAAACAGCGTTTTTATAAAGCAACTGGGATGGAGGTTTTTTCCTCTTCCGACAACCTGTTATTGGTTATCGACGGATTCTCGTTCATATCTGGGGGATGATAACGGAATGGATCTGAACATATGTAGAGGGGTCTCACGCCCTTGGGGTGGGCCACCGAGCGCGGTTCGCACCGACCGTCTGGGTGGCGCCTTCTTTTCATGTTTTAAGATCAACACGCATATCTGCCCCTTCTCCTGGAGTAGGCATGTCGGCGTGGTTAGGGCACGGGACTGGTTCTGGTCACGCTGGTCCAGATCAGTTAACCCGTTGTCCGCCGGGGATGCAGATCTGCTGTTCTGGTACCCTGAGGGACTTGGGCTTTTTTCGGGGGGAAAAATGCCGGGTCGGCCTGGGGTGTCACAAGGTTGGGCGTTATAGAGACCCTTGTTGGGTACTATTTTGTACCTGGCACTGTTATGGGGGCTGGTTCTCTTTTTTCTTCGCTCCTCTCTCATGCATGGCGGAGGGAGGGCTGTCGGGGTGGTCTTCGGGACCTCCTCTAGTAACCCTGTGTGCATCCCAGGCCGCCGGGTCCGGTCTGAAGTAAAGTTCGTTGATACCGTAGACTTGGAATAACCCTTTTTGTTTTGAGGGGTTATAGGAACAACCACCGCATAGGTTAACGACAAGGTGGTTGGTTCCCTGGTGTGTTGGAGCAGAGTCAACTCCCGGGTTACCCGGTTGAGTGTGCCCCTGCACGTTCATGACGTCTGCCAATCATGTCAGCCTTCTCTGCCTCAACCCCTCTGGGTGGGTTTTTTTTAATGGAGGCTTTGTCATGGTGATCAACAACGCCAGCATACGCCCCTTCCGCCGGTGCGGCTGTTTTCAGTTGACTCCTTTGGCGCCTGTCTCGTCCGCAGTGCTCCAGGCTCAGGTTACAGCCTGTTGCCTGGTTTCCCCGGTGCGCTGCCTGCTTCCGTTGGGTGACCTTTTTGTGTGCTTACGGCCATGCTGACTGCCTGTTCTGCAGGGTCAGTGTGCCAGGCGGTGTGCTATTGGGGGGAAAGGGCCCGCTCTTGGAGGGGCCTTATCCGAATACGCTGGCGATGTGGGGGGTGGTGTCACTAAGTGGCCACCTGGTGGGGTCTTGATGCCTGGCGTCATTGACCTCTCCGGGCCCCCGTTTTCCAGGGGATCCAGTCCCTTCAGTGGGTCTGGGTCTTCCTTCGCGCTCCGCTGCTATGGCCTTGCCCCGATCTGATGGTTGTGGGGGGCCTCAGCGGGGTACATTTATCGGGCTATGGCTCTCGCTCAGCCTCCCTTGTGCAGTAGTGACGCTGAGCGAGAATCATACGAAACAGAACGATAGGTTATAACTATAACCAAGTTCTGTGAGTAATGGTGACGCTCAGCGTCAGACGCCGCTGCGGCCCTTGATCTCACCTTGTGGTGAAAGCTTGGGAAGGAGGCGAGTAGGTGGCCACACACCTGCTTATGAAGGTAAGCTGATAGGGGTGTGGTCAGACGAATGTTGGGATGTAAAGGTACATTGTGGAATTTTTTATTCAGTGCGCGTGCACGAGTGAAGTATAGTGCAGTAGTGACGCTGAGCGTCACCATTACTCACAGAACTTGGTTATAGTTATAACCTATCGTTATGTTTTCTATGCAAAATAATTTTCTTCAAAGTAACTGTTAACTGATGGGTTCAGATAAATGAAGTGGAGAAAAAAAGTACAATATTTCCTTTGAGTAAAAGTATAAATATCCCTAAAATTTAAATACTCACGTAAAGTACAGGTAGCTCGAAATTGTAACCTGTTCCACCCGTTAGGGTCGGTACCGACCCCAAAATGAAATTATGGTCATAGATCCATATTTTTCAGAGTGATGCAAAAAATGTGCGATTTTAAAATCAAACGTTTTCAAGTATTAACATCACTAACATGTCACAAAAGCATGTAGAATGTATAGTATCATCAATACATTAGTTTAGCAATAGGTTAAAAGTGTCCTTAGATAGTTTTAAGTTTTCGATTTTCGATAGTCTAGTCCAAGCCTGAAACGGAAATGGAAATTTTGAACCATGGGAATTTTTGCGGCCATTTTGTAGAGGACATGCATAGCTGTCGACCAGCATTGGAATTTTTCCGAACTACACTTCCTGTCAGAGACTGGGAGGGTTCAAAGTTCAGCGTTCTGAATGAATCATATCAATAATTGTTATGATTCGCGATAATAAGCCACAAAAGGTAACGTTTTTGACAAATATTGAAACGCAGTTAGTTTCTCCTCCCTATTGTTAGCATGTAGGAACAATTAGATCTAAAATTAGTTTAAAAACAGTTGCACTGTGGGGAAAATAAAAAAGTACACTAGATTACAGTTGATATAATTATTATGCACGCCTGGTGATACTAAATCCAAATTGAACTCGGGCATTTGAAAGATAATATATGTATATATAATATATATAAATGTGCGAATTGGCTATAATAAGGTAATGTATAAGCATAATATTCTATATTCTATAATAATATTTCAAATTGCATTGGTCCGGATGGGAGAATTCAGTACTGTATCTACAGAACCTTCGGTTTTATCATCTTCCCTTTATTAATTTCCTTAGATTCTTTGTACACATGATCTCAAGAAGGTACTGAACGAGATCAGTGGCAGTTTTTTAAGTTTGGTCATTGGTTGGTTATTCACTGTCAAAGATGCAAAGAAAAATCATAATTCATATTATCCTTTGTTTCATCACAATTTAAGCAAGCCTAGTAATAGACACAATATTTCTGACACTGTGAATACATTCCCTGAGGTCCATAGATGTACCTAGATACCAAGAATATGCAAATAGCCCTTGTAGAAGTGGAGCAATATTCCATTTACCTAGGTATATATTTTATGCGGATTTTCACATCGTGTGGAACGTACGGTTATGTCTATAACCATAGTTATATGAGTCTAGTGACGCTCTGCGTCATACTGGAATACACTTCCATATCAGTACTAGCACTGAATACATTTTCACATGCACCTTTAAACACCCATCCGCCTGGCCACACCCCCATCCGCTCCTCTACATAAGCAGGGGTGTGGCCATACTAACAGCTTCCCAAGTCTTTCACCACAAAGGCGAAGACCACGGGGTCCTCAGTGAGTCCGACGCAGAGCGTCACTACACTCATATAACTATGGTTATAGACATAACCGTACGTTATAAGTCATACTCCGCTCTGCGTCATACTGGAATACAGGAGCTAAGCAGAGCGGAAGCTCGACAAATGTACCCGCTGAGGCCCCCCACAACCATCAGAACCGGGGAGGACCCGAGCCCCCGGACCCCCCTAGTGGAGGACGGGAGGGTATCGGATCCGACTGTGCGAAGAGGAGTTTAGCAACTCAAACGCACAGGATGAGCAGACCGTGGGACTTACCTTCCACAGAAGAACCACGACTACACAAACGCGCAACCCACATGCCACTAGGGAACGAACGGGAAGAAACAAAACCCCCTTTACAACCCCTAATATCACAGGGTCAAGAGCAAAAACCCAACCCCGTGGCAAGGCTGTAGCAGCGGAGCGCGAAGGAGGACCCAGACCCAGGAAGGGACTGGACCCCACGGAATGGGGGCCTGGAGAGGCCAACGACGCCGCAGCATCGAGACCCCACCAGGCGGTCACTAGTGACACCACCCCCCACATCGCCAGCGTATTCGGACAGGGCCCATCCAAGAGCAGGCCCTTCCCCCCAACAGCACGCCGCCCCGAAGCACTCAAAAGGCTACACCCACAGCGGGACCAGGCAGCGCACCGGGGAGACAACCCTCAAAGAAGTTGATCCCTCAATCCAGGCAACAGGCCACTCGACCTGAGCCTGGAGCACTGCGGACTAGACAGGCGCCAAAGGGGTCTGCTGAAACAGCACCCTGGCGGAAGGGGCGTACGCTGGTATGCCGTGCACCATGTCGCAGCCTCCACAAAAAAAACCGACCCTGTAGAGGGGCCGAGGCAGAGAAGGCTGACATGATTGGAAGACGTCATGAAAGGTGCGGGGGCACACTCACAGGCAGACGGGGCCAAGCCCGGCCTACCCCAGGAGTTGACTCCGCTACCAACACACCAGGGAACCAACCACCCCCTTGGTTCTAACATGAGGCGGTTGTTCCTATAACCCCTAAAAAAAAACTCCAAAACACAACTGCGGGTATACACTGGCTATACAGCAGTACAAGTGTTTCAGTTTTCAAGAAGAGGTTAACCCAGGCCAACAGGTCGACGAAAACTAATTCGGACCCGGGCCCGGCGGACCGGGACGTACACAGGGATGCCAGAGGAGTTCTACAAGAACCACCTCGACAGCCCCCTCCCAGCCCTGCCAAGCAGGAGAAGAGAGGGGCAAAAAAGAATGGAGAAGGACCAGGCTCCTTCAGCACGGCGCAAGGTACAACACAACATGGACCAAGCAACAGTGAGGGATAACACGTAGTAACATAACCACGAACATCTCCATAACGTCAAACCCTGCAACGCCCGGGCCGACCCGGCATTTTCCCCCCGAAAAAGCACAAGTCCCTCAGGGTACCAGAACAGCAGATCTGTGCCCCGGCGGACAACGGGTTAACTGACCTGGTCCGGCGCGACCAGAACCAGTCCCGTGCCCTAATCACGCCACCATCCCCAGTCCCAGGAGGGGGGTAGGTACGCGTGTCGATCCAAAACATTATAGAGGGCGCCACCCAGACGGTCAGAACACAAAGCACCGCGCCCGGTGGCCCACCCCAAGGGCGTGAGACCCCTCTACCAATGCTTTGATCTATTCTGTTAACATTCCCCAGAGATGAACGAGAATCCCCCAGAGATGAATGAGAACAAGCCTAGTACACTGGCGCTCGGAAGAGACAAACTCCATCCCAGTTGCCCCATAAAAACGCTGTTTCAATGATGAGCAACCAAGGCGCGCAAGCCCATGCATGGTTCCTATCAGAAGCACCCAGGGCCAGCACTATATACACGTAGAGACCCAAAACATATCAATGGACATTCTAACAAGAACCCAGATACCGTTCCTCCAAGCCGCCTGGGAGAACGACAAGAAGCCGCTTTTTTCACAGAAAAAAAATACGGACATGGGTCCCATACGACACGGCTGAGGGAAAACAACACCCCGTCAACCTGCTCCATAAAAGAGGGGACGGGGAACCCCCAGAGAGACTTCCCATGTGAGCAATAAATTGAAAAGTTTATGTAACATTGAGCCACGTGACCAAAGGCTCAAGATACATATATACCGAGTGTAGCAGAACTCTTGAGTTCCTATGCACCGCAACACCAACTTGACAACAACAGAGATCCACACATGGAGCCTGTAAAGAACTCACGGAAGTCGGCAACCAATAGAAACGCGCCCAGTGACGTACTCTATGGCGGGGGGAATCCCATGACTCAACCGACCATTACAGGCGAGGAGTCAGGGAACTCCCTACCCGCCCCCCCCCCCCCCTACCCCGTGCCGCGCTGACCAATCAGAAAAGCAGGGCTGAATGATAGAAGGCCCAACCCCCTGACCAATCAGAAAAGAGGGAAGGAGGGGTTTATCCGTTCACCCCCTCATCTTCTTCTTTCGTGTAACGTCAGAGGTCCAACTCCGTATCTTGTAGCCATGCCCTTAACTCTGGTCCCACATCAAAGAGGCTGGCTTCCGAGGGTGGTTTGTATAGGGGGCAGATGGTCAGGATGTGGTCAACAGTCTGCTCAGGGTCTCCACACTCACATGCAGCGCTGTCTGCCAGGCCCCACTTTTTTAATGATGCTTTAAAGCGACCAACCCCAGATCTTAAACGGTTCAGCAGAACCCATTGCCGGCGTGGAAGATCGTCTCCTGTGGCGCCATCTCCTGGATCCCAGATGTGGTGGTGGATACGGGATGGCCCAGCACTCTCCCACTCTCTCTTCCAGGCTGCCGCCAGCCCCTCATGATCCCATACCATGGATACGATAGTAAACAAGCCATTTTAGCGATAATACACCTATGTAGCCAGCATGCTAATGGAGCAGCGTATATCCTATCAGGATAAGCTAACCCAACGCACGCTAGCCACAGACGACAACACGTCTGCGAACAGGGTTTATAAACAAGGCCGAAGGCTTATGTGTGAACACAACACCGTGTTTCATGTTTCAAGAAAAAAAACACAGAAGATTGAGAGAGGGTCTATAAGACCGTGGTACAAGCTACACACACAAGCACTTCTGCAGGCCAACACTCCAAAGTTGTGGACTCAATGCCACTGTTTCCAATGTAACAGAACACACAACCCCCTCCTACAACGGTAAACATTTACCACTATAGGAAGAAACATATTTCTTCAGGATGAGGAAAGAAAAAGCCTTTCGACTTAGTGTTAGCTACAGGCCTTGCTAAGCACATATATATGTAGCGACCAGCTAGTGACTAAAAGTCCTGCTCTCCTATCAACCCCACAACTTAGGCGAGGGTTCTACACATCGTATCCCCAACATATACAGTGAATAAACACAAAGTTTGTAACAAAAAATAGTCCCTCACTAGGAGGGACCCTTTATTAATGTAACAAAATGTTTGGGGCGGGGAAGGGAACAGGGGTAACAGGGGGAGAAAGTCACTAGCGGCGCCTGCCGCGAACAGCTCTGTGTTTGCCCCCACGGGGAGCAGGCCCGGAGGGACGGTACTGGGGTGCCTGGACACGACGATCCCTACCGTCACCTCCGGGCATGGGTCGGCTGGCTGTGGCGGTCGAGGCACCCTCTCTGCTCCTGGCCTTCTTGGCCGAGGACCCAGCAGCGGCGGCGGTGGTGGCGGTGGCGACGGTCGCGGATCCCCGACGACGTGGCCTCCGTCGAACCTCACCGGCAGCGTTGGGTGGGGGAAAATGGGGCTGGACGCTCCTCCTCCATGTCCCTGCATGCAGCCGTCATCAGCTGCATAGCAGACCCGAAGAGCCCAGCATCGGAGAGGGGGGCCGTGAGCAGGGGAAGCCTCTTCCGCTCCGACACCCGCGCTTGCTCCAGCCAAAGGTGGCGCTGGGTTAGAGTGGTCAGGGCGCGTACTTTCCCGGCGGCGATTGCCTGCAGCTGTACAAGGTGCAGGATGGCTCCAGCCGCCTGGGTGTGTAGGAACTGATGGTTATCGTCCAACACCGCCCCGCCCGCCATCATCCCCGTCATGAAGCGTGCCAGCTGCGCGATGTTGGATGTCGCAGCCAGGCTCTGTGTCGTGGCGATGAATGACTGGTCACTCCAGTTGGCCAACTGCCTAGCCGATTTCCCTTGGGGAACCAGCTTCCGCAATGGCTCCCACACCACCTCAGGACAAAGAAGAGATGCCATCGGGCTATCAAGCCGAGGCACCCCTTCCTTCAATCCCTCGATCAAACCCACCACCCGCGTGACTTGCACGTAGGCGGGGGTAAGGCCGGTGATGCCTGTCCCTGACGCACGTAGGCCTCCATTGAGGGGAAGAATGGGCAGACAACGCCCGTCTCCCTCACAGGACGACGTTGCCAGAGATGACCTATCAAGTCATCAGGGACAGGTGCAGGCAGTGGCTGCGGCAACGGCACGCCATTAGCGGCTGCGGCAGCCGCCATGAGCTCCGGGAACAAGGCACGCAATTCCCCATGTGCACCTTCCTCCACACAGCCCGCGTCCCTCACGTACGGGAGGCTGCCACTCATTGTGGCGCCACCATCCGATGCGGTTGATAGCAGGGCATCCCGTCTCCGAGTCGGAGGTTCTAACCCAACACCGGAGGACGAGGGACCCCAAGGAGACATACCACCCCCTGCCACACCCCGAGGAGGAGAGTGATACGTCTCCACCGGGGCGTCAAACAAGAGCGCCTCCGCTCCCTCCATAAAATCCTCCATATCCATCGGACAAGGAGACCGAGCAGAAGCACCCTCGTCTGGCTCCAGCAGCTCTCCAAAGCCAGGCCGTTCGCCCCTGCAGCTCGCCATCTTACGACGGGAGCGAGCAGAAGCGAAGAGCTTGCGTCTCAGATCCTCCGCTACCAGAGGAGCCATCAACCTATCGGCCGACCGCCCACTGGCGGGGGAACCAGAGCTGGAACTAGGCCATCTCACAGGAGACGGCCTTGGCTCAACAGCTCCTCGGAGAGGCAAACTCCCCACCGGACGCCGCTCGGGTGCGTCTGACTGCCACGACCACGGAGTCAGCGCAGCCCCACGACGCACGCCGGAGGCGGCAATGAAGAACCGCTGGTGAAGGGTGACGTTGTGAGCGCTCAAACCCCTCGAAGAAGACATTATAACTTAGCTTTTTCTCTAAAACTGTGGTATTCACTGACCTTTGGGAAGTATTTTGACATGTACATGGGTACCTTGGTCGCGTAGTGTAACTTGTAGACCAGGCCCATTGCAAGTTGCTGTACTCTGTCGTCTACTCTAAGCCATCCTAGGTTGTCAAAGTGGGCAGGGGTGAGGTGGGTTCTAGGAGTCAGGTCAAGCAGTAGTCTGACTAGCTTGTTTTGAGATGTTTGTAATTT
Organism: Notolepis coatsorum; assembly: GCF_963971535.1. Taxonomy (NCBI): domain Eukaryota; kingdom Metazoa; phylum Chordata; class Actinopteri; order Aulopiformes; family Paralepididae; genus Notolepis; species Notolepis coatsorum. Next base: position 116,421,650 of record NC_140177.1, on the reverse strand, counting down.
GTTTTTTAGTGCCTTTGAGGTGCTTTGGTACCATGAGGTGCAAGCATAGTCGTAGTACCCTTGAATGAGTGCTCCTGCCAGAGTCTTCAGGGTGTTCTTGTTTACCAGAGAGGAGATCCGGTACAAGAATCGAGTTCGTTGGTTGACTTTTTTTATTACATTGGATGCCATTATGTCACAGGAAAGATTAGCCTCTAGGATGGAACCCAGGTAGGTAATTTCATCTTTCCTTGTGACAATATTGTCACCCACTGTAACCGAGAAGCCGTCGGTCTTGCTGAGTTTGTTATTTGAACCGTAGATATTGTTTCAGTTGGGTGTGTATATAGTACACTATATAGTAACCGCCCCACTACATGCCAGCTGGACCTGATACCCTCCCCACTCCTTCAGACCATAGCACCAGACATCCTCCCATTCCTAACTGCAACCACCAACTCCTCTCTGAACTCCGGGGTGGTTCCCACCTCCCTAAAGCAAGCTAGAGTCACACCGCTCATCAGTGGCACTGCTAGGTTATATTGGGGCCCTAGGCAATACTTCTCTGGAGGGGCCCCCACTGTCTAAGTGGGTTTCCTACTGTCATTTCATTGCATATCATCCATTGTTATAGATGACACTGGGATAAATATGTTATAGATGACACAGAGAAATATGTTATAGATGACACTGATAGAAATATGTTATAGATGACACTGATAGAAATATGTTATAGATGACACAGCCCTCGGGGGCCCTCTACTGGCGGGGGCTCCAAGCAGTTGCCTGGCTTGCCTGTTCAGACGCTTGGTCTCTGCCGCTCATCAAAAAACCAACCCTGAACCCCACCATCATAGATAACCCTGTCCCTTCTCTCCTTCCTCTTTAAATCATTTGAACGTGCTGTATCCAACCAGCTCACTGATTATCTATTACAGAACGACCTTCTAGACCCTAATCAATCAGGCTTCAGGACTGGTCACTCCACAGACGGCCCTCATAGCGGTCACAGAGGCTCTTCACTCAGCATGAGCGAAAGGCCTCCTCTGTCCTAATTCTTCCTGAGCAATGTCAGAAGGATCCGCCCCTTCCTGACAAAAGAAGCCATTCAACTCCTCCTGCAATCAACAGTCTCGCCTTGACTACTGCAATGCACCGCTATATGGTCTACCACCACTTCAACTCATACAGAACGCACTGGCCTGCCTGATCTCCAACCTGGTATCTAACTACACACCCTCAAGGCCCCTCCGCTCTACATTCTCTGGCCGCCTCAGACCCACTCCTATCCGAGCTCCAGGAGGGTCATCAAAGAGAAGCCGCCTATTCTCGGTCCTCACTCAACAATGGTGGAACGAACTTCCCACCACAATCATGACAGCCGAAACACGCCCAATTTTTATTACGTCGTCGACTAGAAACGCACTTCTTCAATCAATATCTGAAATGAGGAAAACATTTTTAATATTAATAATATTCTATAATAATAATAATGTTTTTAGTCTGTTCATCTCATTAAAACTAATTGTATTGCAGTGAAATGAGATGAGAAGCGAAATAAAGATATATCACTGTATCAATATAATATTGGTACGCAAGATATTGTGATATATTGCTGTATCGATTTTATTACCCACCCTAAATATTATATATCATTATCTTTATGTGTATTGTATAATTTCGAAGGAACCAAAACGGTTCTCAAAAGTATCACAAACTGCAAGTGTCTACGAGCCGCGATGTGTTCCAAGAGAAGACATTTCTGTACTTGATATTTGTGCGTCTGCCCCATCGGAGTCTAGGGCTTCAGTCGATATATATACTGTACTTAAAACTACAGGGAACAGGTGCTGCTGTCATGGCAACCGACCAAATCATTGAGGCAGCTAGGGTGCCAGGACAGCCGTTAGGTAAGAGCCCAGGCTGGGAAGACACCGGCATCCATCATGGTCTGTCATATTATCCCCAGTAACAAGAGCTATGGCCCTAGAACTCTATACTCTCTTCACTTAAGAATTTTAAGGCATTCTGCCACTTTGCACTCATTACATCCATTTATTCCTCCATGGTCCGCATTGCTTTTTACACTTTTTCTTATTCTCCGTCTAATTTATGCTCATTTTATGTCTATTGTACTATGTGAAGCACTTTTGGCTGCAATTCTTGTATGAAAGGTGCTAGACAAATAACGTTTTTTATTATTATTATTTGTCTCTATTAACTCCATCCCCACCAACAATGTTTATATACGTGTTTGGCCGACAACCGTTGAACGCCAACCACGTATATATACATTATTTGATTGTTTTTCCTTTTTTTCGATATTTTCATTCATTATTCATCCGGGGACCTCGGTGTTACCATAGGAATGAGTCTGAGATCGCCAATGTGCAATACCGTCCGCATCCAGCTAGACGGCGTATCGAGCACCCTTTGAAACCTTGTATCTTGGCCTGTGCAACGGTCAAATGTCACCGGGCTCACCTTTCTTTGTCGGGCGAATGGAGCGGTTATAACGATCAGATTGAGACGCGTCAAATGCTCCCGATGATTGATGTGTGGTGGATTATGTTGGCGACACGATCGACACCAATACTGAGACTTGCGATCAGATAATTGGAATATTCTTTTTGGGGTACATCCTAGTGAAGGTAAGGGCTATATGATATCAATCCCGGCGTAGATCCAACCATGTCTTCACCTCGATCGCAACATATGTGTGTAACGTGAATGAATGAATGAATGAATGAATGAATGAATGAATGAATGAATGAATGAATGAATGAATGAAAACTTTATTTAACAGATTGCAGAATGGGTACAATACAGTACGGCTCAATACATACAATTGTTAAGGGGATGCAGACCTGAGAAAGACGTTTGTCTTGTTTCCATCAGGGTCCCCCATTTTCAATTCATATAGACATATATGACATACATGACATACAGATAGTCAGTACTGCTACATCTATACATTTATGACATACCAGATTTGCAAATACAGTACTTTTTGTGATACAGAAGGAGTCAAGAAAAGGGAGTATATACATTTGACGTAGAAACTGTACATTGGAGGAGGTTGGGTGGGGGGGGGTTGGGTACATTGGGATATTGACAACCATACTGGGTAATTTACATTGGAGGTGGTTGGGGGGGGGGGGCGGGGGGCACACTGTATAAACAAGTAACACTGTACATTGAGGGGGGGGGGGAGGAGACACTGTACAAACAAACACAATTGTACATTGAACTATTGACAAAACCATACTAGGTAAATGACTGTACATTGGAGGGGGTTGGGTTAGGATATTTACAGGGGCCAGTGTTGAATTGCAGTCTCCCGTAGGTGTCCCTTGAGAGAGGTTTTGAAAGTGGGTAGTGATCCACATTCCTTTACAGCTTTGGGTAGGGCGTTCCACATTGATGTGGCATAATTGCGAAACGTGTTTAGTCCCTTATTTGAGCCGAATCTGGGTTTAACATGATTTGTGGAGCTCCCTCTGGTGTTGTGATCGTGGTATTCACTGACCTTTGGGAAGTATTTTGACATGTACATGGGTACCTTGGTCGTGTAGTGTATCTTGTAGACCAGGCCCATTGCAAGTTGTTGTACTCTGTCGTCTACTCTAAGCCATCCTAGGTTGTCAAAGTGGGCAGGGGTGAGGTGGGTTCTAGGAGTAAGGTCAAGCAGTAGTCTGACCAGTTTGTTTTGAGATGTTTGTAATTTTGTTTTTAGCGCCTTTGAGGTGCTTTGGTACCATGAGGTGCAAGCATAGTCGTAGTACCCCTGAATGAGTGCTCCTGCCAGAGTCTTCAGGGTGTTCTTGTTTACCAGAGAGGAGATCCGGTACAAGAATCGAGTTCGTTGGTTGACTTTTTTTATTACATTGGATGCCATTTTGTCACAGGAGAGATTAGCCTCTAGGATGGAACCCAGGTAGGTAATTTCATCTTTCCTTGTGACAATATTGTCACCCACTGTAACTGAGAAGCCGTCGGTCTTGCTGAGTTTGTTATTTGAACCGAAGAGAATGGACTCTGTTTTGCCCATGTGTAATGATAGTTTGTTATCAGCGAGCCATATGCAGATTCTGCCTAGTTCCGAGCTGAGGGTTTTTTCAACCTGTAACTTGTTCTTGTCAGAGACCAGCAGGGCTGAGTCGTCCGCAAACAGGAACAAGTTGCAGTCACAAGCTGACGACATGTCATTTGCATAAATTAGGAACAGTAGCGGTCCTAGTATGCTTCCTTGTGGAACACCACAGCTCACTGTGAGGGGGGGGGATAGAGTACCGTTTACCTCCACCATCTGTTCCCTCCCCTCAAGGTAGGATTGCATCCAGCTCACTGATAGACTATCAAAACCAATTGCTTTTAGCTTGTCAATCAGAATGGAGTGATTGACCGTGTCAAAGGCCTTTTGTAGGTCCAGCATGACCATGCCGCAGTATTTGCCTGCGTCCACCTCTTGTTTGATGTGGTCATTCAAATAGAGAAGGCATGTGTCAGTGGAGTGGGATGTTCTGAAGCCAGATTGGAATTCGTAGATTAGATTTTTTTCCGCTAGGTACTTTTCGACCTGTTCGTAGACTATTTTTTCCATGACTTTCGAGATGGAGGTGAGAATAGAAACAGGGCGGTAGTTGCCTGGGTCTAATTTGCTGCCCTTTTTGTGCAGAGGGGTCACCCTCGCAATTTTGAAGTCCTTGGGGACGTGTCCCTGTTTTATGGAGAGGTTTATTATGTGTGTGATGATTGGTGTGATGGCGGCTGCTGAGTCTCTGAGGAATTTGGAGGGGATGTTGTCATGGCCAGTGGCCTTGTTAGGTTGGAGGGCGCTCAGTTTATTGAGTACCTCATCTGTTGTTACCATTTCCAGCTTGAAGTCGTCCTTGCGGACCCCTAGGTTTTTGTAGTAAGCTACTATGTGTTCTACCCCATAAAGCCCTGAGTGGGAGGGTAGTTTGTTTACCAGTGTTGTGGCTATGTTTGTGAAGAAAATGTTTAAGTAATTGGCTACATCCAGCTTGTCTGTGATGAGCGTGTTGTCCGTTTTTATGTTTATGTTTGAGAATCTGGTTTTAAGTTTTTTACTGCATCCTAGTTGATTATTGAGTAATTTCCAAAGTTCACGTGGTTTGTTTTTGTTTTCCTCAGTTTTGTCATTGATGAAATTCTTTTTTGCAGTTTTGATCATGGAGTTTACGTCGTTTCTTAGTCTGTTTCTTTCTAGTTTGAGTTCAGTCACGTGGGCTTGGAGTTCACTGCTCGTGCTTTTAGTAAGCTTTGACTGACTTTTACGAAACTCAGAGCATTTTTTGTCTCTGGTTTTCATAGCGGCCAGTATTTCGGAGTGCATCCACGGCTCAGCGCGATTTTTTACCCTGGTGGTTCTTAGGGGGGCCATGTCGTTTAGTATTGCTGAGAATTTGGTTTTGAAACCTAGCCATGTTTCGTCAACCAGTGTACCATTGAGTTCATCTGACCAGTCCAGACTCTCCACAACGTATACCATTGGTGACGATCAAAAACTATCCCCACCCCCCCTTTCATGCATTCATGATGAAACATAATACCTATGATATAGATTTGATTTGGGAATAATAGCGTGTACAGGCAAGAAACGGCAAAGTTTATAGTAGAATTGACGTATAAGCCTATTACCAGCCTTTCGGGAATTACCCCAGACCACGCTATAACGATACTTATATTCACCACGGTATAACACGGGAACCCCTCCAATGTACAGTAAATGTCCTAACCCAATAATACACGAGACCCTCTTCTTCGGACCAAGTAAGGGATTCGTTGATATTCCAATGTACAGTTTTGCTTGTACAGTTGTACAGTTTCCCTCACCCTGCCTACCCAACCCCCCCCCCCACCCCACCCACCCAACCACCTCCAATGTACAGTTCCCCCCCAACCCCACGCCACCTACCCAACGTCCTCCAATGTACAGTTTCTACGTCAAATGTATATACTCTCTTTTTTAGACTATTTTTGTATCACAAACAGTACTGTATTTGTAAATCTGGTATGTCATAAATGTATAGATGTAGCAGTACTGTCTATCTGTATGGCATGTATGTCATATATGTTATGATGAATTGAAAATGGGGGACCCTGACGTAAACAAGACGAAAGTCTTTCTCTGGTCTGCATCCCCTTAACAATTGTGTGTATTGAGCTGTACTGTATTGTACCCATTCTGCAATCTGTTAATAAAGTTTTCAATCAATCAATCAAAACGTATGGATATAAAATGTATTATCTTTCACATATTGAACGATAGATAGGTGATGTCAAATGTGCCATAGTATTGTATCCATAGCTATAATATTATAGAATATAGTTATAGCTCTACAAACAAGGTGACGCACTCCTATCTTTTAAAGCGTGGCAGTGCTAGAACGGGGCCCCGTCTAATCCCCGGCGGTCAATGAGTTAAAGGGGAACTATGCCCAATTTAATATTAGTGAAAACAAACTATTTTCCAAAATCCAAAAACCAGAGTTGCTAAAACTCCAATGTGTGATGTAATAATAATAATAATAATAATAATAATAATAATAATAATAATAATAATAATAATAATAATAATAATAATAATAATAATAATAAAACTTTATTTGTATAGCACTTTTCATACAGAAATTGCCGTTCAAAGTGCTTCACAGCAGTAAAAAATACAGGCATAGGCGAGCATAAAAAAGATAGAGAGGTAGAAAGGTAAGGTAAATCAGTGTTTTACATTAGGATCTAGCATCCCAATAGGCCTCTCTGTTTACGGTTTCATTGAGTAATAAAAATAATAAAATAGAATAGACAGAGCGAAAAAGTGCAGTTTGATTCAGTTTAAAAATAGGCAATACTAAAGATAATTAAATAGACAGATTTGAGATCACAGGGACTCTAACCCGTACGCTGTAGCTTTAGTGATTTTAGATCACTAAAATGTCATCAAGTATAAAGTATAAAAATACCTCCTCCCTAGATAATGAGTTGGGAGAGATGTTGTACTGTAGATGATACTGAGAGGAATATGTAGTAGATGATACTGAGAGCAATATGTAGTAGATGATACTGAGAGCAATATGTTGTAGATGATACTGAGAGGAATATGTAGTAGATGATACTGAGAGGAATATGTTGTAGATGATACTGAGAGCAATATGTTGTAGATGATACTGAGAGGAATATGTTGTAGATGATACTGAGAGGAATATGTTGTAGATGATACTGTGAGGAATATGTAGTAGATGATACTGAGAGAAATGTGTTATAGATGACACAGAGAGAAATATGTTATAGATGACACAGATAAATATGTTATAGATGACACTGAGAGAAATATGTTATAGATGACACTGGGATAAATATGTTATAGATGACACTGATAGAAATATGTTATAGATGACACTGGGAGAAATATGTTATAGATGACACTGAGAGAAATATGTGGTGATACTGGGAGAAATATGTTATAGATGACACTGGGATAAATATGTTATAGATGACACAGAGAAATATGTTATAGATGACACTGGGAGAAATGTGTTATAGATTAGATACATATGTTATAGATGACACTGGGATAAATGTGGTATAGATGAGATACATATGTTATAGATGACACTGATAGAAATATGTTATAGATGACACAGAGAAATATGTTATAGGTGATACTGGGAGAAATATGTTATAGATGACACTGGGATAAATATGTTATAGATGACACTGAGAGAAATATGTTATAGATGACACTGATAGAAATATGTTATAGATGACACTGATAGAAATATGTTATAGATGACACTGGGAGAAATGTGTTATAGATTAGATAACTATGTTATAGATGACACTGGGAGAAATGTGTTATAGATAAGATAAATATGTTATAGATGATACTGGGAGAAATATGTTATAGATGACACTGGGAGAAATATGTTATAGATCAGGGGTTCCCAAACTTTTCAGGCCGGGGCCCAGAAAATAAGGCGTCAGAGAGCCGCGGCCCAATGCACATCGTCTGGCGTTTTTTTTGTTTTGTTTTTGCCAGGTGACCGATTTTTTAAGCCAAATATCACTTCAATCCTATTAAGTTAGTTCAAGTTAGTTATTCATTTATATGTGCTATTTATGAGAGGGCTAACTTGTTGCAAAATAATAATGATAATAATAATAGCCTCATTAAAATACTATTGTTGCTTCGGTTGTTTTCAGCGTTTTATGTGCATAATCTGTTATTTAGTTTGAAATGTTCGTTGAAATAAGTAGATTTTTCGTTTTTGTTTATTTATTAAGTTAATATAAAACCATATAGTCACATTTTAGAATACAATAGAATAGAATTTTAGAATACAACTAGAAACACTGTCCTGGCCTGCTTCTAAGTTCAGTGGCCTGACAAAAAAAATTTAAACAATTAAAAAAAAAAAAAAAAAAAAAAAAAAACTTTTTTTTAAATCATCTCGCGGCCCACCCGTGGCTGCTCGCGGCCCACCTTTGGGTCGCGACCCCGACTTTGGGAACCACTGTGATGACACTGAGAGAAATATGTTATAGATGACACTGGGAGAAATATGTTATAGATGACACTGAGAAAAATATGTTATAGATGACACTGAGAAAAATATGTTATAGATGACACTGATAGAAATATGTTATAGATGACACTGGGAGAAATGTGTTATAGATTAGATAAATATGTTATAGATGACACTGGGAGAAATGTGTTATAGATTAGATAAATATGTTATAGATGACACTGGGAGAAATGTGTTATAGATGAGATAAATATGTTATAGATGATACTGGGATAAATATGTTATAGATGAGATAAATATGTTATAGATGACACTGGGAGAAATGTGTTATAGATTAGATAAATATGTTATAGATAATAATAATAATAATAATGGATTGGATTTATATAGCGCTCTTCTCTGACTGACTGTTGCTCTGACTCAGAGCGCTTCACAGAGTCCATTATTCGTTCATACACAGTCATACCGGTGGTGGTAAGCTACAATTGCAGCCAGAGCTGCCCTGAGGCAGACTCACGGAAGCGTGGCGAATAATCAACGCCTACGGCCCCTCCGACCACCACCAACATTCATTCACATGCATACACATTCATACGAGGCAAGTAGGTTAAGTGTCTTGCCCAAGGACACAACGGCAATGGGATGGACATGGGCTTGAGCGGGATTCGAACCAACCCTAGATGACATTGGGAGAAATATGTTATAGATTATACTGGGAGACATGTGTTATAGATTAGATAAATATGTTATAGATGATACTGGGAGAAATATGTTATAGATTAGATAAATATGTTATAGATGACACTGAAATGTTATAGATGCGATAATTATGTTATAGATGAGATAAATATGTTATAGATGAGAGAAATATGTTATAGATGGCACAGATAAATGTTATAGATGACACTGAGAAATATGCTATAGATGAGATAAGTATGTTATAAATGACAGACATATGTTATAGATAATACAGATAAATATGTTATAGATGAGAGAAATATGTTATAAATTACAGAGAAATATGTTATAGATGACAATGAGATAAATGTTATAGATGCACAGTCCTGGTGCTGTTGGAGTGCAGCCTTTGATACAGTAGACCACCACAATGTGGTGGCACCACATCAAGTTGGATAGGCTCAGGGAGTGGGTGGGCATCTCAGGGACTGCCCTACAGTGGTTCGCCTCGTTCAGTGAGAGAAGCTGCTCTGTGGCCGTGGGCCCTTTTAAGTCTCATAGTTCTCCCCTACAATGTGGTCTGCCTCAGGGGTCTGTTGTGGCCCCAATTTTATTTGCCCTTTATATGCTCCCCTTAGGACTTTTAATTAGCAATTTTAAGGATGTTTCATATCACTGTTACGCAGATGATATTCAGCTGTATTTTTCTTTTAACCCCAACAATATAGTGAAGATTGGCATCCTGCAGGAGTGCCTGTCTGCAATTGAGGAGTGGATGTCCTTCCTCCAGCTTAATGTGGCAAAGACAGAGATTTTAATTATAGCTGCGGAGAAAATTGCCTCTTGGGACCGCTCAAGGGAAATGTCCACACAAATATAAAAAATCTTGGCATAACATTCGACCAATCCAAGCACATAAAATCCCTGACCCGCAACTGTTTTTCCCACCTCAGGAATATAGCCAATCGCACGCAGAGCTGGAAATGGCTATCCATGGTTTTATTTCATCTAGGCTGGACTATTGCAATTCCTTATTGAAATGCCTGAGCAAAGACTCAGTGGACCGGCTACAACTGGTCCAAAATGCTGCTGCTAGGTTGCTTACCAGGTCCAGGAGGTCCGCCCATATCACACCAGTCCAGGGCCCTCATTCATCAACGTGTTCTACGCACAGATTTGTGCTTACCCTGTGCGTACGATCATTTCTAAGCAAAGAGTGGGATTCATCAATTTCAACTTGAACTTGACTCCGTGCTTACGTGTACACACAGGTCAGAGCACACTTAGCTGACGCCCAGTGGTAGAATATCGTTACTACGCATAAGCGCTCCTCAGTTCTGCATTAGTTTCAAGGCGGAAATAAAGACACTGGCGCGTGTTCTGTATGACCCCCGTGATTCATTATAGTTCATTGTAAAATAGCAACAGTAGTGTAATTATGGTCAAAACCCTATAAATAGCATTTGGAATAATAGATCTTTCTCTCAGAATGAATGCAGCATGGTTTATATAGCGTTATCGGAATATACGGGGTGTAGGCTACTGACTGACTGCGCTCCGCGTAGCTTGATTGATTGATTGATTGAAAAGTTTATTAACAGATTGCAGAATGGGTACAGTACAGTACAGCTCAGTACATACAATTGTTAAGGGGATGCAGACCAGAGAAAGACTTTCGTCTTGTTTACATCAGGGTCCCCCATTTTCAATTCATCATAAATCATAAAGCTCAACTCGTTATTATTTTGCGCACAGACCACAGAAACACGGGAACGTTGAAACCAGCGTGATGCGATCAGCTTTTTAGCTACTGTGATACCCGATAAAACCAATCTCTTTAGCTGTGGATTCACTGCAAACTCAAAAACATCATTCAATAGTAATACCGAGGGGTGTACAGGTATATTCCAAGATACGAGTTTTGATAACTGTTGGGACACATCTTTCCAGAATGCCTTAACTGGTGGGCAGTCCCAATACATGTGCATAAATGTTCCTTCGTCCCCATTTGTACATTGGGAGCATTTGGAGTCTTGTTTAAGCCCCATTCTGCACAGTCTTATAGGAGTCAAGTATGTCCTGTGAATATAGTTCAGATTGATTTGTTGATGATCCGGGTTCCTTGATGTGAGTCGGACATTTGCCCAGGCTCCTTGCCAATCAAAGTCATTTTCCAGGTCTGGTATATCCCTCCTCCAGACAGTGTCTAGTTGAAGGGTTTCATACGAGGACGTTAGTAATTGATAATAAAAACCTGATACAAAACCTCCTAATGTTTCTCTTTCATAGAAAAATTTGTGGAATCTGTGGTGTTCAATTGGTATGAGTAATGGAACACCGTGAGACCTCAGACAGTCGTAACTGTATATAAAAAAGCCATGTGGACTCGGTGAGGTTAAACTTTGTGCATATTTCGCCATAACTACAGAAGCCCTGGTTATTAAAAATATCCCCTAATGAGTGTATGCCATGCTCTTCCCATATAGGGAATCTTATAGGGCGTTTTCCCATTAAGAGTGCATTGTTATTGAATATGGGAGTGTGATTATGCCATTCTTGAGGGTTAGGATATTTCTTTTGTGTTTCCCGCCATGTTCTGATTGCATGGGTAATTATGGGGCCAAATTCCCGCTCACAATGCTTGATTGAAAGTTTAGTGTGTGCTATGTCTTTCAGTCTCTGTGGGGCTACTATGTTTTCTTCCAATTCTCTCCAAGATACCAAAGCCTGGGGATCAAACCATATTTTCAATGGTCTTAATGTGAAAGCCTTAAAATATTGTAAAAAATCTGGAACTGCCATGCCACCGTCTGCTTTATTTCTCTGTGCGGTGGATCTTTTTATGCGAGGTGGTTTGTTATTCCAAATAAATTTGTATGTGGAGGATTGTAATCTTTTCCAGTAGCCCTCTGGAGGAGGTAACGGTAGCATTGAGCTGATGAAATTGATTCTTGGTAACACATTCATCTTAACTATTGATACCCTTGCCTGTACTGAGTTTTTAAGTTTTGCCCACCTGTCCAGGTCGTCTTTGATTTTGTTCTGTATTTTTGTGTAATTGTGCTTCACCGTTTGTCTTATGGTGGGAAAAATGTCTACACCCAAGCATCTAAAATGTTTAACCATGGGTATCGCACCTGGGAGGGTTGTGTCTTTTTTTGCCCGGATGTTAAGAGGAAGGAAAGCCGACTTAGGCCAATTTATTTTAAATCCCGATAAATCACCAAAGTTCTCTATCAACTTGAGTAGATGCGGCAATGTGGTGTTGGGGTTTTGCATGAACAATATTACGTTGTCCGCATATAAACTAATTTTATGTTGTGTGCCCTTGATTACGATTGGTTCTATGTGTTGGGAATGTCTTATAAATTGTGCTAAAGGCTCTAATGATAGATCGAATAGTCCGGGACTAAGAGGGCAACCCTGTCTGGCTGAGCGTGATACCGGAAAGATTTCGGAGATGAATGTGCCTGTAGTAATCATGGTAGATGGGTCCTTGTATAGTACTTTAATCATATCAATGAATCCTTTTCCTAACCCCATCCTTTCTAATACTGCCCATAGAAACGACCATTCCAGCCTGTCAAATGCTTTCATAGCATCCAGGGATAGCATCGCCTTAGGTGTGGTGTCCTCATTGTCTGCATCTAGTACGTGCAGTATTCGCCTTATGTTATCATTGATCAGGCGACCTCTTATGAAGCCAGTTTGGTCCGGATGAACTAAAGACGTCATATGCTTTTGCAATCTGATGGCTAATATCTTAGAGTACAGTTTGACATCGGTTCCGAGAAGGCTTAAAGGTCGGTAACTACCGCACTCAGTGGGGTCTTTGTCTTTTTTGAGAAGGACTGAAATGAGTGCGATATTGTGGTGTTTATGGAAGCTCCCCTCCTTGACTGAGTATAAGATCATATTTAGTAATAAGGGTCCAAATATGTCCCAGCAAGAAAGGTACATTTCTGATGGGATACCGTCATTTCCCGGAGCCTTACCGTTTTTCATTCCGGATATGGCCTTCTTGAGTTCTTCTAATGTGATCGGTGCTTCTAACTGTTTAGCGTCATCCTCCGAAAGTTTAGGGAGAGTAATTTGATTAAGATATGTGTCTAATTTGATTTGATCAAAAGTCGTTTCTGAATTATACAAGTCGGAGTAGAATTCTTTGAATGTATCGTTTATTATTTTGGGGTCTGTTACAAGTACTTGTTGTTTTCTAATGGCAGTTATATCTGCAAATTTTGCATTAATTCTTAATCGCATGGCTAATAGGTGACTAGGTTTAGAACCTTGGAAATACTGCTGTTGTCTTGTGCTGCGTATTTGCATTTCCGATTTTTGTCTGTATATTATTTTTCTCGTATTATTGTTTATATAGGCTACCCAATACTGACATCAAAATAGATTGTAGTATGCCTCTAGAAATCATATGCAGCAGGTAGAAAATTGACGGGAGATCCATCGCGATTTGGAATAAAATTGAGGAGAACTTTAATCCCTGGGTATTAATCAAACAACACGGGAAAAGGCAGTCATATTCCAGCGCGGTATTTATTAGTGTTTGCGCTGCCCAGGCAGCAATGGTTAATAGATATCATATCCGACATCACCGTAAGTGTACACGTCTGTCAGCCTGTCTCATGACACGCTTCCCTCGGCTTAGTCCATTTTTCCACATTTCATGGGTGTATTCCATTACTGTATATGGTTAATCGGGGCGTTTCTGGTATGCAAATACTTAAAACAGTGCACAAGCTCAAACGTAGGATCAAAGTCATATTCATCATGACAGGTGTGCGTAGAACCTGCGTACGCACGTGTGATGAATCCCGACTTTCCTGTGCGTACACTCATTCTAAATTCTGTGCTTACGTGTGGAAATAGAACATGTTCTACGCACACGTTGATGAATGAGGGCCCTGGCCTCCCTGCACTGGCTTCCTGTCCAGTTCAGGATTCGTTTCAAGGTCCTGTTTTTTAATTACAGAGCAGTTCACGGACAGGCCCCCACATACATCTTGGACCTCATACACCCTTATAGTTCCAGCCGGTCCCTGAGGTCTTCTGATCAGGGCCTCCTGATGGTGAACCAGCCGGTCCCTGAGGTCTTCTGATCAAGGCCTCCTGGTGGTGAACCAGCCGGTCCCTAAGGTCTTCTGATCAGGGCCTCCTGGTGGTGAACCAGCCGGTCCCTAAGGTCTTCTGATCAGGGCCTCCTGGTGGTGAACCAACCGGTCCCTAAGGTCTTCTGATCAGGGCCTCCTGGTGGTGAACCAGCCGGTCCCTAAGGTCTTCTGATCAGGGCCTCCTGGTGGTGAACCAGCCGGTCCCTGAGGTCTTCTGATCAGGGCCTCCTGGTGGTGAACCAGCCAGTCACTGAGGTCTTCTGATCAGGGCCTCCTGGTGGTGAACCAGCCGGTCCCTGAGGTCTTCTGATCAGGGCCTCCTGGTGGTGAACCAGCCGGTCCCTGAGGTCTTCTGATCAGGGCCTCCTGGTGGTGAACCAGCCAGTCACTGAGGTCTTCTGATCAGGCCTCCTGGTGGTGAACCAGCCGGTCCCTGAGGTCTTCTGATCAGGGCCTCCTGGTGGTGAACCAGCCAGTCCCTGAGGTCTTCTGATCAGGGCCTCCTGGTGGTGAACCAGCCGGTCCCTGAGGTCTTCTGATCAAGGCCTCCTGGTGGTGAACCAGCCAGTCCCTGAGGTCTTCTGATCAGGGCCTCCTGGTGGTGAACCAGCCGGTCCCTGAGGTCTTCTGATCAAGGCCTCCTGGTGGTGAACCAGCCAGTCCCTGAGGTCTTCTGATCAGGGCCTCCTGGTGGTGAACCAGCCGGTCCCTAAGGTCTTCTGATCAGGGCCTCCTGGTGGTGAACCAGCCGGTCCCTAAGGTCTTCTGATCAGGGCCTCCTGGTGGTGAACCAGCCGGTCCCTGAGGTCTTCTGATCAGGGCCTCCTGGTGGTGAACCAGCCGGTCCCTGAGGTCTTCTGATCAAGGCCTCCTGGTGGTGAACCAGCCGGTCCCTAAGGTCTTCTGATCAGGGCCTCCTGGTGGTGCCACGAACAAGGCTAAAGACTAAGGGGGACTGAGCTTTTGAAGTAGTGGCCCCTAGGCTCTGGAATGAGCTCCCCAGGTCTTAAGAGCCTCCCCCTCTGTGGACTCATTGAACGGTCAACTAAAAACCCACCTGTACAGGTTGGCGTTTGGCCACGTATACAGATGATTTCGTTTCTTCTGTTTTGTCCATGCCTGTTTTTATATATGTTTTTATGAACAGTGTTAATTTTGGCAGCTAATTCTATTTTATTTTAGTCTTAGTCACAAATGCTCCTTTTTCGTTTATCACTTTCTTCACAAACATAGCCACAACACTGGTAAACAAACTACCCTCCCACTCAGGGCAGTATGGAGTAGAACACATAGTAGCATACTACAAGAACCTAGGCGTCCACAAAGACAACTTCAAACTGGAAATGGTAACTACAGATGAGGTACTCAAAAAACTGAGCGCCCTCCAACCGAACAAGGCCACGACAACATCCCCTCCAAATTCCTCAGAGACTCAGCAGCCGCCATCACCCCAGTCATCACACACATAATAAACCTCTCCATAGAACAGGGACACGTCCCCAAGGACTTCAAAATTGTGAGAGTAACACCCCTGCACAAAGAGGGCAGCAAATTAGACCCAGGCAACTACCGCCCTGTTTCTATCCTTAGATCCATCTCGAAAGTCATGGAAAAAATAGTATACGAACAGATCGAAAAGTACCTCGCGGAAAAAAATCGGATCTACGAATTCCAATCTGGCTTCAGAACATCCCACTCCACTGACACATGCCTTCTGTATTTGAACGACCACATCAAACAAGAGGTGGACGCGGGCAAATACTGCGGCATGGTCATGCTGGACCTACAAAAGGCCTTCGACACTGTCAATCACACCATTCTGATTGACAAGCTAAAAGCAATTGGTTTTGATAGTCTATCAGTGAGCTGGATACAATCCTACCTGGAGGGGAGAGAACAGATGGTGGAGGTAAACGGTACCCTATCCCCCCCCCTCACAGTGAGCTGTGGTGTTCTACAAGGAAGCATACTAGGACCACTACTATTCCTAATTTATGCAAATGTCATGTCGTCAGCTTGTGACTGCAACTTATTCCTGTTTGCGGACGACTCAGCCCTGCTGGTCTCTGACAAGAACAAGTTACAGGTTGAAAAAGCCCTCAGCTCGGAACTAGGCTAAATCTGCATATGGCTCGCCGACAACCAACTATCATTACACATGGGCAAAACAGAGTCCATTCTCTTCGGTTCAAATAACAAACTCAGCAAGACCGATGGCTTCTCGGTTACAGTGGGTGTCAATATTGTCACAAGGAAAGATGAAATTACCTACCTGGGTTCCATCCTAGAGGCTAATCTTTCCTGTGACAAAATGGCATCCAATGTAATAAAAAAAGTCAACCAACGAACTCGATTCTTGTACCGGATCTCTTCTCTGGTAAACAAGAATACCCTGAAGACTCTGGCAGGAGCACTCATTCAAGGGTACTACGACTATGCTTGCACCTCATGGTACCAAAGCACCTCAAAGGCACTAAAAAACTAATTACAAACATCTCAAAACAAGCTAGTCAGACTACTGCTTGACGTGACTCCTAGAACCCACCTCACCCCTGCCCACTTTGACAACCTAGGATGGCTTAGAGTAGACGACAGAGTACAGCAACTTGCAATGGGCCTGGTCTACAAGATACACTACGCGACCAAGGTACCCATGTACATGTCAAAATACTTCCCAAAGGTCAGTGAATACCACGATCACAACACCAGAGGGAGCTCCACAAATCATGTTAAACCCAGATTCGGCTCAAACAAGGGACTAAACACGTTTCGCAATTATGCCACATCAATGTGGAACGCCCTACCCAAAGCTGTAAAGGAATGTGAATCACTACCCACTTTCAAAAACACTCTCAAAAAACACCTACGGGAGACTGCAATTCGGAACTGGCCCCTACAAATGTCCTAACCCAGTTGTACAGTAAATTACCAAGTATGGCTTTGTCAGTATTCCAATGTACAGTGTCGTCGTTCCCCCTACCCCCCCCCCCCCCCCCACCTCCAATGTACAGCCCCCACCCACCCACCCACCCACCCAACCCCACCAACCCAACCTCCTCCAATGTACAGTTTCTACGTCAAATGTATATACACTCTTTTTCTGGACACTTTTGTATCACAAACAGTACTGTATTTGCAAATCTGATATGTCATAAATGTATAGATGTAGCAGTACTGTCTATCTGTATGTCATGTATGTCATATATGTTATGATGAATTGAAAATGGGGGACCCTGATGTAAACAAGACGAAAGTCTTTCTCTGGTCTGCATCCCCTTAACAATTGTATGTATTGAGCTGTACTGTACTGTACCCATTCTGCAATCTGTTAATAAACTTTTCAATCAATCAATCAATCATATTTAGCCACCTTCATTTATTTTTCGTTTTGTCAGTTTTAGTCAACAGGTCTGAGCATTTTAGTCTTAGTCAGTTTTAGTCTCGATTTTGTCTTTTTTGTTTGTCTAGATTTAGTAGCAGAAAACGGATGACATTTTTGTCTAGTTTTCGTAAAAAAAAAAGAATAGTCATTTTATATTGTAAATAATGCAATTCTATTTATTCTTTAAGTATAGTCTAGCCAAAACCCTATCAGCTGATTCACAATAAGTTCCGTATAAGGCTAGAAGCCCAATAGTAACCAAACATTCCTTGAAATGGTCAATAGATTCAGAAATAGTCAGACATGGAATGGAACTTAATTCTGATTTAAATTGACTATATATTTTTTTAACCAACAAAGCAACAATAGGATAGTGTAAATACACAGTACACACTGATTGCAATTCTCACTGGGACCTACTGTACAAATTTCACACACGTCACACTAGGGCTGACCCCTATTAGTCGATTAGTCGACTAATCGGTCGAAAGGAGTCGACTGCCAACCTCTTAGTCCAGTGTTTCCCAAACTCTGGGTCGCGACCCAAAATGGGTCGCGGACCCGTTTTTATTGGGTTGCCAATAATAAAAATTAAAAAAAAATATATATGTTTTATAATTTTTTTTAGATTTTTTATTTTTTTTATAAAAAAGCTGTATATGTGTTGATTCAGTTGGGCACCACATACTTATGTGAATCTGGGTTTTCTACTCTAGCATACCTGAAAAACAAATACAGAAACAGACTAAATGCTCAGCATGACCTCTATAGCACTTTTAAAAACCAAGCCCAGAATAGATCTGCTGGTTGAAAACTTCAACCAGCCACATACCTCTCATTAGATTTAATTGTGCCATAGATGAAATATTATACTCCTTCTAACATGATGTCAGGTCAGTAGAATTTTTAAATAAATCAGTACAAATGTATCAGAATGTTGCTCAATGTTGGGGTTTAAGGTTGAGGGATGGATGGAGGGGGTAAGAAATGGAGAGTTGAAAAAGGGGTGAGAAATAGAAAGGATAGTAGAACATGTTTGTTCATTTAAAAGTGTTACAAAATTGTATGTACATGTTATGTTAGGTGGTGAGCAACTTAACATTACACTCTGACTATTGCTGTGATGTACTTTTATAATTAAATAAATACATTTCATATACATTTGAAATTCATGGTTTGTTGTGTTCTTTATCAGTAGTTTATAAATGTATGTTATGGACTAAGTACAACTTCACGGGTACTTATGAGAAAATACGCCAGGATCTAGACAGGTGGTCGTCCCTTCCTAACTCCTTACAAGCCCGGGCTTCCATAATCAAAATGAACGTCCTGCCTAGAATACATTTTGTTAGCTCAATGCTCCCCCTGCCCCCTCCAATAGACCACTGGCGCAAGGTACAATCGATGGTATCTAAGTTTATCTGGAATAACAAACGCCCGAGAATCAAAAGAGCTACTACTCAACGTAGGAAACAAGATGGGGGCCTCGCAATCCCTGATTTTAAGCTTTATTTCTGGTCCTTTTCACTGAGACCTCTGATGTGCTGGCTAGACCCTGTAGAGGCTGTATCTTGGCGCTCCTTAGAAGCGGCGGCGGTTTCACCGCTAAGATTGCAGGATGTAGTGTACTCCACTGTCCCTATTTCGAAATGCCGACTGAGGTATGGACTGATCATAACTCACGTGATCCAAACGTGGCGTAATGTACAGAAGTCGTGTGGGGTTAAATGCCCATGGCACCTGGACTCTCCAATTTTTAATAATCAGCAACTACTTGTTGGGCACTAGCCGGTTAGTATTCCTCAATGGCAAAGGAGGGGAGTTCATACTCTGGAGGATATTTATGATAAGAACGGCCTTCGGGCGTTTCAGGACTTAAGAGAATTTTATGATCTCCCCGGCGAGTCCTTCTTTCTTTACCTTCAACTAAGGTCAGCGCTGAGGGCGCATGGCGTGCCGTGGGCTCAAGCTTTGCAACCACACCCCTTCCTCAGGCTCATAGTGGACAGGACGACCTCCAGAGGGTTTGTCTCAGACTTTTATACGCTCTTAATTCAATCCACGTATAAAAATTTGTCATTGGATACAATCTGGCGTGTGGATATCCCGGAGTTGGACCCCGAGTTTGACTGGGATGATGTTTGGGCAAATGTGGCATTGTCTTCCCGCAACCCCAATCACCAGCAAATTAATTTTAATTATATTCATAGGACCTATCTTACACCTAGGAAGCTATTTGCTATGGGACTGGTAACCGACTCTCGGTGCACTTTGTGCTCTCAAAGGGCCGCTGGCACTTATATGCATATGTATTGGGATTGCCCACCAGTGGCCCACTTCTGGAGGTCAATAACGGACAAACTTTCAGATTTGTGTGGCTTAACTATCCCATTCACAGCTGTTACGCTTCTCCTGAACGATATAACGACACTACCCGCGTCCGTACAACTAAAAAGGGTTGTCCTAGCGGGCGTCACAGCAGCGAAGAAGCTAATAGCATTGAGATGGAAAAAGGCTGAGAAGCTCACAGTGATTAACTGGTCCCTAACACTGTTGGATGTGATTTATCTTGAGATATCCACGGCGCGGGTGATTGGGGTGGGGCAGGCTGGTATTGACCTGTGGTTTGCAACAGCTGAGAAGGTCAGGACCGCCGTGTGCGGCTGAGCGGGGTTGAGGTGCTTGTTCGGGGGAGTCCGGCGGTCTCGTGGGAGGGGGAGGAGGAAATGTCTTGTCTGTCTTGTCTTTTGTCTTGTCCTTCTTAACTTTAACTGGGGGAATAACTGGGGGAATTTTATTGGGGGGGAGCTATTTTGCTATTTTGCTATTTCTTCACTGTTTGGGCACTTTTGCATGGTTCCTGTGAGTCTATGGAACACTCTGTAGGTTTTTGTTTTTCGAAAAGGTTCATTGTTTTGTATTTCTGGTCGGGTACTCAGGGGCAGCGTTTTTTCTACCTCAGGATCTTGAGCCGTTTTGAGGCTGGGCTCCAACCACTGTGTGGCCTGGTGACAATTGCCACATTGTTATGCAGCTGGGAATCTCTGACATCACTGATGTGCACGTTTTGAGATGACTCAGATTGGTGAGGGTGAGGGTTGTGAGGGGAATTGGAAGAGTGCGCCAATATGAGAATTAGAGACCTAAGTCTTATTGATATGGAGCCACACGGCCGGGAAACGGTGCTGAATACTGGGAAAGGCCAATTGTAAGATAGTACCCCTTTAAATTAAAATGTTGTACTCTGTTTTTATAAATTGTTATTTCTTTTATTATTATTGCTCTGTTATCTCCCTGTGAAGTTTTGTGTATTGTTATTATGGTTATTGTATTGTGTTGTCTTGTTTTCATGTTAAGAAAAATTTGATAAAAATTAGGCCAATATTGCGGTCTGGTGGGCTGTGGTGGAAAAACTAAAAGAACACATATGACTCTGGAAAGTACTGAAAGTACTGGATAAGGTAACATTGTTACTCAGCTGATAGAGTTGTGCTCTTCCTGATGGCTTGTCGTACAGAACTTGTAAGTCGCTTTGGATAAAAGCGTCAGCTAAATGACTAAATGTAAATGTAATGTATATTGATGGCTCACGTTGGGGTCCTGAGGGGGGGGGGGGGGGGGGAGATAGAGCGAATATTCATGTATGTTGATGGTTATGGTGTTTTTGTATTTTTAATTTTGTTTTGTTTTTCATTCAATATTGGTCCTATGTATATTTTCTGACCCCCTTCTGATCTGGGTCTGGTGATCGTGGGCTCTGGCTGGGGTGGGCCGCGGTTCGGGGTCTCTGCGGGTCGAGGCGCTAAAGAGGCGTGGTGCTTTGGCTCGCGGGGGGGCCGGGCTGTGGGTCCTCCGGGACTGTGGCTTGCGGTTACTGGACCTGGAGGTGGAGGGGGCTCGGTAAGCACTTTTTATAGTAAAGATTTTATTTTGTTATCCTTTTTCTTTGTGACAACTTGTATTGACTGGTTGTGTATCCGATATATAATAGGTCTAATTTATTGTCTAGTCATTGTTGTGTTAGTTTGTGTTCTTGGATATCTGTTAGGTAATATTGTCATTATTGTGCTGTGTTGTTTCTTGTTTGAAAATATGAAAATTAAAAGATTTGGTCAAAAAGAAAAATGTATGTTATGGCAATTCATTTATTTTTTCTACTTTTTTCTCCCCCTTTTTCTGTATTTTTCTCCCATCCCAATTTAGTCGTTATGCCAATTCCCTTCCCTCCCTTCCTGGTCATTGCGCGCATTATCCCCCCACTTGCCGGTCTCGGGAGGGTTGATAGATACTATCACATGTCCCCTCCGATACATGTGGAGTCAGCCAGCCGCTTCTTTTCACCTGACAGCGAGGACTCTCACTGGGTGAGCGTAACGCATGGGAGGCTCACACTACTTCCCCCAGTTTCCTTCCTCGCTGAGCAGGCGCCCCGACCGACCTGTAGGAGTCGCTGTTTACAACAACCAGGATACACACCCCACCGGCTTCCCACCCTCTAACACTGCCAATTGTGTTAGTATGGACGACCGACCAAGCCGGAGGTACCGCTGACAGCTGGATTCGATACGAGTGTTTCTGCGGTGGTAGGCAGGCGCTTAGTCCGCTGCGCTACCCAGCCGCCCATGTTATGGCAATTCATGATGTATTTTCGTAAGTTTGGGTCCCGGGGAAACACCAAATTTATCTTTTGGGTCTCGAGCTGAAAAAGTTTGGGAACCCCTGTCTTAGTCAAATACAAAAAAAAAAGTATACATTTTTTTTTCTTTATTTTTTTTATCATTCTTTCCAAAAGAAAAGAGGCCTAGAAGCGTGGCTAACGCTAATGGCACGCATACCAGAGGCTAACTGCCTACAAAAACAGGCACAGAGGCACTGAAAGAGGATTTCACCCATCTAATGAACACACTAGACTAGACAAATATCAAGATGTATCCATCAGTGGACCAATTGCATGCTTTTGCAGAGGACAAGAAGCTTTCAGTCGACTCCTTCAGACATTAAGCACCCCCCACAGCCCAAATGGAATGATAAAAAATATATATATATTATATATTTTATTTATTATTATAATTTCTTTAGTCGACCAATAGTCGACTAACGGCAAATTTTGGCCAATCATAGTCGACCATCCAAATCCTTAGTCGGGGACAGCCCTACGTCACACACACATTCCCTTTTGTCCGTTGAGTCGTACCGTAGATCGCTGACGTCACTTTAAACGTAAAACTTTAAATGCCGGCCTCCATCAGAGTATTCGGCTAACAACATTAGCTTAGCGAACCTGCCACTGCACTTCTATGTGCATAAAGTGTGCTAACAAAATATCACAGCCCCTAAGACTGGGAGCGTTCTAACTATACTGAGCATGTACCCAACATTATATGAAAAATAAAAAGTAATTACGATGTTTTAGTGCACTTCAAGCACTAAAGGGATTCATTAACAACTAGTAGGGTCCATCTCACTCTGTGTTAGTACTCATCTGTGTCTTTTCATACCAACATTACCTTTTTAAGTGAACGTGGTCTTGTCCTTATTGTATCCATGTGTAATGTTGATAGTAGTGGGTGTACACAGACGAAAGAGTATCTACGGGGGAGAGCAAGTCTGTGTCTGGGATATAGGTTCCAGGCTATTAGCTCTTCTCGCAGCCTAGCCATCCTCTTTAGCCTCAGTCGTCTTAAATGCTATGTTCTTTTGGTAGAACTGTTCGGCTGCCGCAGGAGTGTTGAGAGAGTAGCAGATTCCGTTCATGGTTATTGGTATAAGCTGTAGTCACGAGAGACCTGGGACGCGTTTTTTAGCCTCACGTAGCTTGGCTTTTAGTAAACGGTGCGGAGCTTAGCTATCGATTAGCCGGAAACGGAAATTGGAAATGCTGAAATAATAACGTGAATTATTCTAAAAGTTATAATTATTTTGTCTCATCTTGTTTTAGTCAACATAAATTAACACATCCTGCGGCAAAAACATCGTACAACGTGTTTCAAGGTCATGCTAATTCTGCCATTCCACGGCGTACGATGTTATTGAGATAATATTAAATTTTTTCGCCATGGTATTCAGAATGCCCTCACCCAGCCTCGGCTGATACAGTGGGAGCCTGCACAACTCTGCAACGCTTCAATACTGCCGCCTGGTGGTGATCGGGCGAGTTACAACCGGAAATGGATCTCTGGTGATCTCCGTGTACCGGGGAAATGCGTCCGGCACTCACATATTGTTGCGGGACTCTAGACACACATCGTACATATGGATCGCTGCCATAACTCTGATTTGGGCGTTTATTATTATTATACAAACCGGAAATGGATCTAGTAGGTCGCCGTCAAATAAGTGGGATCTTTTTCCTCCAGTCTCATCGGCGAACGGTAAGAGGACGCTGATGGCATTTTCAGCGTGATTGTTTATTATTATTAATGCAAACTGCTCTGATCAATATATCACCCATACTACATAAAGCATTTACTGACGATCACGGAATTATAAACGACCCCCCCCCCCTGTTCATCCGCGCATGATCAGTCATAACGTTTAGGATCATGTACAGTTGAAATTTTTAATATAGCGTGTATTGGCAACAAACGGCAGTTGATAATCTATATATGCGTTTATGCCTATAACTCACGTTCTAGGAATTACTGCAGAAAACGATAAAAACATATTTATATTCTAGACGGTATTTTCGTATGAATCTATGAATAAAAACGTTCCTACATCCTGAACGATAGATAATCGATGTTGAATGGGCCATAGTAATGTCAATTTAGCAATACAATTAAAAAAGTTATAGCTCTGCAAAGAAGGTAAACATCTCCATAGGCTTAGAGTGGTGGCAGAGAGTGGTATGAGACGGGCAAACTCCGTGGCAGTTAATGTGTTAAGAGAGAATTCTTCCTGGTTTTTGTAAACAACATTTTTGTGTCCTCAGTTGTGGTCAACAATATTTAATAAATTATTTAGTCACGTTAGTGTCACATGGTTACATTAACGTGACATCACGTCTCGTTGCCGTCATGGGAAAAAGCTTCGTTGACGAACATATTTAGTCATAATTTTCGTGGACAAAATTAACACTGGGTGAAGCACTGTTTTTACCGTGGATGTGTTTTTATTTTTTATGAATTGTCTTGTTCTTTTCTTTTTTAACCCTCCAGTCAACCTTCAAAAAACTCCCACCTTTCTCCCTAGTAACGGAAACTGCGATCTCAGTAAAACATATATTTTTCATGTATTGTTCCAATTTCTTTTCATGAATATCATTATTAACTTCAGTCCTCACCATACATATCGAATATTTATTCATTTTCAGGATTTTAATAATTAAATTTTTTATTAGGGTTAGGGTTAGGGTTAAGGTTAGGGTTAGGGTAGCCCCTTACGTGACTGCGATCTGCAAGCCAGGGGCTTTTGTAACCGCAGTCACTCTCAGCTATGCCGCTACCAGGCTCGTATTAAGTAACAAGCGCTGCTTCTGAGCTGGGGGTGTGTCAAAAATATATCAGATATGAATTTCAAAGATACCCAGCGTACAATATGGGTTTAACACAGCAAAACGCTGGGGTCTGAAAGCTCGGAGTTGCTAATAAACCTTTTAAATCATTGTTACAAAACGAGTGGTAATTACAGAGCGAGCCGTGTATTTCCGCCATTGGTATCACAGCGCATGCGCACCAGGCTATTTGGCTACCTGTGCGCATGCGCGGTGACACCAATGGCGGAAATACACGGCTCGCTCTGTAATTACCACTCGTTTTGTAACAATGATTTAAAAGGTATTTTTTTTTTTTTTATTATTGCAAAACAAAAATTATTAAAAGTCAGTACTCAACACACAATGCATAATGAAACTAACAATCAAGGTGGCTAAAATGACATGCAAGTACAGAAACAGAAAACAAAAAAAAGTCTATAATAATATTTTACCGTGTACAGTGTATATCCAACGAAATTACCAATTATACCAATGCCTTATACAGGATATACCCCTAATACCTATTTTCTAAAACCCTACAGTACCTCCATTATCCCTCGCTCCTAACCAGACACTACCATTATAAGCTAGCTTTTATTCTCTCCACCACTTCTAACCACATTGACATTTTGGATTCGTTGAGACCCAGAATTCTTGCTGTAGATATTTCTTGATAAATCACATCGAGATATGTAAGAAACCAAACCTTCCGGCAAATTTTTTCCGGTTGAAACCAGCGTGATGCGATCAGTTTTTTAGCTACTGTGATACCCGATAAAACCATAAAACCAATCTCTTCACATCCGGCTTCAACATGGACGGTCGCATTTTACGTAGCTCCCGTAAACAACGCAACAGAGCAACGACAAAAAAGTACTTTGCGCATTTTCTACTTTCCCTCCTGTGGATTATGGATTTGTACCTGAATTCACAACTCAAGCAGCAACTCCAGACAGAAGTGGAGGGTAGCGAAAACGTAAATGAGCAGTCCCATTGCGACTTCTACTTGTTAACGGGCACGGAGAGGAAACATCCAGCCTTCGGAGCCACGGCGATCCACGCAGTACTTACTGCAAATCCGGAACGAAAGAAATTACCCCCGGCAGGCAAGTGTAATAAGAGATCAATGTTTTTATTATATCTGCTCATGTCGGGTGACATACATCAGAACCCTGGTCCCGTAATGACACGGAACCAGAGACTACAGCAAGAAGCGATGGAGGTTCCCATCGCGACCAACAGCATCAACAACGCAACCTGTGGCTACTTCCACAGCGCGGGCGGCGAAGCTCCCCCAATGACGCCACAGCAGACGAGCACACGTGAGGCAGTGACGAGAGGAGGTGAACCGAGGGTCGAAACCATGACGACCAGCTCGACGCGGGATGTAAACATCTCGACGCCCGATAGCCGGCTAGCTAGCAGAGCTAACAACGAAAACAACCAGGAACGAGTCCTTTGTTGTTCCAGCACGGCGCGGGACCCGACCCCCCCCTCCCCCCTTCTTTGTTGTTCCAGCACGGCGCGGGACCCTCCCCCCCCTCCCCCCTTCCCACCCACAACAACACAGAGGAACAGATCACAAACGGACAATACTTCGAACCTGCCAACATCAATGAAATAACCAACGCCAATGGACTGAACATTTTTCACATTAACATTAACAGCTTAAAAAACAAATTGGATGAAATCAAACAAATATTCATAAATGGTAAGGCAAACATACTGTGCTTCTCAGAAACTAAGCTCGACGATTCTGTAAAAGATCCAGAGATAGAGAACTACTCAATAATCAGGAATGATAGGAACAAACATGGAGGTGGTGTCTGTATGTACATACACAAGGACACCAAATTCATCAACAGAAATGACCTGAATCATAAATCAATTGAAACTGTATGGGTGGAAATCCTATTCGAAAGGGCGAAATCCCTACTGGTCTACAGGCCGCCAGATCATAGTGGCTTTTATGATACAATGGATGGGTGTTTAGCTGGAGTTGAGGATGTAGACAAAATTCTTATTGGAGACTGGAACACGGATATGCAACGAAAAGATGCACCCGTCTTCAAGGCCTTCAGTAGGTTTTGTGATCTGCATGGCCTCAGCCAGCTAATCACCCAACCCACACGTGTATGTGAATCAACTCAGACTACCATTGACCTCATTCTGACCTCCGACAAGTCCAAGATCTCAAATAAAGGGGTTATAGCATGTGGGTTAAGTGATCATTATATGATATTCTGTACCCAAAAAAAACTAAAACAAAAGGCTGGCTGCCACAAAACAGTCACATCTAGAGACCTCAAAACCTACTCTAGCGAGGCCTTCAACCTTGAACTGGAGAGTCTGGACTGGTCAGATGAACTCAATGGTACACTGGTTGACGAAACATGGCTTGGTTTCAAAACCAAATTTTCAGCAATACTAAACGACATGGCCCCCCTAAGAACCACCAGGGTAAAAAATCGCGCTGAGCCGTGGATGCACTCCGAAATACTGGCCGCTATGAAAACCAGAGACAAAAAATGCTCTGAGTTTCGTAAAAGTCAGTCAAAGCTTACTAAAAGCACGAGCAGTGAACTCCAAGCCCACGTGACTGAACTCAAACTAGAAAGAAACAGACTAAGAAACGACGTAAACTCCATGATCAAAACTGCAAAAAAGAATTTCATCAATGACAAAACTGAGGAAAACAAAAACAAACCACGTGAACTTTGGAAATTACTCAATAATCAACTAGGATGCAGTAAAAAACTTAAAACCAGATTCTCAAACATAAACATAAAAACGGACAACACGCTCATCACAGACAAGCTGGATGTAGCCAATTACTTAAACATTTTCTTCACAAACATAGCCACAACACTGGTAAACAAACTACCCTCCCACTCAGGGCTTTATGGGGTAGAACACATAGTAGCTTACTACAAAAACCTAGGGGTCCGCAAGGACGACTTCAAGCTGGAAATGGTAACAACAGATGAGGTACTCAATAAACTGAGCGCCCTCCAACCTAACAAGGCCACTGGCCATGACAACATCCCCTCCAAATTCCTCAGAGACTCAGCAGCCGCCATCACACCAATCATCACACACATAATAAACCTCTCCATAAAACAGGGACACGTCCCCAAGGACTTCAAAATTGCGAGGGTGACCCCTCTGCACAAAAAGGGCAGCAAATTAGACCCAGGCAACTACCGCCCTGTTTCTATTCTCACCTCCATCTCGAAAGTCATGGAAAAAATAGTCTACGAACAGGTCGAAAAGTACCTAGCGGAAAAAAATCTAATCTACGAATTCCAATCTGGCTTCAGAACATCCCACTCCACTGACACATGCCTTCTCTATTTGAATGACCACATCAAACAAGAGGTGGACGCAGGCAAATACTGCGGCATGGTCATGTTGGACCTACAAAAGGCCTTTGACACGGTCAATCACTCCATTCTGATTGACAAGCTAAAAGCAATTGGTTTTGATAGTCTATCAGTGAGCTGGATGCAATCCTACCTTGAGGGGAGGGAACAGATGGTGGAGGTAAACGGTACCCTATCCCCCCCCCTCACAGTGAGCTGTGGTGTTCCACAAGGAAGCATACTAGGACCGCTACTGTTCCTAATTTATGCAAATGACATGTCGTCAGCTTGTGACTGCAACTTGTTCCTGTTTGCGGACGACTCAGCCCTGCTGGTCTCTGACAAGAACAAGTTACAGGTTGAAAAAACCCTCAGCTCGGAACTAGGCAGAATCTGCATATGGCTCGCTGATAACAAACTATCATTACACATGGGCAAAACAGAGTCCATTCTCTTCGGTTCAAATAACAAACTCAGCAAGACCGACGGCTTCTCAGTTACAGTGGGTGACAATATTGTCACAAGGAAAGATGAAATTACCTACCTGGGTTCCATCCTAGAGGCTAATCTCTCCTGTGACAAAATGGCATCCAATGTAATAAAAAAAGTCAACCAACGAACTCGATTCTTGTACCGGATCTCCTCTCTGGTAAACAAGAACACCCTGAAGACTCTGGCAGGAGCACTCATTCAGGGGTACTACGACTATGCTTGCACCTCATGGTACCAAAGCACCTCAAAGGCGCTAAAAACAAAATTACAAACATCTCAAAACAAACTGGTCAGACTACTGCTTGACCTTACTCCTAGAACCCACCTCACCCCTGCCCACTTTGACAACCTAGGATGGCTTAGAGTAGACGACAGAGTACAACAACTTGCAATGGGCCTGGTCTACAAGATACACTACACGACCAAGGTACCCATGTACATGTCAAAATACTTCCCAAAGGTCAGTGAATACCACGATCACAACACCAGAGGGAGCTCCACAAATCATGTTAAACCCAGATTCGGCTCAAATAAGGGACTAAACACGTTTCGCAATTATGCCACATCAATGTGGAACGCCCTACCCAAAGCTGTAAAGGAATGTGGATCACTACCCACTTTCAAAACCTCTCTAAAGGGACACCTACGGGAGACTGCAATTCAACACTGGCCCCTGTAAATATCCTAACCCAACCCCCTCCAATGTACAGTCATTTACCTAGTATGGTTTTGTCAATAGTTCAATGTACAATTGTGTTTGTTTGTACAGTGTCTCCTCCCCCCCCCCCCTCAATGTACAGTGTTACTTGTTTATACAGTGTGCCCCCCGCCCCCCCCCCCCCCCCCAACCACCTCCAATGTAAATTACCCAGTATGGTTGTCAATATCCCAATGTACCCAACCCCCCCCACCCAACCTCCTCCAATGTACAGTTTCTACGTCAAAATGTATATACTCCCTTTTCTTGACTCCTTCTGTATCACAAACAGTACTGTATTTGCAAATCTGGTATGTCATAAATGTATAGATGTAGCAGTACTGACTATCTGTATGTCATGTATGTCATATATGTCTATATGAATTGAAAATGGGGGACCCTGATGGAAACAAGACAAACGTCTTTCTCAGGTCTGCATCCCCTTAACAATTGTATGTATTGAGCCGTACTGTATTGTACCCATTCTGCAATCTGTTAAATAAAGTTTTCATTAATTCATTCATTCTCTTTAGCTGTGGATTTACTGCAAAGTCAAAAACATCATTCAATAGTAATACAGAGGGGTGTACTGGTATATTCCAAGATACGAGTTTTGATAATTGATGGGTCACATCTTTCCAGAATGCCTTAACTGGTGGGCAGTCCCAATACATGTGCATAAATGTCCCTTCGTCTCCATTTGTACATTGGGAGCATTTTGAGTCTTGTTTAAGACCCATTCTGTTCAGTCTTATAGGAGTCAAGTATGTCCTGTGAATATAGTTAAGATTGATTTGTTGATGGTCCGGGTTCCTTGATGTAAGACGGACATTTGCACATGCTTCTTGCCAATCAAAGTCACTTTCCAGGTCTGGTATATGCCTCCTCCAGACAGAGTCAAGTTGGAGGGTTTCATACGAGGACGTTAGTAATTGATAATAAAAACCTGATACAAAACCTCTCGATGTCTCTCTTTCATAGAAGAATTTGTGGTATCTGTGGTGTTCAACTGGTATGTCTAATGGAACACCGTGAGACTTCAGACATAGCTGTAACTGTATGTAATAAAGCCATGTGGACCCGGTGAGGTTAAACTTTGTGCATATTTCTCCATAACTACAAAAACCCTGGTTATTAAAAATATCCCCTAATGAGTGTATGCCTTGCTCTTCCCATATAGGGAATCTTATAGGACGTTTTTCAATTAAGAGTGCATTGTTATTGAATAAGGGAGTGTGATTATGCCATTTTTGTGGGTTAGGATATTTTTTTTGTGTTTCACGCCATATCCGGATTGCATGGGTAATTATGGGGCCAAATTTCCGCTCACAGTGCTTGATTGGTAGTTTAGTGTGTTTAGTGTGTGTTTTTTTTTTTATATACATACACAACTCATGTTATACGAGTTTGGGGTCTGTTGTCGCCCGTGTGCGTCTCCAGCGTGTGGGGCCGAGAAGGGCTTGCACACGGACACACGTAATGGACCTGTCTCAAACCCTGCCCCTTTTCTTGATCCTCCAATCACAACTGTCGCTTACCTCGGACAAACTTGGTTTGTCCGAGGTAAGCGACAGTTGTGATTGGAGGATCAAGAAAAGAGGGCAGGGTTTGAGACAGGTCCATTGGGATGATGGACAGTCAGTGTCTCAGTGAATATTTAAAGAAAAAAGAAGAATATAGTCATGTTTTTGTTAGGTCATGGCTTGGGCGCAGTTGAGACGTGGGTTTGCTGCATTTGGCAATTCTATAAGGGGCTAATATTGTTGTCGATATGGCTAGTATTTATTTATATTGATGATAATATTGTTTTTTTTGTTATTTTTCTTTTTATGTTCATTCCCTCATTATGCCTTGGGGTTATGGACATACATTTGGGTACCGAGGTGTTACGTGTGGGGGATGTTTGTGCCCTGATCAGGTGTTCCTAATGTGATGTGTTAGTTCTAGCTGTAGTTCCCTGTCCTGGTCTTGTAGTTCTTGTCGTTTCCCTCCCAGGTGTACCCATTTGTAATCAACCCAGGTGTGTCTCATCTCGTCATTCCTTCATGTATAACTGTTCCGTCTTCCCCTGTGTCTGAGGCTGATCCTGTCACAATCTGCCCTTTGGACTCAGGAACTCTCTGAACATAGACAATCCTCTGGGGCCCTATGGCAGCCTGTCGGCGGTACTACAGGCGACCATCCTGTGCCTACAGTACCTATTCTGTTGAGCCTGTTGACTGTAATTTCTAATGTACTCCCTATGTATCTGTTATTGGTCCTGTGTGCTCCCCAGTATGTTCATATGTCCTAGTCTAGCCCTGTGTGTATTCATTTTCATATGTTCCAGTCTAGTCCTGTATTCCCAGTGTTGTATTGATATTCCTGTGTCCTAGCCTGTCACCCCCAGCTGTTTCTTGTCAATAATTAGTGTCTGTATATATACGTGCCGCCCCCCTGTTACCAGTGTTGCGCCATTGTTCTGTTTACCCTGTATTCCCTGTGTCTTGCTATTCTGTCGTGCTCCCCGTTTATCCTGCTGTGTTCCCTGTCGCTTTGCCTGCCGTTCGCAGAATTCCCCCTTGTACATTATGTTCGTGAGTTTATTCTAGTGGTGTTGTTTTTCGAGTCTCAGTCCGTTTCTAGCCTGTTTCCCCTCTGAGCCAGCCCGGCTACGCCTTTTATGTTCCGTGCTTCGTTCTAAACACCTCATTACAACAGATCCTGTTTGTACAGCTTTGTGTTTTGTTTGTCATTATTTTATGTTACCCTTTGATCACAAAAACCATGGTAAATATTAATTAAATATCTTTTGTTGGTTACTTTGGCTACCGTCTCCTTGTTATGTTACATTGACCAGACAACGAGCATTCCTTCAGTCAATGGTAATGTAATATATGGTCATATTTACCTTTGACCTGGAAATAATATAGGTGTCAGGTGAGCAACCCGCACGAAATGCGCATGCTGCACAGAAAACGCGTAATATCTTGTGATTATTTTGAAACAGGACGGGTTTTAGCCTGGGATTGAGCAGGAACGAAGGTATGTAGAAATAAACTGTTTGTTCCCTGTTGGAGTATAAATATTGCCTTTCAAATTAGCCATACTATTGTCTCCATAGCTATAATATAGAATATACAATGGGTCTGCAAACATTGTGAAAATGGTCAAATACGCTGGCGTCAGGGAGTACAGATGGAAAAACAGCGTGGCAGTCAATGAGTTAAGCTTCATTCCACGATCATTCATTTCCCAGAATTCAAGGAGAAAATCGGACGTGATGAAACAGTCCAACAGTCCAATCCTATGGTGGACGTCATTCACACAGAGCGCCAAGGGGACCTTGGGAAGGGGTCAAAGGTCACATAGGTCGCCGGCGATGCTACGGTACAGCACGGTGGGGGGGAAATGCACCTGACAGAGAGCCTGCACGCTAGCCATAAATCAAACCGACAGGGAGGGGGCCTGAGGGGACACCCATCGCCGTGGAAACAATCGCTCATAATCGGCTGTGCGTGGAATAATGAGATCTTGTATAGCGCGGTGGCGGGGGCGGAGGCGTCGACATGGCTCAGGACGGGGGTTCAAATCGCTTGACATGGGCCTGTTCAGACTGCAGCATGTGCATCTTTAAGAACATGAGAGTGCTGGGTTGCTAGATTACTGTGTCCTTACAGAGCGGGGAGAATAATGGGGTAAGAATGGTGTGACTCCGTAATAATGCCTCAAGGACACGCGGTAGATGTTTCAATAGCCATGGAGGTATTGTTCAATTCCCAGAGAGACGAGAAGACTTTGAGAAAGGCTTTGAATGGAGTTTTCCATCCAGGTGACTGATTCACTTTTAGTGTTTGCATTCCTTCACTGCCCAACATTTGAGCTCATGGGGGGCGGGGGGCGATGACAACGACAGTGAGGTAGAAAAACCAAGCCTGAGTCGATCAGAGCTTCCTACACTTTATTAACATTCGCGCACTGCATAATCCCTCCAGGAATCCGCGGAGGCATGACGCATTCATTGGTAGGTGTGGAAAAGTGACCATATCTCAGCGTAGGAAGCTCTGATCTACTCAGGCTTGGTTTTACATGTTCGGGAGACTCATGTGCATAAAAACCTGATTATGACCATGTCTCTACCACAACGACAGCCCGAGCTGTGAGTGAATTATACAAAGGGGAGCAAAGCCTTGTAAATTGTATCTGAATCTCTCCATCACATAAAGGAGTCTATCTCTCTCTCTCTCTCAAGTAGCCAAACGTTACACTATAAAAAACGAACTGGATAGTTGATTTAACTTCATTAGCTGAAATATTCTAAAACCATTCTCCCCTTTCTCTCTCTGTGTATGTGTGTGTGCACAAGTGCCAGCTCCATCGCTGGTCTTTGGAAACATGAGCATGGTTATAAGATCTCACAAGTTTCAAGTTTGCTTTTATTTGTCACGTATAAAGTACATGTACATTACAGTGAAATGCTTGGTTCTGTATGAGCCCCTGAGAATGTGCTTCATACAGTGTGTGTGCAATGAGTGTAGATGGTTGGGTTAGTGTTGCATAGAGTCATTAAGCATCCTGATGGCCTGTGGATAGAAGCGAGGTCACAAGTCATCAGACTAACAAAGGCAAGGCTGCTCTCAGACTGGAAGGTGTTAAGTGAGGGGGGCGGGGGGTTACAGTGCTTTCTGGGTAAAGTAGTCATTATGCATAGCAATAATACTTTGAGGGCATGTAGCTCTGGAATAAGTAATGTGTTATCAGCATGATTCATAAGACATAGATTGAAAATCACAATTTTATTGTTTTCAATTTTGGATCTGGGTGTTTATATGTTTTCCACAGACAGTTATGACATGGACTACTTTTGTGGAGAGGCATTGTGGACAACTATGGACTATGGAGATGTGTCTTGGGCAGCCATGGGCTCATGTTGGCCAGCTGTATGGTATGGTCAACTTGTGTGGAATTTTATTTGGAGATACATACATACAATGGGTGACTTTAAAGAAGTAGGCTCACTGGAGCCTGGAAATCAAGTAGGCATAACCACAATGTCGGATACGGAAGAAATATATGATTTTGAATATGATGTTGATCCTGAGACCCATGTGTTTAATGCAATTAATAATACCTGTAAATATTATACAGATGAACAGCTTAATTACATTGTTAAACCAGACAATAGGTTTTCGTTAATACACCTTAATTGTAGAAGCCTTTATGCAAATTTCACCAAGATTAATGAATACTTAAAAACATTTAATAATAGATTTTCAGTTATAGCATTATCTGAAACGTGGTTAAAGCAGGAGAATTGTGCTGATTTTCACTTGGAGGGTTATGAGCTGTATCACCTGAATAGAAACAACAAAAGGGGAGGGGGCGTGGCCCTGTATGTGGACAGTGACTTGAAATGTAAACAAGTGCAAAGTATGACCACAGTAATCGATGACTTAATGGAAGGTATAACTGTGGAAATTGAAATGGATAAGGTGAAAAATATTATTGTTACTTGTGTATACAGAACGTACGGTTATGTCTATAACCATAGTTATACGAGTATAGCGGACACTCTGCGTCCTACTGGAATATATCCCTATATCAGTCTATGCACTGAATAAATCTCCACATGCACCTTTACACACCTATTCGCCTGGCCACACCCCCATCCGCTTCTCTACATAAGCAGGGGTGTGGCCATACTAACAGCTCCTTCCCAAGTCTTTCACCACGAAGGCGAAGACCACGGGGTCCTCAGTGAGTCCGACGCAGAGCGTCCGCTATACTCATATAACTATGGTTATAGACATAACCGTACGTTATAGTATCGTATAGCTACCGCTCTGCGTCCTACTGGAATACAGGAGCTGAGCAGAGCGGAAGCTCGACAAATGTACCCGCTGAGGCCCCCCACAACCATCAGAACCGGGGAGGACCGAGCCCCCGGACCCCCCTAGTGAAGGACGGGAGGGAATCGGATCAGACTGTGCGAAGAGGGGTTTAGCAACTCAAACGCACAGACCGTGGGACTTACCTTCCCACAGAAGAACCCACGACTACACAAACGTGCCACTAGGGAACGAACGGGAAGAAATAAAAACCCTGTTACAACCCCTAATATCACGGGGTCAAGGGCAAAAACCCAACCCCGTGGCAAGGCCGTAGCAGTGGAGCGCGAAGGAGGACCCAGCCCCAGGAAGGGACTGGACCCTCCGGAAAAGGGGGCCTGGTGAGGCCAATGACACCGCAGCATCGAGACCCCACCAGGCGGTCACTAGTGACACCACCCCCCACATCGCCAGCGTATTCGGACAGGGCCCATCCAAGAGCAGGCCCTTCCCCCCTACAGCACGCCGCCCCGAAGCACTCAAGAGGCTACACCCACAGCGGGACCAGGCAGCGCACCGGGGAGACAACCCCCAAAAGAGGTCGATCCCTCAATCCAGGCAACAGGCCACTCAAACTGAGTCTGGAGCACTGCGGACTAGACAGGCGCCAAAGGGGTCTGCTGAAAACAGCACCCCAGCGGAAGGGGCGTATGCTGGTATGCTGTGCACCATGTCGCAGCCTCCACAAAAAAAACCAGACCCTCTAGAGCAGGGGTCTCAAACTCAATTTACCTGGGGGCCGCTGGAGGTAGAGTCTGGGTGAGGCTGGGCCGCATCAAATATTCCACAAAAAAAGGGTTTCAAGTATTAAAAAAAAAGTACAACTGATCCAATCTTTAGCAATAACATTTCAGAACATGAACAGTTCTTCAGAACATGAACAGTTCTTCAGAACATAGGCTTCTCAGTGGTCTCAGTGGACTCATCCACAGCTATGGAAATGCACTGTGCATTTTTTTTATTCTATCACAAAGCTGTTTAATCAAATCACCAGCCAGTATTTCAGTTATTCTGGTTGCTGTGCGATCTGAGGGGGATTTGCTTTTGTTTGCCTTCAAACATGGTCTCCATCACTTCAGTCATACATTATTTTCAAATAGCTACCGTTTCTTGGCATATAGTCACATAATTGGTTTGGCGCTGGGACTCAGGATGAATGCATATTTTTCAGTTAGGGGGACCCTGATGTAAACAAGACGAAAGTATTTCTCTGGTCTGCATCCCCTTAACAATTGTGTGTATAGAGCTGTACTGTATTGTACCCATTCTGCAATCTGTTAATAAAGTTTTCAATCAATCAATCAATCAAGTCCATTCACCTTTGAATTGCAGTCGACTTTTCTTTTACTGACCATCTTTGAAAATGCCATATTTTTCTGCTGGCTGGCTGCTGGCGAAAATAGTCTAATAGCTACATTTATCTCACAGAGATAAAACTGGGAGCGAGTTTACTGTAGATGCGCTGTCAACTCTGCTCCGACTTGAACTGAAAGAGAGAGACGACATGCAGTCCGTGAAGACCCGCCTTACTCCCCTACTCTGTCTCTGATTCGCAGACTGTGGGTGAGGGGGAAAAACGCTGACGGGACGAGTATGTGATTGGACCAGACCCGTACACAGACACAGGCAGTGCAGCCGGACATGCAGAGCACTGCTCACAGTCAGAGGAGATAGCGAGGATGCATTTGCCTTCCACTTTACTTGATATCACTCCGGAATCACGTTTCCACCAAGTCACTAACATAACGTTGCTGTTATGAGCCTGCGCTATGGTAGCCTACAAGTGATCAAATAAATAAAACTTCCAACTCTCGTGCAACGACTTGGCAAACAGTTGCGCGCGGGCCGCATTAACACTAAACTTTGATGTCCAGTAGGGGGCCGCAAAGTATCATCCCGCGGGCCGCAATTGGCCCGCGGGCCACGAGTTTGAGACCCCTGCTCTAGAGGGGCCGAGGCAGAGAAGGCTGACATGATTGGCAGACGTCATGAAAGGTGCGGGGGCACACTCACAGGAGCTTTTCATTTGGCCATTTTGGAAAGCAAGATGGCCGTCACTACCTTTCCTCTGCTCAGGGTTTCCTGAAATACTTTACAATCCTTTAGAAATCACCAAAATACAGTGCCATCCATACAGAATGAAATCACCACTGATGGCAAAGTAATGTTTATTTCCAGTTTTTGGGTAAATCTTTGCAAGTTGGTGTATTTTGAACAAGGACATTGTTAAAGGCCTGGGAGCAGCACATGGTGGTTTGAAACATAGTAGCATCTCATTAAGCCTTTTTCTTTGTCTACTTGTGACCGGCTGGAGCAAAGATGACTATGACGATCAAAAAACTGGCAGAGGAATTTGAAGAATTTAAAAAATCACTAAATTTTATGTCTGAGGAGATCAGCAAAGTGGTAAAACAACAAGGTGACATCATGAAACTAATGAAGGAGGTTCGTGAGTTGAAGGCCACAATCAACCAAAGGGACCAGAAGATCGAACTGATGGAACAAAGGATTGACGACTTGGAGCAGTACTCTCGTGCTGATGACCTTATCATCACTGGGCTGGAAATCAAACATCGCAGCTATGCCAGAGCAACAGCCGGTGACCGACAAGGTGAGGATGCACCACCTGAGGAACTGTATACAGTAGAGCAGCAAGTGGTTCAATACATGAGAAGTAAGAACATTCCCTTAGAGAGCCAGTGTAACGGATGTTCTCTGTGTGTACTCTTTTCTTGCGTTGTGTTCTTTGTGTGAGAGGGATGAGTCGGCACACGTGAACACTGTTCAATCTTTTATTGGATGGTCTTGCAATGGAAGCCACCTGTATCAAATGGTTGATAGAAGCACCACAAAAGAATAGCGTCACTGTACAATCCCTGTCGACAATAGCCCAAGTCTGCCTCTCAGGTTGAGTGCTCTGGCGCGAAGTCCACGCAAAACCGGCGACGTCACTACGTTGACCGCATGGTTTTTAGCTAGCCACATCTTAACATGCTAACGTGAATAACATGAATTACTGTACAACCAAATATAAAACAATACATTTACATCTCAGAAACACACATACCTGTATCAAATGGTTGATAGAAGCACCACAAAAGAATAGCGTCACTGTACAATCCCTGTCGACAATAGCCCAAGTCTGCCTGCAAAGAACATTGAATTTACTATCTGTGACCAACTAAAATATCTAATTGTGCCTCTAACTAACCATACAATTTGCAACAACAATATCAAGCTATCATTAATAATAATAATAACCATTCAGTTCTTGTTCTGAATATATACGACATAATAAGACACAAGGTGCTGCACGCCAAACGGACAACGTACCTCTCAGGTTGAGTGCTCTGGCGCGAAGTGACTAGAACCGGAAAAGTACTCGCTAGACAATGAACTGGTCTAGTGAACCGGAAGTAAAGCTCTTGACCGTGAACTTTCTTAAGTTACGTTCAAATAAAAGTGCCTTTGGTATAAAGAAATAATAAACAAAAGTGCAATAGACAGTATTCCTAACATTTGTAAACATAGGATTTGGTGACATTTCAAACCTACAAAATAATAATAATCAATGTCCAATTGACCTGGTTACATTCACCCCTCCTGAAATTTCACCAACATCCTGTGTCAGCAGAGCAAGGGGGACACACAAAAAGAAAAAAAAATATAGGTAGTCTATCACTGACCTAAACTGGCACAAGATAAAAGAAGGACCTAGTCCCCCAGTCGACTCAAAAGCCACCCCCCATAAGAGGTTCAGAAAATATGAGATTGATCAAGTCTCAGAATTCCCTTAGACCAGCATGACGCCTTATACGCCACACAATTCTTGGCTCTTATTAAATAAATGATAGACACCCACTAACTCAATCCCTCACACTCGTTCCTGAGCCATCACCCCTGTATATAGGAGATCTCTAGCATCTGAATGTACGAGAAGAAAGAGAATCCCCACCAACACCGACTGGCTTAAAACAAATTTGACTGGGTCTCCAGGCCCTGGTCCCTAGCTCCATCCCTCACACTCGTCTCTGAGCCATCACCCCTGTATATAGGAGATCTCTAGCATCTGAGTGTATCGAGAAGAATTAGAAATCACCCACCAACACCCACTGGCTTAAAAAAATTATTTGACTGGGTCTCTAGGCCCTGGTGCTCCGGTAACTAGCTTATCGCTCACACTCGTTCCTGAGCTATCACCCCTGTATATAGGAGATCTTTAGCATCGGAGTGTATCGAGAATAATTAGAAATCCCCCACCAACACCCACTACCCTAAAAAAAAAATCCTGCACAATGAATCTGCATTCTCACCGTCACCCAAGTAT
Source organism: Notolepis coatsorum (assembly GCF_963971535.1). NCBI lineage: Eukaryota > Metazoa > Chordata > Actinopteri > Aulopiformes > Paralepididae > Notolepis > Notolepis coatsorum. Next base: position 116,381,717 of record NC_140177.1, on the reverse strand, counting down.
GTCCTAACCTCTGCCATGTTCCTAACCCTCACAGACTAAAGTAGAAAAAAAACTGGAATACTCAATACTGTACTGTAGTAGCTTAAAAAACAAATAAGTATGAAATAATTATATTCCAATAATGGGTTGACCAACAGATCAATAACACATTCACATTATATACAGTCAATAAATCAATGTCTTACTGCACATTCACTGGTAACATTTACATGGCTTTTTCTTCTTCTATAAATCCAATGTCCTTGTCCATGGAAAACAAAACCGGTGAACTGTCCACTGAAATGTTCAACATCAGTCCACTGACATACCTGGGTGCAATCCATGGAAATACCTGTGTGAAGAGTTTATCACCGGCCACTAGAGTGCAGCGTCTCACCCTTGATGAGGGCTGGTTGACTGTGAGGACACCTGTGTGAAGAGTTTATCACCGGCCACTAGATGGCAGCGTCTCACCAATGATGAGGGCTGGTTGACTTTGGAATTGCAGCTTCCCTGGCGAACGATTTGATAACGTTCTCCTTTCTTTTATCTTCATCCGGGTCCCGGCATCAATGTAACGGATGTTCTCTGTGTGTACTCTTTTCTTGCGTTGTGTTCTTTGTGTGAGAGGGATGAGTCGGCACACGTGAACACTGTTCAATCTTTTATTGGATGGTCTTGCAATGGAAGCCACCTGTATCAAATGGTTGATAGAAGCACCACAAAAGAATAGCGTCACTGTACAATCCCTGTCGACAATAGCCCAAGTCTGCCTCTCAGGTTGAGTGCTCTGGCGCGAAGTCCACGCAAAACCGGCGACGTCACTACGTTGACCGCATGGTTTTTAGCTAGCCACATCTTAACATGCTAACGTGAATAACATGAATTACTGTACAACCAAATATAAAACAATACATTTACATCTCAGAAACACACATACCTGTATCAAATGGTTGATAGAAGCACCACAAAAGAATAGCGTCACTGTACAATCCCTGTCGACAATAGCCCAAGTCTGCCTGCAAAGAACATTGAATTTACTATCTGTGACCAACTAAAATATCTAATTGTGCCTCTAACTAACCATACAATTTGCAACAACAATATCAAGCTATCATTAATAATAATAATAACCATTCAGTTCTTGTTCTGAATATATACGACATAATAAGACACAAGGTGCTGCACGCCAAACGGACAACGTACCTCTCAGGTTGAGTGCTCTGGCGCGAAGTGACTAGAACCGGAAAAGTACTCGCTAGATAATGAACTGGTCTAGTGAACCGGAAGTAAAGCTCTTGACCGTGAACTTTCTTAAGTTACGTTCAAATAAAAGTGCCTTTGGTATAAAGAAATAATAAACAAAAGTGCAATAGACAGTATTCCTAACATTTGTAAACATAGGATTTGGTGACATTTCAAACCTACAAAATAATAATAATCAATGTCCAATTGACCTGGTTACACCAGCACATCTCGGCTTGTCACATTCTCCCAAGCAAGGACAAAAAAAACACCAAGACCACGATTGTTGTCAAGCTTGCAAATCGAAAGCATAAGGTTGAAGTGTTGAGACAATCCAAAAACCTTAGAGATACTGGAGTGTATATAAACGAGCACCTAACAAAGAAGAATTCTGAAATTGCTTGGTATGGCCGTGCCCTCAGAAAGCAAAACAAGATCCAAGCAACCTGGTCAAGAAATGGAAAAGTATTTATAAAGTTAAACGGACCACCAGAGCAGGCCAGGGTGGTTGCGGTACGAAATCTGAATGATCTGGAGCAATACAAGTGACAATGCCTAAATATATATTTTTTGGGACCGATGACTTGGATTTCATTCATGCTGTTTACCTTATTGACTGAGTTTTTTTCTGGTAGGCCTGTATGGCCAAGATGTTTTCTGTCTGGACATGTGGAAGATATGTTTTTTTTATGTTTTTTTTGTTCTTTGTTTTTTTTGGCTTTTTCATTTTCAACTTTATGGCATTCTTTGGTTGGCATAGAAACTATGGTCTGAAAGAGATATCATGGATTATTTTTTATCGATACTGTCTATTGGGATTCCATTTTCTTTTTTTGGACTGGGATTCTGTTTCCTACCGCATGTTGAATGCATGGATACTGCAGACTGAAAGAGAGAACTTGAATTACTTTTTGCTCGACTATGGACATGGACTATTGTTTTCAATTTTGGATCTGGGTGTGTATATGTTTTCCACGGACAGTTATGGCATGGACTACTTTTGTGGAGAGGCATTGTGGACAACTACAGCATGGACTATGGAGATGTGTCTTGGGCAGCCAAGGGCTCATGTTGGCCAGCTGTATGGTATGGTCAACTTGGGTGGAATTGTATTTGGAGATACATACATGGGTAACTTTAAAGAAGTAGGCTCACTGGAGCCCGGAAATCAAGTACATAACCACAATGTCGGATACGGAAGAAATATATGATTTTGAATATGATGTTGATCCTGAGACTCATGTGTTTAATGCAATTAATAATACCTGTAAATATTATACAGATGAACAGCTTAATGACATTGTTAAACCAGAAAATAGGTTCTGTATCGTTAGTGGCTTAGCTTGGCATCACACTGCACTATCTCGCGTACGTGCACGCGTACTGAATAAACCACAAATGTACCTCTAATACCAGTATTAGTCTGACCACACCCCTCATCAGCTTACCTTCATAAGCAGGTGTGTGGTCACCTGCTCTCCTCCTTCTCGCTTTCACCACAAGGAAGAAGTGCCTCGGTAGATCCCCACACTTGACACCATGATGGAAGAAATTGGATTAGGAACAGGAAACAAGGATACGTTGACATCATATCTTTATTTTCTCTCTCACTATTTTCGAGAAAATACGGCGATATTGTCTTCGTACTGGAGTGTCTAGAAGATGATGATCATTCTAAAAACCCTCCACCGGTTTTCGTATTGGGAGCACGCCGCTGCATGCTTCTCAACTGCAGTTCCTTGCTGTGTTTGTTGGGGTGAAACCTGTCAGGCCACAGCTGAACTGTCGGACATGCCGCTGTTGTGAGAAGCGGTGCGTTCCAGGTTGGGTGAGTAGTGTTTGCTGGCGGGCTCCACTTGTCTGTTAGTGCTATGGGGGCTACTTGACAAAGTTTATGGAAACCGGCCCCAGGCTAGGGTCCTTTGTTTAGCCGCCTAGGCGACAGAAGGCCTTGGTCTGGAGACCATTATAGTTTTAACTAGTGGGCCGCGACCATTGACACTGGTGATCCCTGTGTGTTCTGGACGAGTGGATTCTCTCTGTCACCGTGTTAAGACCCCATCTTTCATATCCAAATGAGAGTATTCCTTCACGAGGGGATATGTGCATGTAATGTGCGATAGCGGCAGATTCATGTTCGAAGTCAGCTACACAGGCCAGTTGGTACTGTGCTGATTCCGCCGGATGTGGTAAAGTCACCGTTGTGAAGCGGTGTTGACATCTTGTTTTCTCTTTTCTCTTAAAAAGTGAGGAGAGGTTCAGAACGGCGGCCTGTCTGGGTGAGTGTTATGTCATTGTTTACATGTTCATAGCTTACGGTTAGCCAGTCAGCTGTTAACTGCTGCGTTAGCCTGCTGGATCGCTGCATGGCCTGCTTAAGGCCTACTATTAGCCAGTCAGCTGTTAGCTGCGGGGCTAGCATGTCGTGGTCGCTAGGTAACGTTAGCTTGCTGCTATGGCCATGGCTGGCGCGGGGTAGCTTAGCTTCTCGCGCGCCGCCGGAGCTCGCTTCTGATCGCCGTTAGCTTGATGCTATTCTGTTGAACGTGCTTTGATTTTAACATGTTTTACACTCTTGACCGCGACGTCATCCTTGACAGGGGATGTTTTCGTCGACCCTGCCCTGAGCCTGGACGGGGATTGCGTCAACAAAGAGGACTGTAGCGACTGGTTGGAGCGGCGACGCTGCCCGGATCGAACAACACAGGACGGCTGTGTTCTACGGTGTCTTGTGACTGCACTTCGCTGATCTGCGTTCCGGGTAGGAACGGGGTTGACCAGGCCTCATAACACGTCTTCTGGTTTTACTTTGCTAAATGTATTGTGAATAACGGTGTTTTTTCCCAAAGCGTGTGTTGTTGCAATGCATTTAGGATACGTTGCGGGTTATGTGTGAGCTGTTTTTGTCACTGGCAGTTAGCTTCTCCGTGCAGATCGTGATGTATTGATCTGGTTGTTGTGTGAGAAACATCATGGTGTTTATGTGTACCGTGTACTCACTACTAAGGCAACTAACCTATGAAGCTATGCTTGGTGACAAGTGAGTAAAAGAATGTTCTTTCTCAGACTGTAATGACAATGAACAGTGTGTTCACACATTAACAGGTTTTCCTGTTTTAACTGGCCGTATTGAGGGTAAAATAGGAGGATTGTGTTTTTCCCCCCCGGTTCCCTGGGGACTTTATCACCTCCTATCAGACATGTTGTGCATTAATTGTGTCTTTTGTGTGGTAGGGATACGATGTAACTCTTAGCTTGATTGCTGAGGTTGTGCTAAATCTGCTGGAGAAACTTATTTCCTAAAGGGAAATTGGTTTGGTTGCTGTCATGTGTGCTTAGCAAGGCCTGTGGTCGATACTAATCAAGAATGATGTATTATCTCATTGTGAAAAAAACGGCGTTCCTCTGTTGAGTGTTTTTGCCATTTTTTGTAGGTGATGATGGGTTGTGTGTGTCATGTGACCTACAACTGGGTTGTACTGGCCACAGAAGCACATGTGTATGTTGGACCGGGGTTCTTAGAGCCCTCTCTATTCTGTGTTTTTCCTTAGTAAAAATCAGATAGCAGGTTAGCTCGTGCGCTGTGTGGAGCTGTGAAACGCTTCATAGAGCTGACTATGACTGTGTCATATTCTCTTTTTGTCGTTACGTCGTATCATGGGTGTGGGGTCGTAAAGGGGTGAACTGGTAACCTTTCCTCTCCCCATTGTTCTGTCGGTCAGGGGTACACCCCCTGTCCTTCAAGGTTCCCGTCACGTGGCGGTTCGGCACGTTACGGGGGGGGGGGGGGGGGGGGGGGGGAGGGAGTTCCTGGTCCCACGGCCTGGTATATTGGGCGTGTGCACCGCAGGAATTCCCCCGCCATAGAGTACGTCACCGTGCGCGTCTCTGTTGGTAGGACTTCCGTGTGCTGTTCAGGTCCATGTGATGGATCTGTTTTCAGGGGGGGTGGTCAGGGCTCCTCCTCACCAAGCGCCTATTCAGGCCTTCTGTGAGTTCGGACTCCTTCTTCCATGTGAGGAAGCCTCCATCAGAGTACAGAGCCTTCCTCCTCAGATTGTCAAAGTGAGTGGACCCTCTAGAAGGGTCCTTTTCTATTGTATGTATATTCGATTCAATTCGTTTATTGAGTGTGTATGGGTTCAGTGCCTCTTCCCCGGAGGCCCTAAAACCAGTTTTTTACATGGCTCAAGGTGCAATATATTCTTTTCAATCTGTACAGCTCGCGTGGGAAGTCTCTCTGGGGATCCCCGTCTCTTTCCTATGGGAGGGTGGTGGGATGTAAAAATGTGAAAAAATTTTACCCCGGCTGTGTAGACTGGGATACATACTGTTGATGCTTCCTTCTTTCTATTCCAGAAGTGTTGGAGTTAGGGAGTGTCACACCCCTCTTGTCGTTCCCCTGGGCGCCTTGGGGATTCAATGACAGGTCTAAATAGCCTGTTCATTGATGGGGGTGTGTCCCGACGCACGTATAGTGCTAGCTCGCTGTAAACAGGCGATTGGCTGGCACGCCTTGGTTGCTTGTGGTTGAAACAGCGTTTTTATAAAGCAACTGAGATGGGGGTTTTTCCTCTTCCGACGACCACATCCCATGACCTGGGTGGGTTGTCGACGGATTCTCGTTCATGTCTGGGGGATGATGACGGGATGGATCTGAACATATGTAGTGGGGTCTCACGCCCTTGGGGTGGGCCACCAGGCGCGGTTCGTCCGAACGTCTGGGTGGCGCCTTCTTTTCATGTTAAGATCAACACGCATATCTGCCCTTCTCCTGGAGTAGGCATGTCGGCGTGGTTAGGGCACGGGACTGGTTCTGGTCACGCTGGTCCAGATCAGTTGAACCCGTTGTCCGCCGGGGATGCAGATCTGCTGTTCTGGTACCCTGAGGGACTTGGGCTTTTTTCAGGGGGAAAAATGCCAGGTCGGTCTGGGTGTCACAGGGTTAAGCGCTATGGAGACCCTGGTTGGGTATGTTTTTACTCAGCACTGTCGTCATGGCTTACAGCCATGCCATTCTGTACGCGCTCGATCTCGTCGGATCTCGGCCGCTACACAGGTTGGTCCTGGTTAGTACTTGGTTGGGAGACCGCCGGGGAATACCAGGTACGGTGTGCTTAGGGGCTGGTTCTCCATTATTTTTCGCTCCTCTCTCACGCATGGCGAAGAGGGGCCTGTGGGGGTGGTTTTTTGACCTCCTCTGGTGACCCTGTGCTTCCCGTACCGCCAGGCCCGGTCCGAAGTGATGTTTGCGACCCGTAGGCCTGGGTTAACCCTTTTTGGAAACTGAAACACTTGTACTGCGGTATAGCCGGTGTATACCCGCAGGTGTGTTTTGGAGTTTTTTCTTGAGGAGTTATAGGAACAACCACCGCATTGGGTAACACCGAGGTGGTTGATTCCCTGGTGTGTTGGAGCAGTGTCAACTCCCGGGTTCACCGTTTGAGGGTGCCCCTGCACGTTCATGACGTCTGCCAATCGTGTCAGCCTTCTCTGCCTCGACCCCTCTGGGTGGGGGTTGTTAAATGGAGGCTTGGTCATGCAACACCGCCAGCTTACGCTCCTTCCGCCGGGGCGGCTGTGTTCAGCTGTCCCCTCTGGCGCCTGTCTCGTCCGCAGTCTCCAGGCTAGGGTTAACAGCCTGTTGCCTGGTTTTTCCCCGGTGCGCTGCCTGCTTCCGTTGGTTAACCTTTTTTGTGTGCTTACGGCCATGCTGACTGCCTGTTCTGCAGGGTCAGTGTGCCAGGCGGTGTACTATTGGGGGGACGGGGCCCGCTCGGCTTACGGCCATACCGACCTGAACACGCCCGATCTCGTCCGATCTCGGAAGCTAAGCAGGTTCTGGCCTGGTTAGTACTTGGATGGGATTCCGCCTGGGAATACCAGGTGCAGTAACTGAGGGGCCTTTGTCCGAATACGCTGGCGATGTGGGGGGCGGGGCACTACGTGCCCACCTGGTGGGGTCTTGATGCTGGCATCATGGACTTCTCCGGGCCCCCATTCTAGGGAGTCCAGTCCTTTTGGTGGGTCTGGGTCTTCCTTCGTGCTCCGCTGCTACGGCCTTGCCACGGGGTTGGGTTTGCCCTTGACCCCGTGATTCTGGGGGCAGTAACGAGGTTGTTCCTCCGTTCGTTCCCGGGTGGCATGCGGGTTGTGCGTGTGTGTAGTCGTGGGGTCAAGCCACGGTCTGCTCACCCTGTGCGTTGAGTTGCTTGAGTGCCTCTTCGCACGGTCGGGTCCGTCGCCCTCCCGTGACGTCCCTAATAGGGGGGCTACCCGCCATTAGGGGGGGTCGGGGGGGCTCGGCCCTCCCTGTTCTGATGGTTGTGGGGGGGCTGTCAGCGGGGTGTATTTGTCAGCCAGTGGCTCCGCTTGGCCTCCCTTGTGCAGTGTGATGCCAAGCTAAGCCACTAACGATACAGAACGATAGGTTATGACTATAACCAAGTTCTGTTAGTTAGGGGCGATGCTTGGCATCAGACGGCCGCTGCAGCCCTTGTCCTCACCTTGTGGTGAAAGCTTGGGAAGGAGGAGAGCAGGTGACCACACACCTGCTTATGAAGGTAAGCTGATGAGGGGTGTGGTCAGACTAATACTGGTATTAGAGGTACATTTGTGGTTTATTCAGTATGGGTGCACGTACGCGAGATAGTGCAGTGTGATGCCAAGCATCGCCCCTAACTAACAGAACTTGGTTATAGTCATAACCTATCGTTTTCGTTGATACACCTAAATTGTAGAAGCCTTTATGCGAATTTCACCAAGATTAATGAATACTTAAAAACATTTAATAATAGATTTTCAGTTATAGCATTATCTGAAACGTGGTTAAAGCAGGAGAATTGTGCTGATTTTCACTTGGAGGGTTATGAGCTGTATCACCTGGATAGAAACAACAAAAGGGGAGGGGGCGTGGCCCTGTATGTGGACAGTGACTTGAAATGTAAACAAGTGCAAAGTATAGTAATCGATGACTTAATGGAAGGTATAACTGTGGAAATTGAAATGGATAAGGTGAAGAATATTGTTGTTACTTGTGTATACAGAACACCAGGGTCAAGCATAGAATCATTTAAAGACAGTTTGGAAGAGTTATTGAATGGGTTAAATGAGAGCAAAACATGTCTGATTTGTGGAGACTTTAACATTGATCTCTTAAAGCAATCTAATCACTGCACGTCAGATTTTGTGGATGCTCTATACGGCAGAGGGTTCTACCCACTGATCACAAAACCCAGTAGAGTAACCTCAACTTGTGCTACATTAATTGACAATATTTTTATAAACACTTTGGAGAACAATATTAAAAGCGGACTTGTGATAAATTATATTAGTGACCACTTACCTATATTTGTAAATTGTAATTGTAAATTTGTAATGTAAAATATGAATATATTTAAGACAAAGAAGGAAGAAAACTCCCTTAGATACACAAGGGTAAGAACTGATGACACAATAGCCAAGTTCAGGAATGATCTGGTTAATGAGGAGTGGAAAGGGGTTTATGTGGAAGAAGTAAATGCTGCATATGAGGCATTTTTGGACATTTACTTGTCGCTGTATGAAGAACACTGTCCAATGGTAGTACGGAAGCAAAAATGTAATTATAAGATAAAACCCTGGATGACAAAGGGCTTACAAAATGCAAGTAAAAAGAAAAACAAACTCTATAGAGATTTTATCAAATTAAGAACAAAAAAGGCTGAAAATCAATATAAAGCTTACAAAAATAAATTAACTACTATAATTAGAAATGCAAAGAAAGAACACTATAATAATGTCTTAAAGGAAAATATAAATAATATCAAAGAAACTTGGAAGATTTTACGAAATGTCATTGGAAGCAAAGCTGTATCTGCAGATTTACCCAATTACTTCATTAATGACAACAATACGGTTATTAAAAACGTGAATGAAGTGGTAAATGAATTTAATTAATTTTTTGTAAATGTAGGCCCAAACCTTGCTAAGAATATCCAAAGTCATAATGAAGGGAAAGCAAATAAAGACTGGACAGGGGAAAGTAAAGTGTTGCAGTCTATGTTTCTAGGACATGTGAGTGAAAGACAAATTATAGAAATAGCATTAAATTAAAAAAATAAGACATCAACTGACAGTGATGGAATTGACATGATAATTGTGAAGAAGACCATTGATTGTATAATTAACCCCCTGTGTCATATTTTTAATCTTTCCTTTCAAACAGGCACCTTTCCAGACAGAATGAAAATAGCAAAGGTTATTCCTCTATTTAAATCTGGGGACAAACACAGCTTTACCAACTACAGACCAGTGTCTTTGCTTTCACAATTTTCCAAGATTCTTGAAAAAGTGTTTGCTCATAAATTAGATAGTTTTATTGAAAAGAATAACCTGCTGAGTGAGAGTCAGTATATGGATTCAGGGCAAATCGATCAACAGCCTTAGCCTTAATGAATATATATGAAGAAATAACCACAGCAGTAGATGAGAGGAATTACACAATAGGGGTGTTTATTGACTTAAAAAAAGCATTTGATACGATAGATCATCACATTTTAATTTCTAAATTACAAACATACGGTGTGAGAGGGGTGGCGATGAACTGGTTAAGTAGCTATCTTGAAAATAGACAACAATATGTACAACTCTCTGGTTACACATCTGAATGTATGAATATTGAATGTGGTGTCCCTCAAGGTTCGGTCCTGGGGCCCAAACTTTTTATTTTATATATTAATGATATATGTGAAGTGTCAAACATATTGCAATTTGTTTTATTTGCTGACGATACAAATTTCTTCAGTTCAGGAAAATACCTTAAAAAATTAGCAGATGACATTGTAAATGAAATGTGTAAACTTAAGATATGGTTTGATAACAATAAGCTATCCCTAAATTTGGAAAAAACGAAATTTATGATATTTACTAATCGAAAGAAGGACAATGTGGCATTATGTATTGACGGAGTTAATATTGAAAGAGTATCTGAGTTAAAAATTTTGGGTGTTATGTTGGATGAGAAATTGACATGGAAGCCACATATAATGTACATAAAAAATAAGGTAGCCAAGAGTGTTTTTGTTTTGAACAAGGCAAAGAATGTGCTTGATTATAATTCTATGCGAATATTATATTGTTCACTCATCCTACCATATTTGAGTTACTGTGTGGAAGTGTGGGGTAACACGTATGAAAGCAACATAAAGCCATTATTTATATTACAGAAGAGAGCAGTAAGAATAGTTCACAATGTAGATTCAAGAGAACATACCAACAAATTATTTATTAAATCCAGACTATTGAAACTTAAAGAGTTAGCTGAAATACAGACTTTATTAGTTTTGTTTAGAGCAAAATACAGAGTATTACCAGCAAATATACAGAGGTTGTTCGTTCCCTGTCCAGATGACAGCAGAAGGAAATTAAATTTTAAACACCAATTTGCACGAACAACCTTAAAACAAAGGTGCACCTCAGTTATAGGTATCAAACTATGGAACTCTTTGCAGAACGATGAAAAGAGTTCCAATAATATATTTCACTTCAAAAGGTTGTGCAAAGAAAAGATACATAGACAGTATAGCACAGTTTAGTATAATATTGCAGTTTAGCGTGTCAGGATGACGTAGCATAGAGTTGTAGTGTAGGCCAGTATGAGTATAGTAATATAGTATATAGCAGCGTAACATAGAATAATAATATATTAAAATATTGTATAATACTGTACCAATATGGTGTAGAATAAATAGTATGATTTAGTTATATTATAATAAAATAGAAATTAGATAGTATATAGAAGTATAATACATTATATAAGTGTGTGTGTGTGGGGGTGTGTGTGGGGGTGTGTGTGTGTAAATGAATTAACCTAAATATGTAGTTTGACTGATAGATAGACAAAATGGGTTTATTTATGTTGATTTAATTTGGTTGTGTTGATGTTAAATTTTTATTTATTTTTTGCAAAATGGGTATATTCTGTTTGGTTTTACACAATATGTCTATCGGTGTGTTGTACGTGTGTAGGGGCAGGTTAAGAGATTTTTTCTTCTTCCTGTTCCTTTCGGCCATGGTATTTTTTGTGAATTATGTGAATATGTACTGTTGGACTGTGGTGATTCCATGTACGAATAAATAAATGATGATAAAATGATGATGTAAACAAGACGAAAGTATTTCTCTGGTCTGCATCCCCTTAACAATTGTGTGTATAGAGCTGTACTGTATTGTACCCATTCTGCAATCTGTTAATAAAGTTTTCAATCAATCAATCAATCAAGTCCATTCACCTTTGAATTGCAGTCGACTTTTCTTTTACTGACCATCTTTGAAAATGCCATATTTTTCTGCTGGCTGTCTGCTGGCGAAAATAGTCTAATAGCTACATTTATCTCACAGAGATAAAACTGGGAGCGAGTTTACTGTAGATGCGCTGTCAACTCTGCTCCGACTTGAACTGAAAGAGAGAGACGACATGCAGTCCGTGAAGACCCGCCTTACTCCCCTACTCTGTCTCTGATTCGCAGACTGTGGGTGAGGGGGAAAAACGCTGACGGGACGAGTATGTGATTGGACCAGACCCGTACACAGACACAGGCAGTGCAGCCGGACATGCAGAGCACTGCTCGCAGTCAGAGGAGATAGCGAGGATGCATTTGCCTTCCACTTTACTTGATATCACTCCGGAATCACGTTTCCACCAAGTCACTAACATAACGTTGCTGTTATGAGCCTGCGCTATGGTAGCCTACAAGTGATCAAATAAATAAAACTTCCAACTCTCGTGCAACGACTTGGCAAACAGTTGCGCGCGGGCCGCATTAACACTAAACTTTGATGTCCAGTAGGGGGCCGCAAAGTATCATCCCGCGGGCCGCAATTGGCCCGCGGGCCACGAGTTTGAGACCCCTGCTCTAGAGGGGCCGAGGCAGAGAAGGCTGACATGATTGGCAGACGTCATGAAAGGTGCGGGGGCACACTCACAGGCAGACGGGGCCAAGCCCGGCCTACCCAGAGAGTTGACTCCGCTACCAACACACCTGGAAACCAACCACCACCTTGGTTCTAACATGAGGCGGTTGTTCCTATAACCCCCCAAGAAAAAACTCAAACTCCAAAACACAACTGCGGGTATACACTGGCTATACAGCAGTACAAGTGTTTCAGTTTTCAAGAAGGGGTTAACCCAGGCCAACAGGTCAACGAAAACAAGGTCGGACCTGGGCCTGGCGGACCTGGACGTACACAGGGATGCCAGAGGGGTTCTACAAGAACCACATCAACAGCCCCCTCCCAGCCCCGCCAAGCAGGAGAAGAGAGGGGCGAAAAAGAATGGAGAAGGACCAGGCTCCTTTAGCACAGCGCAAGGTACAACACAATATGGACCAAGCAACAGTGAAGGATAACACGCAGTGACATAATCACAAACATCTCCATAACATCAAACCCTGCAACGCCCGGGCCGACCCGGCATTTTCCCCCCGAAAAAGCACAAGTCCCTCAGGGTACCAGAACAGCAGATCTGCGCCCGGGCGGACAACGGGTTAACTGACCTGGTCCGGCGCGACCAGAACCAGTCCCGTGTCCTAATCACGCCGCCATCCCCAGTCCCAGGAGGGGGGTAGGTACGTGTGTCAATCTAAAACATCACAGAGGGCGCCACCAAGCCGCGCCCGGTGGCCCACCCCAAAGGCGTGAGACCCCTCCGCCAATGCTTTGATCTATACCGTTATCTCCCCCCAGAGATGAATGAGAATTCATCGAGACTAACCTAGTACACTGGCGCTCGGAAGAGACAAAACTCCATCCTAGTTGCCCCACAAAAACGCAGTTTCAATGAGCAACCAAGGCGCACAAGCCCATGCATGGTTCCTATCAGAAGCACCCAGGGCCAGCACTATGTACACGTCGAGACCCAAAACATATCAATGGTAATTCTAACAAGAACCCAGATAACGTTCCCTCCAAGCCGCCTGGGAGAGCGGCAGGAAGCTGGCCAAGACACAGATATGGGTCCCATATGACGCGCCCGAGGGAAAACACCCCTGTCAACCCTGCCCTATAAAGAGAGGAGACAGGGAACCCCCAGAGAGAGACTTCCCACGTGAGTAATAATTGAAAAGACATATGCAACATTGAGCTATGTAACAATTGGACTAAGACTCTCTGAGGAGGAGGCTCTGAAACTCTGAAGAGGCTCCCTCACTGAGAGGGAGGTTCTGAAACTCACAGAGGCTCTGAAACTCCCTGAGGAGGAGGCTCTGAAACTCCCTGAGGAGGAGGCTCTGACCCAATATACACTACTAGTAGGGAGCAGAGCAGAAGAACAAATTGTCTATACTGCATTGCATCACCTACCAAGCTCAAGACACATACAACAGAGCAGAACTTCTTTTTAAGTTCTACTCACCTTGACAATAACAGAGGTCCACAACATGGAGCCTGAAAATAACTCACGAAAGTCTCACAACCAATAGAAACGCGCCCAGTGACGTACTCTATGGCGGGGGGAATTCCGTGGCCCACCGCCCAATATGGCGTGGGACCAGGAAACTCCCTCCCCCCCTGTGACGCGCTGACCCAGCAACGTGACAGGAAGCCCGAAGGACAGGAGGTCCAACCCCCTGACCAATCAGAAAAAGTGGAGGGAGGGTTTATCAGTTCACCCTCTCATGACCCCTCACCCCTGATACGATGCAATGACAAAGCAGAGCCATGACACCAGTCATAGCGTGCTACACGAAGCGCATGTATACCTGTCAAGGTAACAGCTTCACATAGGCTCATGTGCGAACCTGCCACCTGAATTTTTACACCTTTCTCCTAAAGGAAGAAAAACACAGACCAAGAGAGGGCCAAGGGCCCTGGTACAAGAGCTTACACATGTAACTTCTGTAGGCCAACACCTAACCCAGTTGTGGATCTTAACGACACACACAACCCTCCATCACTACAAAAAAAGGCGAAAGTACACGCTCACTACCGTAAGAGGAACGCCGTTTTTCATAACGAGAGAAGACACAAGTCCTTGATTAAGTACTGGTCACAGGCCTTGCTAAGTCCACATGACAGCGACCAAAACATTTTCAGAAAGAAAATTGCCTCTCTAAGCAGGAGCACAACCCCAGCAGAAGCTGAGGGGTTACACCATATCCCAAAAAACAGTGAAACAACACACATATTGTAAACAAAATCATGTTTGAGGGGAGGGGGGGGGGGGGCCCAGGGGAAAACCGGGGAAAACCCACCCCTCACCACCTTACCCCTGATACGACTTGTTTGAACAGGTACAGCCCTGTTTATATGTGAAAAAACTTGCCACCTGTTTATTGTCATCACAAGCTGAGAGAGGGACTCATCCCTCGATCACATGCCACTATGCATAGCATTGCAGGGTAACCCAGCCAGTTGTGGGCTCAGCTACATTGTCTAACGTTACATGAACACACACAACCTCTCATCATACAACAAAAACCCAGTTCATTTTTACTCATGTAAAAAACAACGCTGTTTTCTAGGTAGAGAGAAAAGCACAAGCTTCGGCCAGTGGTACCCAAGCTATACCAGCGATCAAGACAATTCACACACAGCACATGTCGTATCTCCAAATGTAGTGAAGCAACATACGTTTTGGAAAAAACATTGTTATTAACAAATCATTCGGGAGGGGAAGGCAGGAAGAGTGGGGTAATGTCCAACGGACCCTTACCTGCACCAACGAACGCAGGACGAAAGACCGCAACAGGCTGGTCTCCACGTTGACGAAGGTCTCTCGCTGGCGGGGCAACTCGCTCCGGCGAGACGCCCCTCCTGCAGATGGTGCAGGCCCGACGACATCTTCTGTCAAAGATGACGTCGTAGTCAGAGTGCTAGGGCCTGCTATTCTCACGGCTAAAGTTTCAACGGTTGTAGCATAAGCTAACAGTCAACTCTAGGCTAACTGATAGCATCAAGCTAACGTTCCCAGCCGAGTAAACATACGGAGCTAACGTTGTAGCTAAACAGCTAACTGGCTAACAGGTAGCTCAACCCAGCTAAGAAGCAAGCTAAGCGGCTACCACTGAAAACTGCACAACGTGAGAACACAATACAGGCCCACACTTCAGACAGCCGCTGCCTTTTCCTCTTCTCATCCGAAGAGAAAAAAAGAAGACAACACGTCCCTCTTTAGAACGGTGTTTACCACAGCGGTGCCGGCACAAGTCCCTCTCGGACCATAGCCGACTTGAGCGTGGAGGTATTCTCATAATGAAACACCAAACTCACCTCCCTCGGGCCGGGTGATTTTCATCTTGAAAGCGGGGCCCGCGCAGAACCCTCTCCACGCCGCTAAGAGGCAGCAAAAAAGGGTACCAGCCTGGAGCCGGCTTTCGTAAGTTGTGCAGCCGTTCCCCCCACAACAACACACCTGGCGCTTGTGTGGCAAAACCATCACCCGCCCTAGAGAGGCCGCTAGGGATTAGCTCAGCGACGCGAGCCCCTAATACGAAAATGCTGGTGGAGGTCAGAATGATCATCATCTTCTAGACACTCCGGTAGCGAAGACATCATTGCTGTATTTCCTCGAAAAATTTTGAGAGAAAATAAAGATATGTCAACGCAGCTCCATCTCTTCAACGTAGCTCCTTTCCAACAATTACTTTACACTAAACTCAAGTGGTGTATACAGACACTTGCCGTGGTGAAAATAAGGAAGGAGCCGTTAGTATGGCCACACCCCTGCTTATGTAGAGGAGCGGATGGGGGTGTGGCCTGGCGAATAGGTGTGTAAAGGTGCATGTGGAGATTTATTCAGTGCATAGACTGATATATATACTGGATATATTCCAGTAGGACGCAGAGCGGTAGCTATACGATACTATAACACCAGGGTCAAGCATAGAATAGAGCTGGATCAAGGAGCTGATGGTGGATTTTAGGAGAACACAGCAGGGGACACACAAACCACTGTGGATAAACGGGGCTACCTAATATCAATGTGATTACCCTGTTTAAATAAAGGATATACAAAAGAAAATAAGTCTCAAGCACGTCTGCAAATCATGTTATTTCTCAAAACACAACTTAATGACTGAAACACTAGCTGGTTATGACATACAATTTGCGTAATTTCAATGGCTAAATCTGTCTACTGCTCAGTTGCTGAGAAAATAGTGAAAATATAGGCAAATATTCAAGCTGGACGGGTTCCAAACATCTGCGTATTTAGACCACTTTTACTGGGGCACGTGCCCCAGTATTGATCAGTTGTGCCCCAGTAAAAATGTCCCCAGAAAAATAAATTATTATAATATATTTTTTTACTTCGCTTTAAAATATTATAATAGTGAAATATTTTGCACTGCATTTATCTTGTTGAAATCCTCCAACAGGTTCTTTTTTGTAAGTCGACTGTTTTGCACACTCCTATGACAGCTAATACATGGTACATACCATGGTGCTCAGCTGTCAGCAGTCAGCTGGCCTCCCGCGCAGTTCCCATGTAATCACAGTGCCGCGGTTGCATTCTGTTAAAGCAAAGGAAATTCGGGCATTCCAGCCGTCGTAGACAGACAACTACGGGTTTGTGTGTCAGAAGGACCGTGCTGTGTGTACTTATGTTTAGAAAATGTAGTTTGCCGAACGTCAGGTGCAGTGTTGCGTTCCTCATATCAACACTGATTGCACGCACGCTAATGACGCCACGTGCACGCACGCTCCCGGACGCGTGCGCGCGCTCCTGTGCATGCGCATAAATGTTCCCTCGCACAGAATAAAGACAATGCCTAATTGCCTCTACGAATGGAATGTAACACATTTCATTCACAAGTTCTGTGTGAATGTATCTGAGAACGTATTTAACACACCCGACGACCGGCGCTATTGATATGCAAAGTAGCCCAGGTGGCGAGTTGGCGAGTGCAGCGCATTCCTGTGTGCATGCGAGTGCCGTGCGTGCACGCGCTTCTGCTCACAACTCATGAGGAACGCATCACTGGTCAGGTGTGAAACGCCATTTTGAGACGAGGCAGCCTTATCAGACAAAACCCTCCCATTCTCCATACAGATGGATGCATCTAACCTAACCCTAAAACCGAAATAAAGTTAAAAATTAAATAGTTACAAAATCTGCCCATTTTCGGCCAAAAACCGGCCAAACCCGGCAAAAAAAAGTCATGCGCGCTTTGCGCGCCCGCTTGGCATCCCTAGGTGCCCCCCTGTGCCCCAGTACAGTGCTTGGTCTAGATACGCCCCTGGTTCCAAACAGATACTCTTGACTGTCCAAACAGAAGTGGTCACATCTCGCTATGTTGAAAATCAACAACTGTAACTGGGTTTAAACTTTAAACACATTATAATATAAAAAGAAACAATAAACCACAGAATAACATTTGCAACACTTAACTATTTGACATCTTATAAAACAACTAGAACCACACATTCTTTTTTTAAAGATATGTTTTTAGGGCATTTGTGCTTTATTGGGGACAGGACAGTGAGAGACAGGAAATGAGGTAGAGAGAAGGGGGAGGACATGCAACAAATGGCCTGGGCCGGGTTCGAACCCAGGACGTTGCGATTACACGGTGTGCCACTAGAACCACACATTTCGCTGCAACCGCAAAGCACAGTGGGATGGAGGGAGCTCGGCTGAGCTCTTGAGACACGGAACACATTGCTAAGATTTATGTCCGACTATCACATGTCCTCACAACAGAAAGATAGGATTCAGGTTCAAAACGTGAGCGAAATGCCCCTTTAAATGCCAGCCATTCACATGCAGTTTGACACACACACACACACACACACACACACACACACACACACACACACACACACACACACACACACACACACACACACACACACACACACACACACACACACACACACACACACACACACACACACACACACACACACACACACACACACACACACACACACACACACACACACACACACACACACACAATCCATTTTAACAGAAAAAACGGAGTTCACATAAAACTGCGTTTTGGCTGCAAATGACCACATACACACTTGCACACACATTCATTTCTCAACACACACATGCACACCACACTAAGACATCCATAAAACATTCTCAAATCATTTTAGGGGATATGCATTAAATCAAGACAAGGTTATCCCAAGGTCAACATGTACAGTATCTACAGTTGGGAAGTTTTTTTTGTCCCAGGAGCGCAGGAAGGTTAATTAATTAATGATGCATAATAAATCAGCGGATGACAATCAGCCGGAACAGTGGGACGTCTCATATCAACGGAGGGACATCGGGGTCGTCCACGAAGCCTTCAGAAAAAGTGCTGTGCTCCGTGTCTGCGTCCAGTGTCCTAGACATCTCCAGTGGTCCTTTCTTGGTTCCGTCCTTGTGTTGTACAATGCCGGCCCAGTCGACGCCAGTGTGTTTGCTGGGGTCAACTTCCAACATCTCATGGCCGCTATCTTTCCTACAAAGTTGAAATGTACGAGATTAGCATTTTAATCACATCACATTGGCCTGTAAAATAATATAAAAACTGTTCACAGACTACAATTATTTTTATTATTACTATGACTATTTCTGTTATGGTCGTTTATGCCTGCACCCCCCCCCCCCCCCTTCCCCATGCTGCTATGACACCTGAATTTCCCCAAGGAGATTAATAAAGGAACACTTGACGTGACTAATAGCTGATTCACTGAATGTAATTCATATTAATATCTTTAGCAACACTCAGTCTCATGCCAATCACTGCTTCCATGACAACAGTATCAATGTTACTAGTTCTATTAGTTTATGTTCTGTGCATGAAGCCAGCCTCATGCACCATAATAATAATAATAATAATAATAATAATAATAATAATAATAATAATAATAATAATAATAATAATAATAATAATAATAATAATAATAATAATAATAATAATAATAATAATAAATTGTATTTGTAATGCACTTTGTATTTGTAACAAATCTCAAAGTGCTACATGAAAGGAGATAAACATAATACAATACAAATTTATAAATGCAGCTGAGCAGAAGGCCTGGTCGTCTTGTGTTTGGGTTTGAGTGTGTTTGAGTTTCCAGAGCGGAGGAGTGGGTGGAGGTCGGGGGAGCGATGAGTTCCTTTAGATAGGAGGGGGCGTTGCTGTGGATGCACTGATGGGTAATGAGGGAGACCTTGTATTCTATCCTGAAGGAGACGGGCAGCCAGTGTAGAGCATGGAGTATCGGTGCGATATGTTCATATTTCCGCACTCTCATCAGAATCCTAGCAGCACAGTTCTGTACCATGACAACAGTATCAGAATTCTGTACCAAATGAGATTACAACGATACACCAGCAAAAGTCTTTTCTATACCTTCAAGCTCTGTGGTGATTTATTCTGATGTTTGTGGGAAAAGCAACTCTAAAAAGAAATGTCCCACTTGCAAGTGAAAAAAGGGCCATTAAAACCAATTACTTTAAATATGACATTTTCTCTAGTGCTGATGACAGTTTTATTGCCGTGGTGGCTGGTGGCCCATTGGAGTCTCTCAATACATGGTGCTCAAAATTACTGGGAGGTGACAGTCACTAAATATACTACACTGGTTTAAAGGAACACAGCAACATTATGGGAAATGCGCTTACAGTCTTCTCCAGAATCAGATAAGAAGATCAATACCATTTTCCTCCCTGTGCGTTCAGTAGAAAGCTATCCAGCTGCAAGTAAGTTCAAATGAATGGAAGCCAGAGCATGTGAGGGGCGCGGAGCTCTTCGCTCTGGACGGCTTAGTTCCGCTCTCATTCGCTCATGTTGGCCCCCCCACAAGCCGCTCTACGCTTGCTCAGCTCTCATGTTCATTTGCGCATCAAGCGCTCCGGCCCGCTCAGCAGAATTGAGCATGATGTAAATTAGCTTGATTTGACCAAACTACAACAGTCTGCACCCCTGGGCCCCTTAACACTTGTTTGTATTGAGCCATATTGTACCCATTCTGCAATCTGTTAAATAATGTTTTCATCCATTCTACAGTCCATAACAGCCTGAAATCCTGAGGCTGAAAAATGATGGTTGGGTACTTGATTAGAAATATAAAACAATGCATTAAAAAAAAAAAAAAAAAAAACTTACAGATATCTTCAATAGACTCACAGGAATTGTGTAAAGTTGCCCAAATAGTGCTAGGAATAGCAATGCAGGTCCCCTTTAAAGATGGCAGATTTCTGTTTTGACTTAGCAGGATGTGGAGTGACTCGTTCACCCTTCTGATTGGTTGAAAATGGCCTTCATGTTTGAACTACATCGCCACCTATTGCTTTGGCATTGTACTACATGTATATTACATCAGTTTAAACCACTGTGTGATCGTGTGCACTGAGCGGGTGGGAGCGGCTCGGAGCGAAGGAGAGCTCTCGCTCCGGATCACTCTCACCCATTTTAAAGCCCACTCCGCGCTCACTTCAAAATCCACCCGCTCACATGCTCTGATGGAAGCTAATATGGACCAGCTAACCTAGCTGTTGGCTAAAAACACTCTCCTGGAGTTTTAACCTCTTAACATGCACAGGTCTTAATGACCAGTTTTGCACTCTCTGCACTTTGGCCTTGTTTAAGGTGATCCAATGCTTTTATGACAATGAACCAATACATTGCTTGAAAGCTAAGATTGTCACTGTTTGATTGACACCCTACTCAACGTATTAGGTGCTTGCAATCTCCGGGAATAAGACGAAACAACCAACAAGCGTCATTCTGAAAAAGTGACCACCTCCTGTTTCGCCTTCCGGTAATTGGTTCAATCACTTCTGACCGGTGAAAATTATTGGCCACTTTTGTAAGCTAGGCTTGTGGTCTGTATGTTGGCATGTTCCTTTAAAGATGCACTATGTAACTGAATCGATAAACTGTATTAAAATGCAACACTGTTTGAAGCTAGACATCTACTGTGCCTATACAGTAGTTAGTACATTACAGCTTCACAGGGATTAGAAGTACAGGGCCTACAATTTAGTTTTCCAAGACAAAGTAAATGGTGCATTTATATAGCGCTTTTATCCAAAGTGCTTTACAATTTGTTCCACACATTTTACCCATTCACTCACACATTCACAATTATGAATTGGTGACCCTGTGGCTGTGAGATGTAACTGCTCTGCGGTTCCAAGGAGAATAAGACGAACACACAATGCACAAACAAGGAGAGAATGGCAAGAAAAAAATGAATTTGTTCAAGCAGTTTTTACTTACGCCTTTTACATAGTTCTAATACACAATCCGTGTATTTCCTGTTTACAGGATTTCTTGCCACTAGTCATGACCAATCGGAAAGGCTTGTATGGGCAATTCCACTCTGGGTTTTCTGCATTGCTAACGGGTGGATTTTCTCTTGTTCAGCCCAAGCCTGTGATTTAGACTGCTACACACAAAATTACTTTTAAGCTTTGATGATGATGAAATGGCAAACGGTCCCATGTAGTGTGTACTTGGCAGTATATCTTGCACACCACAGACATAAAAATCCGTCTTAATTCCCTTTGGATGAGGTATGTGGTGAATATCTGATGAAAGCAAGAGTTCAATAGCGAATACACTGTTAACCATTCCTGGAGTGAACATCCATAAATTCATCTCCACAGGGGGATGATATTCCATTACGCCAGACACTGTTGCCATTAAGTCAGATTGATCCCCTTGCCTACCCACACGCCACACATCCATCCCGCAGAATGAGGTCATGTCATTCACCAATTAATCAATTAATATCACTTATATCAGAGGCCCCTCCAGCGGGAGAACTGGTTTAGTGGCTATGAGTTTAAATGGATCTCTGGGGGAGATCTCTTCTTTCTGGTGAAAACTCTGCAGACTCTTGAATAATCTGAGGTTGAACTATTATATGATAGATGAGTGGTTCTCAATGTGAGGTCCAGGGACCCCCCACAAGTCTTTGAGGGGGTTCCAGGTGGTCCCCAGGAAAATGTGGAATAGTTAAATGTCACTATTGCATTCACTAAAGGTTAGAGAATGCATACAGGGAGTGTGTTTCTCCACTGCTATCTCAGACAGCACAGACAGTTCTGGAAGTCTGGACTTAAAGGGGCACTTCACCAAAATAAAAACAATGCTGATTTATTTTGCACATAATCTCACACACATCCAAAGACTCTAAACAGTTTTGCACACATTAACACTTTGATTGCCAAAGGCTAAATTCATGATATACCATCCCTTGCCAGCTCTATTTGTCTATGGAAAAGTTCCCCTTCTTTGCAGGGCTATAACTTTTTAAATTCTATTGCTAAATTGCCATTATTAGGGCCCATTCAAGGTCCTATATGTATTGTTCATTGTGTAGCAACGTTAAAATTTTTTATTCACATATTCATAGTAAAATATGGTCTAAAGTATAAGTATGTTTTCATCTCTTTCTGCAGCTTTCTCCAGAACGTGATTTATAGCCCCAAATGCATTATATTGATGATGAAATACAGTTTGGTAGGAATCTGTGCGAGATAAAAAATTTCAATTGGACGTACTTCTAGAAGTTTCTACGTATCATCTGATGATGACCGGATGGGCGGGGGATCGTTTATAATTCCGTGGGCAGCGTTATATCATTCATCTAGTGTGGGTGATATGATCATCAGAGCAGTTTATATCGAACACGTTCAAAAATAACGCTGAATCTTACCGTATCTTCCTCGCGCCGTTGGACGATGAGCGTGGAACTGAAATATTCCTATTATGGGATGTAGAAATACGCGATCTATTTCCAGGTTGTATAATAGTATATACGTCCAGATCATGTTGTTTATCAAGTTATTGGCAACGGATCGCTATGTATTGTGTCGAGATCGAGTCCCGGGACTTATAGAGAGTGCCCGGAAGTAATATGGACGATCAGCACTTCAACCACATAACTTCCTGTTTGGCGCTTCTGCCGATCGGCCACCAGATGGCGCTCTTGAACCGCTAGAGGTTTGAGAGGAGCTCAGAACTGTGTGTGAAGGCTGCGGATCACAGATTGTGAAGGCTGCCGATCACAGATTTTTGAAATATTGATATTAAAGGCGAGTTACGGCGTCCTCGGCAACTTGAGCATGGCGGGGAAGGACGCCTAAACACGTTTTCGGCACTTAAAGTGTTAAGGTCATGTCCACACGTATCTGGATATTTAACTAAATGGATATTTTCAGGCCAAAAAATATCCTTGTCCACACAGCAGCGTTAAAAAAGAAAACTCCATCCAGACGTAAACGCAGAAACACATATACATTGCTCCAACAAGCATGCTGGCCCAGTAGGTGGCGATAAGCGATATCTCAAATACCATAGCGGTACCGAGCAGACAGGACTTTTAAGAAACGATAGGAATTGTCCATTGGTTCCCCCAGCCCACGTGACCATTCCTAGCATTTCCATTGGCTATAGTGACATACATAGATGATAAATAGATTATATGCAGGATTATATGCAGTCCAGAGAAAACAACCAATCTAGATATTTCATGATTCCATGCTTTACTTCCGCGCACTGCCATTGGGCGATGGAGAGATACAATGTCAATGTTGAGATCACAATCTCCCGATTCCGAAACAAAATAAGACGAGTCCTTATCACAAACTGTTCCAAAGATATTTAATGTTTTGTTTATCATGTCTAGTGTTGCGCCTGGCTTTAGAGGGTTAAAAGCCAAATTGCATTCAAAATTTTGTTAATAGACGCCAGACAGAAGAGTGTCTGCAGCTGATGCGCTCTGATGTTGCGGATAGTTGAGGATGTTGGCATCATGCAGGATCCCAGGTTGGCATCCCAGGATGACCTAACTTAACATTATTAGTTGAATAGTTGTTACTGTACAGGAATTACAGGAATCATTATGTGAGCTACGTGAATATAGCTTGCCCGTGGACACAAACCTTCATACGCATTAACAGCTCCATCTTTTAATACACTTATTTCATACAGTAATGTTAAATAAGATATTGAAAGATGAAGGATGAAGTTACAAAGGAAAAAGGGCAAAAGCACTTACTCTTTGACAATTCTACAGCGCACAATACAAAAAAGATCCAGGCGGAATTAAATATGCCTAGAAGTAGAAGGGTTTTAAAACCCTTCTAAAATGTAAAATCTGAGCAAAAAAAGCTGAATCCGCTTCAAGAAGACGCACTACATTAGGTATATAATAATTACAACAAGACGTTCATTAATTGCATTGTTCACATGTTTGGTGCCGTCAGTCATATATAAGTAAGGATACAGTTTGAATGACCTACTAAACTGGTATTGTCATTCCATACCACACTGCTCGTCTGCCATTTCAGCACCAGGCGCTGTCCACCGATGTTATTACCTTCATGTTAAGCAAGTGCTACGGGCCGCCTATTGCCATAGAACAACAGTTTGAGCATGGGTTGTGAGCTGTGATGTCATCGTTTATCTAGAGTATGTGTTTAACGTGGCTACACGGATCCACTGAAATGGACATTTTGAATAATCTTCACTTTAAAATGCGTTTTCGAAAATGTCGTTACGTGTGGATGAAAGGCCCAAATGGAAGAAAATGTGCGTTTTGCTAAATATCCAGATTCGTGTGGACATCACCTAAGATAAGATAATATAAGATAAGATATTCCTTTATTGATCCCCTTGGGGGAAATGCAGGCATCATAACAGCATGGGGGAGGGGGGATGGACGGTACAGGTAGAATACATGATACATAGAATTATAGTACAGTGGAGAAGTAAAATAAAAATAGAATACAAATAGGCAGTGTAGACAATATACAGTAATTTAGTTATTGAGAGTAAATTAGTTTGAATATGGCATTCAGTGATGTCATCAGGGACATTGAATGTTTGTGTTGTGTTAATTACAGCTCAATGACATAAGACGAGGTATTGCTACAGATGCAGCCATTAGGACTGTCTACTGTTCTACCGCGGTTTCGAGGGGGGTTGATTTTGAGGTTGATTGCTGTTCTGTTATATGCCACCAGGAGGCGCAAAGCCTGACAGAACTTTTCCCGATTTGCAGCGTTGATCGGATAGCCAGAGCGCTTCAGAAATAGGTCTGGAAATCCATAGCACACATGAGAAATATTTATATCAATGTCCCTGTCCCTTCAATCACTGGTGGCCATATTCAAACAAATTTACTCTCAATAACTGTCAAACTAAATGGATGTGTGCAAAACTGTTTTTGGATGTGTGTGAGATTATGTGAAAAATAAGTCAGCGTTGTTTTTTGGTGCCCCTTTAATCATATCTAACAATAGTCAATAGTCTTATTAAATAGAGTCTGCTGACTATATACTATGTAGTATACATAGTATATCTAGTATATGAAAAAGGTACAAATGTACTGTAGATGTTCCATGTGAAAGCCCGGCTAGGACCCACATTTAGAGACGTTCCAGTTATGCTATTATGTAAGAATTCCCTCATTGCTAAACAGTATTCAGTATTCATACCTGTTGATACCTCATTTTGAATCCTAGAATACAAATGCTACAAATTAATCTTTTAGACATTTACATTTTCTTTTCAAATAAATTTCAAGGCAAATCACGTCTCTACTTGATTAAATTCAGGCCTAATTAAATAAGCCAAAAAGAAGCAATTTGAAGCGTGAATCAACTGTACGAGGTTATGCTCAGAGATGTCACTTGCATAATAGTAATTCTCTACTGGGGTAAGAAACCATTTGCATTTGAATGAGCTACTGTGTCACTCTGTAAACATAAACACGGAGAAGCCGTTTCATATTTACTTACAAAAGTGTCTGGCTATCCCAGAGCGTCATCTCATCAGACGTAAAATATGCTCGATTAATAGGCCCGGACAAGATGACTGCCACTCAAAATTATAATAACTCAGAAATGCTTAATTTTGAGTCCACATAAAATACCTGCCTTTGGAACCTCAATCATTCAAATGTAATTTGTGATTCCCTCCAATCTGTCATTTGACATTTCGTTGTTAGTTGGCTTTGAAAAATAAATCAAAGGGGAAAATCGAATGAAACGCTATAGCGTGGGAGTTGTTTGATTCGCTGGATGGTCTGGTGGAAAGGGAGGGACTTCGTCTCTCTACAGCAGGGGGTTGTTTAGATTGGCTGGATAATTAGTATGATAAACACAGACGGACCGTGTTTAAATGCTAAACCAGTTACCCCTTCTAATGCACCCAAGATTACAGGGTGGAATGAGTCTAGTATAGAGTGGGCAATAACGCCAAAGAAAATGTAAATGAAAAGGTGGTGATTTAGTGTGATGAGAGCGGCTATTATAATTGAATCTCCCTATGCAGCTGTCGACGACAGCGGTGACAGTACGGCGAAGGAGGGCCAGTCGTTTGCCACTTCATTACACCTCGCAACGTGTTTATGGAGCATGGAAATGAGGAGGAGCGGGAAACAGAAGCATTTGTGGTCAACATCTGCACTTGCTGATATGATACGTCTTCCTTATGGTAAAATGACTGTGTTTTATATAGCACTTTATATACACTGTATTTTATCCAAAGGGCTTTCCAGACTAAACAAATGTGTGAAAAACCGTTTAGGGGTTTTGGATGTGTGTGAGATGATTATGTGCAAAATAAATCACCATTGCTTTTGGCGAAGTGCCCCTTTAAGTGTCTTGCTCAACTTCGACATGCTGCCAGGAGGAGCCGGAATCAAACCGGGAACCTTTCCGATTACCAGATGACAACTCTACCTCCTGAGCCGCTATCGCCCCACAGTGGTGGTCTGCGGAGACCTGGTGACTTGGGTTATGGCATTGCTAAAAGAGGAAATGGTGGCCTCATAAAAACAGATACCATCCATTTTATGATTGGGTTGTAATCGGAATAGGACTCTACATAACACAGCCTCCCAAAGCTCTGTTTAGCTTCAATGCCTGTTCAATAGGACTCAATATAACACAGCCTCCCAAAGCTCTGTTTAGCTTCAATGCCTGTTCAATAGGACTCAATATAACACAGCATCCCAAAGCTCTGTTTAGCTTCAATGCCTGTTCAATAGGACTCAATATAACACAGCCTCCCAAAGCTCTGTTTAGCTTCAATATCTGTTCAATAGGACTCTATATAACACAGCCTCCCAAAGCTCTGTTTAGCTTCAATATCTGTTCAATAGGACTCTATATAACACAGCCTCCCAAAGCTCTGTTTAGCTTCAATATCTGTTCAATATGACTCAATATAACACAGCCTCCCAAAGCTCTGTTTAGCTTCAATATCTGTTCAATATGACTCAATATAACACAGCATCCCAAAGCTCTGTTTAGCTTTAATACCTGTTTAATATTGTTTAATGAACTGTGCTGCTAGGATCCTGATGAGAGTGCGGAAATATGAACACATCGCACCGATACTCCATGCTCTACACTGGCTGCCCGTCTCCTTCAGGATAGAGTACAAGTTCTCCCTCCTTGCCCATCAGTGGATCCACAGCAACGCCCCCTCCTATCTAAAGGAACTCATCGCTCCCCCGACCTCCACCCGCTCCCTCCGCTCTGGAAACTCAAACACACTCAAACCCAAACACAAAATGAACCTCTGCACCATGGGCGACCGGGCCTTCTGCTCAGCTGCTCCTCGGCTGTGGAATGCCCTCCCCGACCATCTGAGAGCACCACAGTCCATTGACGCATTCAAAAGGGGACTAAAAACATTTATTGTTAACAAGGCATTTGCCTAAATGCACCTACTGATGCCTAGTGTGTTTTTACGTGATCTTTTCTTTTTTAGCTGTCTAAAGCTGACTTTGATTTGAATGTTTCTCTCATTTCATTGGTTTTATTAATTTACATTAAATAATACATTTTAATAATAGGACTCAGTATAACACAGCCTCCAAAAGCTCTGTTTAGCTTCAATACATGTTAAATAGGACTCAATATAACACAACATCCAAAAGCTCTGTTTAGCTTCAATACCTGTTCAATAGGACTCAATATAACACAGCATCCCAAAGCTCTGTTTAGCTTCAATGCCTGCTCATGGACCCAGAGGGGATTAGGTTTGGAGTGGATGTCAGCGAGAGGAGTCTGTTTTGTGCTTTTAGCATAATTAAATTTTAAGACAACAGAAGCATGGACTCCAGATGGGTCCATGTTCCTCTGATCTTAAAAGTTTCCTTTAACTGACAGCATTCTCATTTTAGGAGAGCTAAGTGAGACATCTAGTAAAGTCATTATGAAGGCTTGGGGAAGGAGGGGGGGGGGGTTAACAACAACTCGGATCACAGTCCATGTTTAGCTCCCAGCACTCTCCTTGCCAAGGGACAGGTACACCTAAGCGTCAGCACTCCTACATGAGAGAGATGGATGGAGCCATTAGCTTGAGTCTCTTCTAATAAGGCACGTCCTAGTTAGGGTGTTGAAAACAGCTCCCAGTAGTATGTCACCCCCCCTGGCCAACATAGCTCAGAGGGGTAATGAGGTCTTCTCCAAATTGTCACCGGAGGAGCCATTCACCTTATTATCAGAATGAAGGAAATATTGAAATATTATAATGAGAGGAATTCGAGGGCCAAGACTGATGGTTTGCAGATGGTGCACTATTGATTAAACCATTGGTTTGAAGTGTGTGATTGGACCAGTGTGTCAGGGTCTAGATTTATGGAGGTCAGGGGTCAGAGGATGTAAATAAACACTGAAGATGTAAATAAAGACCCTGGCTATGGAGGGATACTGTGACCAGGTGTATAACCAGAGTTATATACTCGTACTGGCATCGCGTCCCGCTCTTACGCCATACCGAGATATACCTCATCTCATGTACCTAGTGTACTCCATCAACGAATAAAAAACAAATACACCCAGCACCTGCCAGGCCCCGCCCTAGTGACGTACTATATAGTACTAGGCGTGGTCACCACTCACTCTTCCTCTATTTTCGTTTCCATCATAGCGGATGCGTGCACCCTATGCAACTAGTTGTCATGAAAAGTTTAGAGAAATTGCGTAATATTGAGTGCTTACCGGAGATTTGCTTACCCCTGGAATCTTCGGGCATGTTCCAACGACACGTCGGGTCTATTCTGATGTTTCCTCGTCTTGTGGCAGCAGATCGAGGGACAGCGTGCAAGGTTTGGCTATCGAGCCGGCTCGTACACAGGTAGGCCCTGTGTCATCAGGCATTGATGCTAGTGTTAGTAATGCTGGTTGTTTTGTTACACAACCGAGTTGTGTGTCTGCGCCAGGGGCGGGATGTTTTGGTGAACGTTCCCCTGAAGTGGACGGTTTCCAAGCGATCCTGGAGTGCGCTGCTAACACTAATGCTAATGCTAACGCTAATGCTGAAATGCTGGGTCACTGTTCTAATGTTCCCCGCCGTGGGATGTTGCCGCTTTTCCCTCCTCTTAACCGGTTCATTGATGAAGGTCAGTCGGTAGATAATGTGGGGGATTTTGCTGAGTCCTATTTACCCTTTTTACGGGTGAATGGGTTGACAACAGGGTGCAGGGCGGGTGTGCCGTGGCTAAGTAGCCAGGTAGCATCGATCCTGTGCCCCGGCGGGGTTGGACGGTGTCCCACCCGGAAGCCGACGCTTGAGAGTGAGTCGGCCCGGCGGGTGGCAGTGTGGACTGATGAGAGCTATACTGCTGCAGGATGGAATTTAGCGGCGGCCAGTGTTGTGGCTCAGCTGACTGTTTTTCTGTCCACATTAGCGTCGGGTAGTGGGGCTACAGGACCAGCCGACGCTGAAAACATTTTGCATGTTTTTGGTGTTATAGAGATCTTGACTCAGTCGCAAGCTATAACTGCGGGGAGGATTAGGATGCTATCAACGCTTGTTAATAGGCATTTCTGGTTGGAGCAATCTCCTCTTGGGGAAGAAGAAAGGTTTTCTTTCCTCACGGCTCCTTTTTCCACAGAGGGACTCTTTGGTCGTTCTGCGGAGACGCAGGCGGTTGTTGATCTAGGTCCCACACCACCTCATGCAGCCAGAGGTTGGAGCACGGCCTCGTCAGCGACTGTGGCGAGGCCCTCGACAGACGGCCATGTTTCCCCCGCCAGTGGTACCCTGGGCGGAGTCAACAGGGGTCCACAAGGCCGACAGCCTTGGCGGCCGAGGGATCGGCCATGTTGGATGTACTCGGCTTGGAAGATACAAGCCGTCGTCATTCTGCCACGAACAGCCCGCTCCCCGATCACTCCTCTCCCCGTCACCAACGGAAGAGGGGCTCTGATCGTTTTCCTTTGGCTGCGGGCCGCGAACCTTCTTTGAAGCGCATGCGGACCCACGTTTCGCTTCTCATGGGGACAGGGGCTGACACCCAGTTGATGGCTGAGCCTGGGTCTGTCCGTGAGAATGTTGTGCTGTCACGTGGCTCCCGCGCCACACGTTGTGTGATTGGTGAGCCTGGTGTTACGGCTGCCACTATTTACAGTGGTCAGCAGGGGGACTCGAGGCCTCTTCGTATGAATGCTCAGCACGGGTTACCCCGACCTCGCCTTCGCCAGGCGGGGTATCAGGTTGATGCCTCCCACTCCCGCGAGATCGGCAGTGGTCTGCAAAGAAGAGGCGCGCGTGATTTGGGTGGTAGCAATATCACTGCAGGGCTACGGTGTGTAGGAACCCATGGGGTCCTCACGACTTGCATGTCTAGCTGTAGAACAACTCCTCAGCATGCGCTAGAGGGGTGTTCAGGGGGGGAGCGTGTGTCAACCAGTTTGATGCCAGCTTCTCCCGTATCAAACCGGCCCTTTCTGTCGGGGACCCCCCTTGGGTGCGACCGCCCTGTCCGCTTTGGCGGGTTCAGAGGCTACGCACAGCGGGAGGGACCGGGCCACCTATCTACTGTTCCTTGCGGCCCAGCGTCAGTTGACGGCGGGTGCGCTCTGGGATTATTATCACATATGGCGACAATAATGCTGTTTGGTGGGGTGGATGGAGAGAACATTGAGGCTGGGGCTTGTTTTGCAGTTCGCACAACCCCACCCTCCGTTCTCAGGTTTGGTGCAGACCCTATTATCAGGGTCAGCAGCAGTGACAGCTCTGGCCGACGAGATCCAATCTCTGTTGGCGAAGCAGGCCGTAGTCGTGGTCCCGAGAGAGGACGCGATGTCAGGCATCTACTCCAGTTATTTTCTGGTGCCCAAAAAAACGGGAGGGGTCAGACCTATACTGGATC
This sequence comes from Notolepis coatsorum, assembly GCF_963971535.1. Lineage (NCBI taxonomy): Eukaryota > Metazoa > Chordata > Actinopteri > Aulopiformes > Paralepididae > Notolepis > Notolepis coatsorum. The sequence goes on along the minus strand of NC_140177.1, from coordinate 116,350,385 downwards.
TGTCCGCGTTCAATCATCTGATTGTGGCGAGACCATTCAGAATGTTGACCGTCAAACATCTGCTACTTGCTGTCAGAGTGGGAGACTGGTTCACCTCCATAGACCTGAAGGATGCGTATTTTCACATCCCGATTTTCCCTCCTCACAGGAAGTTCCTACGGTTCCTGTTTCAGGGCGTAGCGTACGAATACCAGAGGTTGCCGTTCGGCTATTCTCTGGCTCCCCGCACATTCACCAAGTGCGTAGAGACTGCGCTGGAGCCTCTACGTCGTCAGGGAATACGAATTCTATTCTATCTCAACGACATTCTGCTCCTCAGCCGGTCGGAGGTCGCCAGGTCTCATACCAGGCTGGTGGTGGAATTCCTCACCAAGCTGGGTTTTGCTGTGAACTGGAAGAAGAGTACGCCTCTTCCCAGTCAACAGGTGGAGTACTTGGGCTTGACATTGAGGTCAAGGCCCATGATTGTAACCCTCTCGGAGCAACGGAGGGTGTCTATCCTCCACGCGCTCTGGGGTTTCCGTCCTGGAAGGACGGTTGCGGCGCTGCAAGTAATGCGCCTGCTCGGTATGATGGCATCTGCTCACGCGGTGGTCCCTCTTGGCCTCCTCTTCATGAGGAGGATACAGAGGTGGTTCTCCAGTATGAGAATAGACTCGGTGAGGGACAAATGTAAACGGTTGACGGTTCCTTTGTCGATATGGGGGGATCTCGCCCATTGGAGGAGGCCTGGTATCCTCACCAATGGGGTCCCCATGGGCAGCAGGCGCTCACACGTCACGGTCTTCACCGACGCTTCCCTCACGGGTTGGGGAGGGACGTGTCGGACCAACGCAGTGGGGGGCAGCTGGACGATCCATGCTGCCCGGTCTACCCTGCACATCAATGTGTTGGAATTGAGGGCGGTCCTCCTGGTCCTCAGATGGTTCGCCCACCTGGTGGTAGGCGAGCACGTTCTGGTCAGAACGGACAGTATGACGGCAGCGGCGTATATCAACAGGCAGGGTGGAACACGATCCATCCGCCTGCACCGGGCGGCGGTCGAACTCTGGCTATGGGCAGCTCTAAACAGGCTGCGCAGTCTGAAGGTGCTCCACATCCCTGGCAAGGAGAATGTGGGCGCGGATATGATGTCTCTGGGCGGTCCTCGTTCCGGCGAGTGGGAACTGCGCCAGGACAGTCAGGCAGATCTGGGATCGCTTCGGGGAAGCTTCAGTGGATCTGTTTGCGAGCAGACAATCTCACAAGTGCCCCTTGTGGTTCTCGGTCAGTCGGGAAGACCATCCCCCCTTGGGGGTGGATGCCTTCTCAATGTTTCCATGGCCGCCCGGCCTTCTGTACGCCTTTCCCCCTACACATCTGTTGAGTCAGTTGTTGGAGCGGATATGGAGGGAGAGCAGGACCGTGATCCTGGTCGCGCCGGACCGGGGCACAGCGGTGTGGTTCCCGGTCCTGATCCAGCTACTGGTAGCCCCGCCGTGGCCTATTCCTTGGTCGGCGAGGGCCCTCTCTCAAGCACACGGGTCGCTGTTTCAGCCCCCGGTGATATGCCAACCCCTGATGGTTTGGCTGGTGAGAGGGTAAGTCTGGAGAGGATGGACCCTTCTGTGGTTGATACCATCCGGAATGCGCATGCTCCCTCCACTGTCGCTTTACGCGGGTAGGTGGCGTATGTTCCAAGAGTGGTGTAAGGCGGGGGGCAGGGACCCGGTGTCCTGCCCCCTGGATGCTGTCCTTTTTCTCTCCTTGATAGACTGTCGGCCTCGACGGTGAGGGTATATGCAGCAGCTATATCCTCTTATCATGAGGGATTTGAGGGTGTTGTTTTGTTCAGCCACCCTCTTGTGAGGCGTTTCCTGCTTGGCGCTCGACGCATTAAGCCGGTAAAACGCTCTTTGGCTCCGAGCTGGGATCTTCAATTGGTCCTCGGTCGGTTGTCCTTGGCCCCGTTTGAACCTCTTGAGCAAGCGCCGTTGGAACAGCTGTCGTTCAAGACCGCGTTTCTTGCTGGCCGTCACCTCCGCTAAACGCGTGGGTGAGCTTTGTGCTCTCTCGGTACGGCCAGAGTGCCTGTCTTTTCGTTCCGATTGCGGTGCCACTCTGCGGCCTAATCCTGCCTTCGTGCCTAAAAATATCCGGAGTTCTTTCCGCTCCAGGGATATTATAGTTCAGGCGTTTCATCCGCCTCCTCGCGCTAGTGAGTTGGAGGCGGGCCTTCACCCGTCATGTCCGGTCCGGGCTTTGGGGGTTTACCTCAGCCGTACTCAGGGCCTCAGGGCTACCGATCAGCTCTTTGTCTGTTACGGTGGCTCTCGTGCTGGTAAGGCACTGTCGAAACAGCGCCTGTCCCATTGGTTGTGCGAGGGCATTGCCCTTTGCTACACGTTGGCCGGGCTGGCTCCCCCTGGGGGCGTCAGGGCGCACTCCACTCGTGGGGTGGCGGCCTCTGCCGCTCTACTGGGTGGGGCCTCGGTGGAGGACATCTGTGCTGCGGCTTCGTGGTCCTCACCGGGTCCCTTCGTAAGGTTTTACCTCATGGACATGACCGGGGGTTCTGTCTCCCAGGCGGTTCTGAGGTCTGTGACCTCTCCTGCTTCCCGTCCTTTTGTGGGGTAGCAAGAGTGTGTGGGCGTGGGCCACAATGTGTTGTGTCACACGTGGTTCCGCCTGTGCTGGGCGTTCAAGAGGTTCTAGTTCCCTCTTGTTCGCACTCGGGTGGAGTTGACTGCCGCCCCCTCTTCATTAGGAAGAGTGGGGTGACGGGACTCCCCTCCCCCCTGATGTGGGCTTACGGGTCCTCAGGGGGTGCATTTGTCGGGCCTCGCGTCCGCTCTACCCCATATATCGGTATGGCGTAAGAGCGGGACGCGATGCCAGTATGAGTATATAACGATGGGTTATATAACCTAGTTATATGAGTACTGGCTAAGCGTCCCGCTCTTAGCGTGCCCCGAGTTCCCTTTTCTTTGGAAACGATTTTCCGAGGAAGAGTGAGTGGTGACCACGCCTAGTACTATATAGTACGTCACTAGGGCGGGGCCTGGCAGGTGCTGGGTGTATTTGTTTTTTATTCGTTGATGGAGTACACTAGGTACATGAGATGAGGTATATCTCGGTATGGCGTAAGAGCGGGACGCTTAGCCAGTACTCATATAACTCGGTATGTGTGCACCGTTATGTCTTAATTGTCAGCCCGATCTCGCTTAAAATATGTAAATAAAGGACTAATTGACCACAGGAAGAAAGGTAGGCTACATAATAATTTATTCAATATGTTAACAGCAGTGGGCGCACATTTAGTGCTTGAATGCCCACCATCCGCTTCAATGTTAACGTTAATATCGCCTATCTATGTTTTAAATTATGGCTATGTGTCTAATCTGCCCGTCGCATTATCAATGACTCATTTCCAGTCAACATTGTCGAAGCGGATTGTTTTTTTATTGGTTCATTTCCGTTTTATAGCATTTTGAAAAGCCCTCGTTTTCACGGAAAAAAGAAGAGATTCCATGATAATCGCCCTGTACTGTAATATTCTAGAACGTTGTCATTTTTCGGCTTATTTATGAATAGTTTTCAAATAAACGCTAGATTATCGATAGTATATGTGTACGTGTGCACGCTGGTGCCGCGCGCTGAAAATCGACTCTCAGTTCCTGATCGCTCTTACAGTCAAACAGCCATATCACATTATAGGGGAAAAGCTTATAGCTCCGTGAAAACGGGTCTGATTATCCTAAGACTGGTAAAATAGATTCCTTACCTGAGATCAGATGGTATCCAAATGGATTATTCCAATTCCTGATAGCCATTCCAAAAATCGATCATTTTATTGATCCCACGCGTATACTGTAAAACACAGTAACCACGCTGTGCTGAGGGTCCAGCATGAAGCTGATCGGCTCCGGTTACATGCGTGAGAAGTAAAATGTGGAGTCCAGGTTATTTTTTCTCATGCATTTTCATTGAGTCCAATCCAAAAGGGTGAATTACAATCTGGGAGACGATAGGGGGTGCTTTTTTCACATCTGAGCGCCTGGGGTGGCTGATTTACCAACGGTAGACTCGGTTGATGAAATATGAATTCAGATCGGTAATAAAAAAAAATATGAGAAAAAACGAATATTCTCGTTATGGGCATTCAACCCCGCGGGGGGTAAACCCGAGAATATTCGTTATGGGCATTCAAAGTGTTAAGGAAAAATAATATGAGAATAAGTAGTTTACATCTCTTTGGGCAGAGATGTTTGACAGTGGAATGTCGTCCCGACTCTCTGCATAGGAGTGTGCTGTAGTGAAGCCTGACAGCTTGATATCACTTAAAATATGTAAATAACGTACTAATCAACCACAGGTAAAAGGGTACATAATGTATTAGGTACGTTATGTTATAGCCAGAAGTAATATATTTATGTATTGTATTGTAGCGTTAGTCAGCTCAATATAATCAAATACTAAAATAGCTAAACAAATCACAGTTCAATAATGACTTATAAAATCAATCAATTAGACAAAAGACAGCAAAACAGATCCATCACATAACCATCAGTAATGTCAATCAATCAACCAGATTGAACATTCCGATTAAATCAAATTAAACAAAACTGCAAAAACAGCAATAAGCAAAACTAGAATTGTCCAGATTGTGTGTTCAGTGAGTGTGGGGTAGCATGCTGAAGTGGTGGCTGAGGAGAGCTTGGAGATTGTTTGTAGGGGAAGCCAGGAGAACAGGGACACTGGGAGAACAGAGACACTGGGAGAACAGAGACACTGGGAGAACAGAGACACTGGGAGAACAGGGACACTGGGAGAACAGGGACACTGGGAGAACAGGGACACTGGGAGAACAGGGACACTGGGAGAACAGAGACACTGGGAGAACAGAGACACTGGGAGAACAAACACTGGGAGAACAGGGACACTGGGAGAACAGGGACACTGGGAGAACAGGAACACTGGGAGAACAGGGACACTGGGAGAACAGAGACACTGGGAGAACAGAGACACTGGGAGAACAGGGACACTGGGAGAACAGGGACACTGGGAGAACAGGGACACTGGGAGAACAGAGATACTGGGAGAACAGAGACACTGGGAGAACAGGGACACTGGGAGAACAGGGACACTGGGAGAACAGGGACACTGGGAGAACAGAGACACTGGGAGAACAGACACTGGGAGAACAGGGACACTGGGAGAACAGGGACACTGGGAGAACAGAGACACTGGGAGAACAGACACTGGGAGAACAGGGACACTGGGAGAACAGGGACACTGGGAGAACAGGGATACTGGGAGAACTGGAGATCTGGAGTGATTCAGGTGGTTGTCAAGGTGCAATGTGGTCAAGTCCGGGATATTTGAATGTTTGAAGACAGGAGACAGTTCAGTGAAGTACTGATTATTTAAGAATTAACTGAATTTTGAACCTTCCAGAATCAGCTTGGCAGCACTATGGTGTCTTCTCTTCAGCGGTTATGCAGGGATCTCTGATCGGCCATATCACGTGCCACTGGATCCTTTGAGAACTCTGTGACCAATTCCTCCAAACAGACTGCTTTCTTTGTTTCCTAAATAAAAATGTTGTCTCTGTGTCTTTCTCTCACTCCCCATTTATCTCTTGCTCTGCTCTCAATCATCTCAGCTGAGGCCCTATATGGTATTTTTTTTATCTACTTTTTCTCCCCCTTTTTCTGTATTTTTCTCCCGTCCCAATTTAGTAGTTATGCCAATTCCCTTCCCTCCCTTCCTGGTCGTTGCGCACATTTGCCCCCCACTTGCCGGTCTAGGGAGGGTTGAAGACGATCACATGTCTCCTCCGATACATGCGGAGTCAGCCAGCCGCTTCTTTTCACCTGACAGCGAGGACTCTCATTGGGTGAGTGTAACGCGTGCGAGGATCACACTACCTCACCCAGATCCCTTCCTCGCTGAGCAGGCGCCCCGACCAACCTGTAGGAGTCGCTGTTTACAACGACCAGGATACACACTCCGCCGGCTTCCCACCCGCTAATACTGCCAATTGGTTAGTATGGACGACCGACCAAGCCGGAGGTACCGCTGACAGCTGGATTCGATACCAGTGTCTCTGCGGTGGTAGGCAGACACTTAGTCCGCTGCGCTACCCAGCCGCGGCCCTATATGGTCTTAAAGGGGCAGTACCAATAGGCCACTCTCCTACAGTATTGGAAATGTAACATGTGTACGTACAGTATTACAAATGAGTACATATCACATATTAAAAAATGACTTTTTACGTTTTCAGATAACTTTAAAGTTCCCCTGCTGGGGATCGAACCCTAACCTTAACCCGAACTTCATGTCTTAACCATAACCATGAAGTGAATGTTTTTTTTAATTTATTTTAAAAAAAAATTATTATCTTTTTCCCCCCTCCTTTTTCCGATTTTTTCTCCCATCCCACTGTTAGTCGTTATGCCAATTCCCAACCCCCTTCCTGGTTGTTGCGCACTCCCCCCTACTGTTGGTCCGGGAGGCCGGAGACTGTCACATGCTTTCCTCCGACGCATGTGCAGCCAGCCGGCAGCCAGCCGGCAGCCAGCCTGGCAGCGCAGATTCTCACCGGGAGAGTGTAACGTGTGGAAGGTCACACTACCTCCCTCCAGATCCTACCCTCGCTGTGCAGGCACCCCGACCGAACTGTAGGGGTCGCTGTCCACAACGCCCAGGACCCACCCATCAGCTTTCCCACCCCTAACACTGCCAAGTGTTAGTATGAACGACCAGCCAAGCTGATAGCAACGCATGAAGTGAATGTTAAAACTAACCTTACAGGTAACTCTTAACACATCTTGCGCCATTCACGTCGTACGACGGGTTTCAAGTTCATGCAAATTCTGCCAATAACGGCGTACGACGTGTTTCAAGTTCATATTTCATATTTTCGTCATGGTATTCATATTTCACTCACGGAGCCTCGTCATATGCTGCGGGAGCCATCACAACTCTGCAACGCTTCAATACTGCCACCTGGTGGCTGATCGGTGAGTTGCAACCGGAAGTGGATCTCTTGTGATACTGGTGCGTCTCCCTATTCCGTCCGGCCACTCGTTTATCGTCCCTGGACTCAAGACACACACGTGGATATGAATCTTTGCCATAACTCAATAATCTTTGGGCGTATATTAGTATTATACAAACCGGAACTGGATCGCATCGATCCACATCACATAACTGGGATCGGTTTGCTCCACTCTCACCGCTCAATGCTACGAGGAAGCTGCCGTGAGTTTCAGCGTTTTTCTTTATCATTTTCGATACAAACTGCTCTGATCTATATATCACCCATACTACATAAATCATTTAACGTCGGTCACGGAATTATAAACGCCCCCCCCCCCCCTCCGTTCACCCGCGGATGATCAGTCATAACGCTTAGGACCATGTACAGTTGAAATTTTTTATATAACGTTGATAGGTATCAAACGGCATTTGATAATCTAATATATGCATTTATGTCTATATCTCACGTTCTAGGAAATACTGCAGAAAACGATAAAAACATATTTATACTCTAGACGGTATTTTCGTATGAATGTGTGAATGAAAAAGTAAAACGTTCCTACATCCTGAACGATAGCTAATCGATGTTGAATGGGCCATAGTAATGTGGTGAGACCGCAATGATTGTTTGATCAACTCCTGGTTGTGGCATTTTTTGGGCTTTTGCAGATACATACAATATATTACTCATGGCTATAACATTATGTACCTTTTTTCCTGTGGTCGATTAGTACTTTATTTACATTTTCTGTACATGTTCCGATTGTAATTGTAGCCGTTTTGAGGGTCCTTGTGGTCTTGGCTATTTCATGATTATATGATTATATAATATGATTTCATACCTAGGGCTGCAAATTACTTTAACATGATGACGCTGCTTTATAACCACATCTTCTGATAATGCCTGGTTATTGTCTTAACTCCCTGTGACCTAGCGTGTTTTCGATAATGCTTGATTAGAATTCATTTATAATTCATACATTTGGCTTGCCTTGTGCCATCAAGCAAAGCAATTTCAAATGCTATCATGGCCCTGGCCCCCTAGGTCCATTGCCATCTCAGGGAAGGAGCTGAAATGTTTGATCTGTGGGTAAGCCACAGGGTCAAAGGTTACATCTAATCAGGTTCGAACAACGCAATAACTCAAGAGCCCGGCAGCACTGCTTACCCGTCACCTTGCCTCAGTGCAGATGGCGCTTAGCATTTTGATCAGATGTTTAATTTGAGCACACGGTATTACAGTGAGTGGATGGGGCCGGCTGAAGGACAAGCAGTGGACCACTGGTCGTAAAATGGAAACGGTGGGAGGCAGTTCAAGAGCAGACGGGTGACACATGCACACCTCGGGGCAAAAGGGAGCAGAACCACAGCCTGACAGCTACAGCTAGCTAGAGGGTTCCACTCAGCCGAGTAGCTTTTCTGTACATTTAGCTTAGAAGCCAGGCATCTCACTCATGTACAGCGTCACGGTGGTGCGGCAGCTGACTGATAACTCACCGTCAGCCGTGATAACTTGTGTGAGGTCTCCATTGAGGTTATGGTAAAGGTTATGGTAAGCTACACCAGAGACAATCTAAAATACGTTTATGGACAGGGAGCCGTAACCTCTCAATTCCCAATGCAACCAGAATGTGGTCTTAAAACAACACTTGAGGGATACTTTCCAACCTCACCGAGTGTAGCTCCCTGCTCTAGGTTATCTGTGCCCAGTGCCGACACGGCAGACGGGATGATTCACTCTGTGTGATTAGTACACAGCGGGTATGTGGAAGCGGAGACGAGAGGGACTTGAAGAGCCACGAGGCGCTTCAACCGATTTCAATTCAAGGCCAACTGCATGTTTAACATCCAAATCAGACACACTCATGCATTGAAAATGACCTAAAACTACAGTTACTTACTGTGTAACTATAGTTACGCTTAGGTTGGGCTTTGTCATTTACCATGGTAGCTATCACTTCATCATAGGCTTGCTTTTCCTTGGTTCCTGTTTTTAATCTCCTTCATACACCACGCTGAATTATCCCTGCACAACCTGGCAACTCAAGAGTGAAAGTAGAACCCCTCAGACTGACAAAGCTCCCAACATTTGAGAAATATTTCTGAAAATGTCTGGTGTGAAATATTCCCATGCCATGATACGCATGTAGTTGGCTATATGGCAGATCTCCCTCTCCCCTCTTTGCAGTTGATTCGCAGTTGTGATGTGAAGTTAGTTGACAAATTAAGTTTTATTTGACAGTTAATATTTTATTATTGCCCATTTAATGTTTTATGATATTTATTGTGAGCTATGAACATGTCAATGTATTGTTTTTCCTATTAGTCTGCAGTGTTGCGGTAGGACTATACAGTAGATTAGATTAGATTCAAATGCATTGTTATTGCACAGTACAAAAATTATTTGCCATCTAACCAGAGTGAAAATAACACTATGTAACAGTAAAGTGCATTAACAATGTACAAGTGATTAAATGTGATATATACAGTATAACAAGCTACTGAGTAATATATGCTAAACTGAATGATGTACAGTATAATTATGTACAGTGATACAGGTATAAATATACTACGGTAGCAAGCTATACTAGCCAGTGGTATAACTAGTAAGAGTAGGTATGGGATATATACAGATATGGACACAATATATACAGGTATGTATACAGGTATGTGAACAGGGATATATGCAAATATATCCAATAGTTGTATATGGTACATACAGTATAATAGTATTATTGTAATTGGCTATCAAACAGGTATGTAAACACTATTTGTGTGTATATATACATATACACCGGTATGGACCTGTCTCAAACCCTGCCCTCTTTTCTTGATCCTCCAATCACAACTGTCGCTTACCTCGGACAAACCAAGTTTGTCCGAGGTAAGCGACAGTTGTGATTGGAGGATCAAGAAAAGAGGGCAGGGTTTGAGATAGGTCCATTTAGTCAAGTTTGAAGCTCCAGAATGTTGTTAGATGCTGTATTTACCTTGTATTGTCTTCAGGCTTGTTGCTGCGTTGAGATACTGTAGCAGGAGGCCGGCTGGTCTTCTTCACTTTGATTTCACCTCCAGCCTAAAATAAGTGAGCAGGGAAGAACAACAGCAGGAGCAAAACCATGTGTGAACTGGACTTGTTTACTGGCCTGCTGTGGTGCAGGATATATGACAGGCCATATGCAGACTAAATGAATGGATGGATGAATGAACGAATTAATGATTTTATTTCGGTCTTCTTTTACAAAGCAATGTACAGTAGTAGGACAATTGTAAAAAAAAAAAAAAAAAAAAAAAAAAAAAAAAAAAAAGGTGTAGGCTGAAGCCAAGGCTTATATTGCCTACCCTTTTTACATTACATATTATTAAACAAAAAACATAATTCAGTACATAATTTTGCAAAAACAAAACAAAAGGTTACGAAAGTTTCATAGTTTTAGTGTACAGTTTATACAGTAATATACAAAACGTGTACTTTTTTGGTCACGATTTTAATAGTTATGTTATAATAAAATATAATTAGGATTATAATAAGGTTTTATATTTATGTATGACCTTATATTTGAATAATTGTATCGAACTACACATTTTTTATTCGTTGTCAGTTATTCCATAGTTTTACCAGTTGATTATAGGCTGAAGTATGACTCCACCTCCAAATACATTATATATTATATTATTATAATTATTACCATCATCTACTTAGGGATACATACTTTTTTGTTTTGTTTTCTTACTTACCACTATCAGTGCCGACCTTGTTTACCTTTTTACCCTGTTGAATGCCATCATCCACTTCAATGTTATAGCGTTAAAAACGCCTAACCTATGTTTTAAATTTAAATGTGTCTAATCTGCCCGTCGCTTATCAATGACTTGTTTGCAGTCAACATTGTCGAAACGGATTGTTTTTTTTTTTAATCGGTTCATATCCTTTTTATAGCATTTCAAAAAGCTATCGTTCTCTCGAAGATTTTCGGAAAATTGAAAGATTCCCCCATAAACGGCATTTATTGGAATATTCTCGAATACACTAGACACGTTGTCATTTGTCTGCCTATTTATGAATAGTTTTCAAATAAACGCTCGATTATCGATAGTATATGTGTACTTATGCACGCTATAGAGGCGGGCTGAAAAATCTATTCTCTCATTTCCTCAAGATCACACACACACACACACAGGGACACACTGTTATCTCAGTGAATACAGCTCCGATTACCCCAAGACTGGTAACAGACTCCTTACCTTAGATCAGATGTTCTCCAAAAAGATTATTCCAATTCCTGATCGCCATTCCAAATATCGATCGCGTCTATTGATTGATTATTGGCTGCTGTAAATATATATTCCAGGCTGCTTTCCGTCTCGCGATCAGATCCCTCATCATCAGATCCATCGCCAGCATAATGGAGCCAGTTGGCTCCACCTCTACAGATCCCACAGGGATCTCTCAGTCTAATCGACTGACCTGCAGTTACACAGGGATAGACGATAGGGGGCGCTTTTTTCGCATCTGAGCTCCTGGAGGGGCTGCTGTACCAACGGGAGACTTGGTTGATGAAATATGAATTCGGATCGCTAATAAAAAAAATCAAGCGACATTTCTCATCGTCGGCACTCAATGGGGGGTCTGATAAAACGAGAATAGTAGTCGTCGGCATTCAAAGTGTTAATGATGATCTTGTATCTTCGTTTGGGAAATATTTGTAATATAATTTTTGGAAAGTTGTGCTTCGATCAGCGATTTTATTTTTTTAAACATTAAAATCAACACAAGAGCACAGTGTGAGTGCTATTGCCGCCGGTAGAATGGAGCTGGGAAAACCTTGCTCCACCTGTATTCATCTTAGATGCCATCTCTCCCAGATTACAGTCAGCCTTTATCTGATTCCAAGTTGAATGAGTAAGTAAGTTTGATAAGCTTGCCTGGTAGAAAAGATGGTTGACAGTATGTGAACCATCACGCCTACGCAAAACATTTGTCTGGGAGGGAAGGATGTCAGGAAAAGAACAATACCCAGGCTCTCTCTCTCTCTCTCATACTCAGGCTGGTGCTCTAAACTGGTCTAAACTGGTTTGATGCAGCACATTCAACAACGGACAGGCTATAAATACAGGTGCTTGTCAAGAGTTCAGGGGCTTAGAATTTTGAAAAACTTCCTTTCTTGGAGGGAATTGTAGGACTGCTTGATGATTTTATTCGATGCTGGGGCACGGGCAAGTAGGCTAGGCTCAGTGGACCCGGGATATAACCACGATTAGACTTCAACAAACCCCGCTAACACCAGTGGTGGCGGGAGAACAGTTATAGGAAAGAACAAAGTGTACAAACCAATGTCAGCCAGCTAGAAGAATTCGGCCATGGAATTGAGTGGATCATATTAAGTGAACTATATGTACTGAAGACACTGTTGGCCTGTAACAATTCCATGTACGAATAAATAAAAATGATGACATAGAAAACTAAATTATTAATATACTGTAAGTCTCTCTCTCTCTCTCTCCCTCTCTCTCTCTCCCTCTCTCTCTCTCTCTCTCCCTCTCTCTCTCTGACTTTTTTTGCGAGCCGACCGACAGAATTGTATCGCCTCCTTTGTTATGAATGAGACGACCCACACGGCAAGAGATTTTGAAGCGACGATCGCGCAGCAACTTCTGTCATCTGGCTAAAAATCACCTCGATCCTATTTTTTGAGGCGACACAGAAAGGACAATGAGGAAATAACATGACTTCTACTGGTGTATCATTTGTACACCATTAATGTATCAATACATTCATTGATCAATAACCTACGTATTATTACCATGCTACTTATGTTAATTATTATTAACAGGAACAATTTAAATAAATAACGTTAGTTGGACAAGCTATAGTGGCCGCTTGTCATTAACTAATAAATGAACAATGCGCCACGATGCACCTACTAGTGTTTTTATACTCGGGTAACAAAAGAAGTTGTGGATGTTGACAGAGTTTAATGTCCAGGCTGCGACTGATGTAGTTTATACGGTTTATTGTCCAAAGAAAATGATGGTTGAGAACAGAACAGCGTCTTCCGTGAATAAACGTTCTCTCAGCTGCATAACATTACTTGTCCAATCGGTGGTAGTGAACGTATTGTAGCGATCAGGCATGCAGTAATGTCAGGAAGAATGAGGAGAGGTTGTATTCGTATATATGGTGGTTTAATTCCAGCTTAATATGGGTTTTACAGGTTAATATTCCCTCGTAGAGCACAACACAGCTACCACAGCTACCTGCTTCACGATAACCTAACATCCGGTCCGTCCTCCTCCGAATAACAGCCTGTTTCAGCTGCTGAGGTCAGGCAGACGCCTGCGAACCCCAGCTACTAGGACAGAGCGGCTTAGGCTCAGCTTCTTCCCCCAGGCCATCAGAGCCATGAACAATGAACATTGAGTGCTCAGAACATTGAACTGTCCACACACAAGCACACATGAACACACACACGACACGCACACTGTGCACGCTCACACACGAGCAGCCACTTAACACTTTAACATGAGCGGGCACACACTCATGTCGCACACACGCACACTTATGGCCAAAGGAAAGGACACTTTAAATTAGAATAACAGGAACAGTGTATTGCACTACCAAAGCTAACTAGCATGTCCCACATGCTCTGTAAATAACTATGTACAGATACCGAGATGTCACTCCATGTTACCTGCTACCTGTTACTGCACAATGTTGTTTCCTTCTTATGATTCTATTATATGTACCACTGTATTGCACATCGTTGCGGGCAAGACCACCCGCATTTCATTGTATACCTGTATGCCGTGACAATTAAAACTCTTGACTTGACTTGACTTGACTATATCTCCCTCCGGGGGGAAACAAGTAATAACCACACCCCCAGCTAAACAGAGCGACACATTATTATACCTGTGAACGGTCGGTCGGCTCTGGTGTGGGGTGCTAAGCGATTGTCGTTGAGCGACAGACAATCGCATCGCCAGGCGACGTCGGTCGCCCGCCGTGTGCAGACCACTTCAGAGTCTGGAAATGCCTTTTTTAGCAAGGCACTTGTGCAATCCATAGATTGTGATGTTTCACAGTATGAAATGCAAACGCACCCTCCGCTGCATTTACTTTACAGCATCCTCTGTTTTCCCTGGTTTAACAAAGAAGTAACCTGAGCATTAGCACTGAACTACACACCAACGATAGAGATCAAAGAAAAATACAAAATCAAATGGGACATGGACAGGATCAAGTACCTAGGGGTGAACATCACAAGAGGGGTGGAGGGGCTATACGATGCAAACTATACACAGATAATAATAATATCAGAAAATCAAGAGATCTAGAAAGATGGACGGTAATGCCCCTAGATTTCAGTTCAAGGATCGAAATCATTAAGATGAACATATTACCAAGGTTACTATACCTATTTCAATCCCTACCTATATTAATACCACAAAAACTATTTAGGGAATGGGATAGACAGATATCAAGATTAATTTGGGGGGGGGAAAGGCCAAGGATCAGATATGTGACTCTACAATTACCAAAGGAGAAAGGAGGGATGGCAGTACCCAGTTTAGAAAGCTATTACTATGCAGCACAGCTTAGAACAGTAGCATGCTGGTGCAATGTGAATTATGAGGCCAAATGGAAAGATATAGAAACCAAACGAGAGGGATTCAAAGTGCAGGCACTGATAGGAGATAGGGAGCTGTTCAGAAGACAGGAACAACTACTAGATCCAATTACCAAATTCACTATAAACATATGGAACACAATAGTAAAGAAATACAAGCTAGAAAAATAATCTAAGATACTGAGATGGATAGCACACAACAACAAATTCAGACCAGGGATAGAAGACCATGGGTTCAAGAGGTGGGAACGGGGGGGTATAACAGCAATGTGCACAATGACAGAAGGAGGGGAGATGCAGACTCTACAAAAATTGAAAGAAAGATACGGACTAGAGAATAGGGACCACTTTAGATATTTACAGATTAGGGACTACTATAACAAGGAAATAAAGCAAGATGGAGACAAAGAACAGAATGGGGTAATTAAGATAATGGTAAAGTCATACGAAGGACGGAAGGGAAGGGTGATATCAGCACTATATCAGGCAATAATGGACAGTAAGGGAAATACAACATTGTATGTAAAAGAAAAGTGGGAAAGAGAGTTGGAAATAGAGATAACAGAGGAGGAATGGTATGACACATGTAAGACACAACAAACAACCACATGATCAAGGATATGGAGGGAGTTTGGGTGGAAAAATATAATTAGATACTTTATAACACCAGAAATACAGGGCAATTACACACCAGCAAAGAAAACATGTTGGAGGGAGTGTGGACAGGAAGGGGCGAACCATACACACATATTCTGGGGATGTCAGAAGATAAGGCACTACTGGGAAGAGATAGGAGGGATAATAAATGAAATAATAGGATACGAAATACCCCAGGGAGGCCAAGTGTTGTATTTGGGGAATCTGTCACAAGAAGGAATCCAAGGGGAAGACAAATACTTGATTAAGATATTGATAGTGGCAGCCAAAAAAGCTCTAACTAAACTGTGGTACAAGGTAGAAGTGCCGACAAAGGATCAATGGATAGAGTTGGTAGAGGGGATACAGGAAATGGAGAGAATCACACATCTGCTGAGGCTGCAAGAAGAAAAGTTTGAATGGAAATGGGGAAAATGGGAAGAATACAGGAGGGGAAGTAACGACATCACAGAGGTTTGAAAAGGATACAAGGAAATTAATGAAAATGTAAATAAATAATGCAAATGTAGAATGGACCGAAGGACCCATGCCACACTTTTTCTTTACTAATTTTTTGTCTATTTGTTTTATATTTATGTACTGTTGAGATGTTGAAATGTATTGTCTATGAATGTTGTCTATGTATGTTGTTGAAAAAAATGAAAATAAAAACTTAAGTAAAAAAAATAAATAACCTGAGACTATTGCATCCACTGAGGGAACTGGAAGAAGCGTCGATTATGTGTTGGAATTGGATTAATCTTTTTGCAGAACATCTGATCTGAGGTAAGGACTTTATTTTACCAGTATTGGGTTAATCAGAGGTTTTTTTTGCGTAACGTTAGCGCCAGGCACGGCATAGCTAATCGATTTTTCAGCCCGCTTCTCTAGCGTGCATAAGTTAGGGTGACCATATTTTGATTTCCAAAAAAGAGGACATGCTGCCCCCCCAGCCTCGAGATACTTAATGATACTCAGGCATGCGTTGCTCATGGGACGACTGGTTGCACTATGACGCTGCGTGTGCGCTCCCGCGAATGCGCATAGATGTTCCCTCGCATAGCACAGACTAAAGACAGTGCCTAATTGCCTCTACAAATGGAATGTAACACATTTCATTCACAAGTTTTGTGTGAATTAGGCTTGGGCGGTATGACGGTATACCAGGGTATTTAGAAATCCCGACGGTATTGAAAATCAATACCGTCCGTCACCGTCAAAATCACAGATGCGCTTCAGTTTCTATTACAGTGAAACGGAGTTTTGAGTGTAGTGCACACACGCGCCAGCAGAGGGCGAGACCAGTCCTCACTAGTGGAGCGAGTGGGTCACAACGGTGTTCACGTTTTACGGTAATGTTGCGACAGTGCTGTGAAAATACCGTAAAGCGTTGTGGTAACTAGAGTTGGTTTGTGTTGTTGTGCACTAGTGGAGCAAGCAAATAATCTGTCTCTTATTATATGTGTACTAAAGAGTACAAGGTTTACACAACAGCCCCCACCGCCTTTTTATTGTATTTGTACCGTCCTGTACTATCCGCTGTCAGCTGTTTATCTCTCTCTGTGAGCTTGATTAACTAGCGTTAGCTCACGTTAACTAGCGTTAGCTCTGCGGATAATCTTAGATTACCCTGAACTAAATCAATGACTAGGTTATAAAGCATTCGAGTAGGTTTCACTGCACATAGAAGTAGCCAAACAACGGGAGCATTTCGGGAGCATATGACCAAAACCCAGGCAATTTCGAGCCCTTAAGGAATCAAATAGTCTGCCATGGCTAGGCTAGATGCTAACGCTAACGGTGCAGGCTTCTGACTACCATTCTGAGAGCTGACGATGATTTGTTTACTTGGTAACACTGCATTTACTTTACAGCATCCTCTGTTTTCCCGGGTTTAACAAAGAAGTCTGTCAACTTTGCAGACAAACTCTCAACTTGCACATGTCCATGTGCGCTTTAAGATCGCCTGCAGCTTTATTGGACACACACGTGTATGTGCAAGCTTTGCACACGGTGCACTCCGCCTCCCATTTGTTGCGACGGGTCGGTACATTTGGAATTTCTTCTGCAGTTCATCTGTAAAAGTACATTTGCGCTTTGGCATTGTGAATGTGAGCTGCCGCTCTGTCCCCTTCCTCTGTTTGTGTGTGCACGTAGTTGTATAGCTGCCCACAAAGCTTCTCAGGGATTATGTCACACACGCAACAGAGTACCGTAGTATTCTGTGCAATGCGCCAGTCAATTTAAGTACATGCAAACGGTCCGTGAAACCGGGAAATGTTCATGAATTTATAAACCCCCCCGGACAGAGCGTGAAAAGAGGACATATCCGGGCAAAAGAGGACGTTTGGTCACCCTAGCATAAGTACACATAATACTATCGATAATCTAGCGTTTATTTGAAAACGATTAATAAATAGGCCGAAAAATGACAACGTGTTTTGTGTATTCCAGTAAATAGCTATTTTCGCAGATTTTTCTGGAATCACTAGAAATCTTAAACTATACTCGTATTCAAAACGGTATAAAACGGAAATGTACTGATGAAAAAACAATCCGTTTCATACATGTTGACTGGAAGCAAGTCATTGATAAGCGACGGGTGTATTAGACACAGCCATAATTTAAGATATAGTTTATGCGTTTGCAAATGTGCTCGTCCTCTCATTGACTAAAGCGCTGGCACTCAAGCGATAAATCGTGCACCCCCTGCTGGCAACCAATGTGTTAAGGGACACCAACTTGTAGTCAGGATAAGTCCTTACGCATATTGTGTAATTTGTCATGATTATATTGTTAAGAGATATTCAAATAATTCACACCTAAAGGACAGAAATCACATCACTCTTTCAAATATGTATTTAAATGGATGGCAGCAAGAACTAGAATACTCAATATACATCCAGAACATCCAATATGAATGTCTGTCAAAAATATCCAACATCAAGTCAACTTTACTGCAGTGCGTGCATCTTGACATCCAGCAAAATAAGGATCAAATCGAACTGAAAATGTAAATGGACATTTTCATTGAGTAATAATTAACACAACACAAGGATTCAGTGTCCTTTGATGACATCAGGAGGGGGGGGGGGTAAATGAGGTCAATTAGATGGCTGGATAGCTACCTCAGCTTTGTGTGTTAAAAATACTGTAAAAATACTGTTAGATCATATTCTTGTGGGGATTGGGATATGGGAGGGGGTAGGGCTGCGCGATATGGCCTAAATATGATATCACGATATTTTATGACCTTTCGGCGATACACGATACACTCACATAGGCGGCGGGTATGTAAGGCACGGGCAGGCTATGCCTTCCCAGACCAGTCGACACATTATTTTTATTAAAAAGAAAAAAAAAAATTACCTTTATTTTACCAGGTAGTCACTTGAGATCAAATATCTCTTTTTCGAGGCAGCCTAGGCTACGATATTGTGTGTGTGTGTGTGTGGGGGGGGGGGGGGGGGGGGGGCTGGGGTCGGCCGACCGAGGTGTCAATGGATAGGTGTGGTGACCGTTAACATTCCAGACGGCCTGAATACCCTGAAGACTCTGGCAGGAGCACTCATTCAAGGGTACTACGACTATGCTTGCACCTCATGGTACCAAAGCACCTCAAAGGCACTAAAAACCAAATTACATCTCAAAACAAACTAGTCAGACTACTGCTTGACCTGACTCCTAGAACCCACCTCACCCCTGCCCACTTTGACAACCTAGGATGGCTTAGAGTAGACGACAGAGTACAGCAACTTGCAATGGGCCTGGTCTACAAGATACACTACACGACCAAGGTACCCATGTACATGTCAAAATACTTCCCAAAGGTCAGTGAATACCACGATCACAACACCAGAGGGAGCTCCACAAATCATGTTAAACCCAGATTCGGCTCTAACAAGGGACTAAACATGTTTGGCAATTATGTCACATCAATGTGGAACGCCCTACCCAAAGCAATCACAAACAGTACTGTATTTGCAAATCTGGTATGTCATAAATGTATAGATGTAGCAGTACTGTCTATCTGTATGTCGTGTGTGTCATATATGTTATGATGAATTGAAAATGGGGGACCCTGATGTAAACAAGACGAAAGTCTTTCTCTGGTCTGCATCCCCTTAACAATTGTATGTATTGAGCTGTACTGTACTGTACCCATTCTGCAATCTGTTAATAAACTTTTCAATCAATCAATCAATCAATCGGCTTATAGCCGCCCCCACCTACCCCCACTTCAAAACATGGTTAAGAAATAACTTGTGAACATAGCCCTGCAGAACTCTAACACCATATGCTTGCCTGTACCTAATATGTAGAATTATTGTTTGTTTGTACATTGTCTGTACATGTCTGATGTAAATATTTAGCATTTATATATAAATAATATATGTGGGCAGCGGCAGCCCCATGCAGAATTATTATATAGGCAGCCTACAGCCTAGGCTACGATATTGTGTGTGTGCATCCAGTACTGTACGAATCACGCCGCACGCACCCGTTTGTATAAACATCTGCATTCGAATGCACCCGCCAGTTATTTGCAGATAACAGCCAGCGACGGCCGCACGGCCAGGAGAGACTGTCAACTCTGGTTCATCTTGGAAAGTTTATTTAGATAAGTATAGCATAATGACGGAGTTAAAATTATATATTGTATAATAGTGTATATAGGAACCAGCTGGCCTACGACGAGAGGCTGCAGGCATAGGCACGCGAGGGCATTTGCATAGGCACAGGGGGCAGCAGAAAAAAAAAAAAAAAACGTATACTTTTTTTTTTTTTTTTGCTTTGAAATATTATAGTGAAATATTTTGCACTGTTGTCGCATTTATCTTGTTGAAATCGTCCCACAGGTTCTTTTTACTACCACATATTTAATTGAGACCCTTTATTTGTTTATTATTTCAATTTAGCTGGAAATACATTGCTACATCATTCAGTAACATTTGCCTTATAACAAAAACATTATTACGGTCACCATTGTGACCAGTGGGATTAATCAACACATTTTATTATTTATTTTTCTATTTCATTGAACATTGCACATGTTAAAAGCAATTTTTTTTACTCAAAATGTGAGTATTACCAAGTCAACTTGTGTTCTTAAAACAATGACAATAAACATAGTTTTATTAGGTTGAAATAATGTGGTTGTGTACTTATTTTTCTGTTAACTTATTATGGAGTGAAAACTGAAAACCTTAATGCACAGTAACTGAACTCAATAAGTTCTGGTAACTTATTATTTTATTTTTTTTACAGTGTAGTCTTGCGATCAATCAAAACTTATTTACACAATATACCTCACATTCACCCTCCATTCACATCCTGGTGTTCTCCTGGTGTTCTCCATTAGGCCTGTAGGTGGAGCTATGACAGCACACGTACAGTAAACACACTGATGGTGTGTGATGTGTCCAAAAATGAATGGGCAAATGTGAGTGAAATGGTCGCACTGTATGCAGCTGTTTGTCTGCATTGCATTCCCCCCCCCCCCAACTCAGATTTAGGGTTGATACAACCATCATAATAATATTGTTAATAATAACAATAACAATAATGATGTAATAATGTAAAAATTATCATTAAAAATACCTGATTATGAGAAAAAAAAATTACGATGCATGGAATATTGTTGAGGCACACTAGTTACAACTATATTTCAAACAGGCACTCCATGTCAAAAAGGTTGCTGACCCCTGCTTTAAAGCATCATTAAAGAAGTGGGGCCTGGCAGACAGCGCTGCATGTGAGTGTGGAGACCCTGAGCAGACTGACCACATCCTGACCATCTGCCCCCTATACAAATCACCCTCGGAAGCCAGCCTCTTTAATGTGGGACCAGAGTTAAGGGCATGGCTACAAAATACGAAGTTGGACCTCTGACGTTACACGAAAGAAGAAGAAGCCTAGGCTACGATATTGTGTGTGTGTGTGTGTGGGGGGGGGGTATTTATTTATATATAAATAATATATGTGGGCAGCGGCAGACCCATGCAGAATTATTATATAGGCAGCCTACAGCCTAGGCTACGATATTGTGTGTGTGTGCATCCAGTACTGTACCAATCACGGCGCACGCACCCGTTTGTATAAACATCTGCATTCGAATGCACCCACCAGTTATTTGCAGATAACAGCCAGCGACGGCCGCACGGCCAGGAGAGACTGTCAACTCTGGTTCATCTTGGAAAGTTTATTTAGATAAGTATAGCATAATGACGGAGTTAAAATTATATATTGTATAATAGTGTATATAGGAACCAGTGCCTTCTCAGGAATTTAGCATGTCTATTTTTATCATGAACAGTATGTCTTCTTAATACCATTTTTATTTTATTATTGTATTTTGCACAATCGATGCAGCATGACCACCCGCATTTCACATTGCCCTGGTATGTGTGACAAATAAACCTCTTGATTCTTGATTCTCTAATAAATGTCCTTGAATTTGAAACCAACCTTGTTGTGTTATTATATATCCTTTCTAATACTATTGCAATTGTATAGTTAGTTCATATTTCATGATCAGTGAACCGTTAATCATATTGGATGCCTTCATTTGAACAATTAATTTGCACTATATGAAATGAGTGGGGCTCGCTGTAGTAGCCTAGTAGTGTGTGTGTGTGTATATGAAATCAGAACCTGGACAGCATCGTTTGCGTGCAACCAAAAAAAAAGGAAAAATTTAGCGGGCTCCGCGCAAGGTCCATCCTATTAATAGCCTTCCCTAATCTCCAGCTCACCCGCCGCCTATGGATACACATCACAATGTTTTTCCTTTTTCCCCCAAACAATTCATTATGAGGCTTACCAAGACAGTATTTGAGTTTGCAAGCTAACATTAAAGACAAAAGACTCATGCATTTAGCATTTTTATATTATATATTAGATTTAGATTATTGGATTCTTAAGATTATATATTTAGCAACTTTAGCCTTTCGTTTTTTTAGATTATATATTAAGTTCAAGTTCAAGTTCTTTAATAGTTGTCATACAGAAGTACAGAATACTTTCATACAAAATGCTTCTTACTGTTACGCTCCAGAGACTGTGCTAGACAAGATAGTATCAAATAACATAATAACATAATATAGCATGAATTTAGAAGAAGAATGAGGTCACAGTTGTTCGGTATAGACATATGTACAATGTTCTGAGTTACCATATAATATACAATACACAATACTATGCAGTGTACTAATGTACAGTACTATCTAGTGCAAAGCAGAAATGGGATGAGGTACAATTTTAGGTACAATTTACAGTAAGGTGTACGAGTTGTAGTGCAATCCTTCATCCATAAATATAAAGTGTGGGGAGTGGGTGCTACAGTGTGTTTGTTTAAAGTGGGTGTGTGCTATAAAGTGTGTGTAGTGGGTGCTATATATAATCTATATTAGATTAGATTTAGATTATTAGATTATATATTGTAACTATTTATTTATGTATACATTTATTATTTGAACGGCTTAAGGCTATATCTGTACTTGATGTTTGTTTGTTGTGTTGCATACTTGAAATAAACTTCAATAAAATCAAACCCCCCCTCTTAAAAACAAAAACCTGTGTTTAACCTAGCCATCTATAAAACATCATGCTAAAACTAAAGAAAGAAATACATAGCAAACATGACTCAGTTATCCAATAGTGCAGCTGCTTTTTATTTTGTAAACATCTTTTAGTTAACACTTTAATCGCCGATGACGTGTTTAGACGTCATTCCTAGCCATGCTCATTCTGCCGAAGACGCCGTAACTCGTCTTTGATATCAATAATTCAAAAATCTGTGATCGAAATCATATTTCTCCTCCGGAGACATGAGATGTACTGGTAAGCTCCACTCAACTGTCTAACGGTTCAAGAGCACCATCCGGTGGCCGATCGGCAGATCAGCCAAGAGGGAGGGGCGCGCCAAACAGGAAGTGCTCATCCATAATCCGTCCGGGCACTCGCGATCGGTAGCCGGACCCCATCTCAACACACTGGATAATCAATCGCTCGCCCTAACTCAATAAACAACGTTATTTGGACGTATATAGTATTATACAACCTGGAAATGGTTCATCAGGATCAACATCCCATAATCGAAAACTGTCTACTCCACGCTCATCCCCCAACGGCGCGAGGAACATACGGTAAGATCCAGCGTTATTTTCTAACGTATTCCATATAAACTGCTCTGATGACCATATGACCCCCACTAGACGAATGGTATAACGTTGCCCACGGAATTATAAACGCCCCCTCGCCCATCCGGTCAATATCAGATGATACGTAGTAACTTCTAGAACCACGTCCAGTTGACATTTTTCATCTGGCAACGATCGCTACCAAACTGTATTTGATCATCAATATAATGCATTTGGAGCTATAAATCAAGTTCTGGAGAAAGCTGCAGAAAACGATAAAAACATACTTATACTTTAGACCATATTTTAGTATGAATATGTGAATGAAAAAGTATATCGTTGCTACACCCTGAACAATGTATATAGGACATTGAATGGGCCATAATAATGGCAATTTAGCAATAGAATTTAAAAAGTTATAGCCCTGCAAAGAAGGGGAACTTCTCCGTCCATAGACAAATAGAGCTGGCTAGGGATGGTAAATTATGAATTTGAACCATGGCGATCAAAGTGTTAATAAGACTAAAAGACTACAATATGACAACAATGGTTTCATGACGGCTTCCTGTCCTCGCCGGAAGTGTGTCGGATACCCAAGTTAACTTAATGTTAAATGTTCAACAACAGAACAGATTGCTGCTAATTAAACACTTCATGGAAACGGAGTAACGTTAACGTTATGTCGAGTTCATATGTGTAGTGTAGTATGAACTCGACATAACATTAACATTACTCCGTGTCCACTCTTGCGTCGCAGATGGATGGTACACTATGTTAGCTCCGTAGCTAATCCGCTCATAGACTAATTTACCGATAGCAGTACTGTTAACGTCGGAGCTTATCAATACTCCAGGGTTTCGGGGGGCATCCCTAGCACTGAACCACCGCCTCTCTGTCTCTGGCTAGGTGTGTGTGCTTGCGTGCGTGTAGATTACATAATTTGGGCAAGTGTGTGTGTGACTGACTTTTTTTTCTGCAAGAGGGAGAGGAAAGCATTTAGCACTGCGCTTGTAAGTCTCATCTCAGCCGTGGCGGCCTCTAACGCGAGGGCAAAACATCACGATATCCACAATACGTTTAAAAAGTGTATCGTTAATGAACTGTACCCGATATTTATATAATATCGTAATATCGCCCAGCCCTAGGAGGGGGGGCGTTTGATGTCTGATGTTTCATGTTGATGTCCCAGTGCTTTTAACAAACTGTAACGCAAACAACTACCACCAACCATCGTTGTGTGGAATTAAAGTATCTTGTATCTTGTATTCACTGTTTGCAGGTGAAGACAGGCAACCGCCTGTCTCCACCTCGTCCATTGAAATATGTTAATGTACATGATCCCTTATCATTTGTGTCATGAGGACTGTATTGGCAGCACACTTCACCTTACTTCAAGGCACACCATTGGAGAAGCTCTATATGAGGCGAGAACATATTAGACCATGTATACTCGCAATTTAAGAATGGGTACAAGTCTTAAGGCTCTTAGTCCATTCGGTAAGTCCGATCACGCCGCCATCTTTCTTTTGCCAAAATATAAAGAGTCTTAAGCGAACGCCGGTAGTATCGCGAGAGGTTAAGCGTTGGACTGTGACGTCAGAGGAGACGCTTCAGGCTGCGCTGGAATGCACAGACTGGAATGTATTCCGTGACAACACAGCCAATATTAACGAATACACTGAAACGGTGCTTGACTTTGTCTGTACTCTGGTAGAAGAAACAATCCCCTCTACCACAATTAGAATCTACCCAAATCAAAAGCCCTGGGTAGATAAATCCGTCCGTGAGGCTCTGAAAGTGCGCACCTCAGCCTACAACACCGGGCTTGTGACAGGCAACATGAATGAACACAAGACGGCGAGATACAAGGCAAAACGGCGTTATAGGGATAAAGTTGAACTTCAGTTTGAACAGGCTGACTCTAGAGGTATGTGGCAGGGCCTCAGAACGATGACAGATTACAAAGGCACCTCCCTCAAACTGAACAGTGACATCTCCTTAGCAGATGATCTCAATACCTTCTATGCGAGGTTTGAGGCTGTGAATAACAACACCAGCCTACAAGCCACGGCAATGGGGAGGGGGGGGGTCTGCTGAGGGAGATTCAGTGTTCAGAATAACAGAACATGAGGTGAGGAGGACCTTTAAGAAAGTGAATATCAGGAAGGCAGCAGGACCGGACGGCATCCCCGGCCGCGTCTTAAAAGTCTGTGCCGACCAACTGGCCCCGGTATTCACTGACATCTTTAACCTGTCCTTAGAACAGGCTGTCATCCCCACCTGTCTGAAGAAGTCCACCATCATCCCTGTACCCAAAAAAATCTACGCCCGCTTGCCTCAACGACTACCGCCCTGTAGCTCTCACCTCCATAGCCATGAAGTGCTTTGAGAAGCTAGTGAAGGGCTACATCTGTTCCTCCCTCCCCATCAACCTGGACCCCCTGCAATTTGCATACCGCCCTAACAGGTCCACGGAGGACGCCATAGCCCATGTGCTGCACACAGCAGCATCACACCTGGACAAGAGGCAGGGGAACTATGTGAGAATGCTGTTCATCGACTACAGCTCAGCATTCAATACCATAGTCCCCTCCAAACTCATAGCCAAGCTCAGGGACCTGGGCTTGAACAATGACATCTGCCAGTGGGTCTTGGACTTCCTGACGGGCAGACCCCAGGTGGTAAGAGCAGGCAACTGCACCTCCTCATCCATCACGCTCAACATAGGGGCCCCCCAGGGCTGTGTTCTGAGCCCCCTCCTCTACTCCCTGTACACACATGACTGTGTGGCACAGCGGAACAACAACACAATCATCAAATTTGCTGATGACACAGTAGTGGTGGGCCTGATCTCTGCCAACGACGAGAGGGCCTACCTGGAAGAGGTAGAGAATCTGTCACAGTGGTGTCAGGAGAACTGCCTCTCCCTGAACGTCAGCAAAACAAAAGAGATGATTGTGGACTTCAGGAGGTCGGGGGTTAGGGACTACAGCCCCCTCAGCATCGACGGGGCACCGGTTGAGAGAGTGAACAGTTTTAAGTACCTTGGAGCCCACATATCCGAGGACTTGACATGGACCACACACATTGACAGTGTTGTGAAGGCACGACAACGCCTCTACCTCCTCAGGCGCCTAAGGAAGTTCCAAGTCAGTCAGAAGATCCTTAAGAACTTCTACTCATGTACAAGAGAGCATCCTGACTGGCAATATCACCTCCTGGTTTGGGAATAGCACCGCACAAGACCGAAGCAGACTACAGAGAGTGGCACGTTCAGCCGAACGCACAATTGGAGGGGGGCTTCCCACTCTCCAAGACATTTACAACAAGCGGTGCAGGGGTAAGGCTAAGAGAATTATTAAGGACTCCAGCCACCAAAACAACTGCCTCTTTGAACTGCTGCGGTCAGGCAAGCGATACCGGAGTCTCATGGCAAGCACAGAAAGACTCAGAAGAAGCTTCTATCCCCAGGCCATCAGGTTGCTCAACGAACAATAACACTATGCAACAACCATCAAATGCACTCACAACACAACACACACAACACACACATCCATACGCACACACTCACTTTAAACAAACAACACACTGCAGCACCCACTCTCCACACTTTAGAACACCTAGACACACTTTATATTTATTGGTAAAGGATTTGCACTACAACCCATACCTCAGTACACCTTACTGTAAATTGTACCTCATCCGATTTCTGCTTTGCACTATATAGTATTGTATATTAGTATATTGCATAGTATATTGTATATTGTACGGTAACTCAGTTACTCTATTCTGCATCGAATATTGTACATATGTATATACTGAACACTGTCTACGTACGTTCTATTTTTACTTCTATTTTTACATGCTATACTATTTTATTTTATTTTATACTTATCTTTTGTCTAGCAGTCTCTGGAGCGTAACAGAAAGAAGCATTTTGTATAAAAGTATTCTGTACTTCTGTATGACAACTATTAAAGAAACTTGAACTTGAAACTTGAACTATGAGAGGTTCCCTTTTTTCATCAATATTTCAAACTTTCAACTAACTCAATAGCAGAGTCAGTCACGAAGCAGAGTGGATCATTAGTGCTTGTCACTGACGGTGAATGATGTGGAAGCAGGGCAAGTTGTTTGAGAGAGAAAGCTATTTGTTATGATCACTGGAGAGCAGGCCAACTTGATCATGTTTTTTTCTGAAATGAAGTATTGATCACTCTGTAATGGGGACACCTGCTGCCTGGACGACACTGGTGAATCTGGAAAAGTGTGTGAAATTCATAAGACTTGTTCCCGGGTTACAAAACACACAAAGCACAGCATTAACTCTACACAGACAAAGGTGATGGGTGACTGAAAACGGTTCTCAACGAGGGGTCTGGGGACCCCCAAGGGTCATTGAGGCGGTTCCATGGGGTCCCCAGAAAAAAATAGGGAATAATTTTTTTTTAAAGATGAATTTTTTGCGTTTTTTCAGCTTTATTGGTCAGACATGACCGACAGAGGAGGGAGAACGGGAGAAGATGTGGGAGAGGACATGCGGCAAAGTCCATCTGGGAGCAGGAGGCGAACCCGGGTCGGCCGCGTAGGTCTGCGAGGCAGTATGGGGTGCCCTAAAATAGGGAATAGTTTAACCTCTTATACATTGGACAGCCCTGAACTGACCAATCACCTGATCACTGATGGCGGGCTGAAAAATATATTCTCTCATTTCCTCATCAGCGATCACCGCGCACACACACGCATAGGGCAAAAGCTTATATCTCTGTGAAAACAGGTCTGATTATCCTAAGACTGGTCAAATAAATTCCTTACCCGAGATTAGATGTTATCCAAAAAGATTATTCAAATTCCTGATCGCCATTCCAAATATCGATCACGCTTATTGATTACAGTGTTGGTACTGTAAATACATAATCCACGCTGTTCTGATGGCCGGCGATCACTTGGTCTCTTCAGTTGGCTTGACGGAAAAGTAAAATTAGCAAACTGACCACTCCCCCTGCATCAGTCTAAAGTAATGGGGTGCAGTTACACAGGGAGAGACGATAGGGGGCGGTATCTTTCCAATTGAGCTCAGAGAGACTCTGCAGCACTAACCCGAGGCTCGATTGATGAAATATGAATTAAAATCGCCAATAAAAAAAGAAACGACAAACAAACGCTATATAGCGTCTGGGGCACTCAAAGGTCGGCATGAACTAACGACAAAAAGCGTCCGTGGCACTCAATGTGTTAAGAGGTTAATTTCACTGTTTAATTGACTAGAAGTTGAACCCAATGAGAGGATAAGAGTGCCTACTCTAATCATACACTGTAAAAAAGACTGTAAAAAAACGGTAAATGTCTGGAAGCAACGGTTGCCAAATACTTACTGTCAAATTACAGTCAAATCAAATACATTTACAAATTACAACCTTTATCAGATAAAACTGAGATGTTAATTGTTGGCCCCCCAAACCACAGAG
The DNA here is from genome assembly GCF_963971535.1 of Notolepis coatsorum. NCBI lineage: Eukaryota > Metazoa > Chordata > Actinopteri > Aulopiformes > Paralepididae > Notolepis > Notolepis coatsorum. The sequence goes on along the minus strand of NC_140177.1, from coordinate 116,321,486 downwards.
GCCTGTTTGAGGACATCTCCCTCAACTTTGATACTTGTCATGTATCCCAGAGCTCCACCATAAAAAACCTGTAATTTTTTATTCCTCCCTCTCATTTAATGCACATGCTTTTGTCTCATCACGTCTAGACTACTGTAATGCACTTTTTTCAGGCCTACCTAATTCAAGCATCAAAAATCTTCAACTTGTGCAAAATGCGGCTGCACAGATACTAACTAAAACTAGAAAATTTGATCACATCACACCAGTTTTGTCCGCCTTACACTGGCTTCCTATTCAAGCCCGATCTGACTTTAAAGTGCTACTCCTCACCTACAAAATGTTTAATGGGCTCGCACCGCTCTATCTATCCTATCTCATCTCTCGATAGTCGCCCGCTCGTGCTCTGCGCTCACAAAATGCGGGGCTTCGATCGATTCCTAGGGTTAAAAATAAATCCGCCGGCCACAGAGCCTTTGTCTACCGCGCTCCCTTACCTGCCGTCGTCAGGGGCGCCTGCTCTGTCAAAGCTTTTAAATCCCTGCTTAAAGGATAACTCCAACATTTTGGGAAATTAGCTTATTTAACATCTTCCCTGGAGTTAGACAAGAAGATACATACCTTTTTTGTCTCTGTGCGTGCATATTGGCTTAGGGAACAGACGCTCCGTTAGCATAGCTTAGCTTCATCACTGGAAGTGAGGCGGGACAGTACCCCGACGTTCCCTACAGGTTTGTTGATATTCTCATTCCTTCAAAGGATCTGAACCAATTGAAGTTTATGGATTCCATGACTTAAAATCCTCTTACCTTGACGATTAAAAGCCTCCCCAATTTAGAAAACAGTAATCCAATGGCTGGTATTGATAATATACTACTAACTAGTGGACGCTCGGAGCTAACCGGAGCTAACGCAGAACAGGATGTGTCAAGCAAATATAATGACTTCCTTTCTGGGGTTTTCAAAATAAAAGTGCAACGTTTATAGCAGCGGAAAACGTTTATTTTGTACATTATCTAACGTTAACACGAACCTAAACTAACTTTAGGTTAGTTGTAACGTTAGTTTAGGTTCGTGTTAACGTTAGATAATGTACAAAATAAACGTTTTCCGCTGCTATAGACGTCGCTCTTTTATTTTGAAACCCCCCAGAAAGGAAGTCATAGCTCTCGTTATCTGCTTGAGTGTCCGGTTGCTGGTTAGCTCCGTTAGCGTGCAGTATATCAATACCAGCCATTGGATTACTGTTTTCTAAATTGGGGAGGCTTTTAATCGTCAAGGTAAGAGGATTTTAAGTCATGGTATCCATAAACTTCAATCGGTTCAGATCCTTTGAAGGAATGAGAATATCAACAAACCTGTAGGGAACGTCGGGATACTGTCCCGCCTCACTTCCAGTGATGAAGCTAAGCTATGCTAACGGAGCGTCTGTTCCCTAAGCTAAATGCACGCACAGAGACAAAAAAGGTATGTATCTTCTTGTCTAACTCCAGGGAAGATGTTAAATAAGCTAATTTCCCAAAATGTTGGAGTTATCCTTTAAGACCCATCTTTTCTCTCTCTCCTTCAACCTACCCTGACCTCACCTGGTCGGGGACTGACCCTTAGATTAATCTGTCTAGTTTAGTTAGGATGTCTATTTGCTCCCATGTCTGCTTTTCTGCAGACATGGGAGAACCTTTTTAACCGCTGTCTCTGTCTCAACCGGTCCCATGGAACAGCTTCATACCGCCTTCTGTCTGGCCTGCAGTGCTGAACCTTCTGAGTGGCTTCTCCTGCCCCCCGGGGCATACGGCCCTGAGCTATTGTCTTGTATCTCATACTGTATACATACACTTGCAGTAGTTCTATCTATTACTCAATTTCACAATTTTCTTATATACTATGATTCTACTGTCACCATGTATGCATATGCTCACTACATGTATTTATTGCTCCATCTCCACCCACTACAAACATGGGAACTCTCTAACCCCTGTCCCAACCCCCCCCCCCCCCCCCATCTCTCTGAGTGGCTGTCTCGTAGTGCTGACCAAGGTGGTGGATGTCTCGGGGTCCTGACCAAGATTGCAGTGACTGTTCTACGTGCACCACCGAGGCCATGGATCAGCTTCTTACCGTCTTCTGTCCGTGGTCTGTCAACGTGGTTTAGACGTGGAGTTCATTGCTGGGTTAAGTACTTCTATTCTATTCACATAATATGTGTTAAGGACAGGTAATCAGAGTTAGCCAAAACAAGGGCATGATTTATTATACACAAAAAAGCGGCACTGACCCTTTAAGGGGGGAAAAACACTAAAGTCCATGAACACAAAAAATGCGGCACAGTGCCTTTAAAGGGCGAACAGGCAGGAATCCTCTAGAACACAGGCAAAAAAGTACACAGGAAATCTTCTAGAACACAGGCAAAAAGTACACAGGAATCTTCTAGAACACGGGCATCCTCCCGACCAGAACGCTGCCGACGGGCAACGCAGCAAACAGGGGGTCCAAGGGGAATGGAGTGAGAACATAGGCATCCTCCCGTGGAACAATAGAGAGCGATGGCAAGCCTCACCCCAGGAACGAGGTCCATGAAGAGGGAGTAGGGAAGTAGCCGGCACGACATCACACCCCAGAGACGCGGCGGTAGATGGTAGCCATGTGGAATGGTACGACGTCTGGAGTGAGAACATAGGGATCCTCCTGTGGAAGTCTAGAGAGCGAAGACGATGTCCCACTCCAGGAAGGAAGGTGGATGGTAGCAACAAGATGACCCGACCAGGAGTGGAAGGGAGTCTGCAATACTTGTACTCTCATCCGAGCTGATTGCAAACTCCTCTCAGGTGCGTGAAGCAGAAAAGAGGCACGCCCCCTCGTTGGGCAGCATGCAGTCCTTTCCAGCCCTCACAATATGCTTACTACATATATCTATTCTATTCACATATATGCTTACCACTTGTATCTATTGCTATGTCCGCCCATCACAATCACGCAAACTGTAGAGGACATAGCATACACTAAACTACCAATCAAGCACTGTGAACGGAAATTTGGCCCCATAATTACTCATGCGATCCGGATATGGCGTGAAACACAAAAAAAAAATCCTAACCCACATAAATGGCACAATCATACTCCCTTATTCAATAACAATGCACTCTTAATTGAAAAACGACATATAAGATTCCCTATATGGGAAGAGCAAGGCATACACTCATTAGGGGATGTTTTTAACAAACAGGGTTTTTGTAGTTATGGAGAAATATGCAAAAAATGTAATCTCACCAAGTCCACATGGCTTTTTTACATACAGTTACGGCTATGTTTGAAGTCTCACGGTGTTCCATTAGACATACCAATTGAACACCACAGATACCACAAATTCTTCTATGAAAGAGAGACATCGAGAGGTTTTGTTTCAGATTTTTATCATCAATTACTAACGTCCTCGTATGAGACCCTCCAACTAGACTCTGCCTGGAGGAGGGATATACCAGACCTGGAAAATGACTTTGATTGGCAAGGAGCCTGGGCAAATGTCCGACTTACATCAAGGAACCCGGACCATCAACAAATCAATCTTAACTGTATTCACAGGACATACTTGACTCCTATAAGACTGAGCAGAATGGGTCTTAAACAAGACTCCAAATGCTCCCAATGTACAAATGGGGACGAAGGGACATTTATGCACATGTATTGGGACTGCCCACCAGTTAAGACATTCTGGAAAGATGTGACCCAACAATTATCAAAACTCGTATCTTGGAATATACCTGTACACCCCTCGGTATTACTATTGAATGATGTTTTTGAGTTTGCAGTAAATCCACAGCTAAAGAGATTGGTTTTATCGGGTATCACAGTAGCTAAAAAGCTGATCGCATCACGCTGGTTTCAACCGGAAAAAATGTGCCGGAAAGTTTGGTTTCTTACATATCTCGATGTGATTTATCAAGAAATATCTACAGCAAGAATTCTGGGTCTCAATGAATCCAAAATGTCAATGTGGTTAGAAGTGGTGGAGAGAATAAAAACTAGCTTATAATGGTAGTGTCTGGTTAGGTGCGAGGGATAATGGAGGTACTACCCAAGGTGGGGTCCGGGAGGGGGGGGTTCGAGCTGGAGCATATGTGTGTAGGTTTTTAGATAACAGGTATTAGGGGTATATCCTATATAAGACAATTAACTAAAATGTGATTTCATTGGATGTGCACTGACAACTAATGCTTGTATATCTTATCGTGTGTTGTCATGTTTGTTTATGCGTTTGTTTAAAAAATAATAAAAAAAAAAAAAATACAATCACGCAAACTGTCTAACGCCTGTCTCCCTGTGAGTGGCTGTCTCGGAGTGATGACCGGGAGGATGGAACCCTCTCTGCGCCGCCCCTTTGCCTCAAATAGATCCGCTATCAGCTCTATCTTTAATCTTTCAAAATGTTCAGTTGCTATCGCAATGTACGCATGCACTTATCTGTGTTTCACTACACATATGAGTGCATGCTTACCAACTGTTCGCCTGTTTTACTGCAACACTACTATCACAGACATCTAAGAAGGGAGATCCCCCCTTGAATGGCCCTTCTAAGGTTTCTCTCCTCCACATTGCCTGTGGTGCATTTTTTTGTTTTTGCTAGGTTTTAGTGAGTTTTTCCTTACCCCTTACCTGGGGTATGTCTGGGAGTGTTGCATTTATTTAAAAAAAATAATTGACTTTATGGTGTTTTTGTTATGTTCTTGACTTGTTTAAAAGACGTGTCCGGCCCATGGGGACATTAACACAATGGGGACGAACAACGTATATATCCGTGTTTCGATTCCACCCGTTGTGGACAGAAGCACGGATAAATCTGTGGCAAGTTGTTATTGATTTTATTCCATTTTAATAACCTATTCAAGGTCGCCGAGCGGCACTGCAGATATACCCTACTCTTTGAATTCGAGAAGGTGTAATACCGGCCAGATCCTCTTAGGGGCGCTATCGCAATAATGCAGTGTTCCCTGTGGCCGAACGGTGGACTCTTTTTTTTTTTACTTTCAATGGAGTTTTGTGTTAGCTCGATTCTGGATCTGCAGCCTGTAGCTTGGATTACGTTTTGCATCGCAGATTTCACCATGCAATAAGGGGATTTATCATCAGCCAATGGACATATCGATCTACCAGATGGCGATCGATAACGGGGAAATGCTCGGGGGGATACCACCGGACCACGGTAAGATCTTTTTCACGTAAAGTACATCCCGATCGGGCCTTGTTTTGATAGCCATCCAGGCGTTCGGCCTATGAGGCTAACGCGGTTATTGGTAATCAATCATCAGAAACGACGTCCCCCGCCCCCCCCCCTTTCATGCATACATGCGTGAGGATCGTGCCGATCATATGCAGTTTGAGTTTTAACTGGAGCGTATCTATAACCGAAATGCCATTGGATTTAAAGTTATTAGCTATTAGCCCATTATCTCGGCTTCCAGGAAATATACTAGACCAAATCCGGTATAATGCTTATATTCACGGCGCTATAAAATGAGAACGTATTGATGGTTTTTTTTTTCTTTAAGCCATTTTTAAGGGACGGTTTATGGTCTCAATTCACAATGAGAATGGACAGATAGCAATACTATAAAGTATAGATTTAGCTCTACAAACAGCCCCACGTCTGTTTACATATCCCGGTCCTCTTGAGATTAATTAGACTCATCCCAGTGGCCGCAAAAGTGTTAACGTGTGTTGTCGGGCCTTACAAATACATTTGATTTGATTTTGATTTGGTTAATATTTTGATCAAAGGTCATTTACTGTATGTTTATGGCATTTACACTTAACCCTTTAATCGCCAAGGACGACTTTAGACGTCATTGCTCGCCATGCTTAATCTGCCAATGACGTCGTACAGCGTCTTTGAGATCAATATTTAAAAAATCTGTCATGGCAATCATATTTCACCCACAGAGACTTGAGACTTGCTGTTGATCTCCTCTCAACTCTCCAACGGTTCAAGACCGCCATCTGGTGGCCGATCGGCGAATCGCCAAAACCGGAAGTGACGCACCGGAAGTGGTGCTCACCCATATTTCTTCCGGCCACTCGCTATCGCTAGCAGGACTCCAGCTTGATACACTGGATAGCGATCCGTTGCCAATAACTCGATAAACAACATGATTTGGACGTATATAGTATTATACAACCTGGAACTGGACCAACTAGATCGACATCCCATAATAGCGAATTTTCTGCTCCACGCTGATCGCCCAACGCTACGAGGAAGCTGCGGTGAGTTTCAGCGTGTTTGATTATTCTTATACATACACACTGCTCCGATCAACATATCACCCATACTAAATAAATGATTTAACGTCGGCCACGGACTTATAAACCCCCCCCCCTCCGGTCACCAGCAGATGATGAGGCATGACGTGTAGGACCTTGGTACAATTGAAATTTTTTATCTGACGTCAATCGGTATCAAACTACATTTGATGATCTAATATATGTATTTAGGGCTATAACTCACGTTCTGCAGAATGCTGCAGAAAACGATAAAAACATATTTATACTTTAGACCGTCTTTTAGTATGAATATGTAAATGAAAAAGTAGAACGTTGCTACATCCTAAACGATAGATACTTGACATTGAATGGGCCATAGTAATGTCAATTTAGCAATACAATTTAAAAAGTTATAGCCCTGCAAAGAAGGGGAACATCTCCATAGACAAATAGAGCTGGCAGAGGATGGTATAAGGATGGATATAAGCGTGGCAGAGAAAGGGTTAAAGTAGAAAAACAAAAGTAATCTGTAAAATAATACAGTGAATTTCCCGTTAAAAAACATAATTTTTTTAGTGTAGGTTTCGCTCCAATGTTAACTGCCCACCGACAGTATAGACAGTTATGGAATTATGGACTAAGTCATATATAACAAATATCTTCTCATATGGGGGTCCCTGAGACCAAATCAAATTAACCCTTTCACTGCCACACGACAATGGGTTAAATGGCAGTCCGTGGCCAAATGTGTATCAATATGAGACATGAAGAAGTTTGAGAACCACTGGCCTAATGGTTAAGAGATCACCTTGTAACTGAAAGGTTGATCTGTCCCCTCTTAGTCAATCAGTGTTTTCTTTCATTAGTTGTACGCTCTTTTTTTTTTACCTTGATATTATTATTTATATTATATAGTATTATTTTATATTATTATTACTATTTATATTATTATCTTTTTTCCTGCCTGTACCTCTCCTCCTCCCCCCCCCCCCCTGTGCTACTATGATGCCTGGATTTCCCCCAAGGGGATTAATAAAGGAACACTTGACTTGATTTAAAGAAGTCCCTCTGCATTATTGTGGAAAAGTAACGGAACGTAGACCAATCTCAGTCACTCTTATTGTCTGGGACCCATTCCCAGTAAAAAGTGGGAATCTCTAGAATGTGTTTTGGCGACGGTGTTTACGGAAGTGCGAGGGTAGCCTCTCAAGTTGACGATACACAACACTTTCTGTTGTCAGTAGATGGCAGCATTGGTTTAAAATTAAAAGGTGAAAATGTTGAAAACTACATTTCCCAAGACCTTTAGCACAGGTCACAGGTCACTGGGACGCGTCTATTCTTTGACGCGATCTGAACAGCGGTAAACTATTAATGCAACCTCAGTACAGTGACCGCGAATGGTAAACTAATTATTTTAACAAAAGTGTGGCGTTAACGTTATGTTTGTTGTCTAAAGGGGAACATATGGTACAATTTAAGATTTTAATGATAATCCGCGTATAAAGGACAAATAAAACATTGTTAATTTGTAAGAAACCTCAATGAAAACGGCGCAGGGTAAGTAATATTCGCTATTGTTATGAAAATGTGATAGAATCCTATAAAAATGTACGTACCTTGGGCATCGTGAGGACCAAGTGACCCGTGGTTTGGGACCTCTGGGCTGTGGAGCTGTCAGGCCTCACTTCACTGGGCAGGACCAGCTGAAATATCTGCAGTGTTTAAATTATTCACAACTTTAATTAGCGAGATTAATGCCCCCGATTGTGCCCTGACAAGTGTCTCCAGTATGTCAAATTACTTTAATCATTAGCTGGTCTTTTTATAGGTACGCTTCTCCAGGAAGAGTAAAGGGGGGGGGGTTACCAGAAATAGCTCAAGAGTGAGTGAGAACTGCACCTAAACTCCACCAAAAGGGAAACGATAGATTTTGGTAAAATACTATTGCAGTTTATTTTATTTTATTTTGGGGGGGGGGAGCTACTCTATGAGTACAGAATATAAGAAGATAAAAGAAGATAAGTCCAAAACTACAGTCAGGCCCCTACCGAGTATGATCGCCTGTGGCTGTCAACGAGTTACAGGTCACTGAACTGCAAAGTGGACTTGATATACAACCAGCTCCCCCCTAAATGAGTTCACATTAAGAGGAGAATTTTAAAGGTTTCCATCATGCCCAAGTTGATGTATCACAGAATAAATCATTCCCCCCCGGTCCAATAACGCTGACCCATAAATACAGGTAACAGCTTGAAGTGATGCCATAGCATCCAGGACCGGGCCCAGAGCAGAGGCCACCAGGCTGAGGTGCTGCTGAGGAACTCCTCTAAATGCTGGCTCACTTCCACCCTGTACACCCTGTACAATGTGTTTGTCGAAGGGTAAAAGGAAACACAAACAAAAAAGAAATAAAGAAATACAATGGACCTGTCTCAAAACCCTGCCCCTTTTCTTGATCCTCCAATCACAACTGTCGCTTACCTCGGACAAACTTGGTTTGTCCGAGGTAAGCGACAGTTGTGATTGGAGGATCAAGAAAAGGGGCAGGGTTTGAGACAGGTCAATTATACACTTCTGTGGATTTACAGCCGACCAAACAGCTGTTTAATCAAGCTTAAAGGTCACGCTGGCCCTGCTTGTGGGAGATTAAAAGCCTGTCAACACTTTCTCCCCCTCGAAGCGCAGAGGAAAATATGGGCCAGACACCTGGAGATAAACGCACAACGCTGACTAATGTGAGCTATGACGGAGGGCTGCCATCTTGGGAGAGAATGTTTTCACATAGGCAAGAAAATTACTTCGCTGTAGAGGCGATAAATCCCCCCCCCCCCCCCCCCCCCCATTAAATGCAAGGAGAAGTCCTTTAGTCCTTTATCAGGGGTCTATGAAATATGTAAATAAAAAAAGTTATAAAACAAGTTTGAAGGTTCAGCAACTTATGACGGTATTTATCGGCAGCTTTAGGTTCCACCACTGTGGTAATTTTGCTCCCGACTCAGGAGCTAAACGGCATCTTCATGACTAGAAAGTAGCCTGTATCAAATGATCACTCCCACTGTTGAAAAAAATCCCCATATTAAAAATCAGTTAATAATAGAGCAGAAATGCTACACGAGAGACAGACTTGGCACTTGTTTTGACATGTTGAAAGTGAAAGAAAGATGTTGCAGTTGCACCTCACAGGTTTACCACCTGCTAAATGATGGCCAGTCTGCCATCAGTCTGAGTGTAATCCAAACAGCTCGGCCACGACGGCTGTCTGGCAGTGTGCCTAGCGTCGCCTGCTGCAGACTACAGTAGGAGTAGCTGCTGGACATGTCAAGGCCATACACACTCAGCAAAAGTGAGAATCCCCCCCCCCCCACCCCTCACCACAGTAAATTAAAATATTATGCGTATTGTTTCTGAGAAGTTACTCAGTTTTTAGAGAATGTAAACATAATAATAATAATAATAATAATAATAATAATAATAATAATAATAATAATAATAATAATAATAATAATAATAATAATAATAATAATAATAATAATAATAATAATAATAATAATAATAAAAATAATAAACACCTCTGTCACATTTGTTAACACTTTGAGTGCCAGCCACGAGAAATCTTGTTAGTTCATGCCATGCGTTGAGTGGCAAGGATGAGAAATCTCATTATTTAATCGTTATTTCTTTTATTAGCGATTTCCATTCATTTTTCATCAATCTAGCCTCACGTTACCACTGTCTCTGAGCTCGTACAGGGAAAATACCGCCCCCTATCGTCTCCCGGATGGTAATGCACGCATTGGATTGGACTCAATGAAAATGGATGAGAAAAGAAAAATCCGGAATCCACATTTTACTTCTCAGACATGTAACCCGAGCCGATCGGATTCATTGTGGACCCTCAGAACAGCGTGGATTATGTGTTTCGAGTACCCAGCGTTGGATCAATAAACGCGATCGATATTTGGAATGGCGATCAGGAATTGGAATAATCTTTTTGGAGAACATCTGATTTTATTTTTATTTATTTTATTTTACCAGTCTTGGGGTAATCAGAGTTTTTTTTCACATATATCTCAACGTGTCCCCTATATGTGTATGTGTGTGTGTGTGTGTGTGTGTGCTGACCAGGAAATAGATAATGGATTTTTCAGCCCGCTTCTCTAGCGTGCATAAGTACACATATACTATCGATAATCTAGCGTTTATTTGAAAACGATTCATAAATAGGCCGAAAAATGAGAACGTGTTTTTTGTATTCCACTAAAGGGCGTTTATCACAGAATCTTTTTTTTTTTTCTGGAAATTTCCAAAAACGAGCGTTTTTCAAAATGGTATAAAACGGAAATGTACCGATGAAAAAACAATACGTTTCGTACATGTTGACTGCAAGCAAGTCATTGATAAGCGACGGGCGTATTAGACACATAATATAATATAGAAATAGCTCCACGAAAATCATGAAATATCGGAAAATCAGTCTCAAATGGCTGGCATTCAAGCGATAAATCGTGCGCCCCCCTGCTGGCACTCAAAGTGTTAAGTGAGGAGCTTCTATATGCTAACGGTTTCCACTGCCTTGAGATTCCAAAATTGTTGAATTGAAAACTTAAGTACGTACCTTCCCTTTGACGATCACTTTGACGTATGTCGGCTGAACATCAACATCCAGCAAAGACGTGTCCATGTGTCTATAAGTGGAATCAGGGGGAATGTCTGTTTACTTGGTGGTATCTGTAGAACCACCAGAAGTGTTTGGGATAATGTGCTGGACAGGCCTACCTGTACACCGCCAGGTCTAGGGCAATCGTGTTGTGGTCCACATCATCCATCAGAGAGAACTCCAGCCTACGGATGATGATGTTGTTGCAATTAGGACAAGACATTGAAACACATAGTCAACATACCACAAACATTATTTAAATCCCAACTCAAAACCTACCTGTTCTCACAAGCATACAACATTCCCTACCCATAACCACCCTCCTCCAACCTACCACCTCCCTTTCCCCTTCCATACCTTCTCTGTCTCCTGTCCCTCCCACCCCCCCACCCCCTCGGTTTCCTTACTTCCCTGATTGTCTCCCCTACTGGCTTTTGTATTTGTTGCTTGTTATTCGTGGTTTTATGTTCTTGTGTTTTCATACTGATGTTTCTTACGCGTAAATGGTAAATGGCTGCATTTATATAGCGCTTTTATCTTATCTTCTTTGTTTTGCTTATTGTCAGCGTCTTTGGGTTCTTGAAAAGCGCTATATAAATAAAATTTATTATTATTATTAAACACCTCTTTTTGGCACTATAATAATGATTATATGATATGCAGTGACCTCAATAACTGCGGCCAGTTATTCAGTGTTCAATCTCTCAATTTTGTAAATAGCTTTGTTTTACAACTAACTTTACATTAAGAGTCACAAGGTATACAAGTTATACAAGGTATGTTGACTTTCACAAGCCACTTCCAATAATGGAAACATGACATATAATACGCCACCATAAACTACATCACTCTGCTCACTTATGGAAAGTGATATAACCATTTAAGTGTGCACAGTTCAGAATTAGATGACCCTTGTGTAAAGGCCTTGACCTTCGTGGCCTTGCACCAACTATAAACCCATGGCTAATAGAGGGGAGCCAGGTGGCCTGTGTCTCATATGACCATACCGTACCATACCATAGTAGAGTTCCATTGATCTGGGTAGGCACATATGAATACTAGGGGTGGGGGGGGAAATCAATACAGTAATATATTGTAATATGCCGACATTATATCGATACAGTGACAGCAAGTATTCTTTGATTTTTTTTATCAAATAATTTTTTCTTCAATTCGATTTTTATAATTTTTTAACAACAATCGACATCAACAATAATAATAATGACAAGACAATAAACAAATTATAAATACAGGTTTAAAAAATTAATTAATAAATACAAAATACTAAGTAAAAATTTCACATTTCCTCCCCCAATCCCCCCCAAGACCGCCGGATACCCCAGGACCAAAATCCCACCCCCACTCCGCCGCTACATTGCACCTTTGACCTCCGTGGCTCAATACTGGCCTGTTCCACCACAAATACACGAGCAGTAGAGATCTCCAAATAAATAACATCCAGCAATGTCAAGAGACCAATTCATTATTGTGAGTTTCTCAGGTTCTTTCCATCTCATAGCTATCAGCTTTTTGGCTGCTGTAACGCCTGCCAGAATAATAAATTTCTGTTGTATGGATGCTGGTAGTAATGATATATCGTTTAGAAGTAGTGTTGCTGCCGTGAGTGGAATTGATATATTACAAATGTTTGAGAGTTTAGTTGCTATGGATTTCCAAAAATGGGCTATTGGTGGGCAATCACAGAACATATGCATATAAGTGCCGGTGGCCCTTAGAGAGCACAAAGTGCACCAGGAGTCGGCCACCAGTCCCATAACAAACAGCTTCCTAGGTGTGAGATACGTCCTATGAATATAATTTAAATGAATTTGCTGGTGATTAGGGTTGCGGGAAGCTAATATAACATTTGACCAAACATCGTCCCAGTCAAACTCAGGGTCTAACTCTGGGATGTCCCCTCACCAGACTATCTAATGTACATTTTTTATATGTGGATTTGATTAAAAGTGTATACAAATCTGAGACAAACCCTCTTGTGGTTGTCCTGTCACAGATAAGCCTGAAAAAAGGGTGTGGGTGCAACGCCTGAGCCCACGGCACACTGTGGGCCCTGAGCGCTGACCTTGGTTGCAGGTAAAGGAAGAATGATTCGCCAGGTATATCATAAAACTCGTTTAGGTCCTGAAACGCTCGAAGACCGTTTTTATCATATATATCTCCCAGAGTATGAACTCCCCTCCTCTCCCATTGAGGAATATTAACAGGTTTGTGCCCAACAAGTAGTTGCTGGTTATGAAAAAACGAGGTGCCACGGGCATTTAACCGCACAAGACCCCTCTACATTACGCCACGTTTGAATCATGTGGGATATGATTGGTCCATATCGGAATTGGCATTTGGATTGCCAAGCCCCTATCTTGTTTGTCAAAAAATCTGAACTACGGGCGGCTAAGTGGCGCAGTGGGCAAGGCGCTCGCCACTAATGCAGGAGATGCTGGGTTCGAGCCCAGCTCTCGGCATTGCTACCAGCTTGGCTGGTCGTTCATACTAACGCAATTGGCAGTGTTAGGGGTGGGAAGCTGGTGGGGTGGGGATCGGACGTTGTGGACAGCGACTCCTACAGGTCGGTTGGTGCGCCTGCACAGCAGAATCAGGAAGCAACGGGGGCGGCGTGAGCCTCCCACGCAGACCCTCGCCGCTGAGAGATCGCGCCGTACAGGTGAAAAGATGCGACGGCTGCCTCCTTGTGTACCGGAGGGGACACGTGATGGAAGGCTTCGTCCACATTGCAGCCGGCCTGTGGGAGGCATGGCCTAACAGCGTTCGAGACAGGGGAGGGTAGAATTGGACAATACGAAATTGGGATGGGAGAAAAATAGAAAATGGGAGAAAAAGTAGATAAAAATTTTTAAACTGAACTACTCTCAGAACCCCAAAAATGTCACGGATTAATGCATTTACATTAAGGAACAATTAAACAAATAAATAGGGGCCAAGAAAATAAAACCGTAATGATGGGATGTGTTGTCGGTATTCAACTGTGAGGGAGGCATCAGAACAAGTAACTCTGACCAAAACGTCCTCCCAGGTGGGGGACATTGTAAGGTCGACATCCGATGTTTCACAAAAGGCCAATAAGGCAATAATATCAAAACCTTACTATTCCACATAGCATTGACGGCAACGAAATGGCAACCCACTCAGAGATCAAATGCATGTAGCAATCACACCCTGACCAACAGCTTTTACCTGCCCTGCTGAAGAAGCACTTTGGTGTAGTGTTGACACCAAATGAGGCAATCGAGGGACTGGAAGAAGAAGAAAAAACCATTACACTTACAGTAGCGAGTTACTGTGAGGGGAAACAGCGAGGGCAGAGGTTGGGACCTTTTTTCTTGGAACATAAAAAATGTACTGGTACCATGTTCTTTTGTTATTCTGGCTTTGAGCTACAGAGCACTAGAACCAACTGCCTTGTACTGTAATCATAACGATAGGTTATGAATATAACCGTAGTTCTATGAGTATTAGTGACGCTCAGCGTCAACTGCACATATCTCACTTAGTGCATATGCACTGAATAAAAACTCACAAATGCACCTTTACATACCAACATCCGTCTGGCCACACCCCATCCGCTACCTACATAAGCAGGTGTCTGGCCACACACTCGCCTCCTTCCCAATCTTTCACCACAAGGCAAGATCAAAGGCTGCAGTGGCGCCCAGACGCTGAGCGTCACTAATACTCATAGAACAACGGTTATATTCATAACATATCGTTCTATATCGTATTAGCTTCCGCTCAGCGTCAACTGCACAACGGGAGCTGAGCGGGAGCTGAAGCTCGACAAATGTACCGCACTGAGGCCCCCCACAACCATCAGAACCGGGGAGGACCGAGCCCCCCGACCCTCCCTAATGGAGGGATACCCCCCCTATTGGAGGACGGGAGGGAACGGATCCGACTGTGCGAAGAGGAACTCGAGCAACTCAACGCACAGGGTGAGCAGACCGTGGCTTGACCCCACGACTACGCACACGCACAACCCGCATGCCACCAGGGAACAAACGGAAGGAACAAACCTCGTTACCGCCCCCAAAATCACGGGGTCAAGAGCAAACTCAACCCCGTGGCAAGGCCGTAGCAGCGGAGCGTGAAGGAAGACCCAGACCCAGAAGGGACTGGATACCCCCGAAAAAAGGGGGCCCGGAGAGGCCAATGACGCCACAGCATCAAGACCTCACCAGGCGGTC
The DNA here is from genome assembly GCF_963971535.1 of Notolepis coatsorum. Classification (NCBI taxonomy): domain Eukaryota; kingdom Metazoa; phylum Chordata; class Actinopteri; order Aulopiformes; family Paralepididae; genus Notolepis; species Notolepis coatsorum. The sequence goes on along the minus strand of NC_140177.1, from coordinate 116,306,378 downwards.
ACTAGTGACACCGCCCCCCACATCGCCAGCGTATTCGGACAGGGCCCATCCAAGAGCAGGCCCTTCCCCCCACCAGCACGCCGCCTGGCACACTGACCCTGACATACTCAGGCAGTCAGCATGGCTGTAACTCGAAGCACTCAAGAGGCTACACTACAGCGGGAGCAAGCAGCGCACCGGGGAGATGACCTCCAGAAGAGGCCGATCCCTCAATCCAGGCAGCAGGCACTTGACCCGAGCCTGGAGCACTGCGGACGAGACAGGCGCCAAAGGGGTCAACTGAAAACAGCACCCCGGCGGAAGGGGCGTATGCTGGCATTGTTGAGCACCATGTCAAAGCCTCCACCAAAAAATCCCAGACGCTCTAGAGGGGCCGAGGCAGAGAAGGCTGACACGATTGGCAGACGTCATGAACGTGCAGGGGCACACTCAACCGGGTAACCCGGGAGTTGACTCCGCTCCAACACACCAGGGAATCAACCACCCTCTTGGTTCAACATGCGGTGGTTGTTCCCATAACCCTTCAGGAAAAAACTCCAAAACACACCTGCGGGTATACACTGGCTATACCGCAGTACAAGTGTTTCAGTTTTCAAAAAGGGGTTATCCCAGGCCTACGGGTCGACGAAAACGACTTCGGACCGGGCCCGGCGGACCGGGATGCACACAGGGATGCCAGAGGAGTTCTATAAAGACCACCTCAACAGCCCCCTCTCAGCCATGCGTAAGCGGGAGAAGAGAGGGGCGAAAAGAATGGAGAACCAGCCCCTTCATGACAGCACAAGGTACAACATGTACCCAACAACAGTGTCTCCATAACACCCAACCCTGTGACACCCGGGCCGACCCGGCATTTTTCCCCCTGAAAAAAAGCACAAGTCCCTCAGGGTACCAGAACAGAAGATATGCGTCCCCGGCGGACAACGGGTTAACTGACCTGGACCAGCGTGACCAGAACCAGTCCCGTGCCCTAATCACGCCGACATCCCCAACTCCAGGAGGGGGGGCAGGTACGCGTGTCGATCTAAAACATTATAGAGGGTGCCACCCAGACGGTCCCATTCGTACCGCGCTCAGTGGCCCACCCCAAGGGCGTGAAACCCCTCTACATATGCTTTGATCTATTCCGTTAACATCCCCCAGATATGAACGAGAATTCGTCGAGACAAACCTAGTAAACTGGCGCTCGGAAGAGAAAAACTCCATCCCAGTTGCCCTATAAAAACGCTGTTTTAATAACGAGCAACCAAGGCGCACCAGCCTTATGCGTGATTCCTATCAGAAACACCCAGAGCCAGCACTATGTACGCGTCGAGACCCAAACACATCAATGGATAGTCTAACAAGACACCAGACATTGTTCCTCCAAGTCGCCTGGGAGAACGACAAGAAGCCGTCGCGCTTCATTTCCTCTCCTCTTTTTATTAAAAAGAAAGAAAACACAGACTGACATGGATCCCATGTGACGCGGCTGAGGAAAAAAATATTTTCATTTTACACCCCGCCAACCTCACCACAGGGAGGAGACGGGAATCCTCAGAGAGACTTCCCACATGAGCCATGAATTCAAAAGTCACGGTAACATTAAGCCATGTGACCAACAGACTCAAGTTACACATACATCGAGCGTAGCAGAACACCAAGTTCCTACGCTCTGCCCCGACAACTTGACAATAACAAAGAACCACACATGGGTCTGTAAAAAACTCACGGAAGCCGTCGTCCAATAGAAACGTGCCCAGTGACGTATTCTATGACGGGGGGAATCCCATGACTCAACTGCCCGTGATAGGTGCGGAGTCAGGGAACCCCCCCCCCCTCTAAAATGGCTAAAAAAAGAAGAAGAAAAAACCTGCCGAAGGCATTCAAAATATGTGTGTTCTACCCAAATAATGACCAGAAGTAAGTCCTTACTTTTTCTTTCCTCCTTATGTTTCTCAGGCCAGGTGGCCCATTACACCATGAGCCCATCTCCCGTTTCCAAAATGCATTACAGACTGTTTGAAAAAGCTGTTTTTTTCATCAAAATAATGTTCAATAAGATGTACTTGTGTTTAATAAGTTGTTTTATTCAGAAGTTAACACAAATAAATAATATTACCAGTACAGTACAGTATCTAGCACACTCTCAGGAGCAAAACAGAAAGAAGCATTTCAAACTTGAACTATGGAGTTGCTCAGTGGCCAATGGTGTCAACTGTGGTTGTACTGGGCAGCTCCCAGGTGTGAATGGAACTGTGTGAATGTGAAGCAGGGCGTTCCTGAAAAAGAGCATCTGTGCTCAGCGAACCTACCCTGGGTAAATAAAGGTTAAAAAAAAAAAAAAAAAAAAAAAAAAACTTTTTTTTTTTAGATTAATGCGTTAATTATATTATCGCGCGATACTAGTATTGCGTTAACGCAGCACGTTAACGCCGTTAACGGCCCAGCTCTAGAATAAACACACCGTTTGTAACAAAATACAGTCCCTCCTAGGAGGGACTTTTTATTTGACAAAATCATATGCGGGCCGGGGAAGGGAACAGGGGGAAACGATAGGGGGAAAAGTCACTCCTAGCAACGCCTGCCACGAGCCGCTCGGGGTTTGCCACCCCGGGGAGACCCGGAGGGACTGTAAGCCGAGGCACCCCCTCCTTCATACCCTCTACCAAACACACCACCCTCGTGACTCGCACGTAGGCGGGAGTGAGGCCTGTGATGTGGGAGACCACCTGTCCCTGACGGACGTAGGCCTCCATTGAGGGGGAAAATGGGCAGACAACGCCTGTCTCCCTCACAGGACGATGTTGCCATAAATGACCTATGAGATCATCAGGGACAGGAACAGGCAGTGGCTGCGGCAGCGCCATGAGCTCGGGGAACAAAGCACGCAGTTCCCCCTGCATACTTTCCCCCACCGAGCCCGCGTCCCTCACATGCGGCAGACTACTGGACGCCTGTTACTGTTCCGCAACTGTAAGTTACTTCCTGGGTAGGCCTGATTGGCCCCGACAGGCACGTGACAGGTGCGGCCACGCCCCGCGGCAGCCTCAGGACGCGCAACGAGGCTGCTAAGAGCTGTCGCGCGGAAATAGGCTGTCTATTGCCTCGCGCTGCAACGCGGAAATAGGCTGTCTATTGCCATTCTCTAAGACAAACTCTAACCTTAACCAGCTCCTTAACAGCGCCTAAACTTAACCCTTTAACCTTAAGCAACTCCGAAACTATGCCTAACCTTAACCTTAACCTTAACCATGCCTAACCTTAACCATAAGGCATAACCAACTCCGAAAGAATATTGCCATTCTCTAAGACAAACTCTAACCTTAACCAGCTCCTTAACAGCGCCTAAACTTAACTCTTTAACCTTAAGCAACTCCGAAACTATGCCTAACCTTAACCTTAACCTTAACCATGCCTAACCTTAACCATAAGGCATAACCAACTCCGAAAGAATATTTCCATTCTCTAAGACAAACTCTAACCTTAACCAGCTCCTTAACAGCGCCTAAACTTAACCTTTCTAACCATAACCAACTCCGAAACAATGCCTAACCTTAACCAACTCCGAAACAATGCTTAAAGTTAACATGCCTAAACTTAACGGCGAACGAATGCACATAAAAAAAATAAAAATAAAAAATTGAAGGGAATCGAACTTGCCAGCAACGGACGGTAGGATCCACACCAATGCAGCGCTGCCAATTGAGCTATTTCTGGATAGTGAAAAAGGGCGTATTACTGCTACATAATCTACATAATGCTGCCGCGGAGCGTGCCGCGCGGCAGAGAAAGTTGCGCGTCCTGAGGCTGCCAATCAGGCCTACCCCGGAAGTAACTTACAGTTGCGGAACAGTAACAGGCCTACTGGACATCGCAGAGCCACATTCCGATGTGGCTGATAGCAGGGCATCCCGTCGCTGAGTCGGAGGTTCTAACCCAACATCAGCATACGAGGGACCCCAAGGAGACATATCACCCCCTGCCAGTTTATCCTGAACGGGAGGCGGACATGTCTCCACCGGGGCGTCGAACAAGAACCCATCTGCCTCTACCATGTAATCCTCAGTTTCCATCGGCCACGGAGAAGCAGACGCATCCTCATCCGGCTCCAGCAATTCCCCGAAACCAGGCCGTTCGCGTCTGCAAGCCACCATCTTACGACGGGAGCGAGCAGACGCAAAAAGCTTGCGTCTCAAATCCTCCGCCACAAGAGGAGCCGGCCGCCCACTCTCCGACGGACGACTCTCCGGCGGCAAAGGAACCAGAGCAGGAACCAGGAACCAGGCCATCTCACAGGAGAGGGCGCTGGTGCACCAGCTCCTTGGAGAGGCAAGCTATCCACCGGACGCCTACCGGGCGCAGATGCCGCCCACGACAGTGGCGTCAACCCCGCCCCAAGACGCACGGCAGAGGAGGAAATGGAGAATCGCTGGTGAAGGGTAACGTTGCTAGCGTGACCCCCCGAGGTAAACATTATAGCTTAGCTTTTTTATTTTAAAAAGTATGAGAGAAAGAAAAAAGCAAGAAACAATGTGAACACTTAACTCAACTTTCTTCAGCTAAATACCCTTGTCAAGTGATTGGTATACAGGCACTCTCTTGTGGTGAAAGTGAAGAAGGAGGCGAGTGTGTGGCCACACACCTGCTTATGTAGGTAGCGGATGGGGTGTGGCCAGACGGATGTTGGTATGTAAAGGTGCATTTGTGAGTTTTTATTCAGTGCATATGCACTAAGTGAGATATGTGCAGTTGACGCTGAGCAGAAGCTAATACGATATAGAACTACCTACCTCATCCTATAATCTACCCATATATTACTGTTTACATACCTATATGATAGCCATGTACAATATTTATATTATAGTGTATATACCGTATATATATTTATCTACAAATATATGCAATATCCCTGTTCACATACCTGTATACATAGTATTTGTATTAGGGCTGACCTTCGAAGCTTTTTTTGGCAATCGAAGCTTCGGGGGCCGAGCTTCGATTTTAATTCGAAGCTTCAAAAAAAAAAAAAAAAAAAAAAAAAAAATTTTATCTTATGTTGTGGGACTTGTACAGCACTTTCGTAAACGTTGTTGTTTTTAAATGTGCTCTATAAATAAAGTGGGTTGGATTAATTAATTAAGTAGCCCCTTTCGTGACTGACGCATCCAACAAGGTTTCACTCGGCTGTGTGATTTAATTCAAGGTGGATCGCTGTTGTCGTTTGAACAACTTCAGATTTCATGGGAACTACCAATCCCCCAAATCAAGAATGTTTAAGATGAATGAAGTAAGATTTTGATTATTTGAAATATGGCCTGTGTAGACTAAACTATGCACAGAATTATGTCAGTCTACAAGGTCCGGATTCTACATGGTCCGGCAATGTAGACCTTGTAGACTCCACTACAGACCAATTATCAGTGAATGTTCATGCATTTTTAAGGGCAACTTCCACAAAAAAACAAAGAACTCACCAAAACATCTCAGTAGCACCTTATCTAAATGTTATATTTCATATATGGAGATTCATATTTATTTATGTATTGCATGCATTTCTACATTTTATTTCCTATTTTGTTTATTCATCCCAGTATCTTTCTTTCTTATGTGTGGAATTCTACAAGGTGCGCGCACACACACACACACACACACACTTACATTTAGCTGACGCTTTTATCCAAAGCGACTTACAAGTTCTGTACGACAAGACAGCAAGAAGGGTACAACTCTATCAGCTGAGTAACAATGTTCATCAAAGTGTTGAGTGCTACAGTGTAGGTTAGTTTATTAGGACAAGTGCATGACAGTAAGGTTAGTCACGGTTAGATTTTTTTTTTCTTCTTTTTTATCATTTCAGATAATGGTTGAAGAAGTGAGTCTTTAGTCGACGGCGAAAGATTGGGATTCGGCTGTCCTAACTGGGATGGGTAACTCTCTCTCTCTCTCTCTCTCTCACACACACACACACACACACACACACACACACACACACACACTCACTCACTCACTCACTCACTCACTCACTCACTCACTCACTCACTCACTCACTCACTCACTCACTCACTCACTCACTCACTCACTCACTCACTCACTCACTCACTCACTCACTCACTCACTCACTCACTCACTCACTCACTCACTCACTCACTCACTCACTCACTCACTCACTCACTCACTCACTCACTCACTCACTCACTCACTCACTCACTCACTCACTCACTCACTCACTCACTCACTCACTCACTCACTCACTCACTCACTCACTCACTCACTCACTCACTCACTCACTCACTCACTCACTCACTCACTCACTCACTCACTCACTCACTCACTCACTCACTCACTCACTCACTCACTCACTCACTCACTCACTCACTCACTCACTCACTCACTCACTCACTCACTCACTCACTCACTCACTCACTCACTCACTCACTCACTCACTCACTCACTCACTCACTCACTCACTCACTCACTCACTCACTCACTCACTCACTCACTCACTCACTCACTCACTCACTCACTCACTCACTCACTCACTCACTCACTCACTCACTCACTCACTCACTCACTCACTCACTCACTCACTCACTCACTCACTCACTCACTCACACACACACACACACACACACACACACACACACACACACACACACACACACACACACACACACACACACACACACACACACACACACACACACACACACACACACACACACACACACACACACACACACACACACACACACACACACACACACACACACACACACACACACACACACACACACACACACACACACACACACACACACACACACACACACACACACACACACACACACACACACACACACACACACACACACACACACACACACACACACACACACACACACACACACACACACACACACACACACACACACACACACACACACACACACACACACACACACACACACACACACACACACACACACACACACACACACACACACACACACACACACACACACACACACACACACACACACACACACACACACACACACACACACACACACACACACACACACATCGAAGTAAAAAAAATGAATCTGTATATATCCCATACCTACTCTTAATAGTTATACTACTGGGGCGACAGTGGCTCGGGAGGTAGAGCAGTCGTCTGGTAATCCAGAGATTCCCGGTTCAATTCCCGCTCTTCCCGGGCAAAGGGTCGAAGTGTCCTTGAGCAAGACACTTAACCCCTAACTGTTCCCGATGAGCAGGTTGGCACATTGCATGGTTGCCTCCGCCGTCGGTGTGTGAATGTGTGAGTGACTGGGTAAAATGTGAGGAACAAATTGTAAAGCGCTTTGGATAAGCGCTATATAAATGCAGCCATTTACCATTTACTACTGGCCAGCATGGCTTACTAATATAGTATATTTATACCCGTTTCACCTTTTATACCTATTAATACCTGTATCACTGTATAGCATAATCATTCTATACATACATCAGTATAGCAGCTTGTTATATACAGTATATCACATTTAATCACTTGCCCATTGTATATTGTTAATGCACTTTACTGTTATGTTTGCACTCTGGTTAGATGCCAACTTGTTTTCGTACTGTACTTGTGCTGTACAATGACAATACATTTGAATCTAATCTAATGGTCTATTTCTCTCAGTCTATCACATCCTGAAGTAACATACGGAACAGTACAGAGCTGTTCTGTTCTACATGGAGATGGCGTTTCAGTGTACATTCTCCATTAAAACAATAATATATATGCCCCTGTAACCTGTGCAGCAGGCATGGCCAATTCCATCCACTCAGGTGCAGTTAGCAGAGTGCATACTGGAACAGACTGGTCCGTGGGAGGTCTATAAGGCAAAGCTGTGTGATAATGTGTCCTCACCCCCTGACCTTGGCCTGGATCACACTGTCAGCTTGTACTTTGCGTCTCTTCATCACTGTCTATGAAAAACAGATCTGCTCTCCATACACTCTCTGCTCTGCTAGTGTGGCTGCAGCAAGCATCAGACGATGAGTGTCGAATTAGCTGATGGAGTTCTTAATTTTTTTTAAATTAATATAATTAATTGTACTATTTTTTTCTTTTTATTAGTAGCATCACATTACACGTTACAACAGGTTGCAGTATGAGGGTCGACATTGTAGGATATGCTCACGCTCTACAACAGGTTGTCCATGATTGGACTATTCCCATTCCCCCCCCCCCCCCCTTTGCTATCCCTTATTGTTACAAAGGATCAGATTAAACCGAATATATATATTTATTGATTGATATATATTGCATAGTATTTGTATATCGTTTGATATCCCTTGTATATTCCTTGTACATATACACGGAATATCCCTTTAGCCGAGACCATAATATTTCATTCTCCTATTGGACAGCGGTCCACAGGCGCCAGAGCCATGCCTCCGGAGTCAGGTTCAAAGTCACCGTCAAGACATGTCTGTGCATTCCCGGCCTTGTCCAGGGATACGCGACAGAAATGAGGTTGGCACTAGATTGTTCGCTGTACATATAAATATGGCGCAGGTGAATACAGAAGCACTTAGTCAGAAGTCAGAGTTACCCAATAAGTTGAAGCCTCACCCACGATACTCTGTGCGGTGAAGTATGGCCTGTTTGGCCCCAAAATAGAGCATTGAGACCGCGTGCGAATTAATAGCTGAATTGTCAGAGTTTGGCGCTATACCGTCGAGTGCGACATATTTCTATTAAGTCAGTAATAGTCTATTTGTGTATAGTGTATCGTGCGGCTAAAGTTCTACAGTGACCAGCATCACCAACGCTTCCTCGTACCAGCTAGAGTGCTTATCCAGGCTGGGCTGCTTTCATGGCGCTTTCACCCGAGGAGACCTAGACGAGAACCGTGTGGACATGTACACTGGATTAATCTACCCGACGACTACATAGCCCTTTGCGGCTGGATTATATTTGTTTTGGTCCTGTGATTTATGGAGCGGAGAATCGCCGACACCTACACGTGTTGGATTTACCCTGTGAGGAGCCAGGTCGAGTCGGCGCCTCAGAGAGCCTGAGGCCGGCTAGCTTTCTTCACTGTGGAGCTACAGTCTACGGAGAACAGCTGTATTCGTCTGTGGATCAAGAGGCTATTGCACCGTCTCCTGTACTTGGAGTCTCCTTAGTCATCGTTGACCAGACTATCTACTACCGACAGATCCTCTACCCCTGCTGGCTTACAACCGGGGGGACCCTTCCAGTATCTCCCGCTATATATTACTAGTGTACCATAGATATAATTCCCTAAGATTCAGGTTGTATAATTACCTCCTGCGTAACCAGAGAATGGACATTCATTATTGATTTGCCTACGCACATTCCTTTGCCTTATAAGCGCATCCAACGTAAAAGAGAGAAGTATATTATGTACCTTTTGCTGCAATAAATACTTAATTACCATTTGGTGTGGAACCGATTCATTGTGGGAAGTGTTCGTCATATTCATATATCATGTACTGTATGGCCAGTAATTAAAGTACATAAAGCGGTAGTGGTTTAATGATACCATACTTATCAATACAGTCAGGGAATTGTACCCCTCAGTTACACTTATGGTTAACCTGTTAAGCTGTAGCCCTATTTTCAGAAATTTCGCCTAAAGGTACACGCCTAAGTAAATGGAAGATTGCTCCACTTCTACAAGGTCAATTTGCATGTTCTTGGTATCTAGGAACATCTAGGGACCTGAGGGTATGTATTTCCAGTGTCAGAAATATTGTGTCTGTTACTAGGCTTGAGTAAATTGTAATGAAAAAAAGGAGAATATGAATTGTGATTTATTTTTGCATCTGTGGCGGTGAATAACACCATGAAAACATTGAGGTTCTTTTGATTACGCTCACTGAGCTCCTTCTCCTTCTTGAGATCAAGTGTACAAAAAATCTAAGCAAATGGGGCGGCTAAGTGGCACAGTGGGCAAGGTGCTCGCCACTAATGCTGGGTTCGAGCCCAGTGCTCGGCGTTGCTTCCGGCTTGGCTGGTCGTTCATACTAATACAATTGGCAGTATTAGAGGGTGGGAAAGCCGGTGGGTGGGGATCGGACATTGTGGACAGCGACTCCTACAGGTCGGTTGGTGCGCCTGTACAGCAGAATCAAGAAGCAACAGGGGCACCGTGAGCCTCCCACGCGTTACTCCTCGCCGCTGAGAGATCGCGCTGTACAGGTGAAAAGATGCGACAGCTGCCTCCTCGAGTACCGGAGGGGACACGTGATGCAAGGCTTGGTCCACATTGCAGCCGACCAGTGGGAGGCATGGTCTAACAATGTTCGAGACAGGGGAGGGTAGAATTGGATAATACGAAATTGGGATGGGAGAAAAATAGAAAATGGGGAGAAAAAGTAGATACATTTTCTTTTTTAATCTAAGCAAATGAATAAAGGGAAGATGATTAGACAGAAGGATTTGTAGATACAGTAACAGTAATAAATGATAATCGATTTTAATTATAAATTCATATTTGACCTTGAACTTGACCTTGACCTTATTATGGCCAAATCATACATCTATGGATAGGTAAAGGACTCCTCTTTCCAATGGCAGTGTTAAATCTGGATTTAGTCATTTCCTCATGGTTTTACAATAAAATATACACTTTGACTGCTGTTTTGATAGGGTTAAGGTCTTTATTCTTTTTTTTTTAATACATGTGGGCCCTCATGAGGACGATTCACAACGCGCCACTTTGCCGACCTCGGGTGTGCATTTCTCTTAATACAATATATATATAGAATTAAAGCCTTATTTGTTGCCTTTTGATTGCCCTTTCAGGTGACAAAATCCGTTCAGCGGTTCTCGAGTTACATGCCGGTATGTGAGGCGTGCGCCAAAGTACACGAAAGTACACATTACCACACCCGACTCCCGGGGCTCTAGCTCCGTCAATCATTTGGCGATCTCGAAGATCTTTGGACAGGGATGTAGCCAATGAGTGTGGCTTTCCAATGATACCCCATGATATGATAATTGGGCATCTAATACGGTCTCTATTGATCGATTTATGATAAAGAAAAGCAATTGGGGGACCTTACAGCTTAACAGGTTTTAATGTGTTAAGTTAGTTTAAAGTGAAGCATACACCCACCCACCCCGACAAGAAACAATAACAATGGATGTATACACTTACGTGGATACATGCATACACACATGCAAAAAGAAATTTAATTTAATTAAAATCAATAAAGAAAAAACACAGTAATAATAATATATAATATAAGTAGTACTCTCCATTCTGGTAGCATGTTTTCCAGATAGTTATACAATTAAGAATAGAAAGTGAATTTAACACCCTCAGCGGTAGTAGGACAATCACAATGCCATCTCCCCAGCTATACATGGTCCAGCAGTGTCAGAAAGGTAGGTAGGGGAAGGAAGGGGTCATGGGGTCAGGGGGTTGGGAGGAGAAGGGACTTAAGTAGGAAGGGCTGCCATGTTTTGTAAAAAGTATCTGTGTGGCTCTGATTTTCTCTATATGTATAGACCACTACACTTCCGCGTTACATTGAAATCGGGGAGGAGATTGCGGGGGGTGCATATGAATGAATGAATGTGGACGAGAGCCGTGATGTAAGTGGTTGCCGATACGGCTGTGGGGGTGCTAGAGACATGATCGAATAGACGTTTATGCGCCTCGCTCTCCTGAACACGGCGTGACCCATAACTAATCGATCAGAACTAAATCGGCAGAGAAAAAGCCCATTTTAAAGCACCTATTCCGCATGGACATGCGCAGAGTGCCCATGGAGTCTGGACGACGCGAGATGACGCTCGAATGAATGTGGACTGTTCTATCAAAAGTGACATAGAAAAACATAGAACCTCTGATAGAACAGTCCACATTCATTCGAGCGTCATCTCGCGTCGTCCAGACTCCATGGGCACTCTGCGCATGTCCATGCGGAATAGGTGCTTTAAAACTGGCTTTTTCTCTGCCGATTTAGTTCTGATCGATTAGTTATGGGTCACGCCGTGTTCAGGAGAGCGAGGCGCATAAACGTCTATTCGATCATGTCTCTAGCACCCCCACAGCCGTATCGGCAACCACTTACATCACGGCTCTCGTCCACATTCATTCATTTGACCCCCCCGCAATCTCCTCCCTGATTTCAGAATCCCGGAAGTGTTACGGTGGTCTATGAGAGACATAACATCCCTCATCCAATGCAAATGTGAAGGGGGAGTGGCTGCCTTCCAAAACGTTCCTGTAAACATGTTGTGACCTGTGTATTTACCACATGGAAAAATAAAATAAAAAATATTTGACATTTTAGTTTTCTACGCAGATATATACTCTGACAATTTTTTTGACAAAACAAAAAAAGTCACCACTGCAGTGTTGTTCACTAGAGGTTTTCTGGGTCGGCATATGGCAGTTCACCTCACACAAGTTAAAAGAAGCCATTCCCCATCCCTGGATAAAGATCTGACTGACAACACATGTTACATATGTGTGCAGTGTATATCAAGATGTGGTACATATGTGTGCAGTGTATATCAACACATGTTATATGTGTACAGTGTATATCAAGACGTGTTATATGTGTGCAGTGTATATCAACATGTGTTACATATGTGTACAGTTTATATCAACATATCAACATGTGTTACATATGTGTACAGTGTATATCAACATATGAACATGTGGTACATATGTGTACAGTGTATATCAACATGTGTTGCATGTGTGTAGTATGTATATCAACACATGTTACATGTGTGCAGTGTATATCAACATGTGTTACATATGTGTACAGTGTATATCAACATGTGTTGCATGTGTGTACAGTATGTATATCAACACATGTTGCATATGTGTGCAGTGTATATCAACATGTGTTACATATGTGTGAATGAATGAAAACTTTATTTAAAGGGGACATGTACTATAAATGTCATTTTTCAGTCTCTAGCATTGTATTATAGTAATAGGAGTTAGTATCAATGTGTTTTAGTGTCTAAATACCATATTGGCGGATTGCTCTGATTCAGCTCAGATAATTTCCTGCTCTAGTAAATTAGTCCATCCTGATTTGAAGGCCTGAGTCACGTCATTCAGGCTCTGGGTAGAAGACAGTGATGTGATTGGCTCTGTGGTTGTAGCTAATGCCCGCCAACAATCTACCTAGACTAGACAGCGCACTTCCTCATACTGCGAGGCAGTGAAACCCGACACCTCTGCATACTCTGGAGGGAGAGAGAGAGAGAGAGATAGAGAGGGAGAGAGAGAGGGAGAGACAGAGAGAGAGAGGGAGACAGAGAGAGAGAGGGAGGGAGCACTTGGGGGGGGGGGGGCCTGCCGCGCCACACGGGGGGGGAGGAAGGGAGCCCCCCCCCCCACACACAAGCTGCCGCAGGGAGAGAAAAAACAAAAGGAAGAGACGGCCTGTCTTTTTTTTTCTCTCTCTCTCTCTCTCTCGCACCCCCCCCTCTCTCTCTCTCTCTCTCTCTCTCTATCTCTCTCTGTCTACCAGTCGCAGAAGCTGGAAAATTATGGTTTTGAGTACTTGATTAGAAATATAAAACAATGCATTTTTTTGAAAAAAACCTTACAGATGTCTTCAATAGACTAACAGGAATTGTGTAAAGTTGCCCAAATAGTGCTAGGAATAGCAGTACATGTCCCCTTTAACAGATTGCAGAATGGGTACAATACAGTACGGCTCAATACACACAATTGTTAAGGGGATGCAGACCAGAGAAAGACGTATTTTTTTTGTGTGCAGTGTATATCACTAGGGCTGTCAACAAATATTCTATATTCAGATTAATAATCAAATTGTTAAAAAAAACAGATTCCATTGTAAAATCTTTAAAAAAAAATATATATATATATATATATATATATATATATATATATATATATATATATATTATTTTTATTTATTTTTTTAACAGCCCCGGCAGTCTCCCTCTTGACTTCTCGCGTGTGTCTGAACGCGCTGCATGACGGACAGGAGAGACGTGACAGCTATACTGTATATTCATGGCATATCACTGCGCCCTTTACGTGCACCTTACAAAAACACTGGATAAAAGTATACGTTCACACTAATAAAACAAATTGTCTATTGGCTGAGCAGCCGAGTAGGGGATATCTGCAGAGCCACAGAGCCCAGGCGTGGACGGGTTTGAGGCGGGGCTTCGTGGCGTAGACAAGTATTAGTGGCCTGGACAAGTATTTGCACTACTGCGCATGCGGATGAGGGGGGGGGGGGGGGTGGCTCTCTCGCTCGCTCCCTCTCTCGTTTACGACACATATACACAACTTAACTTTCGTCTCGTTTACATCAGGGTCCCCCATTTTCAACTTAACTTTCGTCTCGTTTACATACAGTAATGTTACATCTAGACATTTATGACATACCAGATCTACAAATATACAGCACTGTTTGTGATACAAAAATATAGTAATAATTAGGGATGCACGATAATTATCGGGCCGATAATTATCGGGCCGATATCAGCAATTATGACGTCATCCCGATAAACTCGATAACGTTATTGATAGCTCCGATAACATATAATAAATTTTTTGGTTAACACTTTGGGTGCCATGGGTTAAATTCATTATCAACCGTAGGTTGCCGGCTCTATTTGTCTATAGAGAAAGTCCCCTTCTTTGCAGGGCTATAACTTTTTAAATTCTATTGCTACATTGCCATTATTAGGGCCCATTCAAAGTCCTATATGTATTGTGCATTGTGTAGCAACGTTAAACTTTTTCATTCACATATTCATAGTAAAGTATGGTCTAATGTATAAGTATGTTTTCATCTCTTTCTGCAGCTTTCTCCAGAACGTGATCTATAGCCCCAAATACATTATATTGATGATGCAATACAGTTTTATGGCAATCAGCGCGATATAAAAAATTCCAACTAGACGTACTTCTAGAAGTTACTACACGTCATCTGATGTTGACCGGATGGGCTAGGGGGCGTTTATAATTCCGTGGGCAGCGTTATACCAATCATCTAATGTGGGTCAAATGTTGATAATAGCAGTTAGTATCGAAGACGGTAATTTTACACGCTAAAACTCACCCCAGTCTCCGCGCGCCGTTGGGCGATCATCGTAGAGTAGAAATTTTACCATTATGGGATGTCGATTTACCCGGTCCATCTCCAGCTTGTATAATGGTATATACGTCCAAATCATGTTGTTTATCGAGTTATTGGCAATCGATCGCTATGTAGTGTGTCGAGATCGAGTCCCGGGACCTATAGCGAGTGCCCGGAAGTAATATGGCAGACCAGCACAACCTCTACGGCACTTCCTGTTAAGCGATTGCGCCGATCGGCCACCAGATGGCGCTCCTGAACCGCCAGAGAGCTCAGTGGGTCGTCCTGGTGGATCTCAGGCCAGCGGAGGGGAAATATGAATCCGATCCCAGATTTTTGAAATATTGATATTAAAGACGCTGTAAAGCGTCCTCTGCAACTTGAGCATGGCCGGGAATGACGCTTTTAAGCGTTTTCCGGCAGTCAAAGTGTTAAAAGAAATCCGGTGTGGGTGGATTTGGATGAAGGGCGCTGGTTTTTATTATAGCCTCCTCCCGTTTGCCAGTACTGTGGTAAAACTGATAGCGTGTGGTTTAGGAACAGGGAGTTTTTCACAAATCCAGCGCTCCCTTTCTTGGCTATGACGTAGTCACGTTACATTCGGAGACAGACAGTCGATCTGCCAATTACGTCCCACGGCTTGCACCCACCTCTTCTTCTTACCACCAATCTCGTTCGTTTATTTACCTCCGGATTGTCAGCCATTACTCTACTCGGAGCTAACGTTATCTCCCCGCCAGCCACATTGACAAGTACCAGCGCTTATACATTACTGGCAAATGTCTTGTTGCACTTGTGGCAACGAGCGTTGTCAGCATCGACTTTAGTAAAATAGACCCAGACTTTTGAACATTTCGTTCTGTCCGCCATTATGAGAGCAGAGCTGTCAGTACTAGGCAGCGCAGCACCCGTGTCTGTGTGTGTGTGTGTGTGGGAGGGGAAGAGAGGAGAGAGCACAGCAGGCAGAGAGCACAGAGGCAGGAGAGATATAGACAACTGCCAACAAGATTAGTTTGCGACGTTTAAATTCCTAAAAAAAAAACTCCAGAATTTCTCGAGTACCGATAGCAGTACCGATGACGTCGGAGCTTATAAATACAAAAAAAAAAAAAAATTGATAAATATATATATATATATATATATATATATATATATATATATATATATATACACAGCTAAAAAAAATATTATAATACAATAAATATCGGTTATCGGTATCGGCTTGAGGAGCATAAAGTTATCGGTATCGGTGTCAAAAAATCAATATCGTGCATCCCTAGTAATAATAGAGTATATACATTTGAGGGGGAATACATTTACATTTAGTCATTTAGCTGACGCTTTTATCCAAAGCAACTTACAAGTTCTGTACGACAAGTCATCAGGAAGGGCACAACTCTATCAGCTGAGTAACAATGTTCATAAAGTGTTGAGTGCTACAGTGTAGGTTAGTTTATTAGGACAAGTGCATGACAGTAAGGTTAGTTAGGGTTAGATTTTTTTTTTTTTTTTTTTCAGATAATGGTTGAAGAAGTGCGTCTTTAGTCGACGGCGAAAGATTGGACGGGTTTCGGCTGTCCTAACTGGGGTGGGTAGTTCATTCCAGTTCATTTTTTATTTTGCATACTAATGTTCTGTGTCTTGAGTCGTACTTGTATTGAAAAACTGATTTTATATGTCTGAGGAGAAGACTGGTACTCATCATCTTCGTCTCCACAAAAAGAAAAATGACATGTGAAGTATGTTGTGTGCCAGGTTCAAACAGTGCTGTATATGTACAGTTTATTCCTACTCCTATCCAAGCTCCGGGAGGGTCATCAAAGAGAAGTTGCCTATTCTCAGTCCTTGCCCCACAATGGTGGAATGAACTACCCACCCCAGTTAGGACAGCCGAAACCCGTCCAATCTTTCGCCCGTCGACTAAAGACGCACTTCTTCAACAATTATCTGAATAAAAAAATAAAAATAAAAAAAATCTAACCCTAACTAACCTTACTGTCATGCACTTGTCCTAATAAACTAACCTACACTGTAGCACTCAACACTTTATGAACATTGTTACTCAGCTGATAGAGTTGTGCCCTTCCTGATGACTTGTCGTACAGAACTTGTAAGTCGCTTTGGATAAAAGCTAAAAAGCTAAATGACTAAATGTAAATGTATTCCCCCTCAAATGTATATACTCTATTATTACTATAATTTTGTATATCACAAACAGTGCTGTATATTTGTAGATCTGGTATGTCATAAATGTCTAGATGTAACATTACCGTCTATGTAAACGAGACGAAAGTTAAGTTGAAAATGGGGGACCCTGATGTAAACGAGATGAAAGTTAAGTTGAAAATGGGGGACCCTGATGTAAACGAGACGAAAGGTAAGTTGTGTATGTGTGTCGTAAACGAGAGAGGGAGCGAGCGAGAGAGGCCCCCCCCCCTAATCCGCATTCGCAGTAGTGCGCATTCGCAGTAGTGCAAATACTTGTCCAGGCCGCGTGAATATTAAAGGCAACCAACTTGTGTTCAGCGTTTCTCTGATTGGCCACACGGCCACGTGACCGAGAGTTGCGCAGAGAGTTGCGCCGCCCGCAGCAGCGGCCGTCTTCCGTTGTAGAATTGTTTACATCAGGGTGAACGCTGTTGTATTCGCAAATATGAGAGCCAGCAATACGCAGCTCCAGTTAACCTAATTTATACCGTAATGAATCATTAAAAAAATATACCGTTAACTGGAATATGTTGTTTCTTTACACATATGTTGGGATTATGTAATTGGTTTGTCATGACAAAACAATAAAAATCGCTACTTTACATCAGGGTGAACGCTGTTACGCTGCCACCACCCACTTCAATGACAGAGCTCTCATATTTGCGAATGCATAAACTATATCTTAAATTATGGCTATGTGTCTAATATGGCTGTCGCGAAGTCATTGATAAGCGACAGCCATATTAGACACATAGCCATAATTTAAGATATAGTTTATGCATTCGCAAAATATGAGAGCTCTGTCATTGAAAGGGCTTCTACAACGGAGCACGGCCGCTGCTGCTGGAGCTGGACCGAGTCAAGCCGGCGGCGGCGCACGGAAGCCGGGGAAAAACCACCACATCGCCCCGCTGGCGCTTCAGCAGCCTCCACTGATGTACAGTGACGAGTGAATCTGATAGTTGGTTTATGACGTTAAAAACGCGAAATAACATAACGTTACAGCGTACAGTTTCTAGTTAATCAGTCAGGCATCAGCCTCCACACTGATGTACAGTGGCACCCAGAGTTTCTAGTTACAGTAGTGACGCGTGAATCGAGATAGTCCTAACAGTGTTTATTATTAAGAGTCAGATAGTCCTAACAGTGTTTATAGTCCTAACAGTGTTTATTAGTAAGAGTCAGATAGTCCTAACAGTGTTTATTATTAAGCGTCAGATAGTCCTAACAGTGTTTATTATTAAGAGTCCTAACAGTGTTTATTATTAAGAGTCCTAACAGTGTTTATTATTAATTAACGTCATAAACCAACTACCAGATTTATTTTGCACCAGGGAACTTGAAGGTTCCTGCCGCGCTCGCGGCAAAAGGGGGCGGGCTAGCGGCGTGGCCAATAAGAGAAAAGCTGAACACAAGTTGTTTGCCTTTAATATTCACGCGTCCAGGCCACTAATACTTGTCTACGCCACGAAGCCCCGCCTCAAACCCGTCCACGCCTGGGCTCTGTGGCTCTGCAGATATCCCCTATTGGAGCAGCCTGGCATTCGTGTGACATCATGTCTGGAATCAACCAGGAAATAGCTAACGGCTAATAGTTGTTGTTGTCGTAGAAAATGTATAATAATCACAAGATACATTCAGTGCTGGATCTAACAAAATGGATTTATGGAGACACATTTATGGACCGGACCACAAAGCTTCTGGAAGGGTTAGAATTACACGCGACGGTGCTTCCAATTTGTGAGGATGGCAAAGAGTTCAGATGATCCCAACTCGGCTCCGGAGAGGAGTAGTGTCGAGCTGCAGCTCTGGAGCGATCCCCTCACTAGGCGCTGTGGCAGCCACAGAGAGCGTGCGCTGATTGGCGGAGAGTACGGAAGTTAGCGCTGATTGGCGGAGAGTACGGAAGTTTCTCTACCACAGAGAGCACGCGCTGATTGCCGGAGAGGGGACGTCACTCCACATTGGGCCTAGCCCCTCCCCCTTGACCAAGCTCGGTTGAGACGTGCGGTTGGAGAGAGGGTCGCGGCCAGGAATTGATTGATTGAAAACTTTATTAACAGATTGCAGAATGGGTACAATACAGTAAAATAGTTCCCCAACCCTAACCCTAACCTCTATGGTTGAGGGCCTATGTTGCTTTGTTACAGGAAGGATTACCAGCCCCGACTGTCACTCTAACCTTAACCTCTCTTAGACGAGGGCCTAAACCTAACCCTTAAGAGAAACATAGGCTACTGTAGGCTTACTGAACAGATATTGAATAATGAATCGACAGAAGCATCATATGGATCCCCAATGGTTTGATTACTATTTCACATTTCATGTCAAGGAAAATATATTGTTTGATGTTTATTACGCCTTTTTCGGAGGCGCGCTGCTGTGTATAAATGTCCGTTCTATATACCGTGAACTTTCATTCATTTGATCTTGCTTTGAGAGACGGACCCTTCTGAGAGATTGAGATAATACATTATTCTATTTGTATGCTGGTATAGGTATGTTGATATTTATTTTGTTTAATAAATAAATGACCTATAGCCTACTAATTATGTCTCCCGTTGTATTGGTTTGCCCTCTTGTGGACATAATGCGCAACACTAGATATTCTAATGGTTCGAACCTATGTGTTTTTTTAGAAGGGATATTCTAATTCAATTCAATCTTGACAGCCCTAATATCAACATGTGTTACATATGTGTGCAGTCAGTGTATATCAACACGTGTTACATATATGTGCTCCCTGCCTGCACCTGATCCCCTTACAGGCCACTCACTTACTTGGGTTCGTTGACATTCATCACACGCCCCTCAGGAGTGATGAGGGTCCTTGGGGGCTTTGGCTTCCTCTGTTTCTCCCTGCGGGAGGAGGCAAAGTACACAGTGTCATGTGTGTGTGTGTGTGTGTGTGTGTGTGTGTGTGTGTGCGTGCGTGTGCAGGGTGAGGGTATGACAGCAGCAGAATTATGAGGTCTTCAGGGTGAAGGTGAGGGCCACTACACCACAGCCTACAGGAACCTTCAAAATAAGGACTTTGTGGCAGATATGAGGGAACAGAACATGCGACTGGGGGTCACACACACACACACACACACACACACACACAGACAGACAGACAGACAGACAGACAGACAGACAGACAGACAGACAGACAGACAGACAGACAGACAGACAGACAGACAGACAGACAGACAGACAGACAGACAGACAGACAGACAGACAGACAGACAGACAGACAGACAGACAGACAGACAGACAGACAGACAGACAGACAGACAGACAGACAGACAGACAGACAGACAGACAGACAGACAGACAGACAGACAGACAGACAGACAGACAGACAGACAGACAGACAGACAGACAGACATGTAATGTCTGTATATGTATAATATATGATATAAGTCTTAAAACCTATTATGTAGGACACTCCCTGCCAAGTAAACTGCTATATGATTGGTCTGATCATCTGAATGAACATTTTAAATATACAAACTTGGATAGAAAATACTTTACTTTAATGCACAACCAACGCTACACTCCAACCTAAATATTAAAGCTAGAATCTGTAACGCTGTCAAACAGCTACCTCGAGGCAAAAGAGCCTGCTTGGTGTTGCACTTTGTTTACATGTTTAGTTTTGGTGACTGTGTGGCTTGGAGTTGAGTAACTTCTCAAGACCTCTCATGGCAGAGCCCTTTCCCCTCTCAACTATCTAAGGCCTAACAAAAATAATGGTTGGTTTCAGGTTGCCGACCGACCCTGCCGATTTAGGTGCGACCCAATATATTTTATGAGTTTAAAAAAAAAATTATATATAAAAAAAAAAAAAAAAATCGTTTTTTTTTTTTTTTTTTTTTTTTAAGAATAAAGTTTCATAGAAATCTTAGTCAAACATTTAGTATTATGGATATTAAACATGCTGGCAGAGTACATGCATCCATGTTGTTGTGAACATTTTAACCCTTTCACTGCCACACGACAGCCGGTTAACCCTTTCACTGTGACAATACAGAAGGTTAGCCCTTTACTATCACACAACCGACGGCGATGCTCCATCATTAGCATCATTAGCTCCGCGGTTGTGTGATAGTAAAGGGCTAACCTTCTGTCGTGTGGCAGTGAAAGGGTTAATTAAATAAAGAAATTCCCTATCCATAGTCGCCGTGGGAAAGAATAATAATAAAAAAAAAAAAAATCCCTACCTACCCATGGCCAAACTGACAACCAACCTGAAACCAACTATTATTTTTGTTAGGCCTCAAACGGGGGTCTCAGAGACAAAGATGTCCTCAAACAGGGGTCTCAGAGACAAAGATGTCCTCAAACAGGGGTCTCAGAGACAAAAATTTTATTAAACAGGGGTCCCAGAGACATGTCATTAAACGGGGGTCCCAGAGACAAAGATGTCCTCAAACAGGGGTCTCAGAGACAAAAATACCATCAAATGGTAGTCCAAGAGATAAAGATGTCATTAAATGGAGGACTTCATTTAATCTGTGCGTCCTTGACGTGAAAAAGGTTGAGAGCAATCAGGGTCACTGGTGCAGTATATCAGAGTCTGATCATTAGGTATAGATCAGTCATCTGTCCTCTACAAGTCGTGATTCTAGATCAGGGGTTCTCAAACTTTTTCTCAAACGACCCCATTTTATTTCAGATTTTTTTTGGCGACCCCACACTTAACACATTCCCTGCCACTGGTTCTATCCATCCATGTAGGCTCACTGCCACCACTCTAAGCCTATGGAGATGTTCACCTTCTTTGCAGGGCTATAACTTTTGAAATTGTATTGCTAAATTGATATTACTATGGCCCATTCAACATCGATTATCTATCGTTCAGGATGTAGGAACGTTATACTTTTTCATTCATAGATATACAAAAATACCTTCTAGAATATAAGTATGTTTTTATCGTTTTCTGCAGTAATTCATTGAACGTGAGTTATAGGCATAAACGCATATATAGATCATCAATTGCCGTTTATTCCCGATACACGCTATATTAAAAAATTCAACTGTATATGATCCTATACGTTATGCATCATCATGCGCGGATGAAAGGGGGGGGGGGTCGTTTATAATTCCGTGATCGTCAGTAAATGCTTTATGTAGTATGGGTGATATATTGATCAGATCGGTTTGCAGTGAAATTAATAAACAATTGGGCTGCAAATAGCGTCAGCGTTTACCGTGCGTCAATGAGACTGGCGGTGAAAGATCCCAGGTATAGGACGTCGATCGCCTAGGTCCATTTCCGGTTTGTATGTCGCAATAAACGCCGAAATCATATAGATTATTACGTTTATAAAGTGATCCATATGTACTATAGTGTCTGTCGGGAGCCTTGCGACAATATCTGACGGCCGGATGAATTTAATCGACGCACAGCAGCCATATCCTGTTTACCAGTGTAACTCGCCCGACCATCCACCAGGCGGCGGTATTGAGCCGTCGTTGTATTGAGCCGTAGGGCATTCATATATATATATGAATTATGAATGCCATGGCTAAAAAATGAAATATTGATCTCAATATCGCTGTACAGCGTGGTCTGGCGGTCAAAGCATGGCGGGCAATAACGTTTTAAAGCGTTTCCGGCGGTGGATGTGTTAATGTATTGCGTAATTTCAACATGGAATTATGGAATATCAAAATAAAAGCACACGTTGTTGAACTTGATCATGCATATTTATTAGAAAATTGTATTACAGCACTATGTTATCAATACACATTTATAAAATTAGGCATGTTTAGCCAAAATATTTTGCCAGAACATAAAATAAAATAGATATATATTATTGGACCTCATTCATCAACATTGTGTTAAGTCGACGACAATTACCCCCGGATTCACCAAAGTGTGGAGAAGTTGTCTTAACTCGCCAAATGATCTCAGCTGCGATCCCCAGAATGAGATACGTCACTCATTCACAAATTTGAACGTGCATTCCCGTTTACTTCATTTGCATACAGACACGCCCATCCAGCTCATTATAATGCAAGGGACATGCGCAGAATTCGGCATTGCCCCGTATTCAACAGGTAGCGAGGAAGCGCTTTGCGACGGATCAACATTTTATTAGATTAAAATGTATAGTCATCAGAAAGCACACTATACCTATAGTGGAATAGACTGTATTAATATTCAATATTTAAGCCGCCTTGTTGCGCGCTCCTGGTCACCTGCCGCAGTGCACGCACACACACACACGTACTGTATAGTCTACGTGTGTAATGAATGAACAGTAGGCTTATATTATTCTAATTACTTGTTTCATTAGGAGATAGTAGATACTGTATGCACTGCCCTATAGTAGTATGTACAGTATACAGTACGCATCTTAAGGCCGCCACAGAGTCGTGCGTACTGTGAGTGGACCAGACTCCACAGAGCACCTCGGCCTGTTGGTTGACATCGACCTGCATTAAATGTAGTAAACTGGCATGAGAAATGTAGGAAATTGGTAAGCGGTGGTATATTCCATAGTGGTACGCTTAACTGAAACCTCAAACGATTGTGGTCAAACTATAGGGCAGCGCATACAGTATATACTATCTACATCTTTTCTAGAGATGTGCGTTTTTCAGGAAATAATTCATTCAGCCTGAAAAAAAGTCATAAACATCGACTAATCAACTAGCAAAGTCTTAGTCGACTAAGACCAAAACAACCGATTAATGGACTATGAGGGGGCAGCCCTAGTAGTAAAACATTTTCATCAAATTGGAATATTGAAGTTGGTTTCGACAGCCCTAAGGACAACACATCCTGTGTTATTTCAACACATTTTCAAAAGCGTTTCTACTAGGGATGCTCGATATTGGCTTTTTTACCGATACCGATATACCGATATTGTCCAACTCTTAATTTCCGATACCGATATCAACCAATATCAACCGATACATGCAGGGTCCCCCCCCCCAAAAAAACTGAATAATTTCAGGTAATTAAGATTACATATCTCTTGTCGTGTAATTAACACAACATTATGCATACTTTGACAATAAATAAAATAATAATTTGTTCTTACTTGCTTGCCTGGGTAAATAAAGGTTAAATAAATGTAAAAAATAAAATAAAATTTAAAGATATAAAAAAAATTTGAAAACAGATATCGATATTTTCCGATATCACATTTGTATGCCAATATCGGCCGATAATATCGGTAGGCCGATAATATCAGACATCCCTAGTTTCTACCCATCCTTCCCTCGCCTCTCTCCCTACACCTCCTCTCTCTTCCCGTTTCTACCCATCCTTCCCTCTCCTCTCTCCCTACACCTCCTCTCTTCCCATTACTACCAATCCTTCCCTCTCCTCTCTCCCTACACCTCCTCTCTTCCCGTTTCTACCAATCCTTCCCTCTCCTCTCTCCCTACACCTCCTCTCTTCCCATTACTACCAATCCTTCCCTCTCCTCTCTCCCTACACCTCCTCTCTTCCCGTGTCTACCCATCCTTCCTTCTCCTCTCTCCCTACACCTCCTCTCTCTTCCCGTTTCTACCCATCCTTACCTCTGTTCTCTCTCCCTACACCTCCTCTCTCTTCCCATTTCTACCCATCCTCCTCTCTTCCTGTTTCTACCCATCCTTCCCTCTCCTCTCTCTCTCCATACACCTCCTCTCTCTTCCCTGCCATATTTCATTGCATGCCAGCCAAACTCTTCACTTCTCAAGGCTATATAACATGGCACTTTGCAAAAAAATAAATAAAATTTAAATAAACCCAACACCTTTTTTTTAAGGGGGCATCCGTCAAAAGGGCTGAGTCAGCGAGATATGGGCAGTTTATGTGAGACTCTGAGTACAATGTGTTCAGACAGCTCCACTTAGCCGCACCTCTGCCACCCCACCATCAGCAAAAGCACCAGCAACGCACGCATGGGAGAAAATGTCTAACTATGGAGCTATGTGACTGATGTCATCTTCATCTTTATTTTCTGAATGGGGGCGTTGCTCTTTCTCCACAACGCAGTACAAGTGGTCGACGTTGTGGCCAGACATTATTTTTTTTTATAAAAAAACAACTCTTGGAGGTGTAGCAATATGCTCGACTCCTGACCTCCTGACACCGAAGAGGGGGGTGGGGTTCTAAGAACATCCTCCTTATTAAAAAGGAACTGTTCTGAAAACACAAACTGAATACAATGGTACCCCAAGGCCTCAACTTACTTTGATATCAGACCATTCCTTTGTCGCGCCTGGTTCACCTCTGACCCTGTCTTTGAGGGGATCCATATCAGACCATTCCTTTGACATGCCTGGTCCACCTCTGACCCAGTCTTTGAGGGGGTCCATATCAGGAGAGTGATGTGTTTTATGTCGCCAGCAGCAACAGCAGTTTGTTTGGAATTAATAGAAGACTAACCCAGTAGCTGGTGTGAATTAATAGAAGACTAACCCAGTAGCTGGTGTGAATTAATAGAAGACTAACCCAGTAGCTGGTGTGAATTAATAGAAGACTAACCCGGTAGCTGGTGTGAATTAATAGAAGACTAACCCAGTAGCTGGTGTGAATTAATAGAAGACTAACCCAGTAGCTGGTGTGAATTAATAGAAGACTAACCCAGTAGCTGGTGTGAATTAAGAGAAGACTAACCCAGTAGCTGGTGTGAATTGTACATTAATGTACAACATACTCGTTGTACATTAACGAGATATGTAAAGTATCCAATATATTTAAATGTATTTTATTTGCGGATGACACTAATCTTTTTTTTTCTGGTGAGAATGTCCAGCAGCTTTTAGAGGTCATCACATCTGAAATGAAGAAATTGAAGGAATGGTTTGATAGAAACAAATTATCATTGAACTTGAGCAAAACTAAAATTATGTTGTTTGGAAACTGTAGATTGGATACTCAGGTACAAGTTAAAATAAAGTATGTGATTATTGAAAGAGTTTATGAAAATAAATTCCTAGGTGTAATAATAGACCATAAAATCTGTTGGAAACCTCACATAAAACATGTCCAATCTAAACTCTCACGAAGCATTTCAGTCATGAGTAAAGTAAAGCACTTCCTGGATAGAAAATCACTCTACATTCTCTACTGTTCACTAGTTTTACCATATTTAAATTACTGTGCTGAAGTCTGGGGAAACAATTATAAGTCTACACTACAACCACTTTTTATACTCCAAAAAAGGGCCATAAGGATAGTTCACATTGCAGGTTATCGTGATCACACTAACATATTGTTTCTGGAGTCAAAGACATTGAAGTTAAATGATCTTGTGGAATTTAAAACGGCACAATTAATGTATAAAGCAAAAAGTCATGCACTTCCAAGAAACATTCAAGAATTGTTCTTTGATAGGGAGGGGGGTTATAATCTGAGGGGAGAACACAATTTAAAGGTGCTAAACGTACGCACTAACATGAGAAAACACTGCATCTCAATATGTGGAGTGAAACTGTGGAATTAAAGCAATGTCCAAACATGAGACAATTCAAACTGATGTATAAGGAAATTATGTTCACAAGGTACAGGGATGAAGAAGGGACTTGATATTCACAGGTGTTTACATTTTTATTTTGTTTCTATTTTATTTTATTTTATACATATATAGTTTTTGTTTTTGTTTTGCATATATATATATATATTTTTTTTCTTTTCTTTTCTTTTCTTTTTTATGTTTAAAATAGTACACTCATTTGAGTAGTGGAAAAGGGGTAGGATTAAATAAGTGTATACTTCTTCCTACTCCTTTTCGAACATGCAGATTGAGTTGTTTTTCTTTTTTGTTATTGTTTGTTGTATTCATTGCATGTTCGAAATAAAGACTTCAAATCAAATCAAATCAAAATTAATAGAAGACTAACCCAGTAGCTGGTGTGAATTAATAGAAGACTAACCCAGTAGCTGGTGTGAATTAATAGAAGACTAACCCAGTAGCTGGTGTGAATTAATAGAAGACTAACCCAGTAGCTGGTGTGAATTAATAGAAGACTAACCCGGTAGCTGGTGTGAATTAATAGAAGAATAACTCAGTAGCTGGTGTGAATTAATAGAAGACTAACCCAGTAGCTGGTGTGAATTAATAGAAGACTAACCCAGTAGCTGGTGTGAATTAATAGAAGCCTAACCCAGTAGCTGGTGTGAATTAATAGAAGACTAACCCAGTAGCTGGTGTGAATTAAGAGAAGACCAACTCAGTAGCTGGTGTGAATTAATAGAAGACTAACCCAGTAGCTGGTGTAAATTAATAGAAGACTAACCCAGTAGCTGGTGTGAATTAAGAGAAGACTAACCCAGTAGCTGGTGCGAATTAATAGAAGACCAACTCAGTAGCTGGTGTGAATTAATAGACGACCAAATCAGTAGCTGGTGTGAATTAATAGAAGACTACCAGTAACTCAGTAGCTGAGTTCCAAGATGGAAAACAGGTCAATACAGTGCAAAAATGCAACAACAATGATTGCTTATCACCAGTCTCACTGAAATCGATTTTGTGTGCATCAGTGTTGTAATACTGGAGTCAGAGTCCTGGACGCCTGAATGCCTTCTACAACAGAACTGCGTTTCCGCGTCTCTGATTGGCCAGGTCATTTCTGGTCATGTGACATGTACGCCCAATCGTGGGGCCGCAAGTTTCTACACTGGTTAAGCTTAGGCGCTCGTTCGAAGTTGGTTACGGTTAGAGTTTGTCTTAGAGCATGGCGATAGAACGCCAGGTAGTTTGCGGGCTGTTAGACCCGGAAATAGGTGCAGAACTTGCTGTCCCACGATTGGCGCACATGTCACATGACCTGGCCAATCAGAGTGCAAAACTCGAACGCGGAAACGCAGTTCCGTCGTAGAAGGCATACACGCGTCCTGGACAGATTTTCAGGACCCGTGACTTGGACCCGAGCATTGACTGCATTCTGACTCAGAATGTGCAGACGAGGATGACTTGTTAATTGATAGTTATTTATAATAAAAAAAAAATTTAATAGGCCCTAATCATTTGACATAAGATATTGATGGCTAGTGCATTTGTTTGGCTATTGTGTCACAAAGTAAATAAACTCCCTTTGAAATTGTGACCGCTGTGTCTTTTATGTTTAATGTAGACCTTTTTTTATTTGTATGTCAGCTCTTTGACTGCCAGAGTGGAGTGGACTCAACCTTGATGACTTGGACTCGGACTAGGCCAGGGTAACAGGGACTCGACTCGGGCTCTTCTTTGATGACTCAGACTCGAACACTGGGGACTCTTGACTCGACTTGAGATTTAGTGACTCGACTACAACACTGGTGTGCACTGTGTGGAGTTTCAGTTGGCCTCAGGCAGCTTGTACAGACGGGAGCTTGACAGCATTGACTTGGTGCATGGCTAACTATCTGGACCTAGTATGAGGAACAGTGTGGATTGTGCTAAGAAAATGACTCTACCGATCAACAACATCATTGGAAAGTAAGAAATAGGACTATTATTAAACTATCCCTTTAAAACAATTTCCCACCTTCTTTTCTGCATTTGGTTGCATCATACAATAGCTATAGCTTATATCACAATATCTTTTTTCAGCTCCACAATGAATATGGTGCATCAGGATATACCTTTTAGGGATGGGCGTGAGTAATCGATTAATCGATTTTTTTACATATTTGTTTCACGTGTATGTGTAAGATTATAACTGTTTGTTGGTTTCATTAAACATATACGTGAATTAAGTTAAAAAATATATATGTATTAAAAAAAAAATTATATATATTTTTTTCACCCACAAGTAATACACGATCACTCGAGTATAGCATGCGATCAATCGATCTGGATTTTTCTTTAAAATGCCCATTCCTAATACCTTTATGTATAATGTGTGTTATTAGTATTATCATTATGCTTAGAATCCTCTATGAAAATCTCTACCCATCCATCTTGTCCGTATGGTTTTTCTCTCCATAAAGGCCGACTTTATGTCAACGTTTTCTTTCCCCCCCCCTAATTGAACACTAACATATCATGGGTTGGATGTCTGCTGTTTTCTCAGAGGAGAGAGAGGAGAAATAAGCATTACAGCAGCCTCTCCTGACTGACTTCATCATGGAATCCACTTCCGGAGCGAGGATTTCATCCCTCCTGACAAATAAAGTTTGCCTCAAGTCACTGCATCATGACAACCGACAGTAAAAAGAAATGGAGCCGACGCGTCACCCTGACTTTCTGCTCGGACAGCATTGGGTTATCTTGATATGGATGGGACAGCATAGGGTAGTGTTCTCTTGATATGGATGGGACGTAAGTTGTACTTTAGTAAACCTGCTAAAGTGTACTATTTTGGAAAGCGAAAGTAACCATATATATTTAAGCACATCTTAAGTGTAACTTTTAACATACTAAGTAGAACTAAAGGGGTTTCGATTTAACACAACTTTTGTATACTTTCTGAATAGATACACATGATACTTTCAGAAAATATCTATTATTTGGGAATGCGTGTTATACAAGGATGTCAGACATAGCTGTAGTATTATGATTCAATAAAGTCATGTAACCAAAGCCAGTGATGTAAGAGACGTCATCGCTTCAAATTAAGGTTGATGTTGTAGTGACACACTGTGGTGAAACTGGTGAACTACACTATTATTACACAAACATCTCACTGGTGTTTAAAGATGATCCACAGCATATAGACTAATAGACTAATGTTGCTTCTCAGTGGTACCTGTACGTCTATAGACTAATGTTGCTTCAAGTTCTCAGTGGTACGTCTATAGACTAATGTTGCTTCTCAGTGGTACGTCTATAGACCAATGTTGTTTATAAGTGGTACTTCTATAGACTAATGTTGTTTATAAGTGGTACGTCTATAGACTAATGTTGTTTATAAGTGGTACGTCTATAGACGAATGTTGTTTCTCAGTGGTCTTTCTATAGACTAATGTTGCTTCTCAGTGGTACGTCTATAGACTAATGTTGTTCATCAGTGGTACTTATATAGACTAATGTTGTTTATCAGTGATACGTCTAGACTAATGTTTCTTCTCAATGGTACTTCTATAGACTAATGTTTATCAGTGGTACAGTGGTCAAATCCAATCAAATCCATTGTTGAAGTTGTCATTTGAAGCATCATTAATGGTCAAATCCATTTCTCCACACAAGAAACTGAACTTCAGCTGGCCGTAAACAGATTTTTTGTTTGTTGCCTTTCAACACCTCAAATAGAAATGAAAGACACCTGCATTTTCAAACGACCACCTCTGCTAGCAAGCATTCACAACGTTCATTTTGTGACACACTACGACACAGTAGTGGTGGGCCTGATCTCTGCCAACGACGAGAGGGCCTACCTGGAAGAGGTAAAGGTTCTAGCAGGATGGTGTCAAGAGCACAGCCTCTCCCTGAACGTCAGCAAAACAAAAGAGATGATCGTGGACTTTAGGAGGTCGGGGGTCAGGGACTACAGCCCCCTCAGCATCGACGGGGCACCGGTTGAGAGAGTGAACAGTTTTAAGTACCTCGGAGTCCACATATCCGAGGACTTGACATGGACCACACACATTGACAGTGTTATCAAGAAGGCACAACAACGCCTCTACTTCCTTAGGCGCCTAAAGAAGTTCCATGTGAGTCCGAAAATCCTTAAAGGATAACTCCAACATTTTGGGAAATTAGCTTATTTAACATCTTCCCTGGAGTTAGACAAGAAGATACATACCTTTTTTGTCTCTGTGCGTGCATTTAGCTTAGGGAACAGACGCTCCGTTAGCATAGCTTAGCTTCATCACTTGAAGTGAGGCAGGACAGTACCCCGACGTTCCCTACAGGTTTGTTGATATTCTCATTCCTTCAAAGGATCTGAACCCTATTGAAGTTTATGGATACCATGACTTAAAATCCTCTTACCTTGACGATTAAAAGCCTCCCCAATTTAGAAAACAGTAATCCAATGGCTGGTATTGATAATATACTACTAACTAGTGGACGCTCGGAGCTAACCGGAGCTAACGCAGAACAGGATGTGTAAAGCAAATATAATGACTTCCTTTCTGGGGTTTTCAAAATAAAAGTGCGACGTTTATAGCAGCGGAAAACGTTTATTTTGTACATTATCTAACGTTAACACGAACCTAAACTAACTTTAGGTTAGTTGTAACGTTAGTTTAGGTTCGTGTTAACGTTAGATAATGTACAAAATAAACGTTTTCCGCTGCTATAGACGTCGCTCTTTTATTTTGAAACCCCCCAGAAAGGAAGTCATTGCTCTCGTTATCTGCTTGAGTGTCCGGTTGCTGGTTAGCTCCGTTAGCGTGCAGTATATCAATACCAGCCATTGGATTACTGTTTTCTAAATTGGGGAGGCTTTTAATCGTCAAGGTAAGAGGATTTTAAGTCATGGTATCCATAAACTTCAATAGGGTTCAGATCCTTTGAAGGAATGAGAATATCAACAAACCTGTAGGGAACGTCGGGGTACTGTCCTGCCTCACTTCCAGTGATGAAGCTAAGCTATGCTAACGGAGCGTCTGTTCCCTAAGCTAAATGCACGCACAGAGACAAAAAAGGTATGCATCTTCTTGTCTAACTCCAGGGAAGATGTTAAATAAGCTAATTTCCCAAAATGTTGGAGTTATCCTTTAAGAACTTCTTAGCACTGCACAAGACCGTAGCAGACTACAGAGAGTGGCCCGTTCAGCCGAACGCACAATTGGAGGGGGGCTTCCCACTCTCCAAGGCATTTACAACAAGCGCTGCATGGGGAAGGCTAAGAGAATAATCAGAGACCCCAGCCACCCAAACAACTGCCTCTTTGAACTGCTGCGGTCAGGCAAGCGATACCGGAGTCTCATGGCAAGCACAGAGAGACTCAGAAGGAGCTTCTATCCCAGGGCCCAGGAGTTCAAAACTTTTAATCCCTATTGATTGATTGAACATTTGAATTAACAGATTGCAGAATGGGTAAAATACAGTACAGCTCATTTCCACACAATTGTTAAGGGGATGCAGACCAGAGAAAGACTTTCGTCTTGTTTACATCAGGGTCCCCCATTTTCAATTCATAATGAGTTGAAATGAATGAATACAAAATTGATCCAATCAGATAGGGATTACAACTTTTGAACTCCTGGGCCCAGGCCATCAGGATGCTCAATGAACAATAACACTATGTAACAAACTATCAAATACACCCACAGCACACACACCCACACACTCACTTTAAATGGAAAACTCACTGTAGCACCCACTTTACTCACTTAACACACTTTATGTTATTGGTAGGAGATCTGAACATCACCTCTTACCTCATTGCACCTCACCACCACAAGGT
Source organism: Notolepis coatsorum (assembly GCF_963971535.1). Classification (NCBI taxonomy): domain Eukaryota; kingdom Metazoa; phylum Chordata; class Actinopteri; order Aulopiformes; family Paralepididae; genus Notolepis; species Notolepis coatsorum. The sequence goes on along the minus strand of NC_140177.1, from coordinate 116,273,801 downwards.
GGCACCACAAGCTAAGCTATTGTATATTGTATATCTCATTTATATTGTATATTGTTGTAACTCAGTTACCTTATCTACTGCATTGTATATATATATATATACTGTATATATGTATATTGAACACTTGTTTTGTTTACACTTGCTTACGTACTTGACTTTCTATTTTATACTTATATTATACTATCTTTATTTTACCTAGCACACTCTCAGGAGCAAAACAGAAAGAAGCATTTCATACAAAGTATTCTGTATTTCTGTATGACAACTAATAAAGAAACTTGAACTTGAAACTTCTCTTCCGCTGCATTGCCTATAGCGTTTTATTTAGGGCTGTCAGGCGATTAAAAAAATGTATCTAATTAATTACAGGATTTGTAATTAATTAATCGAATTAATCGCATTTTAATCGCATAACCATTTTATGCCTGATATTCTATATTCTATAATCATATTTCAAGTTGCATGTGTCCGGATGGCAGAATTCAGTACTGTATCTACAAAACCTTCTGTTTAATCATCTTCCATCTATTAATTTGCTTAGATTTTTCAGGTCTGGTCAATTTGAGAATAGTGTTATTCACAGTCAAAGATAAAAAAAAATGTATTGATATTCTCATTTGGTTCATTACAATTTACTCAAGCCTAGTAACACACAGTATTTCTGACACTGGGAATACATTCCCTGAGATCCATAGATGTCCCTAGAATCAGATACCAAGAACATGCAAATGGACCATATAAAAAGAAGTCTGTAAATGTGTATTCTACGTTCTTATGGAATGAATGAGATAAAAAAAAAAAAAATTTAAAGTTGTAATTAATTTTGAGTTCATTTTCATAACGCGATAATTAGCTGTGTAATTAATTCATCTAATTAACGCGATAAACTGACAGCCCTAGTTTTATTGGCAGGGGGGAAAAAAGGGAATTTGGAATTGTTTGTGCCGACAGCTGTACTTGTTGTAGATGGTTGCTTCTGCTGCTTTCTGTGGCAAAAGAGTTTGGCCCACATTCGTGTGTGCATTTCCCAGTTCGCCGGTCTCCCCAATACAGTAGGTAAGTGGTAAATGGTGCGTTTATATAGCAGCTTTTATCCAACGCGCTTTACAATTTTGTTCCTCACATTTTACCCATTCACTCACACATTCACACCGATGGCGGAGGCAACCATGCAAGGTTCCATCCTGCTCATCGGGAGCAATTAGGGGTTAAGTGTCTTGCTCAAGGACACATTGACACGCTGCCCGGGAGGAGTGGGAATCGAACCGGGAACCTTCCGACTACCAGGCGACCGCCCTACCTCCTGATTGTCGCCCCTAGAAGGTGTCATAACCTGTGCTGCTTTGGGGTTTCCATCCTTCCTGCTTTCTTCTTCTCCTTTGTGCTCAAAGGCAATTTGATCCATGTGTACCTCATGCACAACATTGATAGCGGTCCTGTCATAATCACGGCGAGAGCCTTCTTCACTCCTCCTCATCCTCCCCCCACATTCACCACGGAAGCCCCACACCTTCTTCACTCATCCTCTCCCACATTAGCAACGGAAGCCTCACACCCATATATGGGCAGCACCCCTTCACTCACTGTCAAGCTCCTCACTCAACACGGCTGTACCCAGTGGCGGCCGCCCATAGGGGGCGCTAGGGCGCCGCCCCCCCTGGTAAAGAGAGCAGGAGAAGAAGAAAATGTTTAATTTTTATTTTAGACCCCTAAAAATAAAATAAACATGTTTAAAATGAATAATATTTACTCATTTTAAGTATGTTTGTGTTTCAAATGCACAATAACGTTAATATATCAAATATAAATCATTGTTTTGTGATTCACATGACGTCACTGTCTGATATGATATAGAGTACCTCTAAAGCTGGGCGAGACGTAGCGCGCACACAGTGGGCGTGCACTGGTATCATCGCTGTATCATCGCAGCCAATTAAATAGGTCAAGCAAATACATTTCGCCTATCAGTGCATTCAAATATGATGTAATATGATGGAATCGGAGCGCGTTTTCTAGCGCTCCAAGCAAGCAGGGTCCTTCCTGATGTGTTGTCACTCCCCCGGTCCGGAGAGTTTGCTAGGTTACTAGTAGCTACCATGGAGCATGAAGGCAGGACATTACAACCTCGAATGCAGGTAAATCCCTCAAAATAATACCTTTTGAGATATGAACACTGGAGTGGAAGAGTTTCGACCTCATCAGCCTGATATCTCCTCAGTTCAGAAACAATCAACAGACAGAAGAAGGATATACTCTGTCGTTTTCTAGCTGGTGGTACTTGTGGTGGCTAACAAGAAGCTATATGGCTAGCTGGATGCAGCTACCAGCTACCCATGGTATGGACTGTTACTGGAGTTTCTTTTTGAGTGGATTTAAAAAAAAAAGTGGATTATGGCTTGTTGTGGACAGCTGAATATCTCGCCCCATTCAACTCTTGTGATGGTAAGTCTATGTATGTCTTGTAACGATAGCTGGGATTCCACGTCATGCTGTGTATGTGTGTGTGAGAGAGAGAAAGAGAGAGATAGAGGGGGATACTAATTAATTTCGCCGCGGGGGGGGGCATAATCACCCGGGACAATATAATGGTAACTTGTTTAAAATGACAAGATATACATCTGTGAGTATTATTGGACGGATCTGAATACGGGCGTGGGAGAGAGAGAGAGCGAGAGAGCGAGAGAGAGAGAGAGAACTGGGCGTGCGTGTTTGTGTAGGCGCTATTGGAAACGTGGCTGCATTGACTGTGATCATATATTGATTGATGGCAATGGTGATAGTTGTACTCTACCTACTTAAATATTCGTACCTTGTGGTTTCGCCAAAGCTCTGACGTGCACAGTAGGCTACTCAGTGTGTGGTTTCGCCAATGCGTGCCTCTGTACATGTTTGCAAAATGTTTGGTATAGCGCCCCCCCTGGAGAAGAATTCACCAGCCGCCACTGGCTGTACCTCATCCCCTGATTCACACGCTGCCAGGCACCTCACTCTACACAGCTGTACCTCATCCCCTGATCAGCAAGACACTACATCTACCGCCAGATTCTGACCAGACCTCGTTGTGGTGTTGTTCTAGTTACCTAGGACCTCCGCTCCAGTGCACCTCGCTGCCTGGACATCTCGTGCTGCACAAGGTGTCATGGTTCAGGGATCATGCTCGAACAATGTGAACAGTGTTTTTCTGCCGCCCTCTGGTGGCCAAACGCAGCAACTCCAGATCCTGGACTCTCTGTGGCATTCAAGTCTAGGTTTGCTGGATTTCTTTAATGCTTTGTTGTGTTCTCTGTTCATGTTGTGTGGTGCGTTTTAGCTTGTGTTCGTTTATCTTTTCATGTTCCTTTTAAAGGTTCATCTCCTTTTACATATGTATTCTCTAAGTGTTAATAATTTACATGTGCCCCTTTAAGGCTTATCCCTTTTTCACATGTTTTTATTGGTGTTAACTCTTTTACATATGTATTTGCTAAGTGTTAATACTTTACATGTGTCCCTTTAAGGCTTTCCCTTTGCACTTGTTTTTATTGGTGTTAACATCTTTACATATGTTCCTTAAGGATTGTTTCTTTTAGATATTCCTTTACACTTGTTTTTATCAATGATGCGAGTTGTTTTACTATCCTGTGTTCCTCAGCCTGTTGCCAGCTGGCACTTGTTAGTAATCACAGGGCAGTATATAGACCTGCCAGTTCCCCTCATTGATTGTCACACCATTGCCCTGTTTCAGTGTATTGTTATCACAGTTGATTTTGGTCACTTACTCACCTTTGTCACCGTATTCCCCGTGAGTCCGTTCCTCTCTTAAGTTCTTATTTTTCCAGCATTGCTGAGTATTGTTTTCGGGTTTGCAGTTCGCTTTTGTTAAGTAACTTTTGATACCGTTTGTAATCATTGTTGCTTGCTGACTGCTTAGTAAAAGCCTGTTCACTTCAGTACGTCATCTCAGTCTCTTCTCTCTGCTCGGGTTACCTGCATTTGGGATCTCCTCTCCTAACCCACAACGAAACCATCTCACAAGGAGTACTCAGTCCTGCTCTCTCTCAACACAGACGCCTTACCTCTCGGGTCTGCTCACGGGTCCTGCGCTAGAATGGGCAACCGCTCTCCACTTCAGTAATTCCCCCCTCTGCTGTTCATACTCTGCATATATTGACGACATGCGCAAAGTCTTCGACCACCCTCCGGGGGGTTCGGATAGAACTGCCGGTTTGTTCACAATCCGCCAAGGAAATCACAGTGTGAGCGAATATGCAATTGAATTCCATATCCTGGCAGCAGGTTCCGATTGGGGTGACACGCCATTACGAGGGGCTTTTCGCCAAGGCCTGAGCAACATTCTAAAAGATGAATTGGCATCTAAAGAAAAGCCGGATTCCCTAGACAAGTTAATTTATTTAACCAGAGAACTGGAGACGCGCCTTCGCGAACGTCGCCGAGAAAATGCTAGCAGTGCTCGCTCTCCATTGTCCAGCTCACCTCACTCTCCCCGCGCTGTCCATGCCGAACATTTTTCCTCTGAGCCCATGGACCTAGACCGCTCTCGCCTCCCCCCGGCGAACGCCGTCACAGACTCGCAACGGGGGCATGTTTGTACTGCGGTCAACTCGGCCACTCCATTGCTTCATGTTCGATTCGCCCAAACGACAGGGCTCGGCAGTGACGCTGGGCGCCTGTTCGAGCCTTGACATTGCTCCCAACTTCGGTCCAAATATGCAATTCAGTGCCACGCTGTGTCACAATGGACAGTCACTCCCGCTGTCCGCACTGGTCGACTCAGGCGCTGACGAGAACCTCATCGACGCTGGGGTAGTTTCCCTTAGCCCCTGTATTGACTACCGGGGTCTCAACAACATCACGATCAAGAACCCCCTGCCATTGATTAACTCTGCTTTTGAACCCCTGCAAGGTGCCACCATTTTCACGAAGCTGGACCTCAGGAATGCCACCTTGTCCGTGTCCGGGAGGGGGACGAATGGAAGACGGCCTTTAAGACCCCGCTCGGTCACTTCGAGTACAAGGTAATGCCCTTTGGGCTGACCAACGCCCCTGCTGTCTTCCAGGCCCTTGTCAATGACGTTCTCCGTGATGTCCTTAACCGCTGTTTGTTTATTTGGATGACACTGATTTTTTCCCACTCTATGGAGGAGCACGTCCAGCATGTCCACCGGGTCCTCCAACGCCTACTGGAGAACAAGCTGTTCGTCAAGGCGGAGACGTGTGAGTTCCACGTCTCCTCCATTGGGTTCCTCGGCTACATTATCCGGATCCGGGCGGACCCCGAGAAGATCAAGGCGGTGTCCGACTGGCCCCAGCCCACCAACGTCAAGCAGCTCCAACGCTTCCTGGGGTTTGCTAACTTCTACCGCCGTTTCATCAGGGACTACAGCCGGGTCGCTGCACCCCTTACCCAACTCACCTCGCCCTCCGTGCCCTTCATCTGGTCTGACAAGGTGGACTCCGCCTTCGCCGAGCTGCGCCGGCACTTCACCTCCGCGCTCATCCTCGTCCAGCCGGACGCGTCCCGCCAGTTCGTGGTGGAGGTAGACGCCTCTAGTACCGGAGTGGGGGCGGTCCTCTACCAACGCTCCGCTCTCGACCAGAGACTGCACCCCTGCGCCTTCTTCTCTCACCGCCTGACCCCAGCAGAGGTCAACTACGATATTGGAAACCTGGAGCTCCTGGCAGTCAAGCTGGCCCTGGAGGAATGGAGGCACTGGCTGGAGGGCTCAGAGATCCCATTCCTGGTCTGGACGGACCATAAGAACCTTGCCTACGTCCAAGCGCCTGAACTCCCGCCAGGCCCGCTGGGGGCGCTGTTTTTCACCAGGTTCAATTTCACCCTGACCTACAGGCTAAAGGCTCCAAGAACACCAAGCCAGACGCCCTCTCCCGGCAGTTTGTCCCCGAAGGGGGTCCCGCACACCCTGACACCATCCTCTCCTCCTCCTGCTTGGTGGCCTCCGCCACCTGGTAGATCCAGTCTATCGTCCGGGAGGCTCAGCGCGTCCAGCCTGATCCAGGTAACGGCCCACCTAACCGGCTTTTTGTCCCCGACCTTGTCCGCTCCCAGGTGCTCCAGTGGGTCCACGCCTCCCGGTTCGCCTGTCATCCTGGGATCGACCATACCCTGTCCCTGCTGAGGTAGCACTTCTGGTGGGTCTCCATGAGGGAGCAAAAAATGGAGTAGGGACCGCAAGCGTTTTGTGCGTTATACAACTTGTGCATATAAAAATTAAAACAACGATTTTCCTCGAGTGCGGTCCCTACTCCATTTTTTGCAACTTAATTAATGTTGGACTACGCACCTGTCTGTGCGCAGTGGTTACCCTTTTTATCCATGAGGGAGGACACCCGCGCCTTTGTCCTTGCATGCACCGTCCGTGCTCGTGGAAAGGCTTCCCACCGACCACCCGCCGGGCTCCTCCATCCGCTCCCTTTTCCCGGTCAGCCCTGGTCGCACTTCGTCACCGGTCTGGCCCCCTCACACGGTAACAATCATTCTCACTATTGTTGACCATTTTTCGAAGGCCGTGCACTTTGTTGCTCTCCCCAAACTCCACTCTGCTTCAAAGACCACGGACCTGATGGTGCTCCACGTCTTCCGCCTCCACGGGATCCCGGTGGACATCGTCTCCGACAGGGGCCCGCAATTAATCTCCCAAGTCTGGAAGGCCTTCTGTCGGGCCCTGGGGGCCACGGTCAGTCTCTCCTCCGGATACCACCCGCAGACCAACGGCCAGTCGGAGCGGGTCAACCAGGACATGGGGTCCCGCTGCGTGACGACCCGGGACCCCTCCGGCTGGAGTGCTTTCCTGCCGTGGATCGAGTAACCCACAACTCTGGTCAGTCCCCCTTCGAGTCCTCTCTGGGCTACCAACCCCCACTGTTCCCTGCACAGGAGGAGGAGATCGCTGTTCCCTCGGTGCAGGAACATCTTCGCCGCTGCAGGAGGATGGGAGGACACGAGGGCCGCGCTTCTCCGCTCCGCTGACCAGAACCGCTGCTTCGCCGACCGCCACCGGACCCCGGCCCCCGACTATCAACCGGGTCAGATGGTTTGGCTCTCATCTCGGGACCTGCCACTCAAATCCGTTTCCCGGAAACTCACCCCCCATTTTGTTGGTCCCTACAAAATTGTCACTCAGTCGTCAAACTCCAGCTTCCCTCCCATATGCGAATTCACCCCTCTTTCCACGTCTCCCAGCTGAAACCGGTATATCGACTGGTTGGGCACCACTGATATAACCTATAATGAGTACCTTGATCACGGCATTATACCATATACATCCATTAATAAGACCTCATACATCCTACAAAACAACTACGTGGTGAGGCAGTAGGCAGAGAGAGAGTTGCGATATCTCAGATTCCTCACTAGCTCCCAGTGCACTTTAGGATTAATTTTAAAATTCTTTTATTTGCTTTTAAAGCTATTCATGACCTTGCTCCACCCTACCTCTCTGAGCTGTTGCAGGTCTATACACCTTCTCGCTCTCTCAGGTCAGCTGACCAGCTGCTCCTAGTAGTGCCTACAACTAGGCGTAAGCTCAGGGGGGACCGTGCCTTCTCCGTTGTCGCCCCCAAAATGTGGAATGAGCTGCCACTGCAGATTAGGCAGGCCTCATCACTGCCCCGTTTCAAAGGCCTCCTTAAGACCCACCTTTTCTCTCTGGCTTTCGACACCATGTAGCTTGTTGATTTTATGATCTTATTGTCTTACTGTGTTGTTGTTGTATCGTTTTGTTACTGTGTCCTTTGCTTTTAAATATTTTTTTTAAGTACTCTGATCTATTTAAATTTGTATTGCTGCCTATATTTACCTAATGTTTTTTTTCTCTGTTTTGGTACTCTTGTTTTTTTTTATCTATTTTTAGTGCTGCTAATAGTTTTTAATATGCTCCCTCTGTACAGCACTTTGTGCCCCTGTGGCTGTTAAAGCGCTTTATAAATAAAGTTGGATTGGATTGGATCGTGGAATCAGAATGGATCTTACCCAGGATAATACCTGCCGTGAAGGTACGGATGTTATTGACATTGGCCCATGACAGGATACCAGATGAAATATGACATGGACAATGGTGAATGGAAAACTCTCAACCATCAGAGTACCATGATATTCAAAAACAGGACACTCTTGATGATGGATGTAACAGTGTGATATCATTATATTGTAATAAAGAAACATCAACACAATGGTATTTGTCTGTATTTTATTATGACAAGAAATCAAGTCTACGCCTTACGTTCCTTCCCCTAGTTCTATTAGCAATCGGAACAGCGGGTGGGAACAAATCGTCAATATCAGTCGAATCGTCATCGTCGATATACACCACGCCCATAGCAGTAGAGGTTGTAGGTGCCATCACAGCAACAGGCAGCACATCTACATGAGAACGGAAAGAAGGACAACACGATGTACTCAGTCCCATGTCCACGTCATAGACCCATCTGCTCTCCCGGTTGTAGGGCTTCACGGTACCACATATTAGACGGGGAGGTACATACCAATATGCTTTCCTATATGGCAAATTATGCTTCTTATGTCCATGACTCTTCTTCATGGATTTTCCCTCTGTAATGGCTATCGGTGTCAGACCCAGATTCATCACGATACGAACAGTCCTTAGGTACATCGTATTTTATCCTGACCTTTTCGATCCGTTGAACTTCCTCCATGTCGGTGGATTCATCCAGGTATGTGACGGTCACCCGTTCTGCCAATATTCCCAGGGCAGCCTCTACAGTCTTCTTCCCACAGAAGAACTTTGTATGTGTCCATTTGAAACGAGAAGGTAGAAGATGAAATTGTGACGCCCCATCTGTGTCGTCATCGGAGTCTGTATCGAGGGATTCCCATTTCCCTCCCCATTTACCCACTATCGGGATCCTCATGTCCATAGCCTTTTCTTTACGATCTGCCTCATTATCAGGAATATAGCTGAATAGATAGCAACAGAGGCGGTGTTCCTCTGTAGACTTTGACATGGCTGTGATTGTGATGAAATGTGCTCTTGATATGAAACTTATATAGGCCTTGTAGCGTCATTTCATTCATAAATCACAATCGGGTACAAACCTTGAGCTTCATGTTGGGTGCGTGTGACAAATAACACCATGTCATCAGTCAGACAGAGGGTGGCCACATCAGGACATGCCACTGCCACAAATTAGACAGAAGGGATCTACCACACCACAAATTACACCCTAGGAGAGAGGGCGGACACCTCATACCTATGGTCACAAAAGCCCCTGTATTGAAACCTAACTAGCTGCTTGTCGTATGGTTGTCATTGCAGATCCCCCACTTCCTCCCTCCAGCCAATCCTTCCTCCTGCCTCTCCACGTGTCCTTCCTCATCCCCCCTCCCTGTGCACGAGAGCGCGCGAGAGAGATAGAGAGAGTGAGAGAGAGAGGGAGGGGCCGGCCGGCCTGGGCCCAGCCCTCACCCTATCTATTGCCGGCCGGCCCCTCCCTCTCTCTCTCTATGAACACCCTGAAGAAGGCCATGTGTAGGCCGAAACATGTTGGTATTTTAAAACTTTCTAAATAATGTAAGCCAATTAATAAAGGCATTTTTAAATTGTAGAGCTGCCTTGGATCTCATCAAGATAGACGGCTCCTATCTTGAAAAAGTGGATTCATTTAAATACCTCGGTATCACGATCGATCCAGAACTCTCATTCAAACTTCACATTGAACTTACCATTAAAAAAAACATATGGCAGCTTGTGCTCACTTTATCCCTCAATCAATTGTTTCTCATTTGAAGTGAGGAAAAGAATAATCTCCCAAGTACTACTTCCCATTGTAGATTATGCTGATATTGTATATCTGAACACCACAGACACTAATCTCAAACCTCTCAATGTATTATATAACTCCCTATGTAGATTTGTGCTGAGGTGTCCATACAGAACACACCACTGCTCTCTGTATAGTTCACTTGATTGGCTGCAGCCTAAGGCAAGAAGGCAACTTCACTGGTACCTATTCCTTTTTAAATGTGTTCACTTTAACTGTCCTTACTTGAAACAGTCTCTGGAACCATATACATCACCATACCCGCTTAGACATTCACAACATCCCTATTTTACTGTTCCCAGAAGAATATTTTCTGAAGCTTGACGAAGGTCATTCCATTACAAAGCTCCATCTGACTGGAACAACCTTCCTCTCTCTCTCAGATCTGTTACCTCTCTTGGCCACTTCAAGACTTCACTGTATTCACATCTCGAAACTACCTGTTCATGCTTTTAACACTGCTTGCACATACGTTTATTTCTGACTTTGAGATAGGTCATTGTACTGTATACTTGACTTCTTTGTTTAAAATGAGTTGGTGAATGGGGGTGTGGGAGAGGGTGAGTAACTGTATCTGTACATGTGTGTATTATGTACTTGTACTGTATGTAATGTTTTACGTTTGTGCATAGGACCCCCTCTAAAATGAGATGCTGCATCTCAAGGGGTTATCCTTTAAATAAATTCTGAAATTCTGAAATTCTGCTCTCATTCTGCTCTCTCTCTATTTACTATTCCTCTCCTGTACTCTTTGCTGCTTTCATTTGAAATGTTAATTTGTGATGATTTTATTTAATTTCATTTTTTTCAAAGATATCTTGGGGCATTTTGTGCTTTATTGTGGATAGGACAGTCAGAGAGAGAAATTGGGTGAAGAGCTGGACATGCAACACATGTCCTGGGCCGGATTCAAACCCAGGACGTTGCGATTACGCAGCATGCGTCTTAACGTGGTGTGCCACCGGGGAGCGCTTGATGATTTTATTTCCGTCCCTTGATTGTATTTAAGTACATGTATGAGACGAGCAGACTCACTGTTCCTGTGCCCTGCTCCTGTTCTCCAGGTGGTGGTGAGCCTCCAGGCGGGACTCAGGGGTGAAGGCACACGGTGTCTCCCAGAAGTCCTTCTCCTGCTCCTCAGCGGACCGTGTCTCTGTGTCCTCTGTCTTCTGGTTCTCCTTATCATCCCGGCTCTCTGGACTACAGTTCAAAACAAACAAACAACAAAAAACTGTCAAAACGCCATGGAATCACTGGGTCTATTTCAATGGTTTCATGTCTAGGTGTGTTACTAGACATCGGGGTTCTCCCCAGGATTTTGTGACAAGGTGGTGCTGCCTAATTTATGCAAATGCCATGTCGTCAGCTTGTGACTGCAACTTGTTCTTGTTCGCGGACGACTCAGCCCTGCTGGTCTCCGACAAGAACAAGTTGCAGGTTGAAAAAACCCTCAGCTCAGAACTCGGCAGAATCTGCACCTGGCTCGCTGATAACAAACTATCCTTACACCTGGGTAAAACAGAGTCCATTCTCTTTGGATCAAATAACAAACTCAGCAAGACCGACGGCTTCTCAGTTACAGTGGGTGACAATATTGTCACAAGGAAAGATGAAATTACATACCTGGGCCCTCTTTTATCAACGTTGCGTACGCACAGATATACCCGGCGCCCGGTGGTAGAATATGAATATTGCAACGCGGAAATAAGCTTCTGTGCATTAGTTTCAACACTGGCGTGTTCTGTATGAACCGTAATTCATTATAGTTCATTGTAAAATAGCGACAGTAGTGTAATTATTGTCAAACCCTATAAATATAGCATTTGGAATAGGTCTTTCTCTCCGAATGAATGCAGCATGGTTTATATATAGCGTTATCGGGTGCACTGACTGCGCTCGCGGGGAACTGTTTTCAGAGATAGCAGATAGGGATGAATGAATGAATGAATGAATGAGGGGCAGTCTAATTGCAGAGAGAACATAATATTAACTAGAGTCCGCTACCCGAGACACCTCCTTGATTTGTACCGCAATTTGGGACCCAAATTGGAGCTATAAGCTTATAGCCGTTTCCGTGCTTATTGAGAAGGGTCCAGCTGCAGAGCCGGAGAGCAACGCTCTCAGGGCCAAGATAGCACTTATACTATTTTGAGAGAGACAGCAGAGAGACAGACAGCAGAGAGACAGACAGACACTGTTCCACAGTGTGTGTGTGTGTGTGACTACTAGTCTCCTAGTATAGACTCACCCCCCCCCCTCTGGACCACCTCCTAGTAGAGACTGTACGACTGCGAGGAGGAGGGGGAATTGCAACCACCGCAAGCAAAACTTTCACTGCAGTACACGGCTGTAACCAGAAAAGTCAAGTCATTAATCCTCATCTTCTTCCTAGAGAAGTCTCTACTAGGAGGTGGCTCAGAGGGGGGGGGGGGGGGTCTCTACTAGGAGGTGGTCCAGAGGGAGGGGGGGGTGTGAGTCTCTACTAGGAGGTGGTCCACAGGGGGGGGGTCTCTACTAGGTGGTACAGAGGGGGGGGGGGGGGGGTCTCTACTAGGAGGTGGTCCAGAGGGAGGGGGGGGTGTGAGTCTCTACTAGGAGGTGGTCCACAGGGGGGGGGTCTCTACTAGGTGGTACAGAGGGGGGGGGGGGGGGTCTCTACTAGGAGGTGGTCCAGAGGGGGGGAGTCTCTACTAGGTGGCTCAGAGGGGGGGGGGGGGGGTCTCTACTAGGAGGTGGTCCAGAGGGAGGGGGGGGTGTGAGTCTCTACTAGGAGGTGGTCCACAGGGGGGGGGTCTCTACTAGGTGGTACAGAGGGGGGGGGGGGGGGTCTCTACTAGGAGGTGGTCCAGAGGGGGGGGGGAGTCTCTACTAGGAGACTAGTAGTCACACACATGCGCACACACACACACTGTGGAACAGTGTCTATCTATCTATCTGTCTGTATGTCTGTCTGTCTCTCTGCTGTCTGTCTCTCTGCTGTCTCTCTCAAAATAGTATAAGTGCTATCTTGGCCCTGAGAGCGTTGCTCTCCGGCTCTGCAGCTGGACCCTTCTCAAATCAGCACGAAAAAAGCTATAAGCTTATAAAACGATTTAATATGCTAAACTTCGTTTTAAATTCTTTAATTCACATTTGTTTATTTCATAAAGATTTTCCCGACATAATGCTACCTGCCCCGACCAGATCTGTGACTCTGTTGCGATACAGATGAATGATCTACTCAGAATAGTATAAGTGGCTATCTTTTATGCTGTAGATCACTGCTGGTACGTGCGTGCAGGACCTTTATTTCAGCGGGGACTGTACGTGTTTATTTGACGTTACTGTACAATATATGTGTGTATTAAAAGACAGAGCTGTCTTTTATTGTAATATAATAATTATTCATATAAAAAATTATAATAATAATCTATAGGCTACCTAATACCGACATCAAAATAGATTGTATGCCTCTACGAATCATATTAGTCTGGTCAGTTTAGGCATAATGGCTGCAAAAAATTATTAACATTTGAGCCAATGTTTTTCTGTTCATTTAGGGCCTGATAAACAAAAAAATTCAAGGAGCCCAAAAAATTTGCTAGGCGAAGTCCCTGAAACGGCCACGCCCACTTTTTAGGCCTGGCATTTTGTATCTCGGCTCCTGAAGGTCACAGAGAGTTGATTTTGGGCTCAAAATTGCGGAAACACCACATTTATATTAGTGTTGTGAACAAACATATGCCCTAAAACCTTTACTTTTTCAGATATTTGTGAAAAATCACTGCCATTCCGCCACGGCCGAAATACGAAACCGCTCTGGGTGTATCGCGTATCATGGGAGAAGAGTTTTCTCATTCATACTTTGCTTTTATGGGTGGGCTGCACCTTGAGAAGGTTTCTCTGGTCTGTGTTGGCCAGTTGATAAAAGGAACTGTCCTGGATACCAGCTTAACCTCAGCTAATCTGAACATCACTGGTCTGACAACTGCTGTATGTGATGTGAATTCCATAAAGAAGGCTAGATACTGCATTCAAATCCTGGCTGTGGTCCTGGCCAATAAGAGAGATGAGACATTCCAGGCAAAACATCTAAAGGACAACAGTTTGATTTGGAGCAATTGGGTGGCCAATGAAAACAGCCCCATGTTTCACTACTGGACCAATGTCGTTGAAGCAATCAAGAAGGATCTTATCTTCATCAGATACTTTCGGGAGGCCAACTTCATCATGATGGTCAGTGGACTTGAGCAGCTCATTCCTCTTTACTTTGCACTTGATCATACACACTATGCCAGATGGACATCAGTGTTTCTTCAGGATCTCATAGAGCTCAAATGGAGACACCCAGAGTTGTTCAAGGAATTTCTATCAGGCTCTTTCACAGTAAACACCAGAGGTAACCAATTTTCAAAGATTGTATGTGATCAAAAGCAGGAGCATAATATAAAGGTCATCAAGTCTGACACTGGATATGTCGATATCATCAATCGGGAAGATCAGGAATTCTTCAGGAAACTCGAACTTGCCCTACCCGAAATCCAGTGCTACCTAGCTGAGGTCGAAGGTCAAGATCTAGCACACGGACACAAAAATGCTGGAATCCTTCAAGGAAACGTTTTCAAGCCACACTCTCAAGGTGTATCAGGGGATCCTTACCAACCCCTTCAACCAAGCTCAGTTCATGAGGTTGAACTCATCCATTCCCTTCCCAGATGTGGTAACTAAAGATGCCAGCCTTGTTTTTACAGTTGGCAAAACACAGCATGACCAGTTTGTGCAGGAGCGATTTGTATATGCTCAGAAGGATGTTAGTGCGAAAATCTCCCGAAATGCCCTGAAACTCCCAAGTTCAGGTGCAAAAGTCCAGCTTGCTAGCCCTGCAATCAAGCCACGAGGCCTGCAGATAAAGAGAAGAGACAAGGAGGCTTTTTGGTGGTGAATTCACAGGTAAATCTAGTTGATATAATTTCAAAGTTATTCAATGTTTTAGACGCAGGCAACTTTCGTCTTACCAGGTTCTCGATACAGTGACGTTCAATTATTCATTTTATAAGTGAATTGATTTGACAGTGCTAATTTAGTTTTGGTAAAACTATTCATTTCAATCACAGGTTTACCAGAAGCCCTGTCAAGAAAGGATGGAGACATTTATCACAGCCAAAAGTCTCAAATCCTGAAGGACATCGGAGTACAAGTTCAATCTACAGCCTCAGAGGGACTTGTGATAGATCTATCTGTGCAAGTACAAATCCTGGCGAAGTCTCTCACCAAAGGCATGACATTCCGGGACTTTGTCTTCAAGGTGTTGAACAGCGTTGCCAAGATTGGTCATGAGAAGGGAGCAAATCGTATTGACATTGTGGCTGACCTCTACCAGACTATGAACATTAAGACTGCGACTAGGAATAATCGGGGGTCAGCAGGTAGTTCACAGATGGCCTTCAGCGAGAATGACACCGTGCCGGAATCTAAGCAATTCTTTGAAGGTTTTCTGTCTAATCAAGACAACAAGGTAGCCCTGAATTTAATGTTTGCCAGGATTGCTAAGGAACATGCATGGAACTGGAGCAAGGAGTTTAGCATCACCTACAGCAGGAAGATCCTTGCAAACGTTGGCGAAAATGTTGAGATCCAGCTTTATGACCGCATAGAGATGCTTGAGGAGGCTAACAACCGCATCATTTGCCATGAGATGGACATGCTAAACAAGGGGATCAAGTCAGTTACGGTTAGAACAGTCGACTCCAATGTAGTTGTCATCCTACTAGGGTTCACTACAAAGTTCCGGTCAGTATGTTGTGATTTGCAACTTCGTCGACTTTGCTGTTCCGGACAAATGCCAGTTCAACTCAATCACAGAAGCACACAAGAAGCTTGGTGGAGATGTGGCTGATGCCATGCCTGTGTTCCATTATTTCAGTGGCTGTGATTCTGTGAGCGCCTTCTTTGGCCAATCAAAGAATGCTCAATTCAAAGCCTGGATGAACCACAGTAAGTTGACAGAGTTCACTGCTGCATTGAGAGGACTAAGTTGCTGCCCTAGTATTGAGACTGTTAGGAACAGCATGGAAGTTATTGAACCCTGGGTAATGAGCTGGTACAACAAGGCTGGACTGTACGACTGTGCAAGTATAGATGGACTCAGATTCCAACTGTTCAAGCAGTCAGTTAAAGATGAGCTGCGAGACCTGCCCCCAAGACAGGATGCACTTCTACAGCATCTGTTGAGAGATACAGTCCAGGCAGGATGGCTGTGGGGGAACAGCCTTCTACAACTCCCTTGTCCCCCGGTTGTTGAATGGGGATGGACTACCGATGGGGAGAAACTCTTCGTCAAGTGGAGCACAGTTTCCGCAGGAGACACATTGTCTCAGGTAACAGTGGTGTGTAGCTGCAGATCTAATAAATGCACCTCATGTTCTTGTGCTGGCAGGGGGATGAAATGTCTCATTTATTGCAAGTGCCTCAGCAAGTGTTTGAATCCTGTGTGATGGGATGTGTGATGTGTTCAAATAAAGTTGTTTTGGGGGGCGGCTGGGTGGTGCAGTGGACATTGCACTTGTCACCAACGCAAGAGACACCGGGTTCGACTCCGGTTGTCGGCGTTGCCTCCGGCTTGGACCAGCCGTCATACTAACTCAATTGGCAGAGTTAGCGGGTGGAAGTCGATGGGTGGTAATCTGGACATTGTGGACAGCGACTCCTACAGGTCGGTTGGGGACGCCTGCACAGCAGAGACAGGAAATGGCGGGGGTAGAGTGAGCCTCCCACACGTTACACCTCGCCAATGAGAGTCCACGCTGGCAGGTGAAAAGATGTGACAGGCTGCCTCCTCATGTATCGGAGGGGACACGTGATGCAAGGCTTCTACCCTCCCTACAACCGGCCAGTGGGGGGCATATGCGAGCAACGTTCAAGACAGGAGAGGGAAGAATTGGCACAGTGGAATTGGGATGGAAAATAGAAAAAGCGGAGAAAAAGTGGATACAAATTTTTAGTTTTTTTGGACTTCAAGTGGTTTGCTTTGTTTCTTGGGTGGTTGTTGGGGTCCTCATCTTATAACAAAGCCTCAACCTAAACACTAGTATGCCCCATGAGTAGATTTAGAACTTTGGCCCAAACTAACTGCATGGCCTTCCATGAGCAGATTTGGCTGAAGTGGCTTGGGCGCTGATCAATTCAGAGATAAAAAAAGGTTTTTCATGAATATCTCAAAAAGTTAAGGTTTTAGGGCATATGTTTTTTTTCTTTATTGGACCCTAAATGAACAGAAAAACATTGGCTCAAATGTTAATCATGATTTGCAGCCTTGACCCCATATTTGCCCCAAACTGACCAGACTATATTAAACCATGCAGGTAGAAAATTGACGGATAGATATAATATCCGACATCACCGTGTACATCTGTCTGTCAGCCTGTCACGTATTTCTCCCATAACACGCTTTCGCTCGGTTTAGTCCATTTTTCCACATTCATGGGGGTGTTCATTACCGTATATGGTTAATTACGGGCGGTTCTATATGCAAATACTTAAAATCGTGCACGAGCGCGGAGCGTAGAACAAGTGGCATTTATCAACACAGAGTACTTGCCGGTGTGTGTGGGACACGCACGTGTGATAAATCCCGATTTTTTTTGTGCGTACACACATTCTAAATTCTGTGCTTACGAACGAAAGTAGAACACTTTCTAAGAACTGTTGATAAATGAGGGCCCTGGGGTCCATCCTAGAGGCAAATCTTTCCTGTGACAAAATGGCATCCAATGTAATCAAAAAAGTCAACCAACAAACTAGATTCTTGTACCGGATCTCCTCTCTGGTAAACAAGAATACCCTGAAGACTCTGGCAGGAGCACTCATTCAAGGGTACTACGAATATGCTTGCACCTCATGGTACCAAACCACCTCAAAGGCGCTAAAAACAAGATTACAAACATCACAAAACAAACTGGTCAGACTACTACTTGACCTTACTCCTAGAACCCACCTCACCCCTGCCCACTTTGACTACCTAGGATGGCTTAGAGTAGACGACAGAGTACAGCAACTTGCAATGGGCCTGGTCTACAAGATACACTACACCACACAGGTACCCATGTACATATCAAAATACTTCCCAAAGGTCAGCGAATACCACGCCCACAACACCAGAGGGAGTTCCACAAATCATGTGCAACCCAGATTTGGCACAAACAAGGGACTAAACACATTTCGCAATTATGCCACAACAATGTGGAACGCCCTACCCACAGCCGTAAAAAGATGTGAATCCCTACCCACCTTCAAACCCGCTCTCAGAGAGCACCTTTGTGCTACAATTGTGTGTATTGAGCCGTACTGTATTTTACCCATTCTGCAATCTGTTAAATAAAGTTCTCATTCATTCTGTGAATGTTATTAAAGGCGCTATATAAAACAAAGTTATTATTATAATTATTATAGAATTTATTATTAATAATAACCTTCACTAGAATATAATCTAATTATGAAATCAAATATAGGCCAGGGCTTTACAATTTAATAAAGAGATTAAATGGGATATAAACAGAATATAGCACAATATGATTATAATATTATTTCATTGTATATGGTATACATTTAATTTAGTTTCTATCCTATTTAATATATATTATTTATTAAGTTGTAAAGCCCTGGCCTATATCTGATTTAATAATTAGATTATAGTGAAGGAGAGGTCTTATTAATTAATTATTAATACATTTTTAATAATACCATAATAACTTCAGAATAATAATCACGACAGTGCATTACTGCTGATCAGCACCTATATCAGAAATAAATATTTACTGTATTGATCATCATCTCAGAACCAATCATTTGAAATGTCAGCTATAGCCTTATTTCTAAATCACGCGCTGCGAAGGCTATTGGCACTCGGCTTTATATTTCTTGAACAAGTTAGATACTGTTCATAACAAGATCTATTTTCTTTAGTATTCCGTTCATTTTGTATTGTATTTTGTGTACTTCGTAATGTATAGAGGAGTGCAAAATAATATAATCTTTATTGTCATTGTTGGTCCAACGAAATTGAGTTTAGAGCATCACCACATACAAACATACTGAATATAGCATGTATAAATAATAACATCAATAATATAATATCAATGTCCCAAGTGCAATAGTGCTAGTGCAAATGAATAGTATGACAGTCCAGTTGAGTTAATGGATGGAATGATTTCTTGATTTCTAATTTCTTTTCTTTTTTTGGACAGTGCTAAACTAAAGCGCGCTACATTTCGACACACACATTTCTGCCAAGAGCGCTGTCAGGGGGGCAGAGTGCAGACTGCTCGTGAGCTACACATATTGGGCGTGTCTGCGCTGGTATCTCATCGAGCAATGTGCTTTCGTGGATAGCTCGCAGACGCAGAGCAGGCTCCACGAATGCAATTTGCTTCGCGCAATCCATTCTCTGTGGATTCCGCCCTCAGTCTTAACTTAAGTAAGTTAAGCCTTTTTGCGTGGTAAAAACGGCTACAATTTGCAACACTTTTTGAATGAAGTCCTACCTACATTGGATTGGCTACTGTAGGCCTACACATTTATATAAAAAAAAAAAAAAAAAAAAAAAAAAACGTTTACTTGAAGTGTGCTCTGTGCAGCTGTATTATATAGGAAAATACAAATATTGGACCATCGGATCAGGACTCGTTATCGGCAGATAGTCAAGTTGTAACTGAGGGGTACAATTCCCTGACTGTATTAATAAGTATGGTATCATTAAACCACTACTGTCTTATGTACATTACTACTGGCCATACAGTACACAGGTATATGATATGAACACCTCCACAATGACACGGTTCCACAACAAATCTTGGTTAGAGTAATATTTATTAGCAGCAATGATAGTATATAACAATACTTTACGTAGGGTCGCGCTTATAAGGCGAAGAATGTGCGTGAGTAAATCAATAACGTAAGTCCATTATCATATTACGCAGGAGATAATGAATACCACCTGTATCTTAGGAATTATATCTATGGTACACTAGTAAGGCAGCGGGAGATAATAGTAGGGTCCCTCCGGTTGTAGGCCAGCAAGGGGAGAGGAAATGTTCGAATGCAAAGTCTGGATCACCGGGGAATCAATAAGCTCCAGCTACGGGAGACGGTACATTACTCCCTTGATCGGCAGACGAAAGCAGCAGCTATTCTCCGGTATGCGGTGCAGCATGGAAGAAAGCTAGCCAGCCTCAGGCGTCTTAGAGGCGGGCTCGACGATGCTCCTCACAGGGTAAATCCCACACAGTTGTGGGTGTAGACGGTTCTCCGCTCCATCAGATACAGGACCAAAGCAAATATAATCCAGCCGAAAAGGGCTATGTAGTCGTCGGGTAGGTTATCCAGTGTACATGTCCACACGGTCCTCGTCAAGGGCTCCTCGGGTGAAGGCGCCAGGTTAAGCTGCCCAGCCTGGATAAGCACACTAGCTGGTACGAGGAAACGTTGGTGATGCTGGTCACTATAGAACGGTAGCCGCACGATACACTATACATAAATAGACTATTACTGAATTAATAGAATAGGTCGAACTCGACGGTACAGCGTTAAACTCTGATACTTCAGCTATCAATTCGCACGCGGTCTCAATGCTCTATTTGGGGCCAAACGGGCCCTACTTCACCGCACGTTGTATCGTGGGTGAGGCTTCACTTGGGTAACTCGAACTACTTCTGTATTCACCTGCGCCATATTTATACGTTAGGCGAACAAACTAGTACCAGCCTTATTCCCGTCTCGTATTCTTGCGCAGAGCCGTTCATGTGCAGGCATGTCTTTGGCGGTGACTTTGAACTAGGCCTTGGGGGTATGGCAGTGGCGCCTAGGGGACCGCTGTCCAATAGGAGAACGAAATATTATGGTCTGTACTAGGTTAAAGGGATATTCCGTGTATATGTACAAAGAATACACAAGGGATATCAGACGATATACAAATATTATGCAATATATATAAAGTAGTAAATATATATATTCGGTTTAATCTGATCCTTCGTAACAGCCGCCTCCTAATTAGTCCCACCTAATTAGATAAGCAGAGACAGATTAACCGCACTGTCCACTACTCAATGTCCGTTGTGAGGAGTAGGGCAGTTCACAAAGTCAGTGGGTCATGGTCGTCATTAGGAGAGTCGGGGAGCCTTGGCAACTCTATCAGCCTCGCCACGGGTCGGGTGTATGTCCGCCTCTGGCCGAGCACTTCTGCCGCTCTGACCTTTCCGTCGGCACCAGTGATCACTTTGCTTACGCGGCCGGCCGGCCACGCAGCTCGGGGTAGTGACTGGTCTATGATCATGACGACTGGACGGGATGAAGGGGGGCTTAGGAGGAAGCGGGCCTGAGACTGCTTTGATCTGTGCTTGGCTGTGCCTCCTCCTCCTCCGTCTGTTTCTCTTGTTTGCTCTGTACCCCGTCTGAGGAGGGGCCGGTTCTGGCCGCCCCGTCAAGGAGTCGCTTGGGGTGCTGGGTTCGAAGTCAGCTACATCTGGAGCGCAGCTGAGGGGGGTGGAGTTCCGAACTCCCTCTTGTGCCCACGGTTCTCTCACAGGCCTCTCGCTTAATGTCAATAGCCTCTCAACGGGCTGTACGAGGGAGTGGCCGGTGTCGCTCGCCTTTGTGTGTAGGCAGCGTGTAGACGTGGGTTGACTGTCAAGTCCGTAGAGGGGGCCCTGGAGCGTCCACCCCAGTCGGGTCTGAACCGCGACTGGGCATCCTTTGGGTCCGATGTGGGCCGCCTCAATTGGGAGAATGAGGTCCGCGTGGTCGGAGCCGATGAGCAGGGTCGGTGTGGCGCCGTCGATAAGCGGTATAGGTAGTTGACGTAGGTGCACATACTTCGCCATCAGCTGTGGGATGGGGTAGGTGTACTGAGACAGGCCTATGTCGTGGCTGGTGAAGACGTTGGTTATACTATAATGCTTCTCGGGCTGGTCCACCGCTGCTATCTTGAAGGAGACCTTTTCACCTTTTATGGTCTTCTGGTCCCTTCTGATGGTGCGTATGGTCATGGTACCTTTGGCACCCCGCAGGCCCAACTGGGCTGCTGCGGAAGCGAGGAGGGGAGTCTTTTCAGACCCATCGTCCAGGACGGCGTAAGTGTCCAGGACCTTGTCCTCGTAGCTCAGGAGCACTCTGACCACTTTGATGAGCACTCGGGGGGGTCCCGCTATGCTGGTCAATGTGGAGCACTCATGTTGGTCGGTTGCTTTGGATCGTCTGGGGTGGTGCCGACTCGCGGTCGTCCGAGTAGCACCGTGACTCCCAGTGTCTGCTGTAGCAGTCGGAACAGTAGGGAGCGGTCTGGTGGATCTTTGGTACTGGTGCCACCGCCTCGGCCTGGTACATTACCGTGACGGGCCCACTCTGTTGTCCTGGCGGACGCCTGTTGATGTCATGCAGGACCTCCAGGTGGGCGCCGCCGCACCTGCCGCACTTCTTCTTCAAGCGGCACTCAGCTGCCATATGGCTGCGCGCGCAGCGGAAGCAGCGGCGGTGGTCCTTGATCCACTGACTCACCTCGTCCGTGGTCAGCTTCCCGAAAGTGTCGCATTGATACAGCCGATGTTCCCCTTCACAGTACTGGCATTCAATCTTCCACTCCTCTTTCGTCGAGGGGGTGTTGTGGTTCTTGTGCTGCGGTACTGATTCGGCTTGGTGCATAACAGTCACCGACCGGCGGTTATCATTTAATCCCCGAGGCCCTGGTCTTGGGCTTGGTCCACTCCATACGAACGTGTCCAGTCGTAAGCTGCTGACCTCCCTGGCGAGGAACTCAGACAGGTCTAGTAGGGATGCCTCTGGGCCGTTGGGGTCACGGTGGTCTCTCTGCCGCCGGAAACGCTCTTGTCGGGCGGGAAGGAGCTTCTCTAATATTCTCTCTACATTAAAGTTAGCGTACAGTTCGTATATCCCTTTTTCCTTTTGGGACCCCAGCATCCCTACCAGGGACTGTACCTTGATAGAGAGGTCATCTAATGCTCGGTTGTCTCTGGCTGGGGGGAGACGGTCAATGTCTCTTATCTCCTGTATCACGTAGTCCCATATGCGTCCATAACGTTGGTCGAGGGCTACTAGGGCCGCGGTGTATGGGGTAGTAGAGTTGGAATATGCCAGCGCTATATTGTGCGCTCTGGGCACCTTCAGGTGCTTGAGTAGGATAGCATACTTGTACGTTTCATCCGGTACATCGGACATCATTGTCTCTAAGCACATTCGTAGCTCTGTGTACTGTGCTCTGTTCTCGTGTGTGAAGTCCGGGAACGTCGGTGTGCCAAGGTACGATGCCATGGATGGCTGGCACATCGGTGAGCGTTGGGGGAGAGGCCTCCTGGGCGAGTCTCCCCGTGCGTGTCGTCTTGGGCTGGTACTTGGTGGGTACCGAAGCCCGGGTACCCAGGTGCTGTTCCTCGGGGCTGGCGGTGCGTCAAACTCACCCGTGAGTTGAGTCGGGGGTTTGTAGCGCAGTGCCTCGGGGCTGACGTCTGGGCTGTACTGGACCTCCTGGTCCAGAGTACGTTGCTGCTGGTCGGCTTGACATTCCTCCTCTTCCTCCTCCTCTTCCTCTGCTAGGTCCTGGAGTCTTCTGTTCAGTCTCTCGGCGTGGTCCGGTTCTTCCCGGTTGCTGGGTCTCGTATGGACCGGCCGGGGAGGGGGTTCGGAGACGTGGACAGGATCCTCCTGTTGGCGGGGTCCCGGGTCGCTTGGTCGGGTAGGGGAATGTGTCCTAGACCCTTGTCGTGACGATCTCCGGGAGCTCCGTGCGGAGTGAGGGGGTGTCGCCATGGCAATCAATTTGTCCATCAGCTGCGCCTGTAGTCGGTCGCGCTCTGCCTCGCGCTGGGCATGGGCGGCTTCGCGCACTGCTTCGCGCTGGGCATTGGCGGCGGCGCACTGTGCATCGGCGCGGCTTCTTTCAATGTTCTCTTCCGTCTGAAGGCGTCTGGTCTCCAGTCGTATGCGGTCGTCTTCACTCCTTTGTTGCGCCTGGAAGCGCTCTCGCTCGGTTGCAGAATGCTCGCGTTCACTGAGGGCTTGCGCTTGGAGTTGCGCGTGAAGGCGCTCTCGTTGGTCTGCAGCTCGTTCGCGCTCGGTGGAGGCTGCCAGGGTGGCGATGAGTGCCTGCGCCAGCATCTTGTCCGCTTCGCTGGGGGGAGACACAGGCGGAGGTGATCGGCTTCTGGCAGTGCTCGTTGGAGATCCGTTCTCCTGTCGCGCTCCGAGGAGATCCATCTCCTGGGTGTGCGTCTCCTCTGGTAGTGGGTCGGGTTCCGTCCCTGGAGGGCTTTCTTTATCCTGGAGCTCTCCGGGGACTACCTCGTTGGCGTCGGCGGGGGGTAAAGTCATGTCAGGTCCCTCCTGGTCCCCCCTGTGAGCTTGGTCAGTTACGTTAGAACCCACTAGGGTCTCTACTGGCGGGGTCGCCTGGTCGGTAGGGTTTGACATACTTTTACTATCCGCTTTTTCTATTTTATCCGTACTTTACTTTTTTATAAAGCTAGGTAGTAGACTGTCAGCGTAGTCCTCTAGGGAAAGAGGTGGCTGCTGTCTGCGCTGCGGGCGATCTAACTTAGGAGAACCGTTTGTGGAGTGTTCATCATCGGCCATGTTAATATTAATATTATATTAATATTACGCTAATTACCCTCCGGCTCGAAGGACCAATTCTAACTGAGGGGTACAATTCCCTGACTGTATTAATAAGTATGGTATCATTAAACCACTACTGTCTTATGTACATTACTACTGGCCATACAGTACACAGGTATATGATATGAACACCTCCACAATGACACGGTTCCACAACAAATCTTGGTTAGAGTAATATTTATTAGCAGCAATGATAGTATATAACAATACTTTACGTAGGGTCGCGCTTATAAGGCGAAGAATGTGCGTGAGTAAATCAATAACGTAAGTCCATTATCATATTACGCAGGAGATAATGAATACCACCTGTATCTTAGGAATTATATCTATGGTACACTAGTAAGGCAGCGGGAGATAATAGTAGGGTCCCTCTGGTTGTAGGCCAGCAAGGGGAGAGGAAATGTTCGAATGCAAAGTCTGGATCACCGGGGAATCAATAAGCTCCAGCTACGGGAGACGGTACATTACTCCCTTGATCGGCAGACGAAAGCAGCAGCTATTCTCCGGTATGCGGTGCAGCATGGAAGAAAGCTAGCCAGCCTCAGGCGTCTTAGAGGCGGGCTCGACGATGCTCCTCACAGGGTAAATCCCACACAGTTGTGGGTGTAGACGGTTCTCCGCTCCATCAGATACAGGACCAAAGCAAATATAATCCAGCCGAAAAGGGCTATGTAGTCGTCGGGTAGGTTATCCAGTGTACATGTCCACACGGTCCTCGTCTAGGGCTCCTCGGGTGAAGGCGGCAGGTTAAGCTGCCCAGCCTGGATAAGCACACTAGCTGGTACGAGGAAACGTTGGTGATGCTGGTCACTGTAGAACGGTAGCCGCACGATACACTATACATAAATAGACTATTACTGAATGAATAGAATAGGTCGAACTCGACGGTACAGCGTTAAACTCTGATACTTCAGCTATCAATTCGCACGCGGTCTCAATGCTCTATTTGGGGCCAAACGGGCCCTACTTCACCGCACGTTGTATCGTGGGTGAGGCTTCACTTGGGTAACTCGAACTACTTCTGTATTCACCTGCGCCATATTTATACGTTAGGCGAACAAACTAGTACCAGCCTTATTCCTGTCTCGTATTCTTGCGCAGAGCCGTTCATGTGCAGGCATGTCTTTGGCGGTGACTTTGAACTAGGCCTTGGGGGTATGGCAGTGGCGCCTAGGGGACCGCTGTCCAATAGGAGAACGAAATATTATGGTCTGTACTAGGTTAAAGGGATATTCCGTGTATATGTACAAAGAATACACAAGGGATATCAGACGATATACAAATATTATGCAATATATATCAAGTAGTAAATATATATATTCGGTTTAATCTGATCCTTCGTAACACAAGTCAAGTCAAGTGTTTTATTTGTCACGGCATACAAGTATACAATGAAATGCGGGGGGTCTTGCCCGCAACGATGTGCATAATACAATAGTAATATATAATAGAATCCAATAGAACGACATTGTGCAATAAAACAAGTAAACAGAGTAGGGCATATCGGTATATGTACATGAGTTATTTACAGAGCATGGTAGGACATGCTAGGTCCTGTGGTAGTGCAATACACTGTTAGCTACAGATGAGGCACTGTATCTTTATCTCAAGTTATACTATACTATTCTTAAAGTGACCTTTCCTTTTGTAAAGTGACCATAAGTGTGAGCGTGTGCAGCATGAGTGTGTGTTTGCTCATGTTAAAGTGGCTGCTAGTGTGTGAGCGTGTACAGTGTGTGTGTCGTGTGTGTGCTCATGTGTGCTTGTGTGTGGAGAGTTCAGTGTTCAAGGCTCTGATAGCCTGGGGGAAGAAGCTGAGCCGAAGTCTCTCTGTCCTAGTAGCTGGTGTTTGCAGGCGTCTGCCTGACCTCAGCAGCATGAACAGGCTGTTGTTGGGGTGGTGAGGGTCTTTCATTATTCTGCAGGCTCTGGATTTGCACCTCTTGTTGTATAGAACCTGCAGGGGTGGTAGTGCAATACCCGTGGTACGCTCGGCTGAGCACACCACTCTCTGTAGGGCCTTCTTGTCCTGTGCCGTGCTGTTTCCATACCAGGCAGTGATGTTTCCAGTCAAGATGCTCTCTACAGCTCCGGAGTAGAAGGACTGGAGTATCTTCCCAGATACTCTGAACTTCCTTAACTGTCTCAGGTGGTAGAGGCGCTGCTTCGCCTTTTTTACGACTGAGTCTATGTGTGTTGTCCATGTCAGATCCTCTGAGATGTGGACCCCCAGGTACTTGAAGCTGCTCACCCTGTCCACGGTAGCCCCGTTTATCCTCAGTGGTGTGTGTGTCCCCTGCGGTCTTCTCCTAAAATCCACGATCAGCTCCTTGGTTTTACCAATGTTCAGGAGCAGGCTGTTGTCCTGGCACCAGCCAGCGTTCCAGTACCTCAACCTCCTCCCGGTAGGCCTTCTCGTCGTTGTCCGAGATCAGCCCCACCACCACTGTGTCGTCCGCAAACTTCACTATGGAGTTGGAGCTGAACTTGGCCACACAGTCATGTGTGTATAGTGAGTACAGCAGGGGGCTCAGAACACAGCCCTGGGGGGATCCGATGCTCAGGGTGATGGTGTTGGAGGTCTGACCCCCCACCCTGACCGCCTGGGGCCTTTCACTCAGAAAGTCCAGTATCCAGGCGCTCAGAGCGGAGCTCAGACCCAGCTCGATCAGCTTGTCCACCAGTCTGGTGGGGACTATGGTGTTGAACGCTGAGCTGTAGTCAATGAACAACAATCTCACATGGTCCAAGTGAGAGAGTGTGCTGTGCAGTACTTGGGAGACCGCATCATCAGTGGACCTGTTTGGCCTGTATGCAAATTGCATAGGGTCCATATCACTGGGGAGGGAGGCACAAATGTGATCCTTGACCAGCCTCTCAAAACATTTCATGGCCACAGAGGTGAGTGCCACCGGTCTGTAGTCATTGAGACCTGTTGGGGAGGATTTCTTTGGTACCGGGATAATGGTAGACATCTTGAAGCAGGCAGGGACCACTGACTCCGCCAGGGATCGATTAAATATGGTGGTGAACACAGGGGCTAGCTGGTTAGCACAGGACTTAAGTATGCGTCCTGTTATTCCATCTGGGCCAGCAGCCTTTCTGGTGTTCACCTGCATAAATGCTCTTCTCACACTGTGTACCGTCAATGAGAGAGCGTCCCCGGCCCCGCCCCCCAGCGGATGCCCCCCCCCCCTCCACAACAGCTGGTGCGCCAGTGACGTCACTAGCCGTTGAGCTAGCATTGTCACTGTTTGCACCAAACCGAGCGTAGAAGGAGTTGAGTTTGTCCGCGAGAGGCGTCGTCGCTCCCCATTGAGGGGGCGCTGACTTTGTAGTCAGTTATCGTCCTCAGTCCCCGCTATAAGCCTCTTGTGTCATTCTGTGCCATTTGTGTCTCCATTTTGTCAGCATACGTCCGTTTGGCCAGTTTAACAGCCTTGCGCAGAGTATAGACTGTTGCCTTGTACTCTTCCATGTTTCCCGTCTCTCTGCCCAGGTTGTAAGCAGTGGTGCGAGATTTCAGAGCTGCTCTGATAGTACTGTCCACCCACGGTTTCTGGTTTGGGAAGACCCTCGCCTTCTTTGTGGGGACCAGTGGTGCAGTGCTGGTATAACTCGGTATAACGGCGTTATACCTCGCTCACTGAGGCTGAAGTACGCGCAATCGCTTTTTACATGGCATTATCCAACCGGACTCCCGGAGAAGCATGCAGCTGCAGAGCCGCAGAGCCAGCGGCGCTCTCTGGGCCGCGCGCTGACGGCCGCGCTGTGAGGCAATAGTATCCAGCTGCAGGACGAGAGCAGCCAAAAAAAACTGTGCATGCGCGCGCACGCGCGCGGAGCGTTTGACCTACTGTCAATTTGCCACTGCACCACTGGTGGGGACGATACTATCAGCCAAGGTAGCTATGAAGCTAACAACAGTATCTGCGAACTCGCTGACGTCACTGGCGCTTCCTTGGAACATATCCCAGTCGACATCTTCGAGGGCGTCCTGAAGCGTGGCCTCTGATTGGTCGGACCATCTCTTTACCTCACGTGACACGACGGCGTCACGTGATCTCTGTTTGTAAGCGGGGAGAAGGAAGATGGAGTCATGATCAGATGTGCTTGTAGCTCCCGCTAATGGCGGAGCCGGTACTGCCTTGTAGCCGGCTCTGAACGGGGTGTAGCAGTGGTCAAGCGTATTCCCTCCTCTGGTGGAGCAGGCGATGTGCTGAAAAAAGGACGGCATCACTTTCTTCAAATTCGCCTGATTGAAATCACCGGCTACGATCATGGCTGCGTCTGGGTGTTTGATCTGGTGGGTGTTTAGATGATCCTGTAGCTCCGCCAGAGCCCTGGAGGTGTTTGCTTGGGGAGGAATATACACCGCAGTCATGATGATCGCGGTAAACTCTCTGGGAAGGTGGAAGGCGCGACATTGAATGGAGAGATGTTCCATGTCCGGGGAGCATGAACGGGAGAGTATCTTGATCTCCTTGGGGCTAACCCAGCCGTTGTTGGTCAGAAGACAGACACCCCCGCCGATGCTCTTCCCGGAGGCTTCTGTGCGGTCCGCTCGGAAGACGGTGAAGGAGTCCGAGGGAGAGACGCTGTGGTCCGGCGTCGCTGGTTTCAACCAAGTCTCCCTGAAGCACATGATGTTGCAGTCCCTCATCTCTCGCTGGAATTGGACCCTCGCTCGTAAATCATCCATCTTACTCTCTAGCGAACGTGCATTCGCCAGAAAGATGGATGGGATCGCCGGACGGTAAGCAGATCTTTTTAACCTTAATCTGGATACTCATGGATTCCAGTCATTTGTGCTGAACTAGGCTAGCTTGCAGCCCAATAGCTTTCTACTGAACACACAGAGAGGAAATTGGTATACTGTATAAATTATCTTATTGTGTGACTCTGGAGAAGACGGTATGCACATTTCCCATAATATTTGCGTGCTTTAATGTTTCCAGTCATTGCTGCTTGCCATCTGAATAAAGAAAGCAAAGCAGGAGGAATCCATACATACATACATACATCATATATACAGTACATACACCATGTTGTTGATGTCCTCCTCTCCTCCTTCCCCCCGTCTCCGGGCTTGCTCTTTCTCCTCGACTCTTCTCCTCAGGTGCTCCTGCTCCTGCTGCAAGACGCACCTCCTCACCTCCTCCAACCCCTGGCTGGCCCGGATCCGCTCCGACCGGCTGATTTCTTTCCCATCCAGCCACTATGGTGAAAAAAGAGAGCATTAATATAGCATTTACTTTATATCATAAGAGTTAGCCTGGAGCTTTTACTTTATATCATAAGTATTAGCCTGGAGCTTTTACTTTACAATCATAAGTATTAGCTTGGAGCTTTTACTTTATATCATAAGCATTAGCCTGGAGCTTTTACTTTATATCATAAGCATTAGCCAGGAGCTTTTACTTTATATCATAAGCATTAGCCTGGAGCTTTTACTTAATATCATAAGCATTAGCTTGGAGCTTCATCTGAGTCATGATCTGACACTGGATTAACTATATTGTTAATCAGCTCATTGTCTTAACAGCTTTTTATTCTCTAACACACATTGATTTGATTTCTGTGTGTGTTTTATAGTGATGCCTTAAGGAGAAGTGAGGAGAGGTGAAAAATCGTTATTGGCTTTCACTCACTATGCTACTTGTTGTTGTTTGTTCAGGAAATAATCATTTTTGAGAAGCACGATGGGGGAGAAAGCAAATATGGATGGATGAAACTCTTGTTGAGCTTTATGCATGACGCACCAGTCTACCTCTAGCTTCATTCAGCAGTGTGCTGCCTCAGTATTATTGCCAACGATTCTTTACTTTGTAAAGAAAATTGTGTTCATTGATAATTTAGGAATAATTATATTATAGAAGGCAAATCATATGTAGCGGTGGTCTGGTACACTGTAAAAAATACGTTTTTTCACAGGAAATTCCATAAGTGTAAATGCCATAAGAATACAGTAAATTACCTTTTATCAAAGTATTTGATTTTACTGTAATTTGACAGTAAGTATTTGGCAACCATTTGATGCCAGACATTTACCGTTTTCTTGCAGCTTTTTTCTTACAGTGTAGGCTACATGTCAATATCAAGGCAACAATAGATAAAGGAAACAATGGTAGGCAGCTACAGAATAACTTTTAAAAGCAATATTTCATTAGTCATTACTGTTTGTCATGATCAGTAGCAGTGAGTGAGCATGTTCACATGATCATAACTCACTCTTTATCATAACTCGCTCACTATAATAACTCACTCTTTATCATAACTAACTTTGTGGTAAAAAAAATCAAAAAAAAAAAAACTCCCCACAAAATCTTGACCTGCCCCTAATAGTCTAGCAGCAAGTCCTAAAAAAGGCTTTCATTTTCTAAATACCCTACCCGAGGTAAAACAAAACACAACAATCGACCACATTCTTAAACGCAGTTACGAAAAAGAAATGTCTTAACTCCACATACGAAGTTCCTGGGACAATTCTGGCATTCCTGAATGGTTTCTTATTCACATTCACTTTAACACCACGCCATATTTGTATCTATTTATTACAAAAAGATTTGCACTACATCCCTACCTAATTTTAGCTTTTTTTTTTTGCATTTTGTACTTTTTTGTGCATTTTAGTTTGTATATTGTATATTTTGGATATTACTTTTTACTGTATGAAGCACATTCTCAGGGGGCTGTTAGAAATAGGTCGTTTTAGCCTTTCGTTGATTGTTATCCGCCTCCATCTGCTCTTCCATGATGTATCTGCGTTGTGTTTATTTAGTATTGTTGAGGCACTCGTTCGGTGGAATTCTGTCCTCCCACACACTGACTGGCTAAAACAATGTCTCTTTCCCCGTTAATGCATCAGAAAATGTATGTACTTGGGAGGCGTTGTCTCATATCAGCAGGATGTTTATTTCCATAAACAGCATCTTGTACAGAATGAAACCAATTGGAAGTCTTAAGAAACTAAAGTTCCATCTCTCTCTTGGTGGTGCTATCTCTCTCCTAGCGGCCTATCTCCTCGTGGTCTTTTCTCGCTCGTGGCTTCCTTTCCCCTCACCCCCAGCCCTCGCTACTTGGTGTGGTCGCTATCCAAACTCAACTGGCCTATAGAGTATCTGGCCTTCATCACCTAGGCAACGTCCCTCTCTCTCTCTCTGTCTGTCTCTCTCTGGAATGTTGACCTCGACTTCGCTATCTCCCACAGGCCCAGACCCTGAGCTTATACAGAAAATGGAGTGAAATGTCTGTCTAATACAGATTTAGTCTAAAAGACTAAACACAATTAAAAGGAGTTTACCTACATACTTTAGAATTAAAAGGTGTTATAGCACTATAGTTATATAGTACTTATTTCTGTCATACTCAATGGAAACCAGCCATATCCTTCAGGGCTCATACAGAACCAAGCATTTCACTGTAGCTAATGTACATGTACCTTATATGTGACAAATAAAACAAAACATGAACTTGATTTGTTCTTGGTTAAGATGTACAGTTTCCTCCCCTTCGTATGTATATATATATATATATATATTTTTTTTTATGATCTCTTTTTTTATGATGTCTTGTATGTCATAAATGTCTTAATGATTTGAAAATGGAGGACCCTGATGTAAACAAGACTGGTCTGCATCCTCTTAGCAGTCGTTTGTATTGAGTTGTACTGTATTGTACCCATTCTGCAATCTGTTAACTCAATGGACGCCAAGGGGGTGCTGTTTACCTTCTGGTTAGAATGCCTTCGCTGTAATGCAATGGGGAGAATGCCGTGTTTGCGAGTGCTAAAACTATATTAAATATAGCTATGGATCTAATAAACACGTCGATTGTCAGTGAGTTTCTTCCAGTCAACATGCAAAAAACATACATACATTTCCGTTTTATACCGTGGTGAATATGAGTATACCGGTAGTTCCAGAGCGATTCTGTCTAATCTCAAGAAACTCGAGCAAACCGCGCTTCAATGGATTTCCTTAAAAATCGTGCTATTTGTCGCTTGATTTATGAATCGTTCTGAAAATAACACTAGATTATCTGTATTATATGTGTCCTCATGCACGAACAGAAGCGGGGGCTGAAAAATCGCTTCTCCTTGCCTTGGTCGCAGCCAACCGCATGCACACACACACACATGCATGATCGTTACGAAAGAAAGATCGGATTAACCCAAGATTGGTAACATAGAGTCCTTACCTAACATCTGATGTACTGCAAAAAGAATAATCCAATTCCTGATCGGCATTCCAAATATTGATCGCGTTTATTGATCCAACGTTTCTCCACCAAAAGGCATAATCCACGCTGCTCCCAGTCTCCCCAGTCCATGTGTTATAACGATACTGCATGCCCGAGAAGGAAAACCTGGACCGGACTTCTTAGATCAGCGTATAGCCCAAGGGGGAGGGATTCCAATGATGTGCAATATCGGCCGGAAGGCGTTAGGCGGCGGTATTGGCCTTTTGCGAGCTCAGACCCATTCCCAATGATAACATCAGGCTGGATGGATGAAAAATGAATGGATATAGCGAATAAAAGAAATAACGATTAAAACCCGACTTTTCTCGTGATTGGCGCTCAAGCAATGGCGAGTTAACCCGACTTTTCTCGTGAATGCGCCCAATGAGTTAATAAAGTTTTCAATCAATCAATCAATAAGAAACGGGATTTAAGAATGTGGAAAAGCAGTCGTTGATAGGCCAGATTGGTGTGTGCCACTTGGAAATTCCAGAGGGAGCTAGGAAACAGGGTTGGCATATCACAGCCATCCATCAGCCACGGCCTCCAGCGAGTCGTGGATGGAATCATACAACTGAACTGGCCACACAATACAGTGTTCATCCAATTCCCATATACTGAACAACAGATCCCAGTCAAGGATTCCATGCCATTGCTGGTCTGCCCAACACCATCGGCGGCAATTGACTGCACTCACGTGCGCATCAAGGCGACCTCTAGGTTTATGTTTATCCGCTTAGGCTAACCCGGTTAGGTTTAGGGTAAAAGGTCTGGGTGCAGGAGGAAATGGTTCAAATGTGAGCTCCATGTATTGACAATGCTGATGCCACATGGCCCCCAATAGCCACAACGTTTTTTTTCTTTTTTTTAAGTAAATATATATATTTTTAAATAGTCATAATTTAGAAATGAGATTGCATAGGTTTATGAATCGAGATCGCAATTTATTTCCGATTAATCATGCAGCCCTACTACATAACCTACCACATGGCCCCCAATGGCCACCACAACCCAACTTGTAGATAGATAGATGCTACATACCCTACCATATGGCCCCCAATGGCTGCCACAACCCAACATGTAGATAGATAGGCAGTGAGAACAAGCATATCACTAGGGTTATCAAGTGGGCACCTCCCTTCACTGGCGTTTGTTGTAAACGTACTTGGCAAATAAAGAATTTCCTGTTTCCTTTCCACTATATATGATCGTAAAGTAGCTCAACATCCAATTCATTGAGTCAGACAGCTGACATTTTCGCTGAATCGTTGTTTTGAATCATTTAACCAAATACGTTTGGAATGGTCAACCTCCTGGTGCAACACAGTGTTTAATATATGGTTATGTAAAAGTGATTAAGTTGTAAATAATGTGAAAGAATGGGTACGGTTTACCTTCAGCTGGGTCAGTGAGGCCACCACATACTGCCTGTAGCCCTGGAACTCCGTACAGGGGTTGCCCACCAGGAACAGCTCTCGGAGGTGGATGTTGTGCTTCAGGGACCCCACGCTGCTCAGGCGGCCCACAAAGTTCACCGTCAAGTCCAGCTTCTGGAGGCTCTCGCACCCTGTTGAAATGGAACTTTTTGTTTCATGCTTGTACCTTCGTGATACTATCTGCACACGTGCAGAACTCAAGTGCAAGCTGTGGTGTCATGGTAGTTGAGGGGTTGTTAGCCTAGCTTAGCATAATCAATGGAAGCGGACGTGTACGGGTAGCCTACGCATTGTCCAACTAACACCTCTCCCGAAGGACCCATACATGTCCGCTTCCATTCATTGTGCTAAGCTAGGCTAACATGCAGCCAGAACGCACAGAGAGGAAACTGGTATCCATCTTCTTGTCATCTCTCTGGAGAAGACGATAAGCTAATTTCCAAAAATGTTAGCGTGTTCTTTTAAGAGGGAACTACGCCCAATTTCAGAGTATTATTCCTCTGGTCTAAGACAGTACAAACATATTAGTGAAAATTAGATACTCTCTCCCAAAACCTGAATGAATGAATGAATGAATGAATGAATGAATGAATGAATGAATGAATGAATGAATGAATGAACCTAGAGTGCTATTGTGATGTAAATCAAGTAAGAAGTCTGAAGCTGCTCCATAGACAATGCATTAGGAAAGATTTTCAAGTCTTGAACCGTGATCCCTCCGCTGATACAACCACGACAGTTTAAAACCATGATTGATTGATTGATTGATTGATTGAAAAGTTTATTAACAGATTGCAGAACGGGTACAGTACAGTACAGCTCAATACATACAATTGTTAAGAGGATGCAGACCTGAGAAAGACTTTCGTCTTGTTTCCATCAGGGTCCCCCATTTTCAATTCATCATATGACACACACGACATACAGATAGACAGTACTGCTACATCTATACATTTATGACATACCAGATTTTCAAATACAGTACGGTTTGTGATACTAAAAAAATCCAGAAAAAGAGTGTATGTACATTTGACATAGAAACTGTGCATTGGGGGAGGTTGGGTAGGTGGGGTGGGGCGGGGCTGTACATTGGAGGTGGGGGGGGGGGGGGGGGTTGGGTAGGGGGGGGGGACACTGTACATTGGAATACCGACATACATTTGACATAGAAACTGTACATTGGAGGAGGTTGGGTAGGTGGGGTGGGGTTGGGTGGGGCTGTACATTGGAATACTGACAAAGCCATGCTTGGTCTTTATTGTACAACTGGGTTAGGACATTTGTAGGGGCCAGTTTTGAATTGCAGTCTCCCGTAGGTGTTCTTTGAGTGTTTTTGAAGGTGGGTAGTGATTCACATTCCTTTACAGCTTTGGGTAGGGCGTTCCACATTGTTGTGGCATAATTGCGAAACGTGTTTAGTCCCTTGTTTGAGCCGAATCTGGGTTTTACATGATTTGTGGAGCTCCCTCTGGTGTTGTGATCGTGGTATTCACTGACCTTTGGGAAGTATTTTGACATGTACATGGGTACCTTGGTCGTGTAGTGTATCTTGTAGACCAGGCCCATTGCAAGTTGCTGTACTCTGTCGTCTACTCTAAGCCATCCTAGGTTGGCAAAGTGTGCAGGGGTGAGGTGGGTTCTAGGAGTCAGGTCAAGCAGTAGTCTGACTAGTTTGTTTTGAGATGTTTGTAATTTGGTTTTTAGTGCCTTTGAGGTGCTTTGGTACCATGAGGTGAAAGCATAGTCGTAGTACCCTTGAATGAGTGCTCCTGCCAGAGTCTTCAGGGTATTCTTGTTGACCAAATATGGCAGCGGAGCGGAAATACGCATACGTCTGTCTCAAAGAGTCCTGCATGTATAACAAATGCGCATGTTGGTGAATTTATGACTGTGTGCCATTATTACTATCAATGTAATAATTGTGGAATATTACTATAATGAGCTGTATGTTAAATCTCGTTGTGACAACTGTAACAATGACAATAAAGATCTATTCTATTCTATATTGTCACCCACTGTAACTGAGAAGCCGTCGGTTTTGCTGAGTTTGTTATTTGAACCGAAGAGAATGGACTCTGTTTTGCCCATGTGTAATGATAGTTTGTTGTCGGCGAGCCATATGCAGATTTTGCCTAGTTCCGAGCTGAGGGTTTTTTCAACCTGTAACTTGTTCTTGTCAGAGACCAGCAGGGCTTGTATTCACACTGGGGGTATTTAATGTAGGAGTGAGTTTACACCAAGGAGCTATTATTTATTTATAGATAGATAGATAGATAGATAGATAGATAGATAGATAGATAGATAGATAGATAGATAGATAGATAGATAGATAGATAGATAGATAGATAGATAGATAGATAGATAGATAGATAGATAGATAGATAGATAGATAGATAGATAGATAGATAGATAGATAGATAGATAGATAGATAGATAGATAGATAGATAGATAGATAGATAGATAGATAGATAGATAGATAGATAGATAGATAGATAGATAGATAGATAGATAGATAGATAGATAGATAGATAGATAGATAGATAGATAGATAGATAGATAGATAGATAGATAGATAGATAGATAGATAGATAGATAGATAGATAGATAGATAGATAGATAGATAGATAGATAGATAGATAGATAGATAGATAGATAGATAGATAGATAGATAGATAGATAGATAGATAGATAGATAGATAGATAGATAGATAGATAGATAGATAGATAGATAGATAGATAGATAGATAGATAGATAGATAGATAGATAGATAGATAGATAGATAGATAGATAGATAGATAGATAGATAGATAGATAGATAGATAGATAGATAGATAGATAGATAGATAGATAGATAGATAGATAGATAGATAGATAGATAGATAGATAGATAGATAGATAGATAGATAGATAGATAGATAGATAGATAGATAGATAGATAGATAGATAGATAGATAGATAGATAGATAGAGAGGGATGCAGGGAGATTAGCCGTCCACTGCGACTGCTGCTCTGCCCCACCAGGGTGTGGTGGAGAGGGTGGTTGGTATTGTCCACTGCCTGATAGAACATGAACAACGAGCTTCGATTTTAATTCGAAGCTTCGTTTTTTTTTTTTTTTTTTAAATACGTTTTTTTTTCTTATGTTGTGGGACTTGTACAGCACTTTGGTAAACTTTGTTGTTTTTAAATGTGCTCTATAAATAAAGTGGATTGGATTAATGAATTAAGTATAAGTAGATATTCATGTTTAAGATGAATGAAGTAAGATTTTGATTATTTGAAATATGGCCTGTGTAGACTAAACTATGCACAGAATTATGTCAGTCTACAAGGTCCGGATTCTACATGGTCCGGCAATGTAGACCTTGTAGACTCCACTACAGACCAATTATCAGTGAATGTTCATGCATTTTTAAGAAGGGCTACTTCCACAAAAAAACAAAGAACTCACCAAAACATCTCAGTAGCACCTTATCTAAATGTTCTATTTCATATATGGAGATTCATATTTATTTATGTATTGCATGCATTTCTACATTTTATTTCCTCATCCCAGTATCTTTCTTTCTTATGTGTGGAATTCTACAAGGCATGTAGGTGTATATGTGTTTGAGGATGATATCCTTCAAACAGGCAATAGTGATGATATAATTTGGGCAGTGCTGAGCTGGGTTACTTTCCTCCAGTGTATTTGTCCCCCGGCCCCACCCAATGGCTGGCGCGCGCGCGCGCGCGCACACACACGCACACGCACACACACACACACACACACACACAACACACACACACAAAAATCGAAGTAAAAAAAAAATTGAAAAATAATTGAAAAGCGCTCGAAAAATCTAAAAACATAATCCTAACATAACTCCCCGGCTCATCCAGGTAGGAGTAGGCCCGGTGGAGCATGTAGAGGGCCGCGTCGTCCACCCCGATGCTCTCCCGATACCCAAACTGCAGGGGGTCAAGGGCGTGTTCAGTATGTGGCCTCAGATGGTGTAGAAGCAGCCTCTCCAGTGTCTTCATGATGTGTGAAGTGAGGGCCACCGGTCTGTAGTCATTGAAACTGTGCGGTTTCAACATTGTTACATTATACAACATACTAACCTTCAAGATTTTCAATAACTTCGATGTTGTTCAAAGCGACGTTTAAATACTCCAGCTTCTTCAAACGACTCACATTTTCTGTGGGGGGGAGAGAGAAATCAATGCTTTTGAAATGCATACAATTATACAATATGGTAATTTAAATTACCAGGACACACAGGGGCAGTTTCACATACAGTGATTAAGCTTAATCCTAGTCCTAGTCATGGACTAAGGATTTTCCCACATGTTCAGTCTAGGGCTAAGGGCGCTTTCACCACTAAGTTTGTTTGAAATGGTCCAAATCAAAAGTGAATTTATTGGTTTATGTTCCTAAATTTTTTTCGTTGTACCAACAATGACAAATAAAGATCTATTCTATTCTATGTTGCCATTATTGACAAACAAACCAAACGTTCAAAACAAATATATGTGATCACGCAGGTCAGCCTTTTATTGGACATCATTTTTACGAACAAATGTGCACAAAGATAATCTTGTGATCACTTTGGCTTGTTGTACAAATGTTATGAAATAGAAGTACGTCCAATTGAAATTTTTTATATCGCCCCGATTGCCATCAAACTGTATTTCATCATCAATATAATGCATTTGGGGCTATATATCACGTTCTGGAGAAAGCTGCAGAAAGAGATGAAAACATACTTATACATTAGACCATACTTTACTATGAATATGTGAATGAAAAAGTTTAACGTTGCTACACAATGAACAATACATATAGGACTTTGAATGGGCCCTAATAATGGCAATGTAGCAATAGAATTTAAAAAGTTATAGCCCTGCAAAGAAGGGGAATTTCTCCATAGACAAATAGCGCTGGCAATCCACAGTCATTTTCCGGATTTCTGGCCGGCACCCATAGTGTTAATGTTAAGGCTCTCATCTACATTTATTCATTATCTCTCCCCCGCTCTCTCTCTCTCCCATGAGCTCAATGTAACGCGGAAGTGCAGTGGTCTATAGTATGATGTCACAAAATGGCCCATCCACACCATTGTACCAACCTGCAGTGAGTGCATTGTCTGATTAGATCTGAATGAGCCCTTAGTCCAGTTGAATCCAAACCTGGAGCGTTTACCCCTGTGGTAATTTTCTTGTAAGATCTCTTTCTCTTAAACAGTACTGTATATTGTGTATATGTCTTGTTGTATGTCATAAATGTCATGATGAATTGAAAATGGGGGACCCCGATGTAAACAAGACGAAAGTCTTTTTCTGGTCTGCATCCTCTTAGCAGTTTGTTTTGTATTGAGCCTTACTGTATTGTACCATTCTGCAATCTGTTAATAAAGTTTTCAATCAATCAATCAATGAGCCCTAAACAAGGCAGGTATGAGCACCCTTAGCTCAATCTATGTCTGTGTAACTGGCCCACAGACACAGTGCACAGAGTGAGTAAGTGAGTAAGTGAGTGAGTGAGTGAGTGAGTGAGTGAGTGAGTGAGTGAGTGAGTGAGTGAGTGAGTGAGTGAGTGAGTGAGTGAGTGAGTGAGTGACATCGTATAGGTGTTTTGCATCTACAAGAAAATCCAGGAAGTTAAGCCAGGATACTGTATAATAATTGTATACTGTACAATTGTCAAGGCAGGGTAGAAACTCACCTATCCTAGGAACAAGATTGTCTTGTAGGTAAAGGATCCTGAGATATCTGCACCACTTCTCAATGTGTTCTATTCTCTCAATGTTTTGCTGATGCAAAGACAGCTCCTCCAATGAAAATATTTCACAGTTGTTGTGCTCGGCCCGCCGTCTGACCATGTCTTCTGTGACTGCATTCAAGAAAGACATGTTACATACTTTATTGAATCTGCAGATCAAATCACATTTGGACATTGAATTCAAATAACACAGAGGTTAACCATCCGGATACAAAAAGCATCTTCTCCGCCACACTGTCTGGCTACCTAATTACAACATAAATGGCTGGATTTATATAGCGCTTTTATCCAAAGCGCTTTACAATTTGTTCCTCACATTTTACACATTCACACACCGATGGCGGAGACAAGGTGCAAGGTGCCAACCTGCACATCGGGAGCAATTAGGGGTTAAGTGTCTTGCTCAAGGAATTGAACCGTGAACCTCCAGATTACCAGACGACTGCTCTACCTCCTGAGCGACTGTCGCCCCAACAAGCTATTTGGAGCTG
This sequence comes from Notolepis coatsorum, assembly GCF_963971535.1. NCBI lineage: Eukaryota > Metazoa > Chordata > Actinopteri > Aulopiformes > Paralepididae > Notolepis > Notolepis coatsorum. The sequence continues at coordinate 116,233,414 of NC_140177.1, read as the reverse complement.
CTCCTTGACAGGCCTGCAATCCGGTACTCTATCCCCCCCTCTCACAGTGAGCTGTGGTGTTCCACAAGGAAGCATACTAGAACCGCTACTGTTCCTAATTTATGCAAATGACATGTCATCAGCTTGTGACTGCAACTTGTTCTTGTTCGCGGACGACTCAGCCCTGCTGGTCTCTGACAATAACGTCGTACGACGGGTTTCAAGTTCATGCGAATTCTGCCAATAACTGCGTACGACGTGATTCTGATCATAATTTCATATTTTCGCCATGGTATTCATATTCCACTCACGGAGCCTTGTCAATTCTGATCATAATTTCATATTTTCGCCATGGTATTCATATTCCACTCACGGAGCCTTGTCAGATGCTGATGGACTCAGCACAACTCTGCAACGCTTCAATACTGCCACCTGGTGGCTGATCGGCGAGTTGCCAAACCGGAAATGCCCGTTGCAGCTCGGTCCGTCCCCTAATTCAGTCCGGCCACTCGTTTTAAACGTCCCGGGACTCAATACACACACCGTGGATATGGATCTTTGCCATAACTCAATAAACGACATGATTTGGGCGTGTATTAGTAATATACAAACCGGAAATGGATCGCCTAAATCCCCACCACATAACTGGGATCTGTTTGCTCCACTCTCATCGTCCAACGGTACGAGGAGACTGACGTGAGTTTCAGCGTTTTTGTTTATCATTTTCGATACAAACTGCTCTGATCAATATATCACCCATACTACATGAAGCATCTAACGACTATCACGGAATTATAAACGACCCCCCCCCCTCCATTCACCCGCGCATGATCAGTCATAACCCTTAGGACCATGTACAGTTGAAATTTTTAATATAGCGTCGATCGGTATAAACTGCATTTGATGATCTAATATATGCATTTGTGCCTATATCTCACGTTCTATGAAATACTGCAGAAAACGATAAAACATATTTATACTCAGGGCGGCTACGTGGCGTATTGGGCAAGGCGCTCGCCACGAATGCGGCTCCACATTGCTTTCAGTTTAGCTGGTCGTTCATACTAATACACATTGGCCGTATTAGGGGGTGGGAAACTGATGGGTGGGGATCGGGCGTTGTGGACAGCGACTCCTACAGGTCGGTTGGTGCGCCTGCGCAGTAGAATCAGGAAGTGTCGGGGGCAGCATGAGCCTCCCACGCGTTACTCCTCGCCACTGAGAGATCGAGCTGCGCAGGTGAAAAGATGCGACTGCTGTTACCTCAAGTACCGGAGGGGACTTGTGCTATACATGACTTAGTCCACATTGCAGCCGGCTTGTGGGAGGCAAGAAACAGCGTTCGTGACAGGGGAGGGTTGAATTGGATGATACGAAAATTGGGATGGGAGAAAAATATAGAAAATGGGAGAAAAAGTGGATAAAAAAAAATTATACTCTAGAAGGTATTTTCGTATGAATGTGTGAATGAAAAAGTAAAACGTTCCTACATCCTGAACGATAGGTAATCGATGTTGAATGGGTCATAGTAATGTCAATTTAGCAATACAATTTAAAAAGTTATAGCCCTGCAAAGAAGGTGAACATCTCCATAGACTTACAGTACTGGCAGAGAATGGTATAAGATGATCAAAGTGGTGGCAGGGAATGGGTTAAAGAGCACCTACGGGAGGCTGCAATTCGAAACTGGCCACCGTAAATGTCCAAACCCCCCCACCCCCTCCTAATGGACAGTCTCCTCCCCACCGCATATTTCTCTCCCACCCACCACCCCCTCCTAATGTACAGTCTCCTCCCCATCATATACTCTGTCAGGAATCCTGACTCAGGATCTATGGGTAACAGTACTGTATATTTGCATATCGTATGTCACAAATGTAACAGTACGAAATACCTGTATGTCATGTATGTCCCTATGCCATAAATGTCATGTATGTCACACATGACATACAGTATGTGTATGTCATAAATGTCACTATGAATTGAAAATGGGGGACCCTGATGTAAACAAGACGTCTTTCTCTGGTCTGCATCCCCTTAACAATTGTGTGTATTGAGCCGTACTGTTATTGTACCCATTCTGCAATCTGTTAAATAAAGTTTTCATTCATTCATTCATCCTCAGGCCACCTCACTATCCCCTTTGAATAACAAGCCAATTGTTACCAATGGGCATTTACAACAGCCAACACTTTCGTCAACATTACAGTAATGTGCAATTACTCAACAGGAATTGAGGTGAGACTTGGGACAAAACACCCTACAATTATGGGCAACGTGATGCTAGCTAGCAAGTGTCGAGAAATATCTTTGTTTTAAGTTGTCGAAACACTTGTCCAGCATTGCAACGTAACGTCACTAACATAATACAATAATACGCTTGTCTAACAAGAAGTTGGGAGTTTTGCGACATCTCCTTTGGGCAGTGTTGCTCTATATAATCTAGTCTACACTGTCGTCGCCCCTACAGTAACGTTACCCCCTAACCTGGCTATTTCCCATTGAAGCCCCCGACAAAAACAAAACTGTTTCTAAACAGAAACATGTGCACACTAGTTAGTTACAGACAGTATACAATGTTTTTTTTTGACGTGTCTTTCTCTCAGTTTCTTTGCTGGGTTAACTAACCTAAAGGCTAAAGTTAGCACGGTTTTCAACTTACTGTAAACCATCTTTCTGCTGTTGTTGCGTTGCTGTAGAAACCAAACTGAGACGTCTACCAGTACCCTCCCGTTTTCCCGGGATTCTCCCGTATTTCAACCTTCTCTCCCACCGTCCTCCCATTAAAACATCCTGCCGTTTTTTTTAATATACAAAATGGCTGCAATCCCGCTCCGTGACGAGAGGTGGCAGAAGTGTAGATTAGAACGTTATAATAGGAAGTCAGACCGGAAGACTGGGGGGGTTGAAAGTGGGGTTGTTCCCGGAGAGCTCACTCTCGGATGTGGTTTCTCAGTGTATAATGTATGGTGCTCTCCCTCAACATGCGAGTAGGGTGAGACAACACCATTCTTTAGTCCAAATAATACCCTACTTTATTATTGTCATTTGTTTAATGTAAAGTCAGTCTTACATTAGCACTGCTTTACTTTTTTTTTGCATTTACCCATAATCCATTGCTGTATTAGACCCATGTGGCAGTATAACTTTTGTAAAGTAATGAAGAGCAAATGTAAAGTTAATCAATACACAATGAAACAATATCTTTATCTATATCACATGTCAAAACGACTTTAATAAAACAAGATTTCCGTTTTTCATTTCTACTCATTCATCCAAAACAAGACAGCAATTCTACTTCTGCATGTGTGATGCCCACTAGAAGTGGTATCATGTTAATATCTTTAGATTATGTGTCAAAGTGTGAACATATTGGTACAGGATTACCTCCATCAGAAACAAGGTAGACCAGTCATTTATATGTAATGGGAGACATTAACATAATTTGGTCAATAGGTGGCAGTATAGGACTGGTGTTTAGTGGCTTCGCCTTCCACGGAACCGTACCTTGTGTTTAGGGACGCACGAGGCGAACTCAGTCTCATAACCGGGAGGACCCAGAACCAATAACACCATGTCTGCACCTTCCTTTGTCAAATGACTAACTACAACCTGTTTCATAGGTGGGTAATATACTACAAAACACACATAAAGGTTAACAAGGATACATGCAATGTCGAGGGTCCAAATTAAGTAACTATTGTCGATGTTTGAGTCAATTTTAAGAAGTTTAAGACGACAAGTAACATGGTTTAGAAGCTGACCGTCTATTGATGGCGCCATGTCTCGTGGTACATTTAAATAGAGTGTTGAAATACAATTGTCCATTTAATCACTAACGTGTCGGAGTTAAGTATCTCCAAGGGGATTATAAAGGTTTATCTTTTGAAGTACATACTGTTTGGGTTGAATTGCTGTTTAGTAAATGTGTATATTGTGTACAAGACGGTTAGAGGGAAATTACTTTAGCTTACACTACCTAGGAGGTAGCTAAACACCGGAGCTGTACCACATGCTCTCTCTCTCTATCGCGCTCTCCGTTAAATGTAAATATAAATCTATTCCCTTGAGTTACACCATGGTCACGGTTTAGCAAATTCCTAGTAAGGTTGAGAACGGCCAGATACATATATATATAAATGCACTTTCATTGCACATTTGAGTTTCAATAGAACTTGAGCTGGAACACAAATATGAGTAACACTGAGGTGTTGAGGTATTTCTGTACACTAGAGCAGGGGTTCCCAACCTTTTTTCCCCCAGGGACCCCCAAACATCTCTGATGAAATTCCTGGACCCCCCTCCTAATAAAATACCATAAAATACTTTTTTTTGTCATTTTAATACTTTTTTTTGTCATTTTAATAACAAACTGCTTATATACAGGCATATGCATCATAATTAGACCCACTATGCTTCTTTGACTTGTGCCTTCAATCAACAAATCTCATCTTGCACCATATGTATTTCAAAATGTTGGCCAATATTCAAATCCTGTATTCATCCTCTCAAATCAGGCCCTAATGGTGAACGGTTTGCATTTATGTTGAATGAAGTAAGAATCCACTGCAGTAAAAATATCCTCACCTCGAGTGGTGGTAGTAAGGTTGACTGACATGAGAATGTCCTGCTTCAGATCCTCATTTTCGATATACTGCACATAAACGATGAGCACAGCCTCGTCTGCGACAGTTGTAGTTTCATCAAGTTGTATGGCAAATGGACCCTTTCTAAGCTTTTCTGACAGCTGCTGCTCGCAATCACTTGACATCTTATCAATTCGGTCTTTCACTACATTGTTCGAGAGTGGTACTGATTTTAGTTTATCCACCACCTGTGGGCTGCACAGTTTCTAAACCATTTTGATGCAGGCTGGTTTGATGAGCTGCTCGCCAATATTGTGCGGTTTCTTTGCTTTTGCAATTAAAAGCGAACACTCAAAGGAGGCTTCGGTAGCCTTCTGTAAATCACTGCCACCCCTGCTCCACGCTACTCTAACATCAACAGGCTTGTTCGCCTTGAGAGACTGTTCTTTCCTCCGAAAAAAGTCCGGATCCTTCCCAACGGTTTCTGGGTGCTTAGGCGCCTGATGTCTCTTCAGCTTGCTGGGCTTCAGGCTCGAGTTTGCCAACTTTTCTCCACAAATCACACACTCAGGTCGTTTGTCTGGTCCCTCAGTGAAGCCCATGGTGATGTAATTTTCACGATTGCTGTAGGCATAGGCGGCGCATATATAAGGCCAGGGGAGGCTATGCCGACCCAGTCTGCGCATTATTATAGGCAGCCTAGGCTACGATATTGTGTGCGTGTGGGCTGCTGCAGCCCAGTGGTGACAATACGCAAAGGGTCGGCCAACCAAGGTGTCAATGGCAGTAGGTGTGGTGGCCGTTTAACATTCCAGACTGCGGGCAGTAACCAATCACGCCGCATCACCAAACTAACCGATGCCAGTCTGGTCTTCAAAACCCTCCAAGGTCTAGCCCCACCCCCACTTTCCGATTGTTCACCTCCATGTTCGCGTGTAGTCTTTTACCAACAAACTTGCAGTTCCGCGTTCGGGTTCAGAACTGTTGTACCGGGTGGCGTCTATTCGCATCCTAACACTAATTTCCATTAAGGACAAGTACATTTAGCAAATCAGCCCTCTCCGTGAGAGCTGCCAAGACCTGGAACTCCATTCCAAGTTACATGCCGCCTGGGCATAACACTGGATCACCTGAGGCCAAGGGCTTGCTCTACGAGGGCATGATGAGACTGAGTCAGAGTTAATCAAACCGTGGAAACTTTTTAGAGCTACTATGTACATTGTTTTCAAAGCATGATGAGATCCAAATTATGGAAAATGTTTCCTTCATTGCCGTCGGCACCGCAACTTGTGAACGGCCTTTCCCAATGAGGCGCATCCGAAACTTTTGCTGCATTAAGGTAAGACAATGGTTAATCATATTGGATGCCTTCATTTGAACAATTAATTTGCACTATATGAAATGAGTGGGGCTCGCTGTAGTAGCCTAGATGTGGGTGTGACATCAGAACCTGGACAGCACCGTTTGCGTGCAAGCAAAAAAGAAAAATGTTGCGCGCTACGCGCGAGTTTCATCCGATCTATAGCCTACCCTAATGTCCAGCTCACCCGCCGCCTATGGCTGTAGGTCCTAACCTAAAAATATGCTAATTAAATATTTCCCTGAAAAAAAAAAAAAAAAAAAACTCAAATCATCTGTGGTCTGGCGGACCCCCTGCGCCCCCTGGCGGACCCCCAGGGGGTCCGCGGACCCCAGGTTGGGAATCACTGCACTAGAGAATAGTGGATATGACTGATGATAAACAAATGATGATAAAGGTAACAGTTATTGGTGATTTAAGGAATTGTTTGACAGACAATGAGAATGACTGTTGTTTAAAAGAAGACATACGATGGTCTCTTCCAACATGCCTAGACATGCCTAGACAGAGGTTAACAGGAGAATGTTTCCCTTCTCACGTGCTTATACTTAAGACGCCAAATATGTATAAAGACATAAGTAATTACAATGTACAGTATATAATACTGGATAACTACATTTAAAAGGAAAATGCTATTGAAGTGAACCAGGGTATCCTAAAAGGGTAGAATGTGTGCTGCAATGATGAATATGCTTTTGAATTAATAACAAGAATGAGATTATAATTGAATGTATTAAAGTAATGTAACTAATTGAACTGAATGATGATACAATGATGATACAATGATGATAATTGATTGATTGATTATTCTGTGGAATAAATAAAGGTGGTTGAAATCACAACCGGGAGGACCCAGAACCAATAACACCATGTCTGCACCTTCCTTTGTCAAATGACTAACTACAACCTGTTTCATAGGTTAAATATATCTCTGCTATCAGGTGCCATATCCTGGTACCTGTAACACATGCATCGGGAGAATTGAGCTCATAGCACAGATTTGGAGTTGATAGAATGGACATTGCAGTTCTTAGGAAATGTTGCACATGGTGGAAATAATGGAAATTAACATTTCTAACATTAACATTTAGTGTATGTTTAAAGTTGATACATTGAGGCATGGTAGAATTTCACTTTATATTACAGCAGTATCCGTTTTTAACATTACAATTAGTGTCTGACACTAGACACATGTTAAAAGTCAAAGTCAACTTAGTCATTTTCCAATATGTGCAAGACATACAGAAAAATTCAATTACGTGCCCTTCCCACGTGTATATAGAAAGAGACAATAAACACAAAAGTAACATAGGACACAATATACAACACACAGGACTATGTACAATATAAACAGTACCTACAATTAAATGAATGAATGAATTAAATAAGAGGTAAAAATGAAATAAGTGTAAATATTCCTTAATTTGTGTCAACGTTATAAAAATCCTATTGTATTCAACAAATGAATTATGATACACCACAATGTGCCCTTTCTATCTATTCTAAATCTATGGCCTTGTGATCTATGGCCTTGCGATTCCATGCAAGTAATTTTTCAAGTAATTTTTTTACATAAACAACATACACAAATCTAACTATTTTAATGTTGCTGTGGGGCAAAGTGAGACTAGCCTCCAATCAAATGCCATGTATGTAGATATTATAATTACTATGTTTATATAGTGGATCATACAAATACAATAGATGTTTTGGAACTTTTGATATGTATTGCCCCTCAACAGGCCACACCTGGGCAACATTAAATTATGCTTGTTAAGCACTATACCAAAAATAAATAACAAATATACTGATTGATTGAACATTTTAATTAACAGATTGCAGAATGGGTACAGTACAGTACAGCTCAATACACACAATTGTTAAGGGGATGCAGATCAGAGAAAGACTTTCGTCTTGTTTACATCAGGGTCCCCCATTTTCAATCCATGACATTTATGACATACACAACATACAGATATAAGAATCTAATCTAATCATCTAAACAAATCTAATCATGACATTTAAGACATGCATGACATACAGATATATATATCTCTGACTCTGAGCACCTGAAGACTGTGCTATTAAACCAGGAAGTGCAACACTATGTAGAGCCTCCACTACTGCAGTGCCCTGCGCTGCAACACAACTAACACAAGAGTGAACAAAAAACGCCCATGGACCCGCGGTCCGTCATTGACTGCTCGCTTTGCGGCTAGAGGCATACTGTTCTTCTCAGCCAACCTCAGCACGATTGGCTGAGGTTGAGTAAAATGTCATGGTAAGCCAATCAGAGGTAGAGGTGGGCGGGTGTTCGAACAGATCCAGAGTCTTACACACAGCGACAACACAAGCGAGTTCAGTCAACGTGAGACTGCGGGTCCGCGTACGTTTTGACAGTTTGTTTGGCGAGCCCAAATAATCCAAAACGAATCCAACAAACAACACAAGCGAGCGCCGCAGAGATCTGTCTGATGAAAAAAACAGCTTCAATCATAGACAGTAAGGGCCCGCGTCCACCTAGCGCATATTTCTCCGTGAAACATGCTGGGAGTGCGCCGGCAGAGCTGGCTTGAAGCGCATCTTGTAGATGACAGAAACAAATCTACAGCCATGCCGCGGTTTTGCACATATTATAGCATATTTGAATAACTTTATTGTATATTAATTATATATAGTTATTGCCTGACACCACAGTTCGCCCTTTGCTTTTTATTAGCTTTTTAGTAGTGTATTCGTGTAGTTATTATTATTAGTTTTGTCGCGAATCTCAATGGTCTGTGGGAGACAGCCAGACAGGCAGGCAGCTCCGGTGTCAGGTTACAAACAGAGTGGTAGATGAATGGCTGTGATTGGTTGTCTGAAAATGAGCTCCAGCGCATCGCTCTGAAAGTTCAGAAAGTTTCAACTTTCGGGCGCACAAAAAAGCTGAGAAAAGAAGCCGACGGCAGCGCACTTCCTAGAGGCGGCCGCATGCGCTCCCTCCCCATTGGAATACATTGAAAACAGATGCGTGGTGCGGTCAGAAATATGCGCCAAGTGGACGCGGGCCCTAACGCGCCACATTTTTTGGCAGTAACGGTAACAGCGTTATTACTGAAAAAACGAACGCCGTTATTTATAACGCCGTTATTCCCATCACTGGAGGAGACTGTACATTAGGAGGAGGTGGGTGGGTGGGAGAGAAATATACATACGGTGGGGAGAGAATATATACATACGGTGGGGAGGAGACTGTACATTAGGAGGGGGTGGGTGGGTGGGAGAGAAATATACATACGGTGGGGAGAGAATATATACATACCGTGGGGAGGAGACTGTCTATTAGGAGGGGGTGGGGGGGTTTGGACATTTAAGGTGGCCAGTTTCAAATGGCAGCCTCCCGTAGGTGCTCTTTTAGAGCGGTTTTGAATGTGGGTAGGGATTCACATTCCTTTACAGCTTTGGGTAGGGCGTTCCACATTGATGTGGCATAATTGCGAAACGTGTTTAGTCCCTTGTTTGAGCCGAATCTGGGTTTAACATGATTTGTTGAGCTTCCTGTTGTGGTCGTGGTATTCACTGACCTTTGGGAAGTATTTTTACATGTACATGGGTACCTTAGTCGTATAGTGTATCTTGTAGACCAGGTGCGCTGTTTTAAGTGAGTGTGTGTTATTGGATTGATTGATTGATTGATTGATTGATTGATTGAAAATTGTATTAATGTCCGCCTTGTTTCGAACTGGTTATGCTTAGGCGGCGGCCCCCTTTCGAAGTCGCCCTCTTTCGAAGACGGTTATGCTTAGAGTTTGGAATCAGGGCTGGTGGTCTATCGCCCTGCTCTAAAGATAAACTCTAAGCATAACCGACTTCAAAAGAGGGCCCAAGCATAACCAGTTAGAAACAAGGCGGACATTAATAAAATGTTCAATCAATCAATCCAATAACACACGCTCACTTAAAACAGCGCACCTTGTACAGTTGTACAGTGCCCCCCCCCACCCCACCCACCCAACGACCACCTCCAATGTACAGTACCCCCCACCCATCCAACCCCACCCCACCTACCCAACCTCCTCCAATGTACAGTTTCTACGTCAAATGTATATACTCTCTTTTCTGGACTCTTTTTGTATCACAAACAGTACTGTATTTGCAAATCTGGTATGTCATAAATGTATAGATGTAGCAGTACTGTCTATCTGTATGTCGTGTATGTCATATGTTATGATGAATTGAAAATGGGGGACCCTGATGTAAACAAGACGAAAGTCTTTCTCTGGTCTGCATCCCCTTAACAATTGTGTGTATTGAGCTGTACTGTACTGTACCCATTCTGCAATCTGTTAATAAAGTTTTCAATCAATCAATCACCTCCGAGCTGCTTCTATAGAAAGTAGGTTCGTGGCTGCCACAGGCTTGCCCCTTGAGAGGATTCTCCGGCGCTGCAACTGGACCCTACTCGCGGGACCAGGGGGCGAGACTTTTATTTTGAAAGTTCTATTGCGGAACTTGCTATGCCGAGTAGGAGGAGACAAGCAATTAACAACAAACAACAACGGGGTGCTGCAGCATCACACACCGCCGGTAAAGGGATAAACTACACGCCATTTAAATATCGGATTGTTTCTAATTCCGCTGACTAATTTGAACTAGCTAATGTAACACAATTTATCTATATCGACGATCGATCGCATACCTTGTTTGACAATGACGACTTACCAGGCTTTTCACACTCAGCTGTCGTCCATCATGGAGGCAATGGCCAAAGCGGCAGTGGCAGAGATATGCGAGCTCGTAGATGACAGTTATGCAGTTTTACAACTGGAAATATCTCGAAGCCACAAAGAGAACGACGCGTTGAGAAGGAAACTGGAGTTGATTGAAACGATAATCGCCCGTGGACACCGAGGAGGGAACGTCGCTGCGTTAGACTTCAACGGACAAGAGGCCGGTGGACTGATGGTGGATTTCACTGTCGGTAAGTTGAGGGGTGGCACCTCTATTATTATATAGCGCTGATGGGGCTTCACATTTACAACTCATTGCAGCCAGATCTAGCATAAAATATGCAAATAAAGTACTAATCGACCACAGGAAAAAAGGTACATATTGTATGTCATGTTATAGCCATAAGTCGTATATTTACGTATGTATCGAACATGTACAATGTGTACGTATATTACAAATACGTATATTACATATTTTGTAAGTAAACATTTGACCTTTTCAGAAAACTTCCCATGCTGGTGTTGGAACCCTAACATCACTGTTACCTTAAACTAACCATAACAATTTACCCTAACATTGACCACACTGTTACCTTAAAGTTTAAACTAACCACACCCCTAACCTTAACCACACTGTCTGTTACCTTAAACTAATCATAACCCACACCCTAACCTTAACCACACTGTTACCTTAAACTAACCACAACCCTAACCTTAACCACACTGTTACCTTAAACTAATCATAACCCAAACCCTAACCTTAACCACACTGTTACCATAAACGAATCATAACCCACACCCTAACCACACTGTTACCTTAAACTAACCACACCCTAACCTTAACCACACTGTTACCTTAAACTAATCATAACCCTAACCTTAACCACACTGTTACCATAAACTAATCATAACCCTAACCTTAACCACACTGTTACCTTAAACTAACCACAACCCTAACCTTAACCACACTGTTACCTTAAACTAACCACAACCCTAACCTTAACCACACTGTTACCTTAAACTAACCACAACCCTAACCTTAACCACACTGTTACCTTAAACTAATCATAACCCTAACTCTAACCACACTGTTACCTTAAACTAACCACAACCCTAACCTTAACCACACTGTTACCTTAAACTAACCACAACCCTAACCTTAACCACACTGTTACCTTAAACTAACCACAACCCTAACCTTAACCACACTGTTACCTTAAACTAACCACAACCCTAACCTTAACCACACTGTTACCTTAAACTAACCACAACCCTAACCTTAACCACACTGTTACCTTAAACCAATCATAACCATTGAACCCACATCTTAACCTTAACTGTAACCATAATCATAGTATTGCTGTGTTTGTATTAGTGTTATCGCAATACCGGTTCTAAAGCCATACCACGGCAAAAACATAAAATATCAAGAAAAGTAATGGAATATCATATTATGATGACAACATGGAACATTCTTTATACAATTATTTTGTATTAATAATATGTTAATAATCTAAAATAATAAAAAATTATTGTTACAGCTGCTGAGCTATATACTGTAGCTAATCTACATTTGTTATTAGGCCTATGTGTTATCTCTCCACTGCCAGCACAAGAGATAAGATTATATAAAAAAGATGATATATATATATATATATATATATATATATATATATATATATATATATATATATATATATATATATATATATACATACATATCATGAGAGAAGGACAACACTACATTTACATTTAATCATTTAGCTGACGCTTTTATCCAAAGCGACTTACAAGTTCTGTACGATAAGTCATCAGAAAGGGCACAACTCTATCAGCTGAGTAACAATGTTCATCAAAGGACAAGTGCATGACAGTAAGGTTAGTTAGTTAGGGTTAGATTATTTTTTTATTTAAAAAAAATTTAAGAAAATTCATACGGATAAGGACAATGGCTTATAGCAGACTTAATAACTTTAGAATTGTTCAGCTAATGAAGTGAAATATTTATCATCATCACCTATCCAGTTTTTATGGTGTAACATTTGGTCATTGAGAGAGAGCTCAGCCCTTCCTATTCCTCACTGTTTGAAAACGAAACCTATCTTCACTCAAAGTGGGTATCAAACAGGAAGGAAGACTGTCTGGTTCTAAACTGTGGATATCAAACAGGGAAGGTAAAGACGTTTTTAAACAGTCATTCAGAACTACCTTATTGTACTGCACTATTGCATCATATTACTCTGTCCATTTTATATAACTTTTTATTACAGGTTATATAAGCTGTCAGGTATTAAACTGTGTGGGTATCAAGCAAAAAGAAAGACTGAGTCTCGGCTTTAAAACTGTAGGGGACCCAGACCTAGAACTGCGTCCTGAGAGAGGGAACTGTGCCATGAGAGGGAGGTTTGCCCTGAGTGGGAGGTTCGATGGGTCAAAGTGGGTATAAAACAGGAGGGAAGACTGTTAGGTTTTAAACTGTGGGGATACAGACACAGAGAAGGTGAAGACGACTGTAAACTGTTAAACAGTAATCCATAACTATTTTATTGCACTGTAAACAACTTTATATGCCTGTTGCACTTTATGTGCTCATTTTATGTCTATTATAAAATATTCTATTATTTGATTGCATTGCACTATTTTACTCTGTCTATTTATCCTATTCTTTTTATTATTGTATAAAACTGAATCAAACCATAAACAAGGTGGCCTATTGGGATGTTAGATCCTAATGTGAGAAACTGATTTTATATGTCTGCACTTTGTGTTAATTTTATGCCTGTTTTTCTGTTGTAAAGCACTTTGAGCTGCAATTTTTGTATTAAAGGTGCTATACAAATAAAGTATTATTATTATTCACTCAAGAGACTCAGAGACTGCTGAGCGGCTCCGGAATTAAACTGTTTTGGGACCAGCTTGGTTGACATTAGCAGCTAACGTTAGTTTAGGTCATTGAACTGTCAGCTTGTAGGATATAATCTTTACTCACATGTGCTCCTAAATATTTTTTCCTGTTCGCTATTTTAGTCGTAAATGTGAGTGAAACGCTCTCACACTGATATATTTGCACAGATAACATAGCAAATGCTGTGGTCACAAAATGGTTAGGAAAAAATAGAAGTATGTACTTACTTACTGGTCACAGGAGTCTTCAATAACGTTTGAATGGTAATCCATTTTGTGAAAACATTTGTTGAAACAACATCTTTGTTGGCAGACGGCTCCTTCTTATTAACACTTACTAACACTGCTATCTAACGTTAGCAACTTAACATAGCGTAGTGCGACCTGTGTAACGTTAACTAACTTGTGTTCTGCTGGGAAACACTGTTCATCACTGCATAATAACTTGGTTTAATCCATTCAGAAAAGTTGTGATATGAAATGACATTCAGGGATGTCTGTGACCATTCTCCCTATGGCATCAGGCTATTATTCTAAAAGTATACTAATAAAATGGAGTATTGGACAGTTTTTAATTGCTGGGTATCGCGATTAGGGATGGGTACCGAATTCGGTACTTTTGAGGTACCGAACCGAAACACGTCGGTACTACCGAGTATCGAATCAAGTGAGAAAACGATTTTTTTTTTTTTTTTTTTTTTTTTTTTTTACTTTTTTTTTTTGTGTCAACGTTCACACGCACAATATATGCTTACCTAGGATTTGACTTGATTCAACAACAAAGCAGTCGGAGCAATGACGAGCCGAAAACTGTCGAAATTGTAGTTATTTGAAGTTTGGATTTTTTTTTACGACTGAGGTAGGTAAATTAAATTTCTTGAGACTAAAGTACCGAAAAAAGGTACCGTTGGGTACCGGTATCGATTCACAGGTACCGGTACCGGTACCGGTATCGGTTCAAATGTGAACGGTACCCATCCCTAATCGCGATACCTTTTCAGTATCGGTGTATCGTGCAACTAGTTTGTATCAGGGTGGGTGGATTAGTCTAGTAGTGAGAGCACTCGTCCCCGACCACAATCATTGCTGGTTCATCTCCCGGTCGCAGTGTTTGTTTTGTACTTTTGCCTATATATTAAATATATAGGCTTTATATTATATATTAATATAAATATATTACTTATACAATACATAAATACAGTATATTACTTATGGCTACTATAACATAACATACATTATGTACCTTTTTTTCACACCTTTTGTGTGTATTGAGCCGTACTGTATTGTACCCATTCTGCAATCTATTAATAAAGTTATCAATCAATCAATCAGTTCTTTATTTACGTTTTTTTTTATCCACTTTTTCTCCCCATTTTCTATTTTTCTCCCATCGTTTCTCCCATTTCGTATTATCCAATTCTTCCCTCCCCTGTCTTGAACGTTGCTAGACTATGCCTCCCACTGGTCGGCTGTAGTGAGGATAGAAGCCTTGCATCATGTGTCCCCTCCGGTACACGAGGAGGCAGCCTGTTGCAGCTCGAACTCTGTGGCGAGGAGTAACGCGTGGGAGGCTCACGCTGCCCCCGCTACTTCCTGTTTCCGCCGCACTGGCGTCACCCAACCGACCTGTAGGAGTCGCTGTCCACAACGTCCAATCCCCACCCACCGGCTTTCCCACCCTCTAACACTTGCCAATTGTGTTAGTATGAACGACCGGTAGCAATGCCGAGAGCTGGGCTCGAACCCAGCGTATCCTGCGTTAGTGGCGAGCGCCTTGCCCACTGCGCCACTCAGCCGCCCCTTTTATTTACGCTTTCTGATGAGACTGTGTGCTCGGGGGCGACAGTGGCTCGGGAGGTAGGTAGGTTGTCTGGTAATCCGGAGGTTCCTGCTTTGATTCCCGCTCCTCCGGGGCAGCCTGTCGAAGTGTCCTTGAGCAAGAGACTTAACACCTAATTGCTCCTGATGAGCAGGTTGGCACCTTGCATGGTTGCCTCTGCCGTCGGTGTGTGAATGTATGAGTGAATGGGTAAAATGGGAGGAACAAATTGTAAAGCGCTATATAAAGATAAGATATATTCCTTTATTGATCCCCTTGGGGAAATTCAGGCATCATAGCAGCATGGCGGGGGGGGGGGGGGGGGGGGTACAGGTAGTAGAAGACATAATACAGGTCACAGAATTATAGTAGAGTGGAGAAGTAAAAATAGAATAAAAAGGCAGTGTATACAATAGTTAAATCTGGACATGCGCATATGGGCATAATAATCATATGATTTCGCCGTTTATTGCGCCATACAAACCGGAAATGGATCTAGGAGATCAACGTCAAATAATTGGGATCTTTTTCCTCCAGTCTCATCGGCGAACGGTAAGAGGACACTAACATTATTTCCAGCCCGATTGTCCATTTCTTTGTTTGCAATCGGTCTGATCAATATATCAACCCATACTAAATAAAGCCGTTACTGACGATCAAGGAATTATAAACGACCCCCCCCCCCCCCCTTTCCTTCACGCATGATTACGCACGGAGCAGAAGCATGGACGCTGAATGAAGAGGCAAAGAGGATGATAGACTCTTTTGAAATGTGGACGCTGAGGAAGATGCTGAAGATAACATGGAAGGATAAAATCAAGAATGAGGAGGTACTGAGAAGAGCGGATATGCAAGGAGGACAGCTGCTGGAGAGGTTGAAAAAGAGAAAGATGGAGTTGTGCGGGCATGTTCTGAGAGGATCCAGCGGGGAGATGTTCAAGAAGGTGGTGATGGGGAAGGTGGATGGAAAGAGAGGAAGTGGAAGACCAAGAAGAGGCTGGGTAGACGACGTCTGTGATTGGAGCGGAGTGAGAGGCGGAGTCACGGAGTTGGAGAGAAGAAGTGGGGACAGAATGGGTTGGAGAGTGATAGGCAACCTTTGGAACGAAGAAGCCACCTAATGATGATGATGTATACCGATCATATACATTTGAATTTTTTTATATAGAGTGTATAGGAAAGAAACGCCAATCGATAATCTATCATATGCGTCAGGGCCTATAACTAGCGTTTTTGGAATTACAGCAGAAAAGCTTAAAAACATACTTATATTCTAGAGACGGTATTAACACAACAATGTATGAATGAAAAAATATAACGTTCCCACATCCGGAACGATAGATAATCGATGTTGAATGGGCCATAGTAAAATCAGATATAGCTATAATATTAAAAAAGTTATAGCCTGGAGAGCTCCCGTAGCTCACCGCATATCTCGGCGCTATTTCTGCGTCGGGGAAAACCGTGCTCGTCACGGATCTGGGCGACACAAGTTCGATTCCCGGACCCGCCGTCATTTCTCAGAATGTCTTCCCCTGCTCTACATCCCATTTTCAACCTGTTTCTGTCGGTCATGCTTGACCAGAAAAGCGATAAACGCTAAAAAATAAAGTTTTAGAAAAAAGTTATAGCCCTGCAAAGAAGGTAAACATCTCCATAGGCTTACAGTGGTGGCAGACTCGGTATAATGATGGGCACAATGCCCGGCGCCCAATGTGTTAAGGGGATGCAGCAGACCAGAGAAACACTTTTGTGTTGTTTACATCAGGGTCCCCCATTTTCAATTCATAATGACATTTGTAGGAGCCATTATGATGGTGGCATATTATTTTATTATTTGTAATATTATTATTGGACACCTGGTGGCGGGTTTTAGATTTGACAGCACTGGTTAGGTATTTAGAGGGTCACAGGTGCAGTAATTAGAAAGGACACAGGTAGCGAGGAGCACACCGTTCTTATCAGAAGCTCAGCAGAAGCTCAGCAGCCAGAAGCAAAACGAAATACCAAATAAATATAGAATACCATATCATTCCTACAGAACCCACACTGGCAATAATTGAATGTACAACTGCAACTTCAGCAATAAACACCCCTAAACCTGGAATCACGACTGGACATCCATCATTGCTGTGTCTACTGCGTAAGATCACTCCCTACCATACCTGTGAATTAACGGGCAAGAGAAAACGGGACATTGGAAAGGAAAAATTGCCGTTACAACATTAATGATATACGCAACATACAGATATACATCATGACATTTCTGACATACATGACATACAGCCACAGGTATACAGTACTGTTACATTTGTGACATGCAAGATATGCAAATATACAGTACTGTTAAACAGAGATCCTAACAGAAAATATATACATACGACTATGAGGGAGAGGAAACTGTACATTAGAAGGGGGGGGGGGGGGGGGGGGAGTAGGGATGGGAATCGATTGGGAACCGGTTCCTAATTGTCAGATTCCTGGAATCACATGCCTCCGTGACTATCGATTCCTCTTATCGATGCCATGTTTTTCCGACAGTTGCGCATTTAAAAACAATAACGTTAGCGCCACGCATGCAGCCATAGCAGACTATTTGATTCCTTGACTAGGAAAACCTAAAGGGCTCGATATTGCGACCGTTTTGTGTGTGCAGTGAAAACTGAAAGTGCTTTGCATCCTAGTCATTACTTTACATGGTAAAGTAACGTTAGCCGCTAGCTAGCTAAATAGCCATGCTCATTGCAGAGAGAGAACACTGAGCTGGCCTTTATTTATACAGGTAGGTTATTGCTAACAAATTCTCTTTTGCAATAACGACCTGTTGAATGCAACTACAGGTCAATGGATTAAATTAGTTCTCAAATACATTATTTTATTTAAGTGTATAGTTAATACATTTTTTAGTTTTTGTATTTTTCTGACATGGGGGCTCAACAATAAATGATAAATGACTATCAGAAATGTCAAGTTGCATGTTGTTATTCTAACCAGCTTAGTTCTGTTGCATTTCCAATTTATTTATTTAAATTATAAATGTATCAGGAATCGATAGAGAATCTGACCGATAAGCAGAATCGATAATGGATCGTATCGATAAAACAAGGCTGGCTAGGATCATTAGCTTGCACGCCGCTATTTTATAGTTTACGTGCGGAGTGGGTGTGTGGTGTGAATTCTGAGGGTAACGGTTAGAGTAGTGTGGGGTATGCTGCGCCGCGGTGGACGTTGTAGCAATGTATTGGGGCGGAACGGAGTATTTTAGGCTAATAGTTAGTTAGTACATTGGAAACAAGGCTGGCTAGGATCATTAGCTTGCACACCGCTATTTTATAGTTTACGTGCGGAGTGGGTGTGTGGCGTGAATTTTGATGGTAACGGTTAGAGTAGTGTGGGGTATGCGGTGGACGTCGTTGCAATGTATTGGGGCAGAACGGAGTATTTTAGGGTGATAGTTAGTACATTGTCGTGGGATACACCGCTTGCTCTGGCTAACTGTTAGTTCCATTCTTATAATGCATATGATCCAGTGGCGGTAGGTTGCCCCCTGGTGGAATATAATAATCTATGCACTGGTGCATGCGCGGACTGATGACGACATCAACTCGAGACATTCGCAGCAGCAAAACAAGTGAGTCTATTAATTAGGGCTGGGCGATATGGCCAAAAACGTTATTGCGATAAAATTATTAAATTATTTTCATATCACTCAATATTGATAATTATCGTTGATATAATTTCTGTCAAGTTTAATTAACTTCTTATGCCCGGCGCCGACGGACGGGCTTTTAGACCCTTCTTTGTGCCGAATCTGGGTTTAACATGATTTGTGGAACTCCCTCTGGTGTTGTGGTCGTGGTATTCACTGACCTTTGGGAAGTATTTTGACATGTACATGGGTACCTTAGAGGTGTAGTGTATCTTGTAGACCAGGCCCATTGCAAGTTGCTGTACTCTGTCGTCTACTCTAAGCCATCCTAGGTTGGCAAAATGGGCAGGGGTGAGGTGGGTTCTAGGAGTAAGGTCAAGCAGTAGTCTGACCAGTTTGTTTTGTGATGTTTGTAATCTTGTTTTTAGTGCTGTGTCATTGTAGGCAGTGGTGGCATGATGTGTATTGTAATGTCTGTTCATTGTTTTTGTTTCCCCCAGAGCGTGCCTTTTCATCTGGAGTGGTTGCTAAGCAGCCGAAAGTTGGTCTAAAAAAAAGTGGAAGGGTCCTCGCTGTCGAGGCAGCAATAGAGAAAACTGAAACCAAAGAGGTACAAACCTACACGGCCACATGACATGTAAACTAACTAACCCGTACTTTCCATACATTTGTCTTTTTGTTTTATTTTATAGAGCTGTGACTGTGTGGCCTTATTGTATGTATACCAACCCCATCTTGCCCAGCAGTGTTAAAGGAACACGCCAACGCCAACACTATGGGAAATGTGCTTACTGTCTTTTCCTGAGTCAGACAAGAAGATAGATAGACCAGCTAGCCTAGCTGTTGGCCAAAAATACCTCTCACAGAGTTTTAAGCTAGGCTAGTGGTCCGTATCCACTTCCATTCATTTGTGCCAAGCTAGGCTAGCTTGCAGCTAGATAGTTTTCTCCTAACCCTGACATATTGAGTTGATATGTACAAATTGAATACATAAACAAAATGACCAATTAAGCTAGTGACCTCTGGAAAATGCACCTTTTTATGTTATTGTTATGTGTGCGAGCGAAATCACATGTATTTTTTACAGATATGTGCTTACAGTCTTCTCCAGAGTCAGACAAGAAGATAGATACCAATTTCCTCTCCTGTGTGTTCAGTAGAAAGCTATCAGACTGCAAGCTAGCCTAGCACAAATTAATGTAAGTGGATACGGACCACTTAGTTGTTGGACAAACACACCTCTCACAGAGTTTTAAGCTAGGCTAGTGGTCCGTATCCACTTCCATGAATTTGTTTTCTACTGAACACACAGAAAGGAGATTGGTATCTATCTTCTTGTCTGACTCTGGAGAAGATAAGCATATTTATCTTAATGTTGGCGTGTTACTTTTAAAGTGGTTGTCATTTCCTGTAACACGCTGTGAGTAGTAGAGCCCATTATAGATCATTAGTGGAGTGGCCTCAACTGCTAGTGCCACGGGTGTGTAATGACTTTGTTCCCTGGAGAACAAAATTGAATTGGCACTTTGAAATGTTATAATCTATAGCAATAAGCAACATGCCATTACATCTAAGTAAGTAAGTAAGGCTTTATTTGTATAGCACCCTTCCCAGCATGAATGCACAATGCATGAGTGCTTCACAAGTTTTAAAAAGAAAAAAGAAAATGAACAAGGCAATTCATAAAAAAAAACATCCAATGTAAAAACAGTGCTTCACAAGTATAAAAAAAAAAAAAAAAAAAAAACAGGTCAATTCATAAAAACATCTGTGTTGCTTGTGTTATGGAGACCGGTATTCAGTCACTTGTTGTTGTTTTTTCCCTGTTCACTTTCTACTCTTAGGTGAATTTGCTATTGGTCGAGGAGGAAGCGAATGACCCAGACGTTGTCTTGATCAAGGAGGAGAGGCCGGGAGAGGAGCTCAATAGTAATGGCACTGATGATGAACTGCTACTGAATGAGGATGGTGAGGGAACAAACACACTTTTTTTGTTATACATTTGTTTTATTCACTGTGTATTTTGTAGTGCTGTCCTTTATTATGGTGTTGTTCTTCTTGTACTTTTTAGTTTTTTATTTATTTGAAATCACCTTGATTATTATTTGCTTAAAATGTGTTTGCTGTTATTATTGATTGGCCTGAGCTAAGTTGTATATTGTATCGTTTTGTATTCTTTCCTATACTAATTGATTGATCCCCACCCTTCTCTAATTAGGGAGGCACCCAGGGCTTGACGTTGACACCTGCCCAGGGCTAGTGAAAATGCTTAGTGGCTAGTGACTTTGGAAAACCACTAGCCACAGTGGCTAGTGAGCCAAAAAGTTAACGTCAAGCCCTGCATAGGTGTGTCAATGATAATGTTCACGGCGTTTGGAGCAATAATATAATTTCTAGGTTCAACACAACCAAGGCATAGGTGTGTCAATGATAATGTTCACGGCGTTTGGAGCAACAATGTAATTGCTAGGTTCAACACAACTCTTCCACATCTACACCCTCCATCTTGTCCCAGTCAGCCGTTGCCCCAACTGGAGCTCCTTTTGCGGCTGAGTCACTGGTCGCAGGCAGTAGTAAACAATGGAGTCAACAGTCAGAAGCACAGTTGTACAGTTGGCGTGTAGCAGTATGATTACAATGATACTGTCCCCAGCAGGGGTTAGTGAAGAAGAAATGACCTATATTTATAACTTTTTGGGTGGGGGCGTGAGTGCAGGGATTTTTGGCTAGTGAAAATGCTGAGTGGCTAGTGACTTTGGAAAACCACTAGCCACAGTGGCTAGTGAGCCAAAAAGTTAACGTCAAGCCCTGGAGGCACCGATAAACACTTTTTCACTGCCGATATTGATTTTCAGAACTAGACTTTTAGTGTCGCCCGATACTGAGTACCAATCTATTAGTTTTCCTGAAGAGTATAGACTTAGGCCATTCGTATGGTGTTACTGGACAAAAATGATCCAGATGTAATCGATTTTCTCCATTGGGAGACGTCTAACATGTGCTATGTGTAAAAAATTCAGGAAATTATGAAGCATATAAAGTGGGTTTGCTTTTATTTCCGTCATGATACATGTGGCTTTTGGCATCAGGTTTTAGTATTGGGCAAACTCTCCCGATACTGAAACACTATTTTATCCCAGTACTGGTCCAATACCCTCTTCACCTCTGGCTATTGATTTGTTTCTGTCCTTCTGTTAAGGTACTGAGATGCAGTCGGAACCTGACGACTGTGAAGAAGGGCCCTCGGGAATGATAATGACCAGCAACGCCGTAAACATGAGACACTGGGAACAGAGCGACGAGGAAACCCTGATACAGAGAGAGCTCCACGACACGCACAGCGAGCCGGGTTCTCCCGGTCACATAGAGAACGAGCCATCCGAGGCCGTCTTCGATCTAGCCTCCGAATCGGACTCCGAAGTTCCGTCCGACGTCTCGATGACGCGGAAACCGTTCCTGTTCGAGTCGGCCGGCAGTCCGAGCTCTCTTCTGGGGAGCTTTGACCTAAAGAGAAGCGTGTCCATGATCAACGTCCTGCCTTACGACGTGGATATGGAGATGTGGAACAGTCAGGGACTACCGAGCATGGTGTCGGCGCAGCAGCGACAGTACCTCAAACCCGACCACAGGGAGGCGCACCTGGACAAAGTGTCTGACCTGAGCTCCGGTGCCTTCCCTGTGGCTTTAGGACTCTGCCCGTCTAAGATGGACCTGCTGGACCTGAACCGCTTTTGCAGAGACAGGCGCTTCATTTGCAGCTACTGCGGGAAGTGTTTCACGTCGTCCCGGAGCCTAGAGACCCACGTGCGTGTTCACACCGGCGAGCGGCCGTACAGCTGCGCCCAGTGCGGGAAGAGGTTCACGCAGTCGGGCCACCTGAAGACGCACCAGAGCGTACACACTGGAGAGCGACCGTTTGCCTGCCAGCAGTGCGGGAAACGGTTTGCAGGGAAACAGAATTTGAGGATACATCAGCAGAAGCACCATCCGAGTGTATGATGGGTGTGAGTGGTTCTGGCCAGTTGATGAGTGAATAAACTTCAAAACTATTTTATAAGCTATGATAGACCATAATCTTAATACTGTTATTTACTGTTTTTTTGCATTTTAAAGAGGCACTTTAACAAAAAACAATGCTGATTTATTTTGTACATAATCTCACACACATCCAAAAACTCACGTTTTATAGTTATTGAGAGTAAATTTGTTAGAATATGGCCACCAGGGACATTGAATCCTTGTGTTGTGTTAATTACAGCTCAATGACATGATAAGGTAGTAGTCCCTATAAGACATGCTATTGCTATTTTTTTTATCTACGTCATTTCATGGAGCTGTAATTAACACAAGACACAGATTCAATGTCTACGATGGCATCACTGGTGGCCATATTCAAACTAATTTACTCAAGAACTGTCAAACTAAATGAATGTGTGAAAACTGTTTTGGGGTTTTTGGATGTGTGTGAGATTATGTGCAAAATAAATTAGCATTGTTTTTTGGCGAAGTGCCCCCTTTAAGGCCTTTATCAGATTTTGAAGACTGATGCTTTAATAAAAAAAGAAATACGAGTAATAGTAATGACTGTTTTGTAAAGGCCTTACACATTTTTTAACCAGTTTGATTGCCTTGGTAGATATCCTAGTTTGTTTTCTATGAGACAACGCAAAGGAGGCACTACAAGCAGATGCTGAGCAATTCTTACCTCAAGAGGAAAGGGGACCATTTTAGGTCCCACTTCCAACACTTTTAGACTAGATTGACGACCTAATGAGCGACCATTCTGTAGTGAACTGTACACCTAATAAACATAAACACCTATGAAAACAAAGCATGTAAATGTTGATTGGTCGGTGTATAGCTCAGCAGTATTTCTAACATTAAAAGTGTGCAATTTGTCTGAATTTATTTTGGGTTAATTGTTTTATTCATTGTGTGCTTGTTCCCAACGGGATGTTGAAAGGAATATGTCGGCCCATTTCTTATGAAGCCAATGTGACTCGGCAAACGTTGAACACAGTTTAAAAGGATCCATAGCAACAGGGCTAGGGTTCCAAAAATCAGAACTATCCCTTTAAAAGAACACGCCAAAATGTTTGGGAAATTAGCTTGCAGTCTTCTCCAGAGAGAAGAAGATAGATACCAGTTTCCTCTCTGTGCTGCATGTTAGCCTAGCTTAGCACAATGAATGGAAGCGGACAGTGCTGGTTAGCCTGCCCTAGGCATTGTCCAACTAACACCTCTCCTGATGGCTAACCGGCACTGTCCGCTTCCATTCATTGTGCTAAGCTAGGCTAACATGCAGCCAGATAGCTTTCTACTGAACGCACAGAGAGGAAACTGGTATCTATTTTCTTGTCTCTCTGGAGAAGACTGTAAGCTAATTTCCCAAAATGTTGGCGTGTTCCTTTAAAAAGGATCCATAGCAACAGGGCTAGGGTTCCAATCCCTTTAAGCTCTCTCTATACAATCCATGCATTACTTTTAATTTATGTCCCTGAGATGTAGGAGGTGCACGACCCTTCATTTGTGTGAATTAATAGGATTGTGTCCACAGTCATTTGCATAGAATTTATGTACATCTGTTTGCACTGCTTGTTCACAGAGGGTCATAAGTGATGTTCACTAAAGAAAAGACTGAGGTTACTGTGATGCAGTCTGAGCCAAAGTTAGTGTAGGTAATTGTGGAAGGTAAACAATCTGGAGCAGGTAAGAATGTTCAGGCAATATGAAAAGACATCTGCTTAGTTATGGAAAAGAATCCATGTAAAATAATCCAATCATGTACATCATATTAGACTGAAATGGTTAATGAGAAATGTGATACTGTACCAAACTTTGGGGTATAAACTATTTGGATCCATAGTATGGGGGTAGATTTCTATCAAAAATAAACAAACGCAAAAGTAGAATCCACAATCGTAAAAACTATCCACACACACACACCTCAGAATCCACAATCGTAAAAACGATCCACACAAACACACCTCTCAATTTGTGTTTCATAAATCATAAAAACACGCTTGATTTGTTTATATTTACGTACGGAATTCTAAGGACACGCTTGATCAACTTGGAGTTACGTACGGAATTTTGAGACAAATATTTCGCTGTTTTCCCCGTGGGGATTTGTGTGTGACGCTTCTTCTTAGAGGTCCATCAAAAATAAACAAATGCAGAAGTAGAATCCACAATCGTAAAAACGATCCACACACACACCTCTCAATCTGTGTTTCATAAAACATTTGATCTGCTTAGATTTACGTACGGAATTCTAAAAACACGTTTGATCTGCTTGGAGTTACGGACGGAATTCTAAGGACACGCTTGATCTGCTTGGAGTTACGGACAGCCTATGTCAAAATTATATTTCTGTTTGATGTCTCATGATACTCATGTCATGATGTTCATAATAAAGTATGTTTTCGCCACAAAAGGTGAAGGGTCAGTGAAACTTCATAACTGAAATTATGATGAATTGAAAATGGGGGACCCTGATGTAAACAAGACGAAAGTCTTTCTCTGGTCTGCATCCCCTTAACAATTGTGTGTATTGAGCTGTACTGTATTGTACCCATTCTGCAATATGTTAATACCAGAGGTGGGACCAAGTCATTGTTTTGCAAGTCTCAAGTCAGTCGCAAGTCTTGGTACTCAAGTCCCGAGTCAAGTCCCAAGTCAAGACTGACAAGTCCCAAGTCGAGTCCCAAGTCCTAACCTTT
Source organism: Notolepis coatsorum (assembly GCF_963971535.1). Lineage (NCBI taxonomy): Eukaryota > Metazoa > Chordata > Actinopteri > Aulopiformes > Paralepididae > Notolepis > Notolepis coatsorum. The sequence continues at coordinate 116,207,683 of NC_140177.1, read as the reverse complement.
AAGTTTCGAGTCCTAAACAAGTCATAATACGCGTTTCACCAAAAAGTTTCATTATCAACTTGTTGGCAAAACATAATCTAATTTCTATAAATGTAATAATATTCAGAATCAGTCTTACAACTAGATACAATTGGGCAAGAGCTGCTTGAAAACCAGTTCAGGAGTATATTGAGAAAAAAAAGAATAAGGATCACCATATCCATTTTAAAGGTATAGGATAACAATAACCAACATATTGTCTTCCCACTTGGACCAATCATTTATTTAACGTCTGCCTGCCCTGTATATACAGTCTAGGCACATGATCCATAATAGCAGACCTCGGTTCAACTAACCTTAACCCTTTATCAATTTTGGGGTATAAAAAATCTGTACTGAAATGACGAGGCATCTCTGCATTTCATATATTAGGTCGTTTATTAGGTATTAGAATTAGGTAGGGCCTAATTCGTGTGCGAGTTCTCTCTCTCTCTCTTGGATAAAATAACAAACTCAGCAAGGCCAACGGCTTCTCTGTTACAGTGGGTGACAATATTGTCACAAGGAAAGATGAAATTACCTACCTGGGTTCCATCCTGTGACAAAATGGCAACCAATGTAATCAAAAAAAAGTCAACCAACGAACTCTATTCTTGTACCGTATCTCCTCACTGGTAAACAAGAATACCCTGAAAACTCTGGCAGGAGCACTCATTCAAGGGTACTACGACTATGCTTGTACCTCATGGTACCAAAGCACCTCAAAGGCACTAAAAACAAGATTACAAACATCACAAAACAAACTGGTCAGACTACTGCTTGACCTTACCCCTGCCCATTTTGACAACCTAGGATGGCTTAGAGTAGACAACAGAGTACATCAACTTGCAATGGGCCTGGTCTACAAGATACACTACCACCTACATGTCGAAATACTTCCCAAAGGTCAGTGAATTCCAGGACCACAACACCAGAGGGAGTTCCACAAATCATGTTCAACCCAGATTCGTCTCAAACAAGGGACTAAACACGTTTCGCAATTATGCCACAACAATGTGGAACGCCCTACCCATAGCCGTAAAATAATGTAAATCCCTACCCTCCTTCAAAACCGCTCTCAAATAGCACCTACGGGTGGCTGCAATTAAAAACTGGCCCCTGTAAATGTCCAACCCCCCTTCCCCTTCAAATGTAGTATATATTTCTGTTTCTTATGATCTATGTCTCTTATACAGTACTGTAATACTTGTATGTCATAAATGTCTTGATAAAACAGTACTGTATAGCTGTATGTCATAAGTGTCATGATGAATTGAAAATGGGGGACCCTGATGTAAACAAGATGCAAGTCTTTCTCTGGCCTGCATCCCCTTAACAATTGTGTGTATTGAGCTGTACTGTATTGTACCCATTCTGCAATCTTTAATACAATTTTCAATCAATAATTTTTTTTAAGGAGCAGCATTAATGTTAGGTGTAACTGAGGGGTACAATTCCCTGACTGTATTGATAAGTATGGTATCATTAAACCACTACCGTCTTATGTACATTACTACTGGCCATACAGTACACAGGTATCTTATGATGAACACTTCCCACAATGACTCGGTTCCACACAACTGGATTTAAGTATTTATTAGCAGCAATGATAGTACATAATATACTTTACTTTAGATGCGCTTATAAGGCAAAGGAATGTGCGTAGGCAAATCAATAACGTATGTCCATTCTCATATTACTCGGGAGATAATAATACAACCTGAATCTTAGGAATTATATCTATGGTACTCTGGTAATATAGCGGGAGATACTGGTAGGGTCCCTCCGGTCGTAAGCCAGCAAGGGGAGAGGATTTGTCGGTAGTAGAGTCTGGGTCAACGATGATAAGGAGACTCCAAGTACAGGAGACGGTGCAATAAGATCTTGATCCGCAGACGAATACAGCTGTTCTCCGTAGCATGCAGCTCCGCATGGAAGAAAGCTAGCCGGCCTCAGGCTTCTGAGAGGCGGACTCGACGTGGCTCCTCACAGGGTAAATCCCACACAATTGTGGGTGTCGGCGATTCTCCGCTCCATCAATTACAGGACCAAAAGCAAATATAATCCAGCCGAAAAGGGCTATGCAGTCGTCGGTAGGTTATCCAGTGTACATAATCCACACGGTCCTCGTCTAGGGCCCCTCGGGTGAAAGCGCCAGGGTAAGCAGCCCAGCCTGGATAAGCACTCTAGCTGGTACGAGGAAACGTTGGTGATGCTGGTCACTGTAGAACGGTAGCCACACGATACACTATACACAAATAGACTATTACTGACTTAATAGAATCGGTCGAACTCGACGGTACAGCGTTAAACTCTGATACTTCAGTTATTAATTCGCACGCGGTCTCAATGCTCTATTTGGGGCCAAACAGGCCATACTTCACCGCACGTTGTATCGTGGGTGAGGCTTCAACTTATTGGGTAACTCTACTTCTGTATTCACCTGCGCCGTATTTATACGTTAGGTGAACAAACTAGTACCAGCTTTATTCCTGTCTCATATCCTTGCGCAGAACCGTTCATGTCCAGGCAAGTCCCCGGCGGTGACTTTGAACCAGACCTTGGAGGTATGGCAATGGCGCCTGGTGGACCGCTGTCCAATAGGAGAATGAAATATTATGGTCTGTACTAGGCTAAAGGGATATTCCGTGTATATGTACAAGGAATATACAAGGGATATCAAACGATATACAAATATTATGCAATATATATCAATCAATAAATATATATATTCGGTTTAATCTGATCCTTCGTAACATTAGGCTTTCATCAAGCAAGACATTTCTGATTGTTTATAAACCAAGTTACATACCGTTATTTATGCCGTTATTTATGCAGCTTCAAATGTAGTTGGAAGTCTCAATCTGTGATTTTCTGCAATTCGTTTTTTGTTGACCACCACATAGTTTTTATAAGCAAACGAAGCAATATTTGGTATAATTTCCCACTGGATCCGTTGTTCTTAATGTTCGTAAGTTACTTCTTCTCTGGCGCAAATTCATTGGATGCTGTCGGATTGTTTCAAACAAAGTGGGCAGAAGATATGATCTTTGAGCCAAGACACAAATTACATTTAACTAAAACTATCTTTTCTTTGTGCTTGACAAAAGAGAAATTGTGACCATATCCATCTGTAAAAACGCGACTAGTGGGGGCTGCCATGACGGTCAAATAGTAAACACCACAGCACAGCGTGTCTCCGCGAGTAGGGTCCAGCTGCAGCGCCGGAGAATCCTCTCAAGGGGCAAGCCTGTGGCAGCCAGCCACGAACCTACTACTTTCTATATAGCAGCTGGGAGGTGCGCTGTTTTAAGTGAGCGACGAGCGTGTGTTATTGGATTGATTGATTGAACATCCGAGCTGCTTCTATAGAAAGAAGGTTCGTCGTGGCCAGTGGCGAATCCTTGTGGAAGCCAACGGAAGCCATGCCTCCCTATAAATTTCATATCAAATTATGAAATATGAAAAAAAAAAAAAAATTAAAATATAATTTTTTTTTAATATAGTTTACATTCATTTTCATCTGTGCATCTGTGTTTTTTTTTTTAATGTCTCCCTCTTCTCCTTCTCACTCCCTCTAACACACTGTCAGACTGTGCTCACTACTGCAGCTAGTATAGGAGAGAAGCAGTGGGTAGGTCTCTTTCTCCAGGCTTCCAGCATTATAGAGTGAGTCCAAACTCCAAATCCGATCCTAGCCAATCAGATTCGAGCTGACTGCCACTGGGCCACACCCTAAAAGTTTAAAACGGAGCTGGGAGGAAGACGTTCAGCATAATATTCCACCTGGAGGCGGGGCAGGTGCCATATTTTCCCCTCTGCACTCTGAACATTGTATTAACCCGTAACTGTTCCCACGGGCCGAATATTGCCCCGATCCTCGCGAGATTAAATCCACAGGGACCTCTCGGCGTGCCGAAGCTTTTCCTAAATCACTTCCATCATCGAAAACGAGGGGAAAAGGTCGGCTCGCGACCCTGAAAATGTCGCGTGATTTTAAAAACGCTGTATTAAGTGAGCCTATTATGGGATCCACGCGAGCTTTCTATCGTGGAAACATCTGGGCGTCCCGCAACTTTTACTGATTCACATGTAGCCCCTAAAATGCTTAGAAAAGGAAAACAGAAAGCGTGGAATAAACTCGCCGAAACGGAAAAGTGTCCCACGGGCGCGCCGTGATTCCGATCCGCGTGAAAATATTCACGGCCATAGAGGAGACCGTGGGACACCTTTTTGCAACCGAATATGTGTCTCGAATTTGCTCCCACGCGGCGCGCAAAATCGCGCAAGGAAAAATCGGACCAAAAATTAACCAATGCTCCAGCAGTATTAATGACCCTGATGTAAACAAGACAAACGTCTTTCTCTGGTCTGCATCCCCTTATACAATTGTGTGTGAATGAATGAATGAATGAAAACTTTATTAACAGATTGCAGAATGGGTACAGTACAGTACAGCTCAATACATACAATTGTTAAGGGGATGCAGACCAGAGAAAGACTTTCGTCTTGTTTACATCAGGGTCCCCCATTTTCAATTCATCGTAAATGTGTATTGAGCCGTACTGTATTGTACCCATTCTGCAATCTGTTAAATAAATAAAAATAACGTTTGACTGGCCGCCGAGCCATACTGTAGTGTACATGGTGACTGCTTGACTTTAAAAAAAAATAATAATAAAAAAAAAAAAATATTAATAAAAATATTGAATAATTTTTTTTTTAATAATTTTTTTTTGGCTTCCCCTGTTATTTTACCCACGCGACGCCACTGGTCGTGGCTGCCACAGGATTGCCCAGTAAGAGGATTCTCCGGCGCTGCAGCTGGACCCCTATTGGTCTCAGACCGGAGAGGAGAACTACGCTGCAGCTCGCTACCAATCTACATAAAAATAACGCAGTAACTAACTAACCATTCAGTATTTAATATATAATTTATCTTTGGGCATGGGCGAAGCCAAGGTATCAAGTCTTCTCAAGTCAAAAGGCTCAAGTCCAAGTGAAGTCACAAGTCATTGGTATTAAAGTCAAAGTCGAAGTCAAAGTCTTTTTTGATTTGGTCAAGTCAAGTCCAAAGTCATCAAATTCGTGACTCGAGTCTGACTCAAGTCCAAGTCATGTGACTCGAGTCCACACCTCTGGTTAATACATTTCAATCAATCAATCCCCTCTGTGGACTCTTATTTTGAAAGTAGCAGTACAACACCAGGAAGTATGAAGCCACGGAAAAAAACTTCCTCCTTTGTAGCCGAGAGAGAGCGAGAGAGAGACGACCAGCTTTGATGTCCTAAAGAGATTACGCTAGCTTGGGAACGAGACTACAATTCAATAACCATTGAATATTCCAATAGTGTGGATGCGTTCGCTCGTGTAAGTCCAGTACGGTTGAATATATATATGTATATATAATAATATGTGCGAAATAGCCATGGGTTCCAAGGCTTTGCACGAGCAGTTGTCGATCATCATGGGGGCGTTGACGAAAGCGGCCGTGGCGGAGATCTGCGAAGTCGTCGACGAAGGTTACTTGGTGTTGCAGCTGGAGATCACGAGAAGTCACAAAGAAAACGAGGACCTGCGGAAGAAATTGCACCTCATCGAATCCATCATCGTGCGAGGAGGAGGCAGCGGTGGGAAAGCGTTCACTCTCCTCGGGACAACCGTACCGTCGCTACCCGCCGCCGCAGATGTGGAGGCTACAGATCAGCAGGACTCGGTGGTACAAGACTGCGAGGAGGATGATGATGATGATGATGATGATGATGGGATCAACAAGAGAGATGTCTGTAACGTTAACGTTACAGCACGAGAGGTACAGTGACTGCCTAAAAGCTGTGAGATGTGCTTACCGTCTTCTTCATAATCAGACAAAAATATCTATACAAATGTCCTCTCTGTGCGTTCAATAGAAGGCTAGCTTGGCTTAGCAGCACAAATGATGGAAGTGGATACAGACCACTAGCCTATCATCTTAAAAAACTCTGGAGAGGTGTGTTTGTCCAACAACTAAGTGTCCGTATCCACTTCCATTCATTTGTGCTAGGCTAGCTTGCAGTCTGATAGCTTTCTACTGAACACACAGGAGAGGAAATTGGTATCTATCTTCTTGTCTGACTGGAGAAGACTGTAACGCACATATCTGTAAAAAAAATACATGTGATTTCGCTGGCACACATTAACAATAACATACAAATGTGCACTTTCCCGAGGTCACTAGCTTATTAATTGTAAAAGAAAATTGTGTATTCAATTTGTACATACCAACTTAATATTATGTCAGGGTTATGAATGTACATGGACACGCCACCAGGGGGAACCCTATAGACTTGGTCCCAGTAAGATGCAACAAAGTAATAGGCCAAAACACATCCCTGTATTCAGAAGCAGTATGGAATAGCCACCAACGCAGGAGATGCTGGGTTTGAGCCCAGCTCTCGGCGTTGCTACCAGCTTGGCTGGTCGTTCATACTAATACAATTGGCAGTATTAGGGGGTGGGAAGCTGGTGGGTGGGATCGGATGTTGTGGACAGCGACTCCTACAGGTCGGTTGGTGCGCCTGCGCAGTAGAATCAGGAAGCGATGAGGGCGGCATGTCCCTCCCACGCAGACCCTCGCCACTGAGAGATTGCACTGTGCAGGTGAAAAGATGCGACGGCTGCCTCCTCGAGTACCGGAGGGGACACGTGATGCAAGGCTTCGTCCACATTGCAGCCGGCTTGTGGGAGGCATGGCCTAACAACGTTCGAGACAGGGGAGGGTAGAATTGGACAATACGAAATTGGGGACGGGAGAAACATTTAAAAATGGGGAGAAAAAGTAGATCAAAAGGAAAGGGGAGATTTGGCCTGACCCATAGATGTGTGACTTGGCCATAATAAGGTCATTTATAGGTCTGTTATTCTATATTCCATATTCATATTTCAAATAGCATGTGTCCGGATGGCAGAAATCAGTACTGCATCTACAAAAAACCCTGTAAATAATCTGCTCTTTATTCATTGGCTTAGATTTTTTTTGTACACCTGATGCTGAATGAGCTCAAATGTTCACGTCTGGTCAATGTTAGCATGGTGTTATTCATCGTCAAAGATTTAAAAGAAAATACAAAAAATTATATTCTCATTTGCTTCATTACAATTTACTCAAGCCTAGTAACAGACACACTATTTCTGACACTGGGAATACATTCCCTGAGATCCATAGATGTCCCTAGATACCAAGAACATGCAAATGGCCCTTGTAGAAGTAGAGCAATCTTCCATTTACTTTATTTTTAGGTGAATTTTCTGAAAATATGGCTATCTTGCGGTATTTAAATTTCCTCACTTAAGAAATTGGACATTTGTTTACCTTTTTGTAATTTGTAGTCTTATTTCCATTTCCTCACATAAGCTAACATGACTATTTGCCTCTGTTAGTAGCCCCATATAGATCTATCTTTTACATTTTAATTGGAGACATTCCTCAAGTTCTTTTTATTTTTAATAGTTTTTTTCAAATGTGTTTATGTTTAAGACTTAATATAATATTATCCCTTTTTTCAGTTTCCAGATGTGGTGTTAATCAAGGATGAGGACTCTGACAGCAATGACACGTATGAGGAAGGTGTGTATACGGGGTACACAGGGATACCTTTTTAGGACATTTTGAGGGGGCATAAATTCACATCAATATGTCCACAATGAAAATGTATGGAACAAATGATAATGCCAGAGATTACAGAAAATTGTCAGCATGGCAATAGCTGTTTTTTCAAAAACAACAATGCATACTAAGCAGCTATGCCCTGATACATACCCTTTGGTCTTCTGGAACAATAAAACAACGTCAAATTTGATTTACCAAAACAATCTTTCACTTGTCTTCTGTCTGGGTGGTGACAGGCACTACATCTCCTATGCACAAATACATTGTTAGACGTAGTTAAAAACAAGTGGCCTATACCCCAAATATATAACGAGGCGTCGTCTGGTGATCGGAAGGTTCCCGGTTCGATTCCCGCTCCACCCAGGCAGCCCGTTGAAGTGTCCTTGAGCAAAACACATAAAGTGGAGATGAAGCAGTGAACAATGTGATCCTAGTTTGTTTGTTGTGTACCTTATGTAAGACAGGGTCCTATAATAAAATGTGAAATCCTGCTTATTTGTCTGAAAAATCAAATATAATTTCTGTAGCGACTATCCTGATGTCCTGGTAGACGCTCGGTTGGGTGCGGGGATGCCTCGTCTTTGACGCGCAATTTAGAAAATGGGCGAAGTTCCCATTTAATTCAAGTATTTAGCATAATACAAGTGATGAGTCAAACAATAATTACTTCATAATGCTGTTACTAATATTTAAACCGAGCGAGGGTACGTGCGTGTGTTCATGCGGTAAAAAACGTGAGATCTCTCCGTCACCCATACCTAGATACATGATTGAACATAGCCTACACCTGTGCCTTTATTCAAAACATATGCGCTCCGTGCTGCCACCCAGTGCTCCGTGCTGCCACCCAGTGATGAACTTAACAAACTACAAACTAAGCACAAAAACCATCAAATAGCTCCTACACACCGGCCCCAAATGTGAAGGTGGAAAACAATTACATTAAAGAAGAAAAAAGGAGCTATAACAAATGGGCGGCGCCATTTTGTTGCTGACGTCACGGTGTTGGTTTGGTGTATACACTGGGTTAGCTGCATAGTAAACATGGACTGTCGGGTCAGTCAAATGTTGCCTACCAAACAAAGGGACCGCAGTGGTTCTTTTTGTATTGCTCCTGGCTGTTCAAACTAATTTTACCGTGTGAAAGAGAGAGGAAAGTTGGTTAATTTCCACAAACTACCAGTGAAAAAAACAGTGTTGTTGGCACATTGGCTCAGGCTGGCTGCACTCAGGCTGGCTGCACTCAGGCTGGCTGCACTCAGGCGGCGCGATCAGCCTGTTGGACAGGGAATGAAGATCTCCAGCGAACACTTCATTGCCTCGGATTATGTTGTTGGGGGTGGAAGGTTTGTCCAGAAGACCACTAATCAGCTGAAGCCTGATGCGGTTCCCTCGGTCTTCAACAGACAGACCGGCGCAGGCTCCCGGGCTAGCTAGTTAGCACCAGTCGGTCCCCGGCTGGTGCTAACTAGCTAGCCATCGCTCCCGGGAGCTGACGCCGGTCCCCGGCTGGTGCTAACTAGCTAGCCATCGCTCCCGGCAGCTAACGCCGGTCCCCGACTGGTGCTAACTAGCTAGCCATCGCTCCCGGTCCCCGGCTGGTGCTAACTAGCTAGCCATCGCTCCCGGGAGCTAACGCCGGTCCCCGACTGGTGCTAACTAGCTAGCCATCGCTCCCGGGAGCTGACGCCGGTCCCCGGCTGGTGCTAACTAGCTAGCCATCGCTCCCGGGAGCTGACGCCGGTCCCCGACTGGTGCTAACTAGCTAGCCATCGCTCCCGGTCCCCGGCTGGTGCTAACTAGCTGGCCATCGCTCCCGGGAGCTAACGCCGGTCCCCGGCTGGTGCTAACTAGCTAGCCATCGCTCCCGGGAGCCTGCGCCGGTCTGTCTGTCGAAGACCGAGGGAACCGCATCAGGCTTCAGCTGATTAGTGGTCTTCTGGACAAACCTTCCACCCCCAACAACATAATCCGAGGCAATGAAGTGTTCGCTGGAGATCTTCATTCCCTGTCCAACAGGCTGATCGCACCGCCTGAGTGCAGCCAGCCTGAGCCAACGTGCCAACAACACTGTTTTTTTCACTGGTAGTTTGTGGAAATTAACCAACTTTCCTCTCTCTTTCACACGGTAAAATTAGTTTGAACCCGACAGTCCATGTTTACTATGCAGCTAACCCACAGTGTATACACCAAACCAACACCGTGACGTCAGCAACAAAATGGCGCCGCACATGTTCATAAATGCTACATAAATGGACATTACAAATCGTTTTTTCTTAGAAACGCCTTATTTTTATAACGTGATTTTTTTCTGTGGTTTATCTAAATACTAATTTGATGCTATGACTATGTGTTTATCGTTGTGCTTCATCTCCCCTTTAACTAACTGCTCCCGATGAGCAGGTTGACACCTTGCATGGTTGCCTCCGCCGTCAGTGTGCGAATGTAAGGGTGGATTTTGCCCTGTCGATATCTAAATTCAGAGGTTGTTCTGTGTAACGCTTAATACTTTGCAAAGCTTTTGCGTTCCTGGGTCTGCTAGTAACGGACCGTTATCCAGATTTAACGTTAAATAATTGACGTTCGCATATGCCTCCCAATTGTCACACACAGTTGCTGTTAAATCTCTATGATAGACTAAACTAAATCTGTAATTCACCAAACGGCAGACTTGAATGATGCTGGAGAATATCATGTGATATAGCTCGCTATGATGGTTAAACTTTGCAATTAATCCACGGTTCACATGTGTGCCGAAATGTGGGGTGTGACCCATACAGATCATGGATCAACTACGATCCGTTACACCCCTACTTGCACTGGCTTCGGTATAAAGCTATTATTGATTATCTTCCACCCTACATCACTTCATTACCGGACTAGAACTCTGGACCTTATCATTAGGGATGTCACGATATGAGTTTCTGACGGTATGATAACCTTCAACTAAAATGTTACAGTTATCACATTATAACATGTGCATGATTTAGACCTAATTCTTCTAAACAAAATAATCCATTATGATATACCGTACTTTTCGCACTATAAGCCGCACCTGACTATAAGCCGCAGCAGCTAAATTGAATGATGTGTACATATATAAGCCGCACTGGACTATAAGCCGCAGGTGTTTTAATGTTTAATTACCATATGTAATTAGCATTGGGACACAATACTGTCGGACAAATAACAAGAATTAACTCATTTACAAGTTGTATTAAGTTTAGCAAATAAGGGAACAGATAAATAACATTTCAATGCAGTCAAAAAAGCAATATTTTGATTTTTACATTTTCGGGTTTGGTCACGTCGAGTCGCATATAAGCTGCACCGTTATATAAGCCGCAGGGTCGAAAAATGGGGGGGAAAGCCGCGGCTTATAGTCCGAAAAGTACGGTATATATAATGCAATTAACGTGTGATTATCTGCACAGGTATAAGTACATCCTATAATGAAATATTAAGCATTTATAGCCAAGTTTATGGAATTTAAAGCATAGACAATCATGGAAAAAATTGTTTTGCCGGTGTACTCAAACTTTTGACTGGTAGTATGAGTAATGCTATCAAATTATCCAGACTAATAGGACATTTTCATCATTAAGTTGTGTAGTGCTACTGCTACTTACTTATAACCTAGATTAACTTTAGTTGTGATTAATGAATGCACATCTATGCCAGATTTTGGATTTGGTTCAACTGGACAATTATACAGAATTGACAGTATTTAACGTTACACAAGAACTCTATGGAGAATATAATTCATGGCGTGAAAGCACACTGTCCGGTCGAACCTTGAATCTGGTAGCTAATAACAGTTCAGCTCCCGCCTTGATAAAGTGGATCCTCCTTCATGCTTTTAACACACCACTGCTAGCTAGCTATGTAACATCCCTACCCGCAACATTTCTCGTTTGGCTTTAAATTTACCTATTGATACACAACAAACAGGCAATCTAAACACATGCTAACAATAGATAAAGTATTTGGCTTCTTTGCTAATGTTAGCAGACCCTTTCTGCATATTTTGCAGGTCGGAGACCCATCACAATTTAGAAGTTCATTTGATCCTTTTGGATAGCCAAAGTGTTTTTTACTTACTTACGTACTTTACCTTTTGACTTCAGACGTTTCTTCTGAGAAAACAGTGGCACTATACTCCTCAACCTCTGCCATCTTCAGAGCCAACTGTGCAGCAGCAGCTAACATAACGTCAATCAGTTGTTTGCGTGCTGCGTCCTCATACCCAGCACGCAAACGACAACAGACTGCTGACCTTTTTCATTAGTAGGCTGACGTTAGTTGTGTAACATTACAGACATACATAGATAATCGTGTTTTGAGCCTTTCCTTGATTGTTATCAGCCTCCATCTCCCTCTCCTGGCCATATGCGTTGTGTATGTTTGGTATTGTTGAGGCAAACGTTTGATGGAATTCTGTCCTCCCACGCACTGACTGGCTAAAACACTGTCTCTCTCCCCGTTAATTCATCCGAAAAAGAAAGTACTATGTGCCTAAAGTCTATACTTGACAGTACTGAACCAGACAAATTAATTGGGAGCAAATTTTTTGCATGATTAAAAACTATGGTTCGAATGTCTGTTCGAAAAACCCTGGCGAAGTTCAATGGGTTACGAAACTAACGTTCCATCTTTCTCTTGGTGGTTTTATCTCTCCTAGCTCCCCGCTAGCGGCCTATCTCCTCGTGGTATTTTCTAGCTTGTGGCTTCCTTTCCCCTCACCCCCAGCCCACGTCCAGAGGTCGCTATCCAAACTCATCTACCACTGTCTTTTTGTAATTCGTTATCTTGCTTTCATCACCTAGGCAACGGCCCTCTCTCGCTGTCTCTGTCTCTCTCTGGAATGTTGACCTAGACTTCGCTATCTCCCACAGGCCCAGATCCTGAGCTTATACAGAAAATGGAGTGAAATGTCTGTCTAATACAGATTTAGTCTAAAAGACTAAACACAATTACAAGGTGTTTACCTACGTACTTTCCGTACTTTAGAATTAAAAGGTGTTATAGCACTATAGTTATTATAGAATAATTATTCTGTCATACTCAATGGAAACCAGCCATATCCTTCATATTGGTGAAGAATACTTCAAATAAATCTTATCGGAATTAAACTGGCTTGTGATGTGATCAAATACAAACATTTTATAGATATGTTTTAAAGAAATGTACACAAATCCACCGGTAACACGGTTACCGTAAAGAACGGAAATTGCGTCGGTGTGAAAACCTCAGTCTTAATTCATTTAATTGATTGACTTTTCTGTTTCTATATTTTTGTATTATGTATTGTACATAATTGTACACTCTCTCGCCTGTCATTGTAGCTCTTGATGATCTTTCGAGATTAAATAAAGATTGAATGAATGAATACATTTGTGTGTTTTTTCTAACATGTTGTAGTACCCCTAAACAATATACATTTCCCAAATAAATGTGTTGTTCCCCCTTAATAGGCCTAGTAAAATGGAATAACTTTTGCAAAACGCAAAATATGTAGTGACACATTTTTGTGGAGTAGGCCTAACATTCCCTGTCTCTTTCTCTTAGGTGCCAAACCATCCGTTGACGGAGGGACAGGCGTGGCGGTCGCCAGAGAAGGAGCTTCTCCGGCAGAGTTCAGAAGCAAGAAGAGAAACTGGCCCGAAAATGACGAGGGTGTCGGCCATTGCGAGAAGAAAAAGACATCCGAGCAGCACACGCTCAAAAGTTCAGCATCGAAGCCGAGCGTCGGGAAGCAGAAGAAAGAGGCCTCCCAGTACGCACTGGACGTGACGTCAGACGACGAGCCCGGCTGCTCCAGTCAGCTGGAGGTGGACGAGAGGGAGGCCGCCGAGCTACAGATGGACCCCGACGTGCAGCTGGTCGGCCAGGAGTGTCCGCTGGGTCCCGCGGCGTCCAACTCTAACAGGCAGGTGTATTTCGGGGGTCACAGTAACGATGCCCTGATGGAGTCTCAGTCCCAAACGGGCAAAGCCGAGCCGGACCTTGGTCTGACGTGGCCCAAACAACAATGTAAACCCCAGGCGGCGTTCACTCAGTTCACCTCCAACGAGAGCATCGACGGCGAGCCGTTCGGTCTGAAACTCATAAGCGTCACGGGCTCAACCTCCACCTGTCAGATGTCCGAGAGCAGCAACTCGGCGTTCGAGTTCGACGACGCGGACATGATGAACTTCGCCATGTACAGGGACCCGTCCGGCCGGCCGCAGCAGCAGCAGCACTGCAACGGCCAGCTGGGCATCGGCACCAAAGGGAAGCGCTTCGTCTGCCCCATCTGCAGTAAGACTTACGCCACGTCGCAGAACATCGACGTGCACATGCGCATCCACACAGGGGAGCGGCCGTTCAGCTGCGGCCAGTGTGGGAAGAAGTTCACCCAGTCTGCCCATCTTAAGTCCCACCTGAGCGTGCACTCTGGAGAGCGGCCGTACACGTGCGCGCTCTGCTCCAAGAGCTTCATCGTGAAGTACAGTCTCAAGTTGCATGTGAAGAAATGCCACAGTCAATTAATTGTCGATGAAATGGATGATTCTTCGGAACCTTTTTTCCAGGGTGAAGTGGTTAGCTCCACGCCCAACCCCCATCCTGGAGGGCCAGGTGCTGTTAGTCTGGCCCATCCCCAGAGGCCAATAAGCCCTCAGGTTTGAGACACGCTAGCCCCCCCCACCGCTTCAAGGTGTCAGCACATCGGGGGGGGGGGGGGGGGGGGCGCACATTAGTCGTCGATAGCCTATGCTCCGCTTGGAGTTAATGGATCAAGAAGAAGAAGAAGAAGAAGAAATAGATGACGAGTAATAGTTAAAGGGGCACTTCACCAAAAAAAACAATGCTGATTTATGTTGCACATAATCTCACATGCATTCAACAACTCTTAATACAGTTTTGCACACATTTGTTTCCTTTCATAGTTATTGAGAGTAAATTAATTTGAATATGGCCACCAGTGATGTCATCGGGGACATTGAGTCCTTGTGTTGTGTTAATTACAGCTCAATGAAATGATAATGGTAGCAGTCCTTTTAAGACAAGGTAATAATAATAATTGCTTGTATTTATATAGCGCTCTTCATGACACCCAGAGCGCTTCACAGAGTCCATTATTCGTTCATACACAGTCATACCGGTGGTGGTAAGCTACTATTGCAGCCAGAGCTGCCCTGAGGCAGACTCACGGAAGCGTGGCGAATAATCATCGCCTACGGCCCCTCCGGCCACCACCAACATTCATTCACATGCATACACATTCATACGAGGCAAGTAGGTTAAGTGTCTTGCCCAAGGACACAACGGCGATGGGATGGACATGGGCTTGAGCGGGATTCGAACCACCAACCCTTCGATCATTGGACGACCCATAGGTATTGCTATCATTTCATAGAGCTGTAATAAAAAACAACATAAGGAACTGTAAAACTAAATGAACGTGTGCGGTTTTTGGATTTGTGTGAGATTATGACTCAAAATAAATCAGCGTTTTTTTTGGTGAAGTGCCCCTTTAATAACTCCTAAATCGAGTTTTCAATACGAGTAGTGTTTGTATTATAGGGTTTTTGTGCTGTTTTAAAATGTGTGTGAGAAAGACTTGACAGTCTAGAGATGTTTACCAAGAAAGAAAGAAAGAAAAAAATAATTTTTAAATGTCAAGAATCAGTGGGGATGTAATCGGAGAGATGAATTTGGAAATCCAACTGCATCCATGTGTAAAACTACTAATCTAAATGAATCGTAATTAATTGTGTTTATTGACTGCATTTATAATCATGTTATAAAGTAGTTATAATTTAAGCAAGGATTTAACTGCAATTATCAAATCATTGCTGACTGAATCAGTCCCCTCATATTTGTGCCCCCATTACCCGTTTTTAAAGTATTTAAATGAATCATGTCAAAGTCTTTGCCCAAAGGATTGGAATTATTGAAATGCTCATGCATCAGTCGTTGAATTTGTATATAGACTTCCAGGAGTAGAAAGTCTACTCTGCAATGAGACTTGGCATGAAATTCAGACATTTTAAAAGCAAAGGCAGACATTAAATTATTTATCCAGAAGAGATCTTAAACAACTTGAATCCAGCACTCAGCGGTACCTCCGGCCTGTTCATGGCGTGAACCTCTGCACGCGTTATGTTCCCCCAGTGAAACTCCTCGCTGTCGGGTGAAAAGAAGTGGCTGGCGACTCCACATGTATCGGAGGAGGCATGTGGTAGTTCTACACCCTCCCCAGGCCGATAGTGGGGCAATGTGCGCAACGACGAGGAAGGAAATTGGCATAACAGCTAAATTGCGATGGGTGAAAAATACAGAAAGCCCAAAAATAAATAGAATATTTTTTTAAATCGGGTGCGGAAGTGCAGGCGACTGCACCCGGGTGTCCTGATGCTGTGGATGCAGAGCTCCCTCCCCCTGAAATCAACCCAAGTTCTGTAAGAACGCGTCTCCGAGTTCATTATTGTGAGTTATTTGATCTATTCTGGTAGAAATAAAAGTGTATTGTTTTTTTGCATTCAACTTTTTAAACAGAGTTTATTTTAATGAAAATTAATGATTGTTCATAATTCGTTATTGTTTATGCTGAAAATCTGAATGCTAAGTCATAATAAAGAATTTGACAAACAAAGCGTTACACTATTGTGTCCTAGTTCCTTTGTTTTTATCTGCTGGCTGCAAGACCTGTCTCAAACCCTGCCCTCTTTTCTTGATCCTCCAATCACAACTGTCGCTTACCTCGGACAAACTTGGTTTGTCCGAGGTAAGCGACAGTTGTGATTGGAGGATCAAGAAAAGAGGGCAGGGTTTGAGACAGGTCCATTGCCTCAGCTTTGGGGATAGTGAGACTATTTATCAGTCACATCACTTTTATTTACAGTAATTATAATTGGCTATATTTGAATGAGTTCTCAGTAAATTCAAGATGATTTCTCTAGGCTGAATTGACATAATGTGTAGCCTTAAATTAAGAGTACTAATAAGATGAATGGCCTTCCTTTGCGTGCCAATTGGAGAAAACAATTGTTAAATATAAAAATCGTTATGAATCTTCCAATTTTATATATTGTAGCGATTTGATTGATGTCGTTGGTGAGATGCTGCCTCTTGCTGGATGAGTTTTGATTTATTGAAATTTGTATTAACGGATTGCAGAATGGGTACAATACAGTACGGCTCAATACACACAATTGTTAACTCATTCCCCGCCAACAACGTGTATATACGTTATTGGGTGCCATCCTTTGAACGCCAACCACATATATATATACGTTATTTGATAGTATTTGATCAATATTTGTATTCATTATTCATCCGGGGACCTCTGTGTTACCAGGAATGAGTCTGAGATCGCCAAAGTGCAATACCGGCTGCATCCAGCTAGACGGCGGTATCGAGCACCCTTTGAAACCTTGCATCTTGGCCTGTGCAATGGTCAAATGTCACCAGGCGCATTTTTCTTTGTCGGGCGAATGGAGCGGTTATAACGATCGGATTGAGAAGCGTCAAATGCTCCCGATGCATGATGTGTGGTGGATTATGTTGGTGACATGATCGACACCAATACTGGGACTCGCGATCAGATAATTGGAATATTCTTTTTGGGGTACATCCTAGTGAAGGTAAGGGCTATATGATATCAATCCTGCGTTGATCCAACCATGTCTTCACCTCGATCGCAACGTGTGTGTGTAACGTTACTCCACAATGTATGCCGTTGGTGACGATCAAAGATTAAAAAAATGACCCCCCCCCCCCCCCTTTCATGCATTCATGATGAAACATAATACCTATGATATAGATTTGATTTGGGAATAGTAGCGTGTACAGGCAAGAAATGGCAACGTTTATAGTAGAATTGACATATAAGCCTTTCGGGCATTACCCCAGACCACGCTATAACTATAATAATAATAATAATAATATTGCATTCTATTTATAAGGCGCCTTTCAAGGCACTCAAGGTCGCCGTACAACAATCACAATCCATTAAAATATAAAAATATAAAATCAGACAAAAAATAAAATCAGACATACGCCTGCCTAAACAGGTGGGTTTTGAGGTGGGTTTTAAATGGAATGATGGAGTCAATGTTCCTGATGTCGGGGGGGAGGGAGTTCCAGAGGCGAGGGGCAGAGCATATACTATACTTATATTCACCACTATATAACATGGGAACGTATCGATGAAAATTTGTATTATTTTTCACATATTGAACGATAGATAGGTGATGTCAAATGGGCCATAGTATTGTATCCATAGCTATAATATAGAATATAGTTATAGCTCTACAAACAAGGTGACGCACTCCTATCTTTTAAAGTGTGGCAGTGCTAAAACGGGACCTGTCTAATGGCTGGCAGCCAATGAGTTAAGGGGATGCAGACCAGAGAGACTTTCGTCTGGTTTACATCAGGGTCCCCCATTTTCAATTCAGTGACATTTATGACATACACAATATACAGACATATATCATGACATACAGATATACAGTACTGTTACATTTATGACATACACAATATTATGCTATATTAACATGCTGCAGCACACACTCCTAGTCTCTACGCAACGGAGTAGGGTATATCTGCAGAGCCACAGAGCCCAACGTCTGGGCAGGGCTTCGTGGCGTGGACGGGTTTGAGGCGGGGCTTCGTGGCGTGGACAAGTATTGTGGCCTGGACAAGTATTTGTTGGAGTGAGCATGCGGATGAGGGGGGGGCTCTCTCGCTCGCTCTCTCTCTCGTTTACGACAAGTATTTGTTGGAGTGCGCATGCGGATGAGGGGGGGGGGGCTCTCTCGCATATAGTAATAATAGAGTATATACATTTGAGGGGGAATAAACTGTACATATACAGCACTGTTTGTGATATAAAAATAGTAGTTTATATGTCTGAGGAGAAGACTGGTACTCATCATCTTCATCTCCACAAAGTAGGCTACTGGGGGGTCTACTGTATGTGAGATATATTTCCTTTATAGTGAAAGAAAAATGACATGTGAACAAGTATGTTGTGTGCCAGGTTAATGTACTCTACTATTTTTGTATCACAAACAGTGCTGTATATGTACAGTTTATTCCCCCTCAAATGTATATACTCTATTATTACTATATGCGAGAGAGCCCCCCCTCATCCGCATGCGCACTCCAACAAATACTTGTCGTAAACGAGAGAGAGAGCGAGCGAGAGAGCCCCCCCCCCCTCATCCGCATGCGCACTCCAACAAATACTTGTCCAGGCCACAATACTTGTCCACGCCACGAAGCCCCGCCTCAAACCCGTCCACGCCACGAAGCCTCGCCCAGACGTTGGGCTCTGTGGCTCTGCAGATATACCCTATTGGAGGCCACGCCACGAAGCCCCGCCTCAAACCCGTCCACGCCATGAAGCCCCGCCCAGACGTTGGGCTCTGTGGCTCTGCAGATATACCCTATTGGACGCAACGCCGTCTTTACCAGAGCCAGTTATTACCAGAGTTTGTACAGCGAGGTTTCTAAAAGATTTCAGTGTCAGTGGCAAGTTGTGACCCACTATAATAAGGGGGCCACAACATGGCGTCCATACTCTTAACTTGACCGAACTTAAGTAATGAATGGCTCTGGTCTCTACGCCGTTACGTCACAGTGGAACGTCGTCCAACTTTCTGCGTAGGAGTGCGACTGCAGCAGCGACTAGAAACACTGCGCATGCGCATATCGGCGAAATTCGAGTCCTCCTAATCACTTCCTGGTCAGTCTCGGCACTGTTTACATTAGCTCCTAGCGAGGGCCATCACATTTGGTATTTTTTGTGTATTTATAATACGCCCGTTGAATAAGCCTTCCGAGAGGAGCATCTCTCTCTCTATATATATATATATATATATACATACACAATGTCGACTGCCGTTGCGTTTCACGCTCAGCTGGCCTCCATCATGGAGGTGCTGGCGAACGCGGCCGTGGCTGAAATATGCGAGCTAGTTGACAATGGCTACGCCGTGTTGCAAGTGGAAATCTCTCGCGGCCAGAAAGAAAACGACTCGCTGAAGAGGAGGCTGCGGCTGATGGAGCTCAAAGCCGCTCGCAGTGCGTCCGCCCTGCGGTTCACGGGGATGGGAGGCTCCGTCTTCGCGAGCGGTCGCGCTCGAGCTCTGTCGGCTCACCACCACCAGAACAATGAGCTGAAAAGGAACTGGAAGATTACTGGTAAATTGTTTTGGCAGCCTAGCCTTAGCCCTACTGGTTTCTGCATGGATTACGTTGACTATTATAGCACCTACCGGGCCACCGTGGTGTATGTATAATAAAACATTTGTTTTTCAGCCGAGGCACAGCTGCTGAGAGTGTCAACAACCCAGGTGCCAGACAGGTGTGAGGATGCTGGGCTTTCTGGCGATACTGGTCAAGACAGCGTTGCCACACAAAGAAAGGTCAGTAGTAGTTAACGGGTAAGGGACGCCTATTTAATTTCTTCAGGACCCCTATCTGAGAAGATCATTGTTTTTAGATGTGATTTAGTCCAGAATTCCAGTCTATAATGTATGTAGGTGGGGAGATGACTCTGTAGAGAGTGAAACCTATGACCAGATTAGTCTTGTACAATACTGTATTCTCTCATTGGGATAACTTCTAGTCAATAAAATATTCTCAAATGATTTTTCATTTAGCTGGGTACCCCCTGGAATCAAATCAAATTAATTTGTACGGCCCGACAACACACGTTAACACTTGCAGTGCCACTGGTTAACATGGTATTGCGTTGATCCAAAAATTCCTTCATGCTGATCGGGGTGTGTGTGGCGTGTTCCATTGGTTGCGATCAAAGCACGGAGGGGCGCCCCCCCTCCCCCTTCATGCATCCATGATGAAACATAATACCGATAATCTAAATTTGATTTGAGAACAGTAGCTAGTCCAGGGAAGAAACGATAACCCGTTTACTAGAATACACGTTGCCGGCCATTACGAAGCATTTTGGAAATGACACCAGACCACCCTGAAACTACACTCATATTCACAACGGTATAAAACGAAAATGTATGGATGGGAAAATGATCTGTTTTTTGCATCTTGACCGGAAGAAACTCAATGACAATCGACTATATTATTAGATCCATAGCTATAATATAGCTTTAGGCCTGCAAACACAGCCACGTATCCCCATGTTAAAAGGCGCTGGCCTTTCAACAGTAACAGTAAACAGCGCCATCTGGTGCTGAAAGTGTTAATAGGCGTCTTTGTTTACGGTTTGATTATCACTGATACAAAGTAAAATAGTGCAGTGCAATAAAATAGTTGGTAAAATAGAATAAAATAATGCAATAGTGCATTGCAATAAAATAGTTTTCAAGGCAGCATAGCGTATGGCTGGATTCAAAGTCAGGGGGAAAGCCCATCAGAGGTTGGGAGGGACTCTGATTGTTGAGTAAGCCAACAATTTCATCTCTTATGAGATACATTTTCTTGGTAAAGAATTTAATGAATTCGTTAGCCGAGAACGCATGGTTTAGGGTAGGGATGCACCGATATGAAAATTTGCCACCGATACCGATTGTTCAACTAACACAATCGGCCGATACCGATATTTGTGGCAATTTTATATATATATATATATATTTTTTTTTTGTAATATTTTTTTAAATTTTTTTATGAAACTACTGTATATTTGTGTTACAAATTGTGCTCACCGATATGAACATAGGCCTCTTTACTTACTTAAAAAAAGGAAACATCAAGAAATAGCACTATCTCTCTCCCAGTATGGTCTGTCGGGCTGTAGCTAGATACTAGTTCTACCAGTATGGTCTACCGGGCTGCAGCTGGATACTATTGTCTCAACCAGAGCTCTCAACCAATGAAATTTTGATTGACAGTCGATTCTGCCAATTACGTCGCACCCGCCTCTGCTGTTACCACCAATCGGCAAGCGCGTATACATTTTTTACTTCCGCTTTTGTCCGCCATTGATTTTGACGAGAGGTATTCTACAACAAACGGCGGCGCGGCCGACGTTTAGCTTTTAGCTCCGCAGGATGACTAAATGAGGCATAATGATTTTACTGCAACGAATGTTATAATAAAACAAAGCCTTTCTATACATGTGTCTGATTGAAAACTTTATTAACAGATTGCAGAATGGGTAAAACTCAGGGCTCTATGAGCAACGGAAGGAACTGAGCTAGTATGAACGAGTATGCTTGCTACGTTCGGGTAAATAATATGCTGATGTTATTGAACGTATAACACTAACTATATAACGTTACTGCCACAAAACGAATGCCTTGTTAATCATAAGTAGTAACTTTGATGCAGTAGCTTGTGTGTGTGTGGGGGACGCCTGTACGTTAATGCCAAGCAAGCAGTGCAAAAATGCTTCCGCATTCGTCACCGCACGCTAGTGCGGTAAAGCGCCCTTCTTTTCAGACAAATGCTACCGTGCGTGCACCGGCGGCGGCGTGCTCGCTCAGGTGCGTGCGTGCGCCGGCGTGCTCGCGCGAGGTGCCCGCGCATGCGAGCTCAATATATATAAGTCACCGCCCCTTATTCAGTATCTAGCAATAGCTCAATTGGCAAGGACACATGGCTGTGGATCCTATGGCTTGTTTGCTGGCGAGTTCGAATCCCATCGAAAATATTTTTTAACGTGATTTTTTTTAACGTGTATTCTTTCGCCGGTTAAGGTTAGGCATGGTTATGGTTAAGGTTAAGGTTAGGCATTGTTTCGGAGTTGGTTAAGGTTAGAACGGTTAAGTTTAGGCGCTGTTAAGGAGCTGGTTAAGGAGCTGGTTAAGGTTAGAGTTTGTCAAAGAGAATGGCAATATAATTTCTATGGTTAAGGTTAGGCATGGTTAAGGTTAAGGTTAAGGTTAGGCATTGTTTCGGAGTTGGTTAAGGTTAGAACGGTTAAGTTTAGGCGTTGTTAAGGAGCTGGTTAAGGTTAGAGTTTGTCAAAGAGAATGGCAATAGACAGCCTATTTCCGCGCGACCTGGGCGCTGGGCGGCGGAAAATGAAAGGCGCATTACTGCATGCCACTACGGTAAATTTTTGCACTGCTTGCTTGGCATAAAGCTACACGCGTGGGGGACTGCAGGTCGAGAGTGAACTTTTTTTTGTCTTTTGACGCTACACAAATTGATGGATATTTATTGGCTACTGCCATCGGCACATTCGAGCTTATCGGCCGATAGGCCGATTGCAGTCAACAAGGCACTTATCGGCCGATACCGATACCCGACCGATACATCTGTGCACCCCTAGTTTAGGGCATTTGGTTGTTTCTGAGTAAGTTTAGCAACTGTGTCAAACAGAAACTTTTAGTTGTTTTTGTTTTCATTAATGAGCCTGGAAAAATATGAGGTTTTGGCAAGTGAGTGCCTTTTTGTAGTTACGTAAACTATCATTCCAGGCAAGGCGGAATACTTCGAGTTTGGTCGAACGCCATTTATGTTCAAGTTTGCGACATGCCTTTTTAAAGGAGCGAGTTTCCTCCGTTAACCAGGGAGTTTGTTTTTGCGGAGCACGTTTAATTTTAGGCTTAAGGGGAGCGACAATGTCGAGCGTGCTACGAAGGGCGGCGTTAAGTTTGTCTGTAAAGAGATCAAGGGGGCCAGAGTAAGAGAGGAAGGGAGAGAGGGTGTCTGGTAGGCAGTTAACTAGAATTGGGACAGTTGAGGCGTTAATACGACGGCTCATGTAGGATTCTACACTGTCTGGGCGAGAAACCGTCAAATCAATTTGAAATTTTATGAGGTAGTACTAGTGGTCTGAGAGAGCAGGAACATAGGGAGAAACAGTCAAATCTGACACAGTGAGACCGCGGGCTAGGACTAAGTCGAGGGTGTTCCCACCACTATGAGTGGGTTGGTCAACGATTTGAATGAGACCGACTGAGTCAATGATGTCGGTAAAAGCCTTATTTAGGGGATCTAGAGTTTTGTTGGAATTAATGTTAAAATCACCAGCAATTAAAATGTTATCTGAGCATGTAACAAGCTCAGAGATGAAAGTGGAAAACTCGTCTAGGAAGAGGGTGTAAGGGCCTGGGGGGCGGTAAAGGACGGCCATTACAAAGGATTCAGTGGAGGTAGGAATCAGACCGCCACACTTTCTGTTGGGGGGAGAGGGACTCAACAGGAGCACCTCAAACGAGGAAAACGTACAGTTTGCATTGGATGTAAAGTTGTGCTTAGAGTTGTAAATTAGAGCAACTCCGCCTCCTTTCTTGGAGGTGCGTGCGATATGGGAGCTACTAAAGTGGTCAAGCTCCACACACTCCAGGATGTTGAATCTGTTGGAGAGTGAGAGAGACTCATGGGGTAGAGGGCTAAGACGAGAGTCCCAGGTTCGCCTCTTACGCCTCGACTGCACTTTAGACCAGGCCTGGGGAGGGGGTGAGTAGGAGTGGAGCTGGAGAGCTTGGGCTTGGCACCCTGCTTCCTGTATAGGCTCTCCCTAGAAGATCCACCCGAACTGGGGGCGGGGGGTGCTTCTCTCAGGTCAGCCGACAGGATGGTCTCCCGATGTCTCTGCTTCTCCAGATGGATGGTGGTGAGGAGGGAGACCCGCTCCAGCAAATCCTCCAACTGCTTGGCGATCTGGCAACAGCCAGTAGTGGAACACTCCAGTGGGGGACTGGTGTCTGATGTCATCCTGGAGCTGTAGGCTCAGGTAGAGCAGGCTGCAGGCCTAGTGGAGCTGGAGGTCCTCAGGTGGAGATGGAGGCCCAGTAGAGCTGGAGGTCTCTCCCAGGAAATCCCTGCGGGGACAGAGAAAAAATCTGCCAGTATACAAGTGGTGGATAGATGACAGGTAGCAGGCAGGCTGTTAGCTGGTGTGATGTTTATAGGGCATGGGTTAAGACTTACACACAAGGCCTCATAGAAGAGGCCACGGTGTTGAGAAGATGAAATCAAGCAAGCAGTGCTAGGAATAGCCTACCCGTGTAACAGAGACTTACTCGCGAGGACTTGCGGTGAGAGAATGGTCTAGCTAGCTTTGTTAGCTTAAGTAGGCTATGCAGTAGCAGGAGAGTTGGTAGCCTATCAGCTAATGGCACCGGCAACTCCAGCTGAGGTCAGGACTTACCACAGAGGCGGGGAGTAGACGCAGTAGGATCCGCTGGTTCTGCTTTAGGGCTGGTGGGTAGCTGTTGGTAGCGAGCTGCTGCAGGGCTCTTCGTAAAAAAAAAATATATATATATATGTATAAAAAGTCCAAAACGGACCGGCTTGATGGAATGACCCAGCTGCTGGTAGCTAGCTGCTGCAGGGCTGGTGGCTAGCTGCTGGTTGCTAGCTGCTTCAAGGATCCCCGGTGGTCCACGGACCCCATTTTGAGAACCACTGCTCTTTGCTAGTTAACATGCAGAGTACATGGATTGGAGTTCAGTGACTTATTATACTGTGTGAATGTCTCCAGACCGCTCTTGGCAGAGCCCTCCCCTATCTATCCCTACTCAACTACAAACCCTCACATCAGACAAAAACACAAAATGTTAACAAAGTGCAATACCAAGTGGAGCGCCTCCTTTGCCTAGAGGTCACTGTTTGACAGCATTACAAATTCTGCTTTTAAGAATCACAATAATGTCTTGACCCAAGTATTGTGATACAATGGGAGCTCTCTTGATTTAGTCCCACCCCTATGATTTAGCTCAGGGAAACAGGGAAACGTATCCCCCTACTTGCCTAACCCTTGGATATACTGCAAGGTTGATACATTCTCAGAGAGGGACTGTCTCCAGTAGCTTATGAGCCAGTTGGGCGAGACATAATGTAAAGACGTGAAATAACTTTGTTGGCTTTGTTATTACAGGTGACTGGCCATGCAATAAAAAAAAATTGAATTAGGCAAACCCATAGGAAGCCTAATTTTGGCATGGCAGGTCACTGCTAACAAAAAGTAATTTCACATCTTTACATTATGTCACACTCAATCAGCAAGCATTTGTTTTCCGGCCTATGGTATTTTCACCCAACGTCTACCAGCTACATCTCAAGAAGAGCACAGGTAGTCTTCGGTAGCTTATATAGAGACTTGTTTTCCACACATGCCCAGCCATGTAAGGTATTGTAAGGGGAACAAATACCCTTTCACATAATTTATTCTCTTTATGAAAGGCCTTGAGGTTGAGACATCAAGATGTTTCACAGGAAATGAGTGCAAAAGAAATGTTCCTACTGTCTTCTACTATTATGTACTATGCTACTATGTCTATACTACTATCTACTATGCACTATGCTACTATACCTATAGTACTACTATCTACTATACCTAATACTAGGGATGCACCGAAAATTCGGCTACCGAAGATTATCGGCCGAAAATGGTTAAAAAGGCTCTTTCGGCTTTCGGCCGAAAGGGTTTTAGCACCGAAAATATATGACCGAAAGTCAAATAACGTGTTGTTGTGATGACGTCATCAAAGCGCGACTACGGACATACCGGTAGCATCAGGGTTCGAAATTAACAGGGGCTTGGGGCAAAATGCCCTCGAAAATTGACCAAATGCCCTCGAAAATCAGTTAAGGGGGGCAAAAAAGCCCCCGACAGTTTACTAATTATATATATAATTATGCTCTACAGTGCGAGCATTTCCCTTGTATTTGCCCCTAATAATATGTGTGTGTGCAAACCGGAAAAATCATTTACTTGCAGTGTGCGACAGACGAGTGATTGTGAAGATTACAAAACAGCTCCGCTGTTAATATTTCAGATTGAAACTGGACTGAAATTCAGTTTTTGGGTGGAATGTTTGTTCCAAGGAGGAGGGAGGCGGGGCCCGCTGCGTGTTTACAGGCACTTGAGAGGAATCAGAGGATGCGAACACAGACAGAGCGCTCTGCTCTCATCAAGCATTACACTGCTATCTTAACGTTAGCAAGCTAAGCATCTGCATAGCGCGACCTGTGTAACGTTAAGTAACTTGTGTTCGGCGGGGAAAGACCGTTCCATTTGTAACACAACTCCAAAGAATAATATCCAAATCCGATCCCGATGCGCATTTCCTTCATTCCACAGCGCTGAGCGCGCAACGTATTTCGTTGATCGATCTGGCCAGAGCCTATACTCACAAACGTTGCGTGTGTGGGGTTTTTCATCAATTTGAAACAAGCCTCTTGACTGTTGGAATTAGGGATGTTAAAAATAAAATATCTAATAATATTATTCAATATTAGACATTCATTGATCCAGAGGCAACCGGTTATTCGTCTGCTATTTGTAGATATATCAAGACAACAACACAACTTGCCCTCAGGGACAATAATATTTAATCTATTTAGATAGAGTATGTATGTATTATTTACAGATAATTGAAGGTACCTCAAAACATGAAACCAAGCCATGATGTCACACATCGTGTGTGTGTGTTACTTGAACAATTGTCACTGTGCTCCTAAATTTCTGTGTGCTCCTAAATTTGTATTTAGATTTGATTTATTAACATTTTATTTAGGAGCACATGTGCTCCTTGGGAAAAAGGTTAGCGTAGAGCCCTATATATGGAGACATTAACATTACGTTATCAAACATGGGGACGAAGACTGTAAAAAAAAGTGTCAACAATGTTTTATAATCTTTGTTAATTTTCATTATAAAAATGTTGTGCCCCCGAAATACAAAAAAAAGCCCCCGAAAA
Source organism: Notolepis coatsorum (assembly GCF_963971535.1). Lineage (NCBI taxonomy): Eukaryota > Metazoa > Chordata > Actinopteri > Aulopiformes > Paralepididae > Notolepis > Notolepis coatsorum. Next base: position 116,180,389 of record NC_140177.1, on the reverse strand, counting down.
TCAATTAAGGGGGGCAAAAAAAAGCCCTTGAAATTTTTTTTTAATTTCTAACCCTGGGTAGCATCATAGATATCTATGGTAGCATGCGCAACATGTAACGTGAGCAGCTTGGCAGCTCTTCCTGCATTCTACTGCCTGTGATAACTAACTCCTCTTGGGAGTAGGGATGCTCCCCGAAACCCGGTTCTAAACTAAATTAGAAAAAACTGGAGTATTGATCAGCTCCGACGTTAACGGTACTGCTATCAGTAGTCTAGGAGCGGATTAGCTACGGAGCTAACAGTGTACCATCCATCTGCGACGCAACGGTGGCAGCAACAGTGGACACTGAGTAATGTTAACGTTATGACGAGTTCATACTACACTACACGTATGAACTCGACATAACGTTAACGTTACTCCGTTTAAATGAAGTGTTTAATTAGCAGCAATCCGTTGTTGAAAATGTATCGTTAAACCGAAAATGGAAATGCGAGGACAGGAAGTAGTCATCAATCGTTAGTCTTTTAGTCTTAACAGTCTGGAATTAATGTATGCATTCAAAAGTGCTGAATAAATGTTTTATGGGCCCATAATAGTGATTATTAATATTATTTAAGTTAAGTTTAGCCATAATCATGTATTTTGCCATAATCGGGTAGCTAAAAAAAAAAAAAAAAACATATATATATATTTATATTAATCATTTTCGGCCTTTCGGCATTCGGTTTTCGGCCAACTGTTTCCTATTTTCGGTATCGGTTTCGGCCAAGAATTTCCCATTCGGTGCATCCCTACCTAATACCTATACTACTACCTTAAATATGTCCATACTATTATGCACTCAAAGTGTAGCACTCAAGTTCTACACTGCTACAAGAACAATACCACTTACCTTTAGCCATCAGCATAGGGCTGGGCGATAAAACGATAACGATAACTATCGCGATAAATTATTTCCTCGAAATAAACATGAAACGTGGTCGCAAAGTTTCGATATATCGATTTTCCAAGCTTGGATATGAGCACGCACTAACAACCAATCGGTGAAGGAGATGGCCGAGAGCGAAGGAGACCAGGAAGGAGACCCAGCGCTGCACCTCTGGGTAGAGAGGTAGGACTCACTCAACAACAAGGCTTGCTAGGCTAACTAGCTTGCACGGCGACGTTTTATATATTTACGTGCAGAGTATGTGTGCGCTGTGAATTCTGAGGCCACGTTCATAGTAGTGTGGGGTATACAGTGGACGTCGTTTCAATATATTGTGGCGGAAGAGAGTATTTTAGTGTCATATTTATTACATTGCCATGAGATATTCCGCTTGTCGGCTAACTTCTAACGTGCGCGGACTGATGACGACATCAACTCGACTCGAGACATTCGCAGCAGCATAATAAGTTAATTAAACTTGACATACATTATATCGACGATAATTATCTATATCGAATTATATGAAAATAATTTTATAATTTTATCGCGATAACGTTTTTGGTCATATCGCCCAGCCCTACATCAGCACTTTACATCTTTGTTCCTCACATTCACCCATTCACTCACACACTGACGGCGGAGGCAACCATGCAAGGTGCCAACCTGCTCATCAGGAGCAAGTAGGGGTGTCTTGCTCAAGGACACTTCGACACGCTGTCCGGGAGGAGTGGAAAATCAAACCGGGCACCTCCAATTACCAGATGGTCGCTCTACCTCCTGAACCACTGTCGTACACAATTTGTAATCGGCTAAATGACTAAATGTAAATGAGTGGAAATGGACAGTTAGTGGATATTTATAAATGTTAGTCTTCCTTAGTGCAATGTATTTTGTTCACAAAAATACTTATTCTGTCTTTTTGCTTCCTCCGTTTTCAGCCTATAGCAGCTGAAGTAGTGAAGCCCAAATCCCCAGTCATCAAAGAGGAGAAGGTGGATGAGCTGTGGGCAAACACCGAACCAGACGGTAAGTGAAATAAAACTGATATACTGGAGCTTTTATTGGGGGTGTAAAGATACACACGTTCGATTTTTAGGTCACGATTCGATTCAATTTTCTTTATGCGTTAAAACCTCTTTAGCTGCGACGTCCCACATATGGGCCGTTTTTCGGACTTTTTGCAACCGGCACTTTGGCGACCCCTAGTGGCTCGGGTGTGCATATTTTGTAATACTATATAATTATATATATACCTTAATTCCTCTAATAGTAACCCCGGCTTGTATTTGCTTAAACTGTAGCGGGTACCAGGCTTTTATTAGGAGGAGGCATGTATAAGAGAGAGGCCTATATTTCAAATTTTTTGTACTGGGTTCATTTATTGAAACCAAGTACTGTATGAAATAGTAAACAGTGCAATTACAGGTGGTCACTGGTCATTTCAACGTTTTCAAAGTGAAATCAAGTAACTTTACCTTAGCAGCTCCGAGTACTGTAGATACATAACGTTAGCCAGTTAGCAGCTCCGAGTACTGTAGATACATAACGTTAGCCAGTTAGCAGCTCCGGGTACTGTAGATACATAACGTTAGCCAGTTAGCAGCTCCGGGTACTGTAGATACATAACGTTAGCCAGTTAGCAGCTCCGGGTACTGTAGATACATAACGTTAGCCAGTTAGCAGCTCCAAGTACTGTAGATACATAACGTTAGCCACGTTAGTTAGCCAGCACCAGGCAGGTCCCGACGTTGTTGTGTTACGTGCTGCGCGCGACCCGTGTTCCATACGGAAGTAAGGAGGTTCGCTCACGCGTATATTAGTAACCCGGTTTGTATTAGGAGGCCGGCTTATAATTACTTAACTCAACAGCGCACCCGGATATTAATAGAGACCCGGATTTCAATAGAATACAGGTTACTATTAGAGGAATTACGGTATAGAATTGAAGGCTTATTTGTTGCCTGTCGATAGCGACAAAATCCGACAAAATCCGTTCAGCGGTTCTCGAGTTACATGCCGGTATTTGAGGCTTGTGCAAAGTACACAGTATTGCGCAAAATACCACTCCCGACTCAGGCTGCAGTATTTCCGTCAATCTAGATCCGAGCGAGCGCGCGAGGCCGGGGGACAAATACACTATGAATCTCCATATATGAAATAGAACATTTAGATCAGGTGCTACTGAGATGTTTTGGTGAGTTATTTGTTTTTTTGTGGAAGTAGCCCTTCTTAAAAATGCATGAACATTCACTGATAATTGGTCTGTAGTGGAGTCTACAAGGTCTACATTGCCGGACCATGTAGAATCCGGACCTTGTAGACTGACATAATTCTGTGCATAGTTTAGTCTACACAGGCCATATTTCAAATAATCAAAATCTTACTTCATTCATCTTAACACTTTAAGTGCCAGGAGACGCTTTCCAGCGTCATTCCCGGCCATGCTCAAGTTGCCGAAGACGCTTTACAGCGTCTTTAATATCAATATTTCAAAAATCTGTGATCGGATTCATATTTCCCCTCCGCTGGCCTGAGATCCACCAGGAGGACCCACTGAGCTCTCTGGCGGTTCAGGAGCGCCATCTGGTGGCTGATCGGCGCAATCGCCAAACAGGAAGTGCTCTGGGCGATGTGCTGTTTAACCATATTACTTCCGGGCACTCTGTTTGGCTCCCGGCACTCTGGCTCGTCACAATACATAGCGATCCATTGCCAATAACTCGATAAACAACATGATTTGGACGTATATACCATTATACAACCTGGAAATGGACCGGGTAAATCGACATCCCATAATGGTAAAATTTCTACTCTACGCTGATCGCCCAACGGCGCGAGGAGACTGGGGTGAGTTTTAGCGTGTAAAATTACCGTCTTCGATACTAACTGCTATGATCAACATTTGACCCACATTAGATGATTGGTATAACGCTGCCCACGGAATTATAAACGCCCCCTAGCCCATCCGGTCAATATCAGATGACGTGTAGTAACTTCTAGAAGTACGTCTAGTTGGAATTTTTTATATCGCGCCGATTGCCATAAAACTGTATTGCATCATCAATATAATGCATTTGGGGCTATATATCACGTTCTGGAGAAAGCTGCAGAAAGAGATGAAAACATACTTATACATTAGACCATACTTTAGTATGAATATGTGAATGAAAAAGTTTAACGTTGCTTCACCCTGAACAATACATATAGGACTTTGAATGGGCCCTAATAATGGCAATCTAGCAATATGATTTAAAAAGTTATAGCCCTGCAAAGAAGGGGAACTTATCCATGTTAAATATAGCTGGCAATCCACAGTCATTTTCCGGATTTCTGGCCGGCACCCAAAGTGTTAAACATTCTTGATTTGGGGGATTGGTAGTTCCCATGAAATCTGAAGTTGTTCAAACGACAACAGCGATCCACCTTGAATTAAATCACACAGCCGAGTGAAACCTTGTTGGCTGCGTCACAGTCACGAAAGGGGCTACTTAATTCATTCATCCAATCCACTTTATTTATAGAGCACATTTAAAAACAACAACGTTTACCAAAGTGCTGTACAAGTCCCACAACATAAGATAAAAAAAAAAAAAAAAAAATGTATATATATATAAAAAAAAAATCAACGCTTCGAATTAAAACCGAAGCTCGGCCCGAAGCTTCAATTGCCAAAAAAAGCTTCGAAGGTCAGCCCTAGAAACTTCAGAATGTCATCTTTCAAAAGAGACCAGGCTCGTGCATGTGCTATAAGTATAAAGTATGTTGTTTTGGTTTGCAAAAAAAGTATGCAGTCCTAAAACTAAAATGGCCAATTTTGGGGGCGCTTGCTAAGAGGAAATGTTTTCGGACTACAAAGCTGTTATTACACATTATATAGATATTTATATAGATGTTCCCAATCCTTGTAATATGTATATATTACACCTTTGGTTTGACTCTTAACCTTAAAAGGGAACAACGGACATTCTCAGGGCTCTACAGTGCGACCAAATTGCTCGCATATGCCCCTAAAAATGTGTGTGCGAACCGTAAAAATCTATTACGCGCACGCTGTGCGAGTACAGATTATAGCCCCTCTCGTCTTTTTTTTCTCCGCCGCGAAATCGTTAAAAAACTACAAGTCCCACATTGCACTCAAGCCAACGGTCCAATCACAGTAGAGTGACGTGACTGGTTTCATGAGAAAGAAAGCAAATGACCAATCGGAAGCTCTCATTAGGCTTGTTTACTTCCTGAAATGCCACCATTGCGATATGCGAGAGTTTCCCGAGACATGTAACTTCTAGTCTTACCAATAGCAATATATTTTAGAACACCTAGATTTAGCGATAGCAATAGTAATATAACGTTAATGCAACAAAACGAATGCCTTGCTTTGTTAACACTTTAATCGCCGGGAACGCCGTAACTTGTCTTTGCTCGCCATGCTCATTCTGCCGAAGACGCCGTAACTCGTCTTTGATATCAATATTTCAAAAATCTGTGATCGAAATCATATTTCTCCTCCGGGGACCTGAGATGTGCTGCTGATCTCCACTCAACTCTCTAACGGTTCAAGAGCGCCATCTGGTGGCAGATCGGCAGATCGGCCAACAGGAAGTGACGCGCCAAACAGGAAGTGCTCATCCATATTTCGTCCGGGCACTCGCGATCGTTAGCCGGACTCCATCTCGACACACTGAATAATCAATCGCTCGCCCTAACTCAATAAACAACGTTATTTGGACGTATATAGTATTATACAACCTGGAAATGGTTCGTCTCTCTAGATCAACATCCCATAATCGAAAACTGTCTACTCCAAGCTGATCGTCCAACGGCGCGAGGAAGATACGGTAAGATCCAGCGTTATTTTCTAACGTGTTCCATATAAACTGCTCTGATGATCATATGACCCACACTAGGTGAATGATATAACGTTGCCCACGGAATTATAAACGACCCCCCGCCCATCCGGTCATCATCAGATCATACGTAGTAACTTCTAGAAGTACCTCCAGTTGAAACTTTTTATCTGGCACCGATCGCTACCAAACTGTATTTGATCATCAATATAATGCATTTGGGGCTATAAATCAAGTTCTGGAGAAAGCTGCAGAAAACGATAAAAACATACTTATACTTTAGACCATATTTTAGTATGTGTGACGGGGTCCTTCTCCTCTCCCCTCCAAAGTCACACAAACGATGGCGTAGTCGAAAAAATGGTCTTGGTGGTGTTTTTATTTCCCAGCCTTCCAAGTGCAGAGGTGACATTACATAAACAAATTACTTAATCTAAATAAATAACTAAACTATACCCTACCTCTGCAGTCTTATCAGATGCGTTCCACAATAACGGCATCTGATAGACAAAACACTTACTGGGTGGCGCTTCCCTAGTTACCCACTTTGCAACCGTTATCTGGTGAAGCACCACCACAGAGACAAACAGACTAACAATACACATACGGCACTTCCCTCAGTCACCTTCAGTGTAACTGGTGCAGGGCAAGGACCCAGAACCTTGAGCACGCAGCCCTCATGACACCTGCACTCCTCCCCCTCCACAGGTGCCACACATAATTAATTAACACAAGACTAAACAGGTGCTACACATCAAATGGATTGCCGTTTCCTACACATATTATATAAAAACAACCTCCAATACAAATACCCTCATAACCCAATAAATAAATACATATACACAACCCAATAAATAAATACATATACACAACACAATAAATAAATATATGTATGAATGGATATATGAATGTATGTATAAATTAGAGTTGTTCCGATACCGATACCAGTATCGGAAAAGCCGCCGATACTGGCTAAAATGCTGGTATCGGTATCGGCGAGTACCCTCTAATGCTGCGCTCCGATACCATATGACGTAATTTATCAACAACACTGTGGTCTGTTGAGTAAGCATTATAAAACAAACGGGTGCTTAATCGATTAAAGTGTCAATGCCATTTGTCATTTTAACAGCAGATACTTTCTTAAATGTCATCGTCCCGACAGAGCGGTGTTGACGGGGAACTCATGGGTTCGCTTGGTGGCTGGTGTTATTAGCATTGAACAGCTAACCGAAAGCTAGCTTTAACATTACCTTGGCTAAAGTTGGGGCTATTCATATAATCCAGCAATAATGGCTGCAGACCTGCAAGCAAAGTACAGCAAGTTGGCAAAGGAGTATTCGTTAAATCACAATGTCACCAGTAACGTTACAGTCTTTTCATATACCGGCAGCTCATGCTATGCTAACTTAGCTCACGTTGACGTCATCATTGAGACCACCTCGCGTACACAATTAATGACATGTTGCGGACAGCCATATCGGTGACAATGTTTAGCTTTTAGTGCCAAATGATAAGAGTCTGAGGCGGAGTCTCAAAAGAGAATGTTGAATATTTATTGTGCAAAAATCACAACAGATCCGACTGCTACTGAAACGGAGCCTTGTAGACAGACTGAGTAGGGTATATCTGCAGAGCCAGTGGGTAGCGAGTGCAGCAACGTATAATGTCCGTGTGGATCATTGGAGTAGGGTATATCTGCAGTGCTGAAGCCCCATACTCATTGATTAATGATACTAATACAAATCTATACAATCACCTGTTGTTGAATAAATACCATTACTTTCTAGTTATTACTAAAAAACAGTATATATAAAACAGTATTTGTAAAAAAAAAATATATATATATATATTTATAAAAGATTTATATAATATCGTTTTTTTTTTTTTTTTTTTTTTTTTTTTTATGTATGCACTGGTATCGGATAAGTATCGGTATCGGCCGATACCCAAAGCTTAGGTATCGGAATCGGATCGGAAAGGAAAAAATGGTATCGGAACATCTCTAGTATAAATGCATGTATGCTTAGATTAATGGATATGTATGCATGTTTGATTATGTATGAATGTATACGATGAGTGAAATGTTGTGTGTATGTGTGCGTGCGTGCTGCCCCGGCGTCAGTGACAGACCCACTCTGTCACAGTATGAATATGTGAATGAAAAAGTATAACGTTCCCACATCCTGAACGATAGATAATTGACGTTGAATGGGCCATATAGTAATGTCAATTTAGCAATACAATTTAAAAAGTTATAGCTCTGCAAAGAAGGGGAACTTCTCCATAGACAAATAGAGCTGGCAGAGGACGGTATAATGATGTACATAAGCCTGGCAAAGAAAGTGTTAATGTCCCCATGGCATGGACAAGTCTTCTTTAAACAAGTCAAGAAGAAACATCACAATAAATCAAGAAAAAAAAAAAAAATACACCATGAAATCCGAAACAACACTCGCAGACATACTGGGATGTTATATATCAGTGTTTCCCCTGAAAAAAAATCAACAGCGGTGCTGTGCTGGAATCCATATTTGTGCATGCGCACGTGCTGTCGGAATCCATATTAACGCACGCTGCCCTCCGGCAGCGTGCGTTAATATGGATTCCGACAGCACGTGCGCATGCACAAATATGGATAACTTAAAACTACCTTAGACTTGTTTGAGGTTATTCATGCTCATGTTCATGGAGTCATGTGAATTAGCTAGGATGTTTTTGGTGTGTCCGCTGACACTAGAAGTGCTCTGGTAGCTGCATATTTGTACACTACAAAAAATTTAATCTTATCAAGTGAAAATATCTTGTATTTGGTACAATAAGTCCAATATTGAGTAGAGTTATCTTGAATTATCTTATTCCACTGGCAGATAATTTTGTTTATTTTTTTCTTGATTTTAGTCAATTTAATCTTGTTTTAAGAAAATGTTAACCTTGTTTTCTTAAAACAAGATTAAATTGACATCAGAAGAAAAAAAAAGCTAAATTATCTGCCAGTGGGATAAGATAATTCTACTCAATATTGGACTTATTCTACCAAATACAAGATATGTTCACTTGATAAGATTACATTTGTTTGCAGTGTAGTTGTAATCAGGGTAAATGTGAATGTAAATGAGATTAATGACATGCCTCAACACTTAAGAAAATGTTGAACAAATGTTGTTTATTTCCCCCCTTTTTTTTTTTTACATGAAACAAACAATACAGTAACAGTAATAATCAACGATAAAACACAGGACAATAACAGAAATAATAATAACTAGGGATGTCCGATATTATCGGCCTACCGATATTATCGGCCGATATCGGCATTAAAATGTGATATCAGAAAATATCGGTATCGGTTTTCAAAATTTTATTTAATTTTTTTTTACATTTCTATAACCTTTATTTACCCAGGCAAGCAAGTAAGAACAAATTCTGATTTTATTTATTGTCAAAAGTATGCATAATGTTGTGTTAATTCCACAACAAGAGATATGTAATGTTAATTACCTGAAAAAAAAAGAAAATTGGGGGGTGAAACCCTGCATATATCGGTATCGGTTGATATCGGTATCGGAAATTAAGAATTGGACAATATCGGTATCGGTAAAAAAGCCAATATCGAGCATCCCTAATAATAACAATAATGACAGTCCAGTAATTAAATCAAAATAGAAGTAGATTAAAAGACATACAAATAATAAATACAATACATGGGCTCTTGCTCGCTCTCGCTCTCGTATTGAACATACTGTAGATATTAGGGATGCACCGAAATTTCGGCCACCGAAAGTTTTAGGCAGAAAATGGCCAAAAATGGCGTGTTGTTGTGATGTCATCAAAACGCGGATTCAGTCATTACATGCGCGCTGTGAGCTCTTCAGTCCTGCGTGATACTCCTCTTGGGACTCGGGTGTCGCGCTGTTTCTATGTAAACTCTGCGCGCAACAAGTCCAATAAATGCGTCTTTAACATGCTTTATCCTTATTTACTATATGCCCGTCGCGGTTAATCACTGAGTGATCTAATATGCATATTATTCAGAGCGAGAGGGGGAGGGATTGTGTTTCTCACATTGACGCTGTCAAAGTCAAGAGAGCGCATTCATCTGGGGACTAGAAAGGTGCGCTCAGTAGAGCACAGATGTCTCTCTCTCTCTCTCTCTCTCTCTCTCTCTCTCTCTCTCTCTCTCTCTCTCTCTCTCTCTCTCTCTCTCTCTCTCTTTCTTTTTAACAGATTGCAGAATGGGTACAGTACAGCTCAATACACACAATTGTTAAGGGGATGCAGACCAGAGAAAGACTTTCGTCTTGTTTACATCAGGGTAGGGTTGGGCACCGAAAACCGGTTCTAATAGGAACCGGTTCCTAACTTCCGGTTCTGGAACCGGAAGTAACATATTTGAATTTCGATTCTAAATTTCGATTTTTTTTTTTTTTTTTTTACTTTTTTTTTACTTTTTTTTTTTTTTTTTTTTTACTTTAATACCCTAGTTACAGTACAGCAACCAAATTAAACTGTATCAAGTCAACTGAAAATGTGAATAGTATGATTTTCTTTTTGAAATAAAAAAAAATAAAAAAATCTCCTTCGAAATAAGCTGTGACCTGTTTTGACCTGCACCTCAAAGAATCGGAATCGAGAATCGTTTAGAACAGGAATCGATATGGAGAATCGGAATCGGAACCGGAATCGTTCAAATCCAAACGATGCCCAACCCTACATCAGGGTCCCCCATTTTCAATTCATCAGGACATATATGACATACAGATAGACAGTAGTGCTACATTTATGACATACCAGATTTGCAAATACAGTACTGTTTGTGATACAAAAATACCCATAATAGTGATTATTTAAGTTAAGTTTAGCCATAATCATATATTTTTCCATAATCGGGTAGCTGAACAACATTGGTAAAAAGAATTCTATTCTATGAATCATTTTCGGCATTCGGTTTTCCAACTGTTTCCTATTTTGGTATCTGTTTCGGCCAAGAATTTCCCATTCGGTGCATCCCTAGTAGATATAGATGATTTAATAGATAATATAAATAGAAAACATATACATAGATACATAGAACATACTGACTGTCTAACATACACAAATCATAACACTACAACAGTACAACACTGGTAGGGGGCCCATTGATGCTGAGACGCATACAAGCGGCCAGATGGTCTCCCTGCAGCCTGTTCCTCAGGTCAGTCTTCACCTGTAAACACGGAATCAATCACTGCATCAATTTCAAGATCCTCCTCATCACCTACAAAGCCCTTCACTCCCTTGCCCCCCGGTACCTAGCTGACCCCCTACATCCCGCCCCGGAGGCTACGGCCCTGACTCCGGTCTCCTCTCCATCCCCACCACCAACATGCGGACTGTTGGTCCCATAGCCTTCTCTGTTGCCGCACCCACCCTCTGGAACTCACTCCCTCCAAACATCCGTAGTGCTACATCCCTGCACAGAGGATTTCACCTGTCTAATGAACCCTACGCTTTTGCAGGGGACAAGAAGCCTTCAGTCGACTCCTTCAGACATTAATACTTTCGCGGCCACTTGGATGCGTCTAAAATCACTCTAAACGGCTCAGCAGACTTGCATAGTCCGTGGGGCTGTTTGTAGCGCTAAATCTATACTTTATAGTATTGCTATCTGTCCATTCTCATTGTCAATTGACACCATAAACCGTCCCTTCAAAATGGCTAAAAGAAATAATGTTTTCATCAATACGTTCTCATTTTATAGCGTCTTGAATATAAGCATTATAAGGGATTTCGACTGGAATATTTCCTGGAAGGCGAGATACAGGCCGCTAAGCTACTAACGTTATATCAAATGGCATTTCGGCTATACAGAAGCTAGAGTTAAAACTCAAACTGCATATGATCGGTATGATGGTCCACCATGAATGCATGAAAGAGGGGGGGGGGGGGGGGGGGCGGGGGATCTCGTTTCTGATTATTGATTACCAATAACCGCGTTAGCCTCAGTAGCCACATTCACTGATCGGGTGGATGGCTATCATAACAAGCTCTGATCAGCATGTCATTTACGTGTAAAAGATCTTACCGTGGGCCGGTTGGATCCCCCAAAGCATTTCCCAGTTATCGATTGCCATCTGGTAGATCGATATGTCCATTGGCTGATGATATATTCCTTTACTGCACACTGAAATCTGCATCCCAAAACGTATTCCAAGCTACAGGCTGCACATCCAGAATCCAGCTAACTGGAAACTACATTGAAAGTCAAAAAAAGACTGCACCGTTCTGCCACAGGGCACACTGCATTATCGAGACAGCGCCCCTAAGAGGATCTGGCCGGTAATGCACTTTTCAGAATTTGAAGAGGAGGGTAGATCTGCAGTGCAGCTCGGTGACATCGAGTAGGTTATTACAATGGAATAAAAGCCAAAACAACCTTGCCACGGACTAGAGGATGACATCTTTAAGGGATTCCCGCGGGATTCCCACGGGATGGCAGTCGGTTTCACTTTGAATCCCGTGATTGGGCAGGACCGGGAGTAAAAGTCAACGGGAGCAGAAGGGAGTGGGAACTATGACAACAAAATCAACAGGATTTGGACAAGAGTGATACATTGGTGCATCACTAATGTAAATGTTTGGTGGTTTTATATTTAACTAAGGCAGACATCAGGGCTGTACAGCATGCTATGAAAAAATCAGTCTGTGCGATGAATGAATTTACTGCACTAGCACCCGTGCGATAGGCATTCGGTTCATATCGATACTCTTATTTTAAAAATCCTGTGGCAAGTCTCATTTCCGCCCAAGCGCAGCTCCAGCCATAATATCTATGGTTCCGGCAGCTAGCAACCAGAGGTGTGGACTCGAGTCACATGACTTGGACTTGAGTCAGACTCGAGTCACGAATTTGATGACTTTGGACTTGACTTGACCAAATCAAAAAAGACTTTGACTTCGACTTTGACTTTAATACCAATGACTTGTGACTTCACTTGGACTTGAGCCTTTTGACTTGAGAAGACTTGATACCTTGGCTTCCCCCATGCCCAAAGATAAGTTATATATTAAATACTGAATGGTTCGTTAGTTACTGCGTTATTTTTATGTAGATTGGTAGCGAGCTGCAGCGTAGTTCTCCTCTCCGGTCTGAGACCAATAGGGGTCCAGCTGCAGCGCCGGAGAATCCTCTTACTGGGCAATCCTGTGGCAGCCACGAACCTTCTTTCTATAGAAGCAGCTCGGATGTTCAATCAATCAATCAATCCAATAACACACGCTCGTCGCTCACTTAAAACAGCGCACCTCCCAGCTGCTATATAGAAAGTAGTAGGTTCGTGGCTGCCACAGGCTTGCCCCTTGAGAGGATTCTCCGGCGCTGCAGCTGGACCCTACTCGTGGAGACACGCTGTGCTGTGGTGTTTACTATTTGACCGTCATGGCAGCCCCCACTAGTCGCGTTTTTACAGATGGATATGGTCACAATTTCTCTTTTGTCAAGCACAAAGAAAAGATAGTTTTAGTTAAATGTAATTTGTGTCTTGGCTCAAAGATCATATCTTCTGCCCACTTTGTTTGAAACAATCCGACAGCATCCAATGAATTTGCGCCAGAGAAGAAGTAACTTACGAACATTAAGAACAACGGATCCAGTGGGAAATTATACCAAATATTGCTTCGTTTGCTTATAAAAACTATGTGGTGGTCAACAAAAAACGAATTGCAGAAAATCACAGATTGAGACGCAACAACTTCCAACTACATTTGAAGCTGCATAAATAACGGTATGTAACTTGGTTTATAAACAATCAGAAATGTCTTGCTTGATGAAAGCCTAATGTTACGAAGGATCAGATTAAACCGAATATATATATTTATTGATTGATATATATTGCATAATATTTGTATATCGTTTGATATCCCTTGTATATTCCTTGTACATATACACGGAATATCCCTTTAGCCTAGTACAGACCATAATATTTCATTCTCCTATTGGACAGCGGTCCACCAGGCGCCATTGCCATACCTCCAAGGTCTGGTTCAAAGTCACCGCCGGGGACTTGCCTGGACATGAACGGTTCTGCGCAAGGATATGAGACAGGAATAAAGCTGGTACTAGTTTGTTCACCTAACGTATAAATACGGCGCAGGTGAATACAGAAGTAGAGTTACCCAATAAGTTGAAGCCTCCTCACCCACGATACAACGTGCGGTGAAGTATGGCCTGTTTGGCCCCAAATAGAGCATTGAGACCGCGTGCGAATTAATAACTGAAGTATCAGAGTTTAACGCTGTACCGTCGAGTTCGACCGATTCTATTAAGTCAGTAATAGTCTATTTGTGTATAGTGTATCGTGCGGCTACCGTTCTACAGTGACCAGCATCACCAACGTTTCCTCGTACCAGCTAGAGTGCTTATCCAGGCTGGGCTGCTTACCCTGGCGCTTTCACCCGAGGGGCCCTAGACGAGGACCGTGTGGATTATGTACACTGGATAACCTACCAACGACTGCATAGCCCTTTTCGGCTGGATTATATTTGCTTTTGGTCCTGTAATTGATGGAGCGGAGAATCGCCGACACCCACAATTGTGTGGGATTTACCCTGTGAGGAGCCACGTCGAGTCCGCCTCTCAGAAGCCTGAGGCCGGCTAGCTTTCTTCCATGCGGAGCTGCATGCTACAGAGAACAGCTGTATTCGTCTGCGGATCAAGATCTTATTGCACCGTCTCCTGTACTTGGAGTCTCCTTATCATCGTTGACCCAGACTCTACTACCGACAAATCCTCTCCCCTTGCTGGCTTACGACCGGAGGGACCCTACCAGTATCTCCCGCTATATTACCAGAGTACCATAGATATAATTCCTAAGATTCAGGTTGTATTATTATCTCCCGAGTAATATGAGAATGGACATACGTTATTGATTTGCCTACGCACATTCCTTTGCCTTATAAGCGCATCTAAAGTAAAGTATATTATGTACTATCATTGCTGCTAATAAATACTTAAATCCAGTTGTGTGGAACCGAGTCATTGTGGGAAGTGTTCATCATAAGATACCTGTGTACTGTATGGCCAGTAGTAATGTACATAAGACGGTAGTGGTTTAATGATACCATACTTATCAATACAGTCAGGGAATTGTACCCCTCAGTTACACCTAACATTAATGCTGCTCCTTAAAAAAAATTATTGATTGAAAATTGTATTAAAGATTGCAGAATGGGTACAGTACAGCTCAATACACACAATTGTTAAGGGGATGCAGGCCAGAGAAAGACTTGCATCTTGTTTACATCAGGGTCCCCCATTTTCAATTCATCATGACACTTATGACATACAGCTATACAGTACTGTTTTATCAAGACATTTATGACATACAAGTATTACAGTACTGTATAAGAGACATATATCATAAGAAACAGAAATATATACTACATTTGAAGGGGAAGGGGGGTTGGACATTTACAGGGGCCAGTTTTTAATTGCAGCCACCCGTAGGTGCTATTTGAGAGCGGTTTTGAAGGAGGGTAGGGATTTACATTATTTTACGGCTATGGGTAGGGCGTTCCACATTGTTGTGGCATAATTGCGAAACGTGTTTAGTCCCTTGTTTGAGACGAATCTGGGTTGAACATGATTTGTGGAACTCCCTCTGGTGTTGTGGTCCTGGAATTCACTGACCTTTGGGAAGTATTTCGACATGTAGGTGGTAGTGTATCTTGTAGACCAGGCCCATTGCAAGTTGATGTACTCTGTTGTCTACTCTAAGCCATCCTAGGTTGTCAAAATGGGCAGGGGTAAGGTCAAGCAGTAGTCTGACCAGTTTGTTTTGTGATGTTTGTAATCTTGTTTTTAGTGCCTTTGAGGTGCTTTGGTACCATGAGGTACAAGCATAGTCGTAGTACCCTTGAATGAGTGCTCCTGCCAGAGTCTTCAGGGTATTCTTGTTTACCAGTGAGGAGATACGGTACAAGAATAGAGTTCGTTGGTTGACTTTTTTTTGATTACATTGGTTGCCATTTTGTCACAGGATGGAACCCAGGTAGGTAATTTCATCTTTCCTTGTGACAATATTTCACCCACTGTAACAGAGAAGCCGTTGGCCTTGCTGAGTTTGTTATTTTATCCAAGAGAGAGAGAGAGAACTCGCACACGAATTAGGCCCTACCTAATTCTAATACCTAATAAACGACCTAATATATGAAATGCAGAGATGCCTCGTCATTTCAGTACAGATTTTTTATACCCCAAAATTGATAAAGGGTTAAGGTTAGTTGAACCGAGGTCTGCTATTATGGATCATGTGCCTAGACTGTATATACAGGGCAGGCAGACGTTAAATAAATGATTGGTCCAAGTGGGAAGACAATATGTTGGTTATTGTTATCCTATACCTTTAAAATGGATATGGTGATCCTTATTCTTTTTTTTCTCAATATACTCCTGAACTGGTTTTCAAGCAGCTCTTGCCCAATTGTATCTAGTTGTAAGACTGATTCTGAATATTATTACATTTATAGAAATTAGATTATGTTTTGCCAACAAGTTGATAATGAAACTTTTTGGTGAAACGCGTATTATGACTTGTTTAGGACTTGAAACTTAAAGGTTAGGACTTGGGACTCGACTTGGGACTTGTCAGTCTTGACTTGGGACTCGACTTGGGACTTGCCTGTCTTGACTTGGGACTTGACTCGGGACTTGAGTACCAAGACTTGCGACTGACTTGAGACTTGCAAAACAATGACTTGGTCCCACCTCTGCTAGCAACGTTCGGTTCATATCGATACTCTTATTTTGAAAATCCTGTGGCATTTCCTCCCAAGCGCAGCTCCGGCAGCCCAACAACAACAGCGTGCTATGTTATGTTAGAGTGCGCATTTTGCGACCAGGAAATAAGTCCCTGCCTGTTTTTCCCTGCAACGCTTCCAATGCATCTTGCATCCTCACCAAAACGAACTAGTTAGCTGCTACCGGTAACTAAACTAAGCTAACCCGGCTCAGAGGCAGAGAAAACAGTGAGGAAAGGGAGGGGGCGGAGAGCCTCAGCCTCTCTTTGTCCCTCTCTCTACGTCAATTATTTTAAGTAGGTGAGGTCAAAGGAGTTTGATAGTATTATTTATCATGCAACATATAAAAAAAAAATAGGAACTGTTTGGGAGAGGGCGGTAGGGAGGGGTTTTAGGTTGTGTGTTGTGAGTTCCAAAAAGTTATTTCAAGTTTAAAGCTCAATATATCAAAACGTGGCACTTTACAGTGAACAGGAGGTCTATTTGTATTAAAACAATAGATTGTTTTTCATTTAAATGTCTGGAAGAGCTAAATTTATTTCTTTCAAATTATATTTTCGTTACTTTTTTTGAGTTGATCTAAATGTTACTGATTGTGTTGAATGGGCTTATGATATCATCTCATATCGATTGCAGGCACCTGCATCATATCGTATCGTGGCAGACTTTGTGATATTGGCAAATATCGTTGTCCAAAGAATCGATATTGTATTGTGATAAAACGGAGCAGGATTGGTAAACGGGAGTGGGATGGGAGTGGGATTCTATAAAAGTTTTGCTCGGGATTGGGATCAGTCCTCTGTGGGAGTGGGATTTTTTCGAAACTCTCACTTGGGATTGGGATGGGATTATTTCTGTGGGAGTGGGAAGGAGCGGGAGTCAAAATCCACTCACATGTCAGCCTCTACCACGGACATGTCCGTGGTTGGTCCTCAACCGTTGGATTCGAAACACGGATTTATCCGTGGTCGGGCGGGATTGTGTTAAGCACCCCCCACAGCCCAAATAAAATATATATTTTTTTGAATAGTCTAGTTCATAGCAGCGGCGGTCCTGATTCAGGGAAACACTATGTTATATACCGGTACATGTTATAATAAATGTTATAATAAATAATAAAGATGCCAAGACTTGGTCTGTAAAGCCTTTCACATTTCCTGCTCACGTTCCCAAAATGTCCCGCCTATCTGTGGGAAAACAGTAATTGACTAGTACGGATGTCCAGCCTCGGCTATATAAAATAAAAGAATAAAAACATGTGTAATGTCAATCACAGAGAAATAGTGCAGTATAATAGTGTAAAGTCAGTCAAATGCTTTGGTAAAGAGATTTTAATTTTTAAAAGAGCCTTTTAAAAATGTCTAACGTATTGGCTTCCCTAATATTGTTGGGTAACGTGTTCCACAGTTTTGGGGCATAGTTTACAAAGGCTGCATCACCGATCTTCTTATGACTCTTTCTGGTGACTTCTAATAGACCTGCATCTGATGATCGCAGTGTTCTGGCGAGTGTGTAGTTTATTAGAGAGTCAGCAATTTAGCTGGGTCCTTGTCCATTTAGAGCTTTGTATGTGAGGAGAAGCACCTTCAAATCAATTATAAAAGTTACAGGAAGCCAATGTAGAGTAGCTAAGACAGGACTAATGTGTTCCTTCCTTTTGGTATTAGTTCTGACATAATCATACATCTAGCAATGCTGTATCATTCAGATCAAACTGTCAAATGAGGTGTTACAGTCAGATCAAGTATTACTCAAGATCCAGCAATATCATAATATCAGACTTACTCAGAAACATATTTTAGGTTCAACTTTAGGTAGAAAAGAAGCCGCTATTTTGTAGACTGACACTATTCACTATTCACATGCACACAAGAATCAAGGACCATTGCAATGAGCTTTTTCATGTGATATCATATAAAGACGGAAGTCCAAATTATACATTTAAAGGCACAGTTTCTGCTAAATCTGACTGGGTTGTCTTATTTCACAGTTTTTAGTGTTCATATGCCCATTTTGGTATATATGGGATGTTTTTGCTTGCATTCCATGCTCCATTAATTTCTTCTTTGAGCTGCCTGGTGAGATTCCGGTGATGCCGCTCTCCCCACAAGGTTTTGAGTACAGTTGAGGATTATTTCTAACATGTTGTAGTACCTACTAAATAAAAAAAAAAAAAAATTATTGCTGTTGTTCCCCTTTAATACTATGGTAATATCAGTAGCCATAACATACCACCAGTTAAACTGAGGCCTAGTACTTGGCATCTCATATCTTGAGGATGTACCACATTTCCATACACTGTAAAGAAGTACTGTAAAAGTACAAATCTGCATTTTTTATTCTATGTTGAGATTGTTACACCCCTAGCACACTTAGCCATTCTTACAGTCTACTATAAGATTAAAGATTAAACTGGACTTTGAAGAAGTCTTTATTCATTGCACACATTGACAATGTCGTAATGCAGTGACACACACATGCGATGGGCGGCACACACAGATACACACACATGCAATTTTTCTTTTTGGGTCGCAGATGAAATGTTCCCCTCTGCGTTTGACCCATCCCATCGTCCTTTCCCCCAAGGGCAGCCAGGAGCAGACATGGGCTGCGCGCAGCGTGGGGCCGTGCCCCAGGGACCAATCCAAGTGCTCCTGTCCGCCAGGGTTTCCGTTAGAAAAAATTGTTGCCGGCCTCAGTGTCCGGTAGATTTCAATCTACCGGTCAAATGAGAGAAATTCCGGTCAGAGTTTATTGAGCTTAAAAACAATTGATGGGCAAAAGAATGACAACAAAACAAAATAATGACATCATCAAGGCATGTAGATTTATAATATTTTTACTTAAAACTAGGCTACTTTTGCGTATAAAGTCATTATATTCCAAATAAAATAAGTCCCGAGACTCGTGCTGCTGCCGACTTTAAATCAAATAGGTGTCTGTGGGCAGTCGCCCGACATTAATAAACAACAGTCTGTTATAATCACATTTTTATGAGCTAACAAATTCCGTTATATTGGACATTTGTATTAATTATATCAAGCGAAGAACTGAGAAATTTGGCAGAGAGAGACGGCAACATTATCGTGGGTTTGCGTGACGACTCTCTCTCTCCCACCTCCCAATGACTTATTTGCGAGAGTATGTCGATGCAGAGCAGCAGATTCAGCTGTTATTGGCTCTTTTCTGGGGACCGCACAGCAGCGCCCCCACCCAACATTGAATTGAAAATGGCTGAATTGGAGTACTGCTGGAGTACTGCATTGTGCTGCTGCTGCTCCGGCTCTGCAGCTTCACAAAAGTTCGCACACCCAGCACTAAGCTCTCGCTGACAACGTCGTTGTCATTATTAGAAGCAACGATGAAACAAATGTAATGATTGTTTCGTTCATCGCATAGGCTATTTAATTTGAGCCTATTTTAATACAATTCAAATAATCAAATTGTGCTTAGACTCAGGGAATTATTTTCACCGGACATTAACACTTTGAGCGCCACGCCTGGTTTTCCGTTTTACCGCTTGAATGCCACCATCGGCGCCAATGTTAACGTTAATATCGCCTAATCTATGTTTTAAATTATGGCTATGTGTCTAATCTGCCCATCGCATTATCAAAGACTATTTTCCAGTCAGTGCTGTGAAGGCAGATTGTTTTTTTATCGCGTTGTTTCCGTTTCAGAGCAGTTAGAAAAGCCCCCGTTTTGATATAAAAAACAGCTCATTCTGGAGCATTCTATGAAAATCGTCTTTTAGTGGAATATTCCACAACGTTGATATTCGTCTGCCTTTTTATGAATCGTTTTCAAATAAATGCTAGATGATCAATATTATACGTGCACGCAAGCACATTACGGCCGCGCACTGATAATCGCTCCGTTGATTTCCTTACGGACTTTTACAGTGAAACCGAAAGAAGACATTTCACAAAACAGCTTATAACTTCATCAAACTTACTCTGATTATCCTACCACTGATAACATAGTGGTAGCATAACATATTACCTGACATCAGATGGTATCCAACTGGTATATTCCAATTCCTGATCACCATTCGAAAAAATCGATACGTGTATGGATCCAACGCGATACAGTAGAACTCTATGATCCGCGGGGCTCTGAGGCTCCAGAATGAACTCTGGTAACCCCGGCTGGATCAGTGAACTGGAAAATGTGGAGTACCGGATTTTTTTCCCCTTCATTTTCATTGAGTCCATTCCAAAATCACTTATGTCATCTGGGAGACGACAGGGGGCGCTTTTTTCCACAGTGATCGCCGGCGCCCCTCGGCTATACTCGGGTAGGCTCGGGTGATGCAATAATTTTTCAGATCAAAAAAAAAATAAATCCGAGAAATCTCGTGAGTGGCATTCTACGTCACTATTAAAAACCCGAGAAATCTCGTGAGTGGCACTCAAAGTGTTAAGACCGGAGAGATTAAATATGTCAGACTTCAACAGATTTTGCCGGTCAAATACCGGTAATTACCAGCTAACGGAAACGCTGCTGTCCGCCTTTGTCAGGGACGCGACAGCTTTAGCGATCTGTTCTGCATGTTTTTCCATTGGGTTTATCTTATCGGGAGGGGAAACCCTTGCGAGCACAGGGGGAGAACATGCAAACTCCACACAGAAAGGCCCGGGAGATGCCCCACCTGGGTACCTGGCAATGGGGCAACCTGGTCCCCAAGCGGGAATCGAACCCTAGCTGTGAGGCGACAGTGTTAACCACTACACCACGTGCCGCCATAATGATTTATTTTATTTATACAATTCCGGCAGGTTTAGCGTTGAATTCATACATCAGTGTGATTATGTCACTCTTTATTCATACATCAGTGTGATATGTCACTCTTTTATTTTCCCAGAAGTCTTTCATCATGTCATTGACGAAGATACGAGGGAATCCCTGGTCGATACGGAAGCTATTGCGTCAGTCGCCAAACACGAGGTGGGAGAGCAGGACGACAGTAGGTCCTGCACCTGGGTAAGTGGGGACATTCCCAACACCGGTCTCGCAGCGATACCTAAAAACCTGACGGCCAGCAAGATATCAGA
This sequence comes from Notolepis coatsorum, assembly GCF_963971535.1. Lineage (NCBI taxonomy): Eukaryota > Metazoa > Chordata > Actinopteri > Aulopiformes > Paralepididae > Notolepis > Notolepis coatsorum. The sequence goes on along the minus strand of NC_140177.1, from coordinate 116,158,808 downwards.
AAACAGCCCTGGATTACCGGAGCCCGTCGGGTATGACTGCATGATGTACGAGCCACAGATCCAACACGAGCCCCCGACCGACGACCCCGGGTGCTCCTACTCTTTGAACACAAGTGTAAGTATCTCAGCTCCCTCAGATCCGGGGAACTCATTCCCTTTTGTTCTCAGCGAAGTGGCTCATTCTGTAGCAGAGCATCAGCAACAGGCCGCAGCTTTCACAGACAACAGGCAGAGGGCGCCGTTGTCCGCAGATGACACCCAAATGGCCGCCAGTAAAGACATCCAAGCGGTACCCAGTGCTTTTGTAATGAGGGAAGACTGGGCCTCCCAAGACGGCTATAGCAGCGGCTCTAACTTCACCAGAGAGGAAGGAGGCAAGTCGTTCATCTGCAGCTTCTGTGGTAAGACGCTGGCGTGTTTGAAGAACTTGAAAACGCACATGAGGGTTCACACCGGCGAGAAGCCGTTCAGCTGTCCGCTCTGCGGCAAACGCTTCTCGGACTCGAGCAACCTGAAGCGGCACCAGAGCGTGCACACCGGGGAGAAGCGCTACGGCTGTGTCCACTGCGGGAAGCGCTTCGCACAGTCGGGATCCCTCAAAGTCCACATGAGTGTGCATTCGGGCTGCAAGCAGTTCAAGTGCCCGATCTGTGGCAAGACTTTCATCTCGTCCCTTCACCTGAGGAGACACATCACTATCCATGACGGAGAAAAGCGCTTGTCCGCCACTTTTCAGTGATATTTTATAGGCTAACTAACACTATGGCCGCTGTTCTAACACTCATACTCATTCAGTGAAGGTACTGCTTTGTTACAGCAATGCAGTGAAAAAAAATGTATGTCCCGCAGGTTTGTATTTAGGGATGTCCGATATTATCGGCCTACCGATATTATCGGCCGATATTGGCATTAAAATGTGATATCGGAAAATATCGGTATGTTTTCAAAAAAAGAAAAAAAATCTATAACCTTTATTTACCCAGGCAAGCAAGTAAGAACAAATTCTGATTTAATTTATTGTCAAAAGTATGCATAATGTTGTGTTAATTCCACAACAAGAGATATGTAATGTTAATTACCTGAAATTATTCCGTCTGCATATATCTGTATCGGTTGATATCAGTATCGGAAATTAAGAGTTGGACAATATCGGTATATATCGGTATCGGTAAAAATGCCAATATCGAGCATCCCTAATTTGTTGTTATGGTGAAGAGTGAAGAAATTGTCATGGTTTGGATTTTTGCAATACTGCTATCTTATTAATTATGTTGAAGTGGTGTTTGTGATCAATATAGAAGCCTAACTGTTGTCGCTATGATTTTGTAATAAAGCCCATATCGTTACCAGTTGCAATTCATCGATGTTATTCATTGTCGAAGAGTTGTATGAAAATGTTTTCCCCACTACACACTGTGTTGTACCCACACTGGCACAGTGTGACACGATTAAAGGGATGGTTCTGATTTTACTCACCAATGATGCTGATTGGAAGAGTCCTTTCTCAGCACTATCTGTGCTGTTCCTCATTTTAGCTACAGCTCGTTAGCCACAGACCAATGCAAAGTCTATAGAGTCTAGTGTTATAGAGGTGTGTAATTATGGAATTATTTTCTCCATCTGGCCAAAAAAAACTTCAAAAATGTACAAAAAGGGGTTGAAGGAACATCTGAATATTATATTGTAACTTGTGTATTGTAATCATTGTATTGTATTTTCACTTACACTCACACACGCATACACACACACACTTACTCATACTTACTTCTTACTCTCACATACTCCAACAAGGTCCTTACATTGATCTTGTTTTCCAACTTGCTATATGTAATATAATTATGTTTATTATTATAGGTGGATGTTTCTTATAAGCCTTCTGGGCTTTTCTGCCTCTTCCTGCACTGTATATCTTTTGTACTTTACAGTTGTCGTTTTTATACTGTGTGAAAAAATTAACTAAACTAAGTCAATGGGGTTAAGCTCCGAGTCCTGTCTGTACAAGCTGACTGAAGACTAGTAGATTTCAGTTGTCTTCAGTCAGCTCGTACAGACAGGAGCTTGATCCCATTGACTTTGCATTGTTTTGTGGTTAACGAGCCGGAGTGAGTATGAGCAACGGCATGGATTGTGCTGAGAGAGGACTCTACTGATGAACAACATAATTGGTAAGTAGCAAATAGGGCATAGGGATCCAACCCTGGATCCCTCCCTCTCATTCGACCCCCACGTCCGATTCGTCATCAAAACATCATACTTAGGAGCACTAACAAAATTAGACACTGCCTCTCCCCCCGCTGCTGAATCCCTCATCCGCGCCTTCATTTCCTCCCGCCTAGACTACTGCAACTCCCTTCTCACCGGCATCACCTACCGCTCCCTCCATAGACTCCAGATGGTTCAGAATTCTGCTGCTCGCCTGCTCACAAATACCCGGTCCCGTGTGATCACATCACTCCTGTCCACTCTCTCCACTGGCTCCCGATTAAGGAACGCATACATTTCAAACTACTACTCACCTTCAAAGCCCTCCATAGCCTGCCCTCCCCCCCCCCTACCTGACTGACCTCCTTCACCCTTACCGCCCCACCCGATCCCTCTGGTCCTCTTCCACTGCTTCCCTCATCGTCCCGTCATCCAAATGAAAAGGTTTTGGAGATCGGGCTTTCTGACGAGCTGCACCCCGACTCTGGAACACCCTCCCTCAGACCATCAGAGACTCCCTCACTCTCCAACTTTAAATCCTGACTCAAAACCTACCCTGTTCTCCCAAGCATTCAACCTTCCCTATCCATAACCACCCTCCTTCAACTTACCATCTCCCGTTCCCCTTCCCTACCATCTCTCCGTCTCCTACCCCTCCCACACCCCCCTCCCCTCCCCTCGGTTCCCCTTACTTACTTCCCTGATTGTCTCCCCTACTGGCTCCTGTATTTATTGCTCGTTACTCTTGGTTTTATGTCTTTGTGTATTCATACTGTTCCCTGTGGTTCTATGTTTCTCTGTTCTTTGTTTTGCCTATTGTCAGTGTCTTTGGGTCATTGAAAAGCACCATACAATTCAAATGAATTATTATTAAAGGTTCCAAACATCTGAACTATCCCTTTAAAGATGAAATTGTGTTTGGTCTGGGTATGCTAGAAAGGCAAAGGAGTTTTGGCACTTGGCAGCGATGTCATTGCTTGCATTCCTCTCCTATACAAACACGACTGTACAGTATTTGGAAAACCAAATGGAGCTGACACAGTACCGTACACACAGTAGCCTACAGGTGTGACGTGGTACAGGTGTGACATGGTACTTGTGTAATAGGAAAATTCTGGTCCATTAAAATGTCTATGGAATATCAATGACGTTGTCCTGATGTGAATAATAAATCAACTATATACTTCCAGAAGCTTCAGAAAGTGATGCTTTTGAGCATGTATGTTCTAGAAACCTTTCAAACACTGACCAGCTGGACATAACATCTTTTGAAAGTCAACAGAGGTGAATGCAATGGTGGTCTTTACAGTGTTATTTAATGGATGTTAAATTTCAGGGATTCACACTTACACAACGGTACATTTTGATTGAAACAGTGCAACATTTTTTATACTATACACAAAACATAGCGCAAATTAAATCTTAAAAAAAGTCCCACCAACAGGGCAGAAAACATGACTTATCTGGAAGTAGCATGAAATGTTACAAAGTCAGTTGAATACACATATTATCAGCATAGCCGATATGATTATAATACAGGGTTCCCGCTGGGTCTTAAAAGTCTTAATTAAATATGATTTTGAAATCCAAAATGTATTGGATTAGGAAGGTACTTCTATGTTGCGATAACTTTAATAACACATCTAAAACTTTAATAACGCATCTAAATGGGTTTGGGGGAAATGTCCTGGCGGTCTGCAACGTAAATAGTACGGTAATAGCCAGTCCCCGTCCCCCCCAACAATCTGTATGGAGAAGAGCGCTATATAAATCCAATCCATTATTATTATTATTACTTATTTTATTGTCATTTTCCTTCATACGTATTTGCCAGTATGGCCATGAAATAGGTATTACATTCTATTCCAAGTGGTCTTAAAAAGGTTGAAACCTGTAGGAACCCTGTAATAATTATATTTGACAGTGTTTGCTGTATAACTGATTACCTATGCCAGCATGGAAAAACAAATAAATGAAGTGCAAATGTAAGCCTTTATGCAGACGAGTATCACATATTCGTCCATGAAAACAGGTGAATGCAACATGTTCTATGTACAATGTCAATATCATAGGTATGTCCTAGTCGGCCTAATTCCAAAAGCTTGTTTATAATCACAAGTATGACCGAGTCAAATCTACCCAAATGTAGGATTTTCTGTTTGAACACATTGTGATCATAAAGGTTATGAATATAGGAAAAAAGACAACTAAAACTGCCATGTCATAAAATATGTATTAAGATTGATTCTTAAAAAGAAAGCAAATACAATGTCATGCTATAGTATAAAAAAATGGGAATATTGATATTCATTTTGGTTCATTCATGAAGTATTGTTATTAAACACAATATAACCCTGATTTTATTCTAATTAGATTAATGAAATGTGGCATTGTGAATAAATACAGCAATACTTATGAGATGTGTTCGTTTTAGACAGTACATACGAATATATAAACACATTTTCAACATCAACACTTACAATATACAGGTACAAAGAAATATTTTGTGCTACTAAAAATAACTAAGCACAATTCATTCCTTTAGATACTTTTATCTTTAGATATTAAAAAATCTTGGCGCAGTTTGAGGCCCAAACATGATTTAATCTTTCAACTTTATGAAGTAAACACTTTATAAGGCTGTACAGTATAGGCCTACATGGCTCTCCTGTTTCAGCTGCTGATGTCACACTTTTTCCTGATAGAAACATGTATTTCTTTGCCTTCACAACTATTCTTCATATAGCCAAAGATTGTGCCATTTGAAAAACTATTTACCCGGCTTAATAAATCAAACCACAACCAACGTCTTATCTAGATGAAGTTACTATAGGTCAGATAGTAACTAGCGAGGCAGCTAGAAGTCAACATTACAAGGGCTGTTCAATTATGGCAAAAATCATAATCACGATTATTTTGATTATTGAAATCATGATTTGAGAACATTATATGACGACGACTGAATTTGTTTTCCCTTTCTTCTTGACCAAAGGCTGCCTTTCTGTCATCTTCTACAAGTTACCAAAGACGTTTCAAAATAACTGGAGAAACGCACCGTGGCTCCCTGAAACGACTGTTTGGGCTTGGGGGGAGGGGCGGAGCGCGAGACAACATGAGAGCAACGCGGCACTGTAATAATTTTATCTCGAATAAGCCAGAATCGTAGTTGGAATTGAAACTTGATTAATCACCCAGCCCTAACTGTTCATTCTATTGCTCCCCTTGTTCTCAAAAGCACAATGCCACGTTTAAAATCTAGATCCTAGAGTTACACGTGCCAATGAGTACCTGGTATGTCCCTGTATTATATTGTATTGCGCATGCTGACTACTGTCTGATATACAGTCTTGTCCTATTAGGCACAATGCAGGATTGTTAGTCCCTAAATGGTGAAGGCACTTCGCATCTACAGTTTCCTCAGGAAAAAAATTGCACTTTTAGCACTCAATAGTTAGAAAAGTTCCAGGGAGTGTACATAATATTGTTGTACATTTGGTTCTTCTGTTGTGAAAGTTCCAGCATTATTTTATGTATATATAAATGTATGTATATATAAATGAGGCTTTGCGGGTTTACACATCGCTTGCCCCTTTCCACTGTAACCGTGGAGTGGACCTGAACTTGTTTGCAAGATAGAAGATACTGCGGACGCTTGAAAATTGGTCATGTTTGACCTCCCAAAAAAGCCAAGGTCAACTACTTACAATATAACATACAGACATTTAAAAAAATAAAATACATTGAATACATACATTTGGCTGTTTTACATTAGAAGTGAATGTTGTATTAATGCATTTTCCTTTTATTAATTAACTTTTTTTTAAACCTTTATACCTGCTAAACTGAATTCAGTAACCTGTTGTTTTTTCCAAGTTACTGTATTCCAGTTGGTTAAGTGCAACATACATGCAATAAGCTAATTAATTAAATTTAATTAATTAAAACGTCTACTCAGTATATATCAATCCATTTCACTCCTCCCAGTTCCAGGATATTCTCTGCTGGACGTCTCTTCAACTAAATAATAATGTGCTTGTGGGGCAGGAAAAATAAAGAAAATGTCTTCTCACTCCTTTATTCATTCCGTGATGTAATATCCTGGAAAAGGGAATCATAAAATAAAAGTCATTGGAAACTATTCTCTTCAGGTAAATTAAATGAAATAAAATGTCGTTAAGAACATGACTCACCTCCGTCTTGGCTCTTCTCCACTTGGCCATCGGCCCAGACTTTGTAATGACTAAAAGAGAGGCGATAATTCAAAATGTAAGCTCACAACTATCCAAACCTTTAACACCAAATAAAAGCTAGCTTTCATCCAAATTAATGTGATAATTATACTTACACGTAAATGTCATTAGCGTCATACATGTAGTGACTGCAGTTGCCAACCCCAACAACAAGCACCTGGAGGGGATGAAATGTTCCTCATAAGTATCTGTTCTTATGTTGAAGGTTAGAATATTTTCAAAACGGGGGCGGTTAGGTGGTCGAGCGGAGATTGCGTTCGTCACCAGCCCCGGAGCTGTGAGCTTGGTTCGCCTGTTCGAATCCAGCTCACAGCTCCGGGGTTGTCACCAGCTTGGCTGGCCGTCTGCACTGATACAATTGGCTGTATCAGAGGGTGGGAGAAGCTGGCGGGGTGGGTCCGGGTCGTTGTAAACAGCGACTCCTACAGTTCGGTCGGGGCGCCTGCTAAGCGCGGATTGGACGTGAGGGGGATAGTGTGGTCCTCCCACACGCTACGCCCTCTCAATGAGAATCCGCGCTGCCAGGTGAAAAGAAGCGGTGATTGGCTGGACGTGTGTCGGAGGAAGCACGTGGTAGCCTCCACTCTCCCAAATGATCTGACTGTGGGGGGTAAAGCGCAGCGACCAGGAAGGGACTGGGAATTGGCATACGACTAACATTGGGATGGGAGAAAATCGGAGGAAAATGGAGGGGGAAAAAGACCAATAAAAAAAAATATATATATATTTTCAAAACATTTAGCTAATTTCACATATTGGTAGTATAAGGTACATGTAGAGTATTAGTTTGGATGGGTCCCCAAATTTGATGTGGGGACCTGTGGGGTCTTTGCGGCCCAATCCCGCTTAAAATATGTAAATAATATCGACCACAGGGAAAAAAGGTACATTATGTTATAGCCATAAGTACTATATTTCACTATTGTATCGAAAATGTAACGTGTACATATTACAAATAAGTACATATATTACATATTTTTTTTACTTTTAGTGCTTTCAGAAAACATGAAGTTCCCCTGCTGGGGATTGAAACCTAACTTTAACTCTAACTTTATGTCTTACCATAACCTTTAAGTGAATGTTAAAGCTAACCTCAACTCTAACTATAATCATACACTGTAAAAACAAAAATGTTTTTTTCACAGGAAATTCACTATTATTTTACAGATTACCTTTGTTTTTCTACTTTAAGTGTAAATACCATAAAAATACAGTAAATTACCTTTTATCAAAATATTAACCATTAAATAAAGGTTGTAATCTGTAAATGTATTTGATTTTACTGTAATTTGACAGTAAGTATTTGGAAACCATTGATGCCAGACATTTACCGTTTTCTTGCACCTTTTTTTTCTTACAGTGTGATAGATAGTGGTGAGAACACTTGCCCACGACTGCAATAATTGTTGGTTCAACTCCTGTGCAGCGTTTGTTTTGGACTTTTGCAGATACAATATGTAAATATAATACTTATATACATTAGTACATTATAGTACATTATGTACTTTTTTTCCTATGGTCGATTAGTACTTTATTTACATTCTCTGATGAGACAGCGTTGGTTTTTGAGTTTTTTCTTTTGGTCCCCAACAAAACGAGAAATATTTAAATGTCACTATTACTTATTTTTACCATACGTTATCACAATGAGGAAATGTTCAAGAAAGACTTTTCTCATAATATCACTCCCCTGATTATCATCCTCCCAACTACAGTATCTTGTGCAAAATCATATCTAACGACAAAACATCTTCTCAGACGGGAATCCCTGGGATTACATTTAATCAAATAGTGATCTGTGACCTTGTGTATCTATTCGGCGTCCTTGACATGAAAATGGTCTCTCCTGTGTCCTGTCTTACTCTCGTTGTTTTCCAAAAGTCATTCCACAAGTCATTCCATCATAAATATAACTCTGCTAACTGCTTACCTTGAGTATATGGCAGTGAAGATGAAGACAGTGAAGATGAAGAGGAACGCCACGTTCATCGTGGTTAAACCTGAAACACATTTGCTTTACAATTTGTTCCTCACATTTTACCCAAATTCACTCACACATTCACACATCGACGGCGGAGGCAACCATGCAAGGTGCCGACCTGCTCATCGGGAGTAGTTAGGGGTTAAGTGTCTTGATCAAGGACACGTCGACATGCTGCCCGGGAGGAGTGGGAATCGAACTGGGAACCTCCGGATTACCAGACGACTGCTCTACCTCCCGAGCGACTGTCGCCCCTCACAAGTATTGTACATCCAGAACAATGTTGATCATGGATACTGCATGCAGGGTTGATCGCTTTCAAAATGGAATCCATTACAGATTGTAACTAATAACATAATCAACTAGAACAGTATTAAAACTGAGTAACCTTCAGTTACTTTGTCTCCAAAATCTACAGAATATACAGACTTTATTATTATCTGCAATAATTATCAACCAACCATTATATTCAAATAGCCTTTTCTCCCTGTTCTAACAGGTTTATTAACTCAACAGATTGAATAATCCAACAGGTAACCACTCTGTAATTAATAGTGTTGTTGATTTTTTTTTTACACACTAATTATAACTGGTGACAAAACTACGGAATGCGGACACCTTCTAGCCATGACCCTGTTTGCGTGTGTCTTCTGCCACTCACCTGATTCCTCAGGGGGGGCGGGAGGACAGCATTTACTGGAGTGGAAAGCCGAGGGAGGCGGGACTTCTGAGAGACCACCAAAGGATTGGGTAAACTGCTCATGGCAGATCTCGCAAATCTCCTCCAGCATTAGGGGCTCGGATGTGGGAGGGGGCACTTTGTCAGGCGGGGGAATGATCTCGGTGTGGTCTGAAATGACAGGGGAGACAAAAACAAGGTTTTACGGTAGGAACGCCGACATGTTGAATGAAGAAACTGAACCTTCTGAACTTAATGATAAACTGACCACATAACTGAACAGCATAATGAACAAAAGGTGCAGCAATGCAAACATGATATTCTATTAATCGTCTTTAATATTGGACTTCTTCTGTTGATTCAGAAGCCTAACCCTAACCCAGGGGTCGGCAACCTGCGGCTCTTTAGCCAATCAGCTGCGGCTCCCTGATTAAAAAATAAAATAAATATATATTTATTTAAAAAAAAAAAATTATATATTATTTTGGAGATCGATGTCATACTGTGACACTGAAATGAAAAGATATTCCGTCAACTAAAATATGACTGAATTTGAGAACAAAAAATTTACTTTTTATTTTATAGATTTTCCACAAATAAGGGAAGGACTCAAATAGAGCTGCATAGTTCAGGGTTTTATTTCAAAGTAGGTCTACACATGGTAGTCTTTTTTCAAAATGGACAACTTTTTATTTTATAAATGTTCCACAAATAAGGGAAAGACTCAAATATACCTGCATAGTTCAGGGTTTTATTTCAAAGTAGGTCTACAGATGCCAGTGTTTTTTCTCCTCTTCTGTGTTTTATTTAAAAATAGGTCTACACAGCCAGTCTTTTTTCTCCTCTTCATAAGAGTTTGAGGTTTTCCTTTGTTATAACAGGTAAAAACAGCAATTAAAAAGTCAAACATTTTCTTTTTGTTGCTTTATAATTCCATTAATGCAACAAACTGTGTGCTATAAGTATAAAGTATAATAAATCGCAAATTACTTTGGGTATGCAATTGTCAGGCGTTTTATGCTAAATGTGGGGTATGCTTGGGGATAACTATATATAAAATGTTATACACTGTGTTATCTTCATTTTAAGGGTAAACTGGTTTTGCGGCTCCAGAGGAATTTTATTTTGTGGGAGGGGGAATAAATGGCTCTTTTGATATAAAGGTTGCTGACCCCTGCCCTAACCAAACCTAAAACTAAAGGGCATTTGTATATTTCTGAGTTTTTAACAGTCCTGCAAATTTAGCATAAAACGCCTGTCGATTGCATACTGAAAGTAAATTGGACATTATTCTGGGACCCTTTGTAGCAGATATACAAGTCTGGCCTCTTGTGAAAGATAACACTCTGAATCACTCTAGTAGTGCTATTGTCATAGAGTTACAGAGGTTTGAACACTGAAATAAAAGCTTTCTTCATTTTCATTCTTAATTATTTTGCAGATGCCTGCAGATCTATCTACTCTATAGTTATTAGCTGAAAACACCATAGCCTGAAGTCTTACCTAGATCATGTCCAACGTTGATAACAATATCATAGAACATTTGTGTTACCCCGAAAATCCGATCGTTAGAAAAAGCTTGGTTTATGTCCGGTAAAGTAAGCCACTGTTATCGTTACAGAAACATGTTTCAGGTTCGGTAAAATAGACATAGGGGGTCCTTACCTTAGCCAGGAGGTACTCCAAAAAGAATAATTCCAATGATCCCATCAGCGATCGCGATTACTCGTTTATATGTATTAATTACACGTGTTTACGGGACACTATAGGTTTTGAGGCGAATGATCCGGATGATGGTTTAGAACGGGGATCAAAGGAAAAAGATCAAAGGATCTAAAAGCATATTATTACATGTTTGGCGCTCAAGCGTTGGCGGTGAAACATGTAATATTACATGTTTGGCCATCAAAGAGTTAATAAGTTTCAGTCTTGAATTTCAATATATTTTCGTAATGGGAATATTTTACTTGCCTGGAGGGAATTATGACGAACGTTATAGAGTTGTTTAGTCAAAACACAGCAGTGGACCCTGGATCATTATGTTTTAGCAAAATGTTTTAACTCACAATTAGCCCTTTCACACCGGCAGGGCTCCGGTTCAAGCTCCGGCTCCGTTCAGGAGCCTCTGAACCATCGGCGTATTTAGACCACTATCACTAGGGCACGTGCCCTACTGATGATCATCTGTGCCCCACTGATAAAAAAAATGTTTTTTTTTGTTTTTACAAATGTTTTTTATTTTCCCTTTTTTAACATGATCAAATGATCATTTAACATGATCAAATAATTATTATAATATTTTTTACTTAATAAATATTATAGTGAAATATTTTGCACTGCATTTATCTTGTTGAAATCCTCCAACAGGCTCTTTTTTGTAAGTTGACTGGTTTGCACACCAATAATACAGTGCAATAATAGAATAGTAGAATAGATAGTAAAATTATGCAATAGAATGGCCAGAGTAAAATAGTGCTACAGTACAATCAACAGCGGGGTGTATTAGAAGGCTATGTTGAAGAGGTACGTTTTTAGCTTATTTCTGAAAATATTAAGAGATCTAGCTTCCCTAATGTCCATAGGTAGTGTGTTCCATAACTTTGGTGCATAGTTAGCAAAGGCTGCATCCCTGATTTTCTTTAGACTGTGGCTTGGAACCTTCAATAGACCAGTAGTAGATGATCACAATGTTTATACTTTGTATATAAGGAGGAGGACCTTGAAATCAATTCTAAATGTTACCAGAAGCCAGTGTAGGTTACTTACTTGTAACTTCGGGTTTGATCCAAGGAGTAAGTTGCCCCATATTGCTCTGTAACATTTCTCTTTTTGTTATAGGACCGACTAGTAGGATTTCAGTTTTGCCCTCATTTAATTTTAGGAAGTTGTTCGTCATCCATTTGTTTATTGCTAAGAGACAGGCGGAAATGGAGTTTATAGCTGTGTGATAATTTGGTTCAGCGGAGATGTACAATTGTGTGTCATCTGCGTAACTATGGAAACATACATTGTGCTTTCTAATGATGTCTCCTCAATGTTCAATGTTCAATGCAATGTTCAATGCAAGTAAAGCACTTTAAACTTTAAGTATGACTAAATGCTTTCTTGACTATATATATAGTAACTGTTCCAAAATGCATAGATTTCTATGTATTTTAGGGGTTTGGGTGGCTAGCTCTTTTTAATATAAATGTCAGATTGTTTTATTTATTTCATAGATTTCTATGCATTTCAGGAGTTTGGGGGGCTGGCTCCCCAAAATAATTAAATAACATAACCCTAACCTAACCCTAAAACCGAAATAAAGTTAAAAAAAAATAGTTACAAAATCCACCCATTTTCGCCCACAAACCGGCCAAAACCGGCCAAATTGTGCCCTTCTGTGCCCTACTGAAGTGCTGGGTCTAGATACGCCCCTGCTCTGAACCTTGGTGCTTTGTGGCGAACCAGCCCGCGTTTACACCTATTTAAGCAGAACCAACATTCCACCGTCCTCCGTCATCAATGGGGGCATTACACAGGCGGAAGTAAACACAACAGTGGCAAAATGTGCCGTGTGCAAAACAGCTTCAAAGGTTCGGCATTGCATCTGCACCATGCTGATCCACTCAACAGGTAGCGCTGAAACGATTTGCGACTGATCTCAAATTAGATTAGATTCAAATGTATTGTCATTATACAGCACAAGTACAATACACCATCCAACCAGAGTGGATAAATAAATGCATAAATGAATGAAAAAATAAAAATAACTTGTGTAACCAAGTGATTTTAACCCGTGACCATAGGATCCACAGGCAGCCGCGCTAATCAGCTGAGCTAAAGGTCCGACCCCTTAGCAGGTGCTGGTTGACTGCGACCGACTAATCCATAGTTTACACTTGTCAAGAGCCAATTGCGCAGTCGTTCGGTATAAATGAGATGTCATGTTAATATGTCATGTTCTACAGTAGGACTTATTACTATAATACCCAATAAAACAAGTCGAATAATAGAAGCCTACTTTGCTGGAACGATTCATTTCGCACGTATACAGTGTGTGTGTGTGTGTGTGTGTGTGTGTGTGTGTGTGCGCGTTCGCGTGCTGAGGCTGTTTCACTCCACGCATTTATTTTAATTTTATTTCTGGAGTATTTGTTTATCCACTCTGGTTGGATGGTGCATTGTACTTGTGCTGTATAATAACAATACATTTGAATCTAATCTAATTTTGAGATCAGTCGCAAATCGCTTCCTGTTGAATGGATCGATTGAGTGCAATGCCGAACCTCTGCTGTTCGCGGTTTTCGCTTGTCTTCACAGCCTAGAATATGACACGCCCACTGATGATGTCACGGTTCGCAAGGGAAAACCAACTATTTTTCAGTTCCAGCTGAGAACCGACTTTTCAGGTTCCGAACCAATTATTTATGGTCTGAACGCGCCGGCCGGTTCAAGATTAGGTTTGGGAAACGGCATGGAGCCCTGCCGGTGTGAAAGGGCTAAATGAGAAACATTTGATTGCCAAAGTGATTTTAATTGAGAAACATGATTCCAAAAGTTGGCTGATGAAAGTTCCGATACAACCCATTCAACTGTATTTTTACCATTCAAAATCGCAATACAAAACTTAATTAATTGAATGTTTCTTATTTTGAGATAACATTTCTAAAATGATCATTTGAAATGACCTCTATGGCAGACTCTAACAACACAGACCAACGGTTGTTGCTGTTCTCTCATGCTCTGCTCCACCTCTACACACAGACAATAGCCTCACCGTAAGCAAAGCTGCAACTGCTTTCCAAATGTATGAAGCTCTCCTCTACCCCGGAGGGCTCTACGGGGGGAGAATGAAATGCCCCTTCGAACACTTTCTCATCCACCCGAGAGGGCTCTGTGAGCGGAGCGTGAAACACCCCTCTGAAGACCTTCGCATCGAACCACGACTGACACGTCTCCGTCATGTCGCTCAGCAGGCTGGTCAGAGACCGAGGCCTTCGCCTGCGCCGGAAGATTCTGTAGAGGGACGATAAAAACATGGCGAAAAGTTATAAGGTTTCAGAGTGAAATACGTATGAATAGAATGTTCTGTCTGAATGCACACATGTGATCCATATGGTGTCTAAAATGTTTTGTTGTCTTGATCAGTAACTGTAGTACAATGACTCGAGTAAGAAATGTTTTAAAAATCTTAAAATACTACAAGTGAAAATTAGATAGACTTTTTGTACATGTTTTATTCTGTCACATTTTTAAGAAGACGATATGATTTATCATCACAAACATCCTTTCTTACATAGCCTACTTACTTACGCCTACTACCCCTTCTGGGGTATAGGCCGTCAACAGGCGTCCTTTCAGTCCATCCAAAAAGCACTTGCACCAGTGTTATATATATAAATATAGATTTTTTATATTTATATATATCACAGATTGTAACAAATCATATAATATATAATTCACATTACTTATTATTTTATATTTCCTAGCCATGTGGACTATCCCCTTAATTATTAGCAAACAGCAACAAATATACAGCCATGTCTGTTTGCCCCAGAGCAGAAAACAAACTCCTGCAAGACTCAAACCAAGAGGACAAAGAAACTCAAATGTTGACGAGGAACTTAGTAATATTAGGATCTCCTAGCAACAAACAAACGTGACTTCACACCCCACCCGTCTAACCGGGCAGATTGACGTAAGGTACAAAGAATTTACAAGGCTGCTGGAACCCGATGAGCGGCTCACTCTGATAGGCTGTAGAGAATTACCTCATCCCTATAAACACGCCATGAACATACAGACCGTTTAAACACATGCAGGCTACATCTACCACTTCAGCGATCAAACTATACGCTCTCTCCTAGAGTTACACAATAACCCCAACAGCAACATTATGTCTATAACTTTAAAAGTAGTTTGTTGGGTGAAAAGACATTTAGTCAGACCTGCGGTTTCAACATGCCAACATGTTGGGAAATTAGCTTATCATCTTCTCCAGAGAGAGACAAGAAGATAGATACCAGTTTCCTCTCTGTGCGTTCAGTAGAAAGCTATCTGGCTGCACGTTAGCCTAGCTTAGCACAATGAATGGAAGTGGACATGGCCGGTTAGCCTAGGCATTGTCCAACTAACACCTCTCCAGAAGGCTAACCGGCACTGTGCGCTTCCATTCATTGTGCTAAGCTAGGCTAACGTGCAGCCAGATAGCTTTCTACTGAACGCACAGAGAGGAAACTGGTATCTATCTTCTTGTCTCTCTCTGGAGAAGACGATAAGCCAAAATGTTGCCGTGTTCCTTTAAGAATATTATTCAAATATGAATGAAATGTTAATATTAACCAGGGATGTGATTTTTCCGTTTTTAACCGGATTTCCGTTTTTTCGGACCTAAAATATAAAAAGTTTATGAAAAGAATATTCATATTTTTTTTTGTATATATATATATATATTTTTTTAATATATTTTGATTATTTTTCCACCTGGTCTAAGTGAAACGCGAAAGCAACATTTATCAGACCTGCTATTCTTGCATAACAGATTTTGATTGGCTATCGATAATGTTAGCAGTTTTGTTGAGTGGCGCGAGATGCTGTAAAGACGTCAACACACTAGGAAACACACTAACACTGGATTGCTTTTGTAAAACTGACCAACCAGGGAAGGTTACTTGCAAGCAGTGCCGCAGTCTGCCACTCAACACTACTCAAGGGAGAGCAAGCATTGTCCCGTTAATGTGAAGCTCTGTAGAAACATCAAACTCTCATTTGAAGCATGAGGTACAGAAGCCAACCTAGACATAACTATCCTAACCCAACCCCCTCCAATGTACAGTCATTTACCTAGTATGGTTTTGTCAATAGTCCAATGTACAATTTTGTTTGTTTGTACAGTGTCCCCCCCCCCCCCCCCCCCTCAATGTACAGTTTTACTTGTTTATATAGTGTGCCCCCCCCCCCCCCACCTCCAATGTAAATTACCCAGTATGGTTGTCAATATCCCAATGTACCCAACCCCCCCCACCCAACCTCCTCCAATGTACAGTTTCTACGTCAAATGTATATACTCCCTTCTCTTGACTCCTTCTGTATCACAAACAGTACTGTATTTGCAAATCTGGTATGTCATAAATGTATAGATGTAGCAGTACTGACTATCTGTATGTCATGTATGTCATAAATGTCCTGATGAATTGAAAATGGGGGACCCTGATGTAAACAAGACGAAAGTCTTTCTCTGGTCTGCATCCCCTTAACAATTGTGTGTATTGAGCTGTACTGTATTGTACCCATTCTGCAATCTGTTAATAAAGTTTTCAATCAATCAATCAATCAAACCAAGAAGCTGAGATGGAGAAATGTCACCACCTTCATTCTCAAAATCGATCTCAGAGCAAAATAAAAGCAAAAGAGTCCATTAGTCCAACTGCAGCCCTTCGCAGTAGGCAAGACTTTCGAGAGGAGGCGGTTACAGGTGTTGCACAATCTGGTTGCAAAGAAGAAAAGATAAGGTCCTAACGTTAGTGTTTGAGCCAGGATGACTTAGGAGGGGTCAAGATGACCCCCTTTAAATTTTTTAGGGGGACACTGATATATTTGATTCATTTTCTTTGTCCCTTTCCTCTCCCACCTTCCTCTCCCCTGTGAACAGTTCAATACAAATAAAATGTGTTCATTCATTCGAATGGAGTGTTTATAAAAAAAAATATCGTTTTGAAAATGTTCAGGTTTTTTTCTTAAAGCGCAATCACATCCCTGATTAACGATAAAATGTACATATTATTACCGCATCAAAGGAGGTGTAAAATACTTATTTAATTAACTATTTCATTGTGCGTTGTGTTTGCTATTATGGCTAGTATAATAGGAAACAATCATTAGGCACTGGGCTGTGCTTTGTAACATTTGAATATTGAAATTCATTCCGACGTCCCTATTTGTGGATAGGAGTCTCACCTGACGAGATTCTCTTTGTAGGACACGTTGGTTTTGGAGGGGGTCAGGGAGACGTTGCCATCGTTGTCCCTCCAGTAGCTGTCCTCGGTCATGACGTAGTAGCCGTTGGTGAGCAGGCGAGGGCTGTGACGACAAGAGCCGGGCGAGCCCATCACAGGGTTCTCCGAGTAGCTGTAGGACGCATCCGGAGACAGGAGGGACAACCCCAGGCTGGAGGAGACAAAACACATGTTAGAACTTCTCAAAACAAGCTCAAGTCAAGTCAAGTGTTTTTTTTTGTATTAATCCCCGTGGGGAAATTCAAGTGTCATAGCGGGAAGGGGGAGGGGAGGTACAGGCAGGAAAAAGATACTAATAGAAATAGTAATAATAATAGAATTGGCAGTATATTCTATCGATAATAATAATAGTATACATTGTATACATAATAGTAGCACACTGCGCCAGAGTGGAGTTAGTATATGGTTCTTCGTCTCAAAGGTTAAATTATTGCCTTTACTCTGACTATAAGAATTAGGGCTCTCCATTCTTAGTTGATTGACTAATTGCTTGTTAGGGTCTTAGTCAACTAGGACGTTTTTAGTAAATTAGTTGTTTTTTTATGCACTTTCTCATGCAGATTTCCTCAAATATTATGAGCACATCACTAGCATTATGATGGAATACATTTCCTTGATGTCGAAAGAGAAAGAAGAAGTCATTACCTTTCACATGACTGGTCAGCCAGCAGAGGTCTCTTCTTCACTGGTGAACCTGAATGATAGATATTAAGTGCATTTAATTTATTTTAGAAAATACAACACAAACATACAGATAAAAAAGATTCTTGACTGTTCCTCGGACTAGGTCGGAAAGACTATAATTTACAGAAGTTTTGTTGACACAAGGTTGGTAAGCTAATAGATACTCTGACAAAGCTGAGAACAGTGGAATGCGACCCCTGAGAGGCTGTATTTGTGTTGTTTTCTAATATTCTAACTTGAAAGTCACAAAGTTACAAATGTTAAAGGAGCACTCTAACATTATGGGAAATACACTTACTGTCTTCTCCAGAGTCAGAAAAGAAGATAGATATCAGTTTCCTCTCTGTGTGTTCAGTAGAAAGCTATCCGGCTGCAAGCTAGCCTATAGCTTAACGGGAGCGGATATGGACCAGCTAGCCTAGCTGTAGCCAGCTTCCAACTGGATAGCCTTCTACTGAACACACAGAGAGGAAACTGTCTCATCTATATCTATCTTCTTGTCTGACTCTGGAGAAAACAGTAAGTGTGTTTCCCATAATGTTGGTGTATTCCTTTAAGGATTCACCTCACACAATCTACGTATGCTGTGTGATTGGGTGTTTGAAATGTTTGAGGATTTGTAGAGGTAAGGATAAGGATAAGGATAAGGATGAACTTTATTGATCCCCTTGGGGAAATTCGGTGAGGTCAACGCTGACGTACTTGTAACAGCTCCAGAGAAAGACAGAGACATGGTCGTCTGTACACAGGCCTGTGCAGGATGCTGCCTCTGTCTGCAATCTGCAAAACACATTTGAAATTGGACACCTTTAGGGTGGAGAAGCAACAGCAACACTATGAACTCCAGTTGCTGATCATGTTAAATGCCAAAAATCACCAATATAATATAAAAATGTGTTATTTTCAAAATAGTACATTTTGAATGCAACTCAAAAAAATTCTCAAAAATATACTTCATTATATCAGGTTTTAAAGGTGGGTAAACTACTTTATAAATAGGTGGGTAAACTAAGTTTAGGTGAGATTACCCTCCACTACATCCCTGGTAATAGTTTTTGTGTAGATATCAATCACTATCCTCATGATCTGTGAAAACCAGATATATTATAAATATACAGTATAAAGCCAAAATATGAATATATGCACAAGACTGAGAACCATAGTGTTAATACAATCTGCATAATTTTGGAATAAATATGTCTGTGTCTATATTCATTACTATTAGTATTTTCTGCCTGTACCGCCTCTCCCCCATGCTGCTATGCCACCTTAATTTCCCCAAGGGAATTAAAAAACACTTGACTTAACTCTGAATACTAGTGGCTGTCCTAAGCAAAAGCACCAAACAGAGACATAAACCTCAAAACCTAAATGTATATGTAAGGAGGAACATTTTCATCACATAGGACAGATAGAGAGACACTAACCGTATTGCTAATGACACAATACCACTTCCTACAGCAAGCGCTTTAAAGAAATTGAAAGAAAATACATTTATTTTCTTAAAGAAAAGAAATACCACTCTCCAATAATGCTCTTTTAAATAATGCTCTTTTAAATAAATTTCTTTTCTTAAAGAAAATAAATACCACTCTCCTCACACGCACACCCCTCTTGATATCAGAATAGCTCTTCTGTCAACTTCTAATGGTCTAGTCGAGTCTTTGCCTTTCTGAGTCTTCAATTGGGAAACCTGGGGCTCATTTGAATCTAATCTAAATATACAAGTAAAGAAGAAGTTTCTGCTTCTAACATAATACAGCACTGAAGTCTACTTCCCGACATACAGTATTTCAAAAGTGTAAGAAAGTTCACATGTATTCATTTGCAGTTTTGTTTTTTAATGAATTTACAGTCTGTGTAGACACACACACACACATATCCCACCACTATCATATATGTACATTTAGAAGTCTTACCCAAAAGTTGTTCCAAAAGTTGTTTTACTACAGTACATCAGCAGTCCCCTCCTCTAAATTCACACTATTATGTTTGAAGTCGTCATTCAGAATTCAAAATACAACACGGGTCAAACATGATCTTGAAGACCAAGGGTTTTCTCACGCTGCCCAAGATCTCTCAAATGAAAAACTCAAGAGGGGAAAAAAAACAAGAAAAAAAACAAGACCTCTTGACAGTGAGGTCACTCTTCCTGTTAACTCTATCCTACCCACGAAGTGAGCACATAAAGGGGCAGTTCACAACAGTATGCTATCTGATATGATATGATGCATTTATTTATATTGCGACCCTCAACCAATAGTTACATCGGCCCATGCTATCTCCATCCAGATAGTTTCAGTGTGATTTGCAGATCAGCCGTAGAGATGTCAGCCATCAGCCCAATACAATGGAGCACAATGGGCCTTCTTGTATGGTGCTCAAAGTGCCAAAAAGATTTATTTGAAAAGCAGATTTATTCCAGAAATCATGACACAGTTACTCACAATAATCCACAGATTAAACCATGCCATAAATAGTTCTTAATGAAACTGTTCACAATGAGGTCTGTGGATGATCTTGAGTAAGAGTGTCATGATTTCTGGAAAGAGGCTTAGCTGTTTTAAAGTTTTTCAACTGTAATTTTTTAGCACTTTGACCACCACAAAAGATGACCCATTGTGCTCCATTGTATTGGACTGACGACAGACGTCTCTACGGCCGATATCTCCAATATACCAACAATATACTATTATTATTATTATTATTATTATTATTATTATTATTATTATTATTATTATTATTATTATTATTATTATTATTATTATTATTATTATTATTATTATTATTATGTTCTAAGAATATACTGACATTCTATCATCATCATTATTATGTTCTATTCTGATTATGTTTATATTGATACTGATAATGTATATTATGTTTTATTCATTTATATTTGTATTATTATCTTTTTTCCTGCCTGTACAATCCCCCCCCAACTCCCCCCGTCCCCGTCCCCCATTCTGCTATGACACCTGAATTTCCTCAGGGGGATTAATAAAGGAACTCTTAACTTGACCTCAGAAAATCACACAGAAACTAACTGGATGGATATAGATAGCACGCTAAGTAAGGGGAGAAATGTTTTTTTGTGTGTGTGGGTTTGTTTTTTGGTGACCCGCCCCTTTAAGACTAAACATCATGTGTCTATGAACATACAAGTCCGCAGAAAGTCCCTTCACTCAAGGTCCCTCAGTGAACACTGTATATTGTACAGTGGTGAACACTCTCCACTAATTATAGCTCAGTTATATTCAAATACTTTGTTCATATATTATTTGAACCCCCCCTCCTTTATCACTGAGGAACCTGCCTTGTTTATCCGTCTCTGCGTCCATTTGTCCTGGATTAGAGGGATTCTGAGACATCAGTGTGGCCCCATACACCTCAGATTATGTGGGTCAGACCTTCTCTAATGCTAACAGTCTCCTGTCTGCCTGGGGACCCAGGGGAGGGTGGACAGAGCCTCTGTGTTCCAGTGACCATGGGCTTGAGGTGGTGACACAATAGTACTGGTAATGTGACTCGAGTTCGGGTGTACTGTTGGTAGGCTTTTACACATTCGTTTAGTTTCGTTTATTTGCTCTTGCAAATTAAACAACACGTTTAATAAAGTGATTTAAAAGAATAATGACGTGCAGGCAAGGTCAGAAAACCTTTGGGGCTTACAAGTGACCCCCCCCCCCCCCTTAAAAAACACAGTAGCTTAATACTTAATACTACACATATTGATATGTACACATATCAACTCACATACGTGCACGTGTATACACATGCAGACGTACAATATAACACAGATGCACAAATAGGACATAATAACAAACATGAACAGTGTAATAACAACGGTATTGGTTCAGCCATTTATTAATCATACTTCAGTTAGAATTATGAGTTTGGGTTAAATGGAGGCTTTCTTTGAACTTCCCTTTAAATACAGATAATGTTGAGCATGTTTCAGCTAGATTTGTATACTGTTCCACAGCACAACACCTTGATATACAAATGAAAATGAGGCAACAGAGGTTCTACAGAAATGTAAAGTGTCATAACATTAGGACAACAGAATGTGTACTACGCTTGTTTTGATTTAACTTTGAACACTGCACGCGATCCAGGCCTACGATCTATACTACAGCTGTCATTGTTCCTTAATGTAAGACATTGCCAACATGCTTGTCTACTAAACCCATGCTGTGTGAGCCACTTCCCAAGAGCCAAATGCTCATATCTCATATCACCCCTGGACTAAAATAGCGTCTACTTGATAATGAATGACACAACAGATAAATGTGAGGCCTGAGAGATCCTATATGTACCCTATGGGGTTTTGACTAAACAAGATGGCGGAGGCATGCACTGCTGGGGATACATTGCTGTCATCTGGCCCAAGCTGCTCGTTATCAGAAGCACAAAGACATGGTAGACAGTACACACCAAACCGGAAAACATATTACAACACTTCCTGAGGAAGTGACTGAAGCAGTAATCTGTATGTTCCTGTGCTCAATTCCATTATTACTGTAACCAACTAGGAAATGGCAAAGACATGCATGTTGCTATATTTGCAAATAGAATCCAGTAATGAAATGATGCATTGTTTGGTCTTTTGGACTTTTCCACATACAGGTCATTGAATAACTTAAGACAACAAATTTGTTAAAAATGTGTTCTGAAACGAATGACTATATTGATATTCTATCAATTATTGAAACGATTAATCGGATCAAAATAAAAAGAATATATGCAAAAAAACGAAATGTTATTCTTCGTCTCGTACAAATGCTCTTTCAAACAACTTGCAAATTGACGGTTATAATTTTTTTTAAGTTAACGGAAATGTATGCTATATATCAATAATAGCTATATATAAAATAAAAATTATAAACAAAGGAGCTGAACGGGTTAAATAATAATAAAGAAAAACATAAAACATAACTAAGTGTTAACAGGCTTAGCTATACATCAAAGAGCTTCAACAACAGACGATGGAGGTGCAGCATAACATACAAATAAACGATTTGGTTGTCGATTAGTTGTAATACAGCCCTAAAACATAACGTCAAAACATACAATATGTTTAGGTGTGCATATTATCTGTTAAATATTAGCCTATATGTGCCTCATAATAAAGGCTCATATAATTTAAAGGTTTTATTTAGAGTATTGTATTAGAATCACTTTATTTTTGCCTAAGCATGTGCCGTTCATTAATGTAGACGACCCTGGAAAATGCATCAAGGATATTACAACTGGCGACAAGGCCCGCGTGGGCCGGCCGGCCTGCTGGATGTGGTGATGCTGGAGGAAAACGCGTACCAGGAAACGGGGTATCGGATCAAACCATTTCTTCAGCACCCCCATTTTGCTTTTATTACTGCCTCTCCACTGAGAGGCAACTCTCCTCAGAATAACGTACAGATCTGATCATATCTGATCGCTTACAGTTTCAACAAATATGTGCATAATAATCACTGCACTTCACTTAATATGCAAAGTAAACAGGCTTGCATTCATCATAAGACGTACTTGATCCAGATTAAAACAGACATTGTTGTCAACAGAACTTGTGAGCCAACTAATAGTGAAGTGAATAGCCAATCTATTGAATTTCATATAGCAACATTGCATTACAAATAATGATATAATAAATAACAATATTATAACAAAATAATAATACAAATCTCATTTTAAGTATTCGTGAACTTGTCAAGTTCATCCTTTGCGATTATACGAAGATGAACAAAGAGGAAACCCATTTATTACTTACTACTGTCGACTTCGTGTCCCAGCAGAGCCATCTCCGGTTGATATAAAGCGATACACTTGTTTTGCCTTTTCTTTCGTTCTGTTTTTTTTTTAAAAACTCTATTAAGACGTGAATACTTCAGTTGCGGTGGTGATTGTCTTCGGCAGCCCACGAGCCCACCCGCAGCTGACACTGAGCTCCTCCTACAGAGGAAATACCAAACGACCCGAATTACTGGGGGGGTGAATCAGCTGTCCACCATCCTATCACTGTAGCCTTTTCCCCACTACATACCGTACTTATACTGTTCTATTTTACTCTATTATATTCTGTATTTAAAGGGGCATTTCAACAACAACAAAAACAATGCTGATTTATTTTGCACATAATCTCACACACCAAACACCTCTAAACAGTTGTGCACACAAATTACCTTGAGAGTAACGTGAGTTTGAACGGCCACCAGTGATGTCATCGAGGAAATTTAATCATTGTGTTGTTAATTTAAACAGGTTTTCACACTCGTCCTGGAAAACATGGGACATCTGGAAATGCAGCTCGACAAACTTTCCAGTTATGGAAAACCTGGGAAATCTACTAAAATGTCCAAATATACTGGAAGAAAATGTATGTTATCCTGGATTTTTTTTTATTGTATTTGATCTCCTCACTCATATCACCTATGACTATGTAAACCTAGGTGTGTATTTTGTTTGAAACCCGACTGTTATAGGATTGGTTGGATTATAAAGTACATCACCCGAGTTGTACAGCAATATATAGCACTGTGCTACTTCCTTATTACATTACATTCGTAATTTATGAGTAGTGATGGGTGTAGCAGTCACCTGTTATTGTACAGTTAGTAGTGATGGGTGTAGCAGTCACCTGTTATTGTACAGTTAGTAGTGATGGGTGTAGAAGTCACCTGTGTTATTGTACAGTTAGTAGTGATGGGTGTAGCAGTCACCTGTTATTGTACAGTTAGTAGTGATGGGTGTAGCAGTCACCTGTTATTGTACAGTTAGTAGTGATGGGTGTAGCAGTCACCTGTTATTGTACAGTTAGTAGTGATGGGTGTAGCAGTCACCTGTTATTGTACAGTTAGTAGTGATGGGTGTAGCAGTCACCTGTTATGTACAGTAGTGATGATGGGTGTAGCAGTCACCTGTTATGTACAGTAGTGATGATGGGTGTAGCAGTCACCTGTGTTATGTACTTTGGGATCTGCATTTGGGGAAATTAGCTTATCGTCTTCTCCAGAGAGACAAGATAGATACCAGTTTCCTCTGTGCGTTCAGTAGAAAGCTATCTGGCAGCCATCTTTGGTATTCCAGAAGACTGCACGGTACACTTCCAGACAATTATTTAGGGGTTCTGGCCTTTACCTCCTTGATAGTGAGACGCCAGCTCCTTCTCCAATGGAAGTCTACTAGAGGGGTTCCGAAACTTTTCAGGCCGCGACCCCCACTATTATAGGAGGCAAAAAAACACACACACTAATAAGCATTGGAGGCTTTTAACCAGGGCCGGACTGGGGAAATCATTCAGGCCAGGAAATATAGTGTGAAATATAGCCCCAGTCAGGCCACTTTTTAAGCAGGGGGTCTGGGGGTCCCCCACCAGGACATTTAGTTACAAAGACTTCATTTCCTGCATTCTGGTACATGATTTTTTTTTTTATTTGTGCCCTTTAAACTCCTGACTTAATTTGATCCTACCTCATCGAATGACCGAGCCCCCCCCCCTCTTCTTCTACCTCTATCTCTCCTCTCGATCTCTCTGCAGTTTATTTTGTTTGATGTATTGTTGATTTGATACCCGTTTTGTATGTATGTGCAAACTGTGTTTTATTTTACCCTGTTTTATATATTGTAATTATTATTTCAATGTCTGTTTGGTATATATTTGAAAAAAAAGAAAATAACGAGAAAGTGTAAAGAATGTGCAGATGTGAACTGATAAAATTGTCTGAAACTTTAAAAAAGAATATGAATGAAAAAAAAGCTATCTGGCTGCACGTTAGCCTAGCTTAGCACAACGAATGGAAGCGGACAGTGCCGGTTAGCCTTCGGGAGAGGTGTTACAGTAGTTGGACAATGCCTAGAGGTGTTAGTTGGACAAGGCTGCTGACTACTAGGGACATTCTAGTGGCCATTTGGACAGAAAAACAATGCATAACAACCATTTACCCCAAACTATGGATTATCCAGCATGTTCAGCAATCTCCTTTATAGTCAAATATTAAACAATAACACATTCAAAAAAACATTTGAACACATTTATATTATAAAAAAAAAAAAAAAAAAAAAAAAAAAAACACGTGTTATGTATTCGTATGTATATGTAAGGAATATCACAGATTTATACACAAAGTATCACCAACGGAACAAGTTGAACAATATAGCACATAGTGGTCCTAAGAAACGATAGTTATTCAACAACAGCATTGGGTTTAGTGAGAGAGAGCCGGCTCTGGTATGTTGGTGGCGTTCATGTCTCTGGTCATGTTAGACTTCTCCTTCAGCTTGGCCTGCAGCAGCGTGTGCTCCACCACGCCGATACGGATGTCCATCTGAACGATCTCCTGCTTCAGTTTGGTCAGACTCTGCTTTATCTTCACCACAGGTGCTGGAGGATGACAACAAAACAAAACAAAGTTAACATGCAAACTAGAAAACAAACCTTTGAAGGTGGGGGTAGTATGGTGCCATTATTGTTCTAATGTTTGGAAATGTGTCTGGAGAGCTGTGTAACTGTATCTCAATCCATACATAGATCTGTAAATGCGTACACAGATCTGTAAATGCGTACATAGATCTGTAAATGCGTACACAGATCTGTAAATGCGTACACAGATCTGTAAATCTGCACACAGATCTGTAAATATCTATATCATCAGTTACAAGTCAGGCGAGCCTCTCAGTTGGTTGTCTTTGTACATGTGGTTTTGTTACACTTCTGCTGTGGCAGAGATTTGCAAATACCTGTGGACAGGGGTGCAGTGCTCATGCCACGCGGTACCACGCCGTTCCACCACTTTTCTGAGCAGAAGCATGCGCATGCACGCACGTGCACACAAAAATGCGTTCACAACTTTCACTCGACTCGTTGTGCCGTGCGCCAAGTACCGGTACTCACCCAGCTACTTGTCTTTGCATAACAATAGCATAACAAAGAACGAGAAGAGCAAAACCAAAATACAAGCCCTGTACCAATTGGTGGGGGTTTGCTTGAGCTGTGGAACCTCTCACTATGTGACAAATGGTCCCAACTGGAAGGATGAGACATTTCTTAAGTTGTGCTTCAGAAGGAAACTGTCCTTCTGTAAACTAAGTTACATTGTTAATTTAGTTTGTATTTACTTTTCTAGTTTAAAGGGGAACTATTTTACCATTTCTTTCACTATTTGGGCACTTTTACACAATTCCTGTGAGTTTATGGAACACCTCTGTAATTTTTTATTTTTTTTAATTCATTGTTTTGTATTTCTAATCAAGTCCTCAAAAACAGCATTTTTCTACCTCAAGATCTTAAGCCGTTTTGAGCCTGGGCCTGTTTGAGTCTCGCCCGCAGCAGATTATCATGCAGCTGAGTCTCTCTGACATCACAAATCAGCACATTTTCAGATGACTCAGTTCAGTGAGGGTGAATATTGTGAGAGGAGAATTGGAAGAATGCGCCAATATGAGAATTAGAGACATAGATCATATTAATATAAGTCCACATAGCTAGGAAACAATGCCAAACACTGAAAAAAGCCATTTATAAGATAGTTCCCCTTTAAGTTAATGCAATTAAAGAAATTGTAACTACAATATTGTATCTACAATTACATTTAAAACATTGTTTGTTTTTCAACCATATCTGTTGACAATATAATTTCTTTATATATTGAATGCTACATCCTGCTACCTTTTTCAGCTTCTCTATTTCAAGGCAATATTTACAAAAACTAAACTAAAACTAAAAACCCCAACACCACATTGCCTCATCTGCTCAAGTTGATTGAGGACTTTGGTGATTTATCGGGATTTAAGATAAATTGGCCGAAGTCGGCTTTCCTTCCACTTAACACCCCTGCAAAAAAAGATACAACCCTCCCAGGACAGATACCGATGGTAAAACATTTCAGATGCTTGGGAGTGGAAATATTCCCTACCATAAGACAAACGGTGAAGCACAACTACACAAAAATCCAAAACAAAATCAAAGACGACCTCGATAGATGGGCAAAACTTAAGAACACAGTACAAGCACGGATATCAATAGTTAAGATGGATGTACTACCTAAAATCAACTTCTTCTGTTCAATGCTACCGTTACCCCCTCCAGAGGGTTACTGGAAAAGATTACACTCCTCCACATACAAATTTATTTGGAATAACAAACCACCACGTATAAAAAGATCCACCGCACAGAGAAATAAAGCAGATGGTGGCATGGCATTTCCAGATTTTTTCCTATATTTTAAGGCGTACTCATTAAGTCCATTGACAACATGGTTTGACTCCCAAGCATTAGCATCTTGGAGAAAAATAGAAGAAAACATAGTAGCCCCACATAGACTGAAGGACATAGCATACACTAAACTACCAATCAAGCACTGTGAACGAAAATTTGGCCCCATAATTACTCATGCGATCCGGATATGGCGTGAATCACAAAAAAAAAATCCTAACCCACAAGAATGGCACAATCATACTCCCTTATTCAATAACAATGCTCTCTTAATTGGAAAACGACCTATAAGATTCCCTATATGGGAAGAGCAAGGCATACACTCATTAGGGGATATTTTTAACAAACAGGGTTTTTGTAGTGATAAAGAAATACGCAAAAAATTTAATCTCACCAAGTCCACATGGCTTTTTCACAAACAGTTAGAGCTATGTTTGAAGTCTCACGGTGTTCCATTAGACAGACCAATTGAACACCACAGATACCACAAATTCTTCTACTCAAGAGAGACATCGAGAGGTTTTGTTTCAGAATTTTATCATCAATTACTAACGTCCTCGTATGAAACCCTCCAACTTGACTCTGTCTGGAGGAGGGATATACCAGACCTGGAAAACGACTTTGATTGGCAAGGAGCCTGGGCAAATGTCCGACTTACATCAAGGAACCCGGATCATCAACAAATCAATCTTAACTATATTCACAGGACATACTTGACTCCTATAAGACTGTGCCGAATGGGGCTCAAACAAGATTCCAAATGCACCCAATGTACAAATGGGGACGAAGGGACATTTATGCACATGTATTGGGACTGCTCACCAGTTAAGGCATTCTGGAAAGATGTGACCCAACAAATATCAAAACTCGTATCTTGGAATATACCTGTACACCCCTCGGTATTGCTGTTGAATGATGTTTTTGAGTTTGCAGTGAATCCACAGCTAAAGAGATTGGTTTTATCGGGTATCACAGTAGCCAAAAAGCTGATCGCATCACGCTGGTTTCAACCGGAAAAAATGTGCCGTAAAGTTTGGTTTCTTACATATCTCGATGTAATTTACCATGAAATATCTACAGCAAGAATTCTGGGTCTCAATGAATCCAAAATGTCAATGTGGTTAGAAGTGGTGGAGAGAATAAAAGCTAGCTTATAATGGTAGTGTCTGGTTAGGTGCGAGGGATAGTGGAGGTACTTCTCAAGGTGGGGTCCGGGAGGGGGGGGTTCGAGCTGAGCATATGTATGTAGGGTTTTTTTTTTAGATAACAGGTATTATGGGTATATCTTATATAAAACAACTAACCAAAAGGTGATCCCATTGGATGTGCCCTGACAATTAATGCTTGTATATCTTATCGTGTGTTGTCATGTTTGTTTATATGTTTGTTTAAAAAAGAATAAAAAAATAAAATACAAAAAAAAAACTAAACTAAAACTAGTAATTTCCTATACAAACATGTTTCCTACTATTTATGCATAATAATCATTCTAATTCATAATGCTGGTCGGAGCTGTTCGGGAACATGTATAGATAGATAGATCTTTATTTGTCATTGTTGGTACAACGAAATTTGTTAGGAACATCACCACTGGCATACAACATAAGATATAACATGTGCAAAATAATAATGTCAATAATAATAGTAATATAGTAATAAAGTAATAGAGTATCAATGTCCCAATGTCCCAATATATAACATACCATCATTGTCCCAAGTGCATCTAGTGCTTGTGCAAATAAATTAATAAATATAAATATTTCAGTCCAGTGAGTTGATGGAAGGAGGGGGGGGGGGGCATTGACTTGCAAAGGATGAAGTATTGTATAGTGCAGCAATGCAAGTCCGGTTCACAGTTATTGTTGTAATGTGGGAGTGGGAGTTATGTCACCGGGGGTGGGATGCGGGGGGGGGCAAGTTGATGTTCGTCGTTGAGCAGCCTGACAGCCCGTGGGTAGAGGCAGTTGGTCAGTCTGCTGGTTCCGGACTGGATGGATCTGTACCTTCGACCAGAGGGCAGCAGTTGGAAGAGATGGTTTGCTGGGTGGTACTGGTCTAGTAAGATGTTATTTATACGCCGTAGGCAGCGGGAGGTAAAGACTGTGGAGATATCTGGGAGGCTAGCTCCAGTGATCCTCCTCGCAGCCTTGACCACTCTGTGGAGGGCCTCCTTCTCTGCCCTGGTGCAGCCAGTAAACCACACCAGTAGTCCGTACGTGAGTACACTCTCTACTGCGCAGTGGTAGAAGTTGGCCATCAGTCCCTGTGGGAGTTTAGCCCATTTAAGCTTCCTAAGATAGAAAAGGCGCTGCTGTGCTTTGCCCACAGCAGAGGCAATGCTGACCCCCCAGGACAGGTCATCAGACATTGTCACGCCCAGAAACTTACATTTTGAAACCCTCTCCACCTCCTCATTCCCAATGAGGAGTGGAGAGTGGCTGAGGTCACCAGTCCTGCGGAAATCGATGATCATCTCCTTGGTCTTCGTGGGGTTGAGAGCAAGGTTATGACCATCGCACCACTCCACTAGTTGCTCAACCTCCCTCCTGTATGAGGTCTCATCATTCCCTCTGATGAGGCCAAGCACTGTTGTGTCGTCTGCAAATTTTACTATGAGGTTAGATGGAGAGGAGGAACAACAGTCGTGTGTGAAAAGTGTGTAGAGAAGTGGGCTGAGTACACACCCCTGAGGGGCCCCGGTGCTAATGGGCAGGGTGGGGGATGTGTGCTTGCCAATCCTGACATGTTGTGTGCGATTTGTGAGAAAGTCCAAGATCCAGTTGCATAGTGTGGTGTTCAGTCCGAGTTTGTGCAGTTTACTGTGGAGCTTGTTGGGTAGAATGGTGTTGAAAGCTGAACTGAAGTCAACAAAAAGGAGTCTACCATATGTGTGCCTGTGCTCTAGGTGTTCCAGTAGAGTGTGCAACACAATGGCAATAGCATCCTCTGTTGACCTGTTCTTCCGGTAGGCAAACTGGTTGTGGTCTAATGATGGCGGTATGGAGGCTTTTATATGTTTCATGACCAGTCTCTCAAAGCATTTTGCGACGATGGGGGTGAGTGCCACAGGTCTGTAGTCGTTCAGGCCTGTGACTTTAGGTTTCTTTGGAACCGGGACTATTGTGGCTGCTTTAAGACATGCGGGAACCCAGGATGAGCCCAGAGACAGGTTGAAGATGGTGGTGAGAACTGGGGCTAGTTCAGCCGCACAGTCCTTGAGCACCCGTCCCAGGACTCCATCAGGCCCCGCCGCCTTCCTTGTGTTGATGTTTTGTAGACTGAGTCTAACCTCATGAGTGCTCAGGACTATGGTGGAGCCGTCAGAGGGGAGAGGGGGCGACACCGGGTCCTTATTGTCCCTGTCAAAACGTGCATAAAAGATGTTTAACTCCTCCGCTAGGGGGGCGCTGCCGTTGACGGGGGGGGATGATCTGCCCTTGTAGTCCGATATAGCCCTAACACCCTCCCACACCTGACGGGGGTTTGAGGCGCTGTTGAAGTGGGCTTCAATGCGGTTTTTATATGACAGCTTAGCAGATCTGACTCCCTTTTTCAGGTCTGATCTCGCTGCACTGTATGCGTTGGTGTCACCTGATCTATGTGCTGCATTTCTAGCTCGTAATAATGATTTTATGTTCTGTGTCATCCAGGGTTTGACATTTGGAAAGACACGGATCTGCTTCCAAGTTGTAACAATGTCTACACAGAAAGTGATGTAATCGAGCACTGAGAGAGAGAAAATGTCCAGAGACTTACGTGTCAACACTCCCAGGCTACCGAAAATGTCCCAGTCTGTGATGCTGAAACAGTCCTGGAGTTTAGGGATGGCGTCCTCAGGCCAGATCCTGACAGACCTGGCTTCGGGTCTGCTGGATCTGATTTTTGGTGTGTACCAAGGGTGCAGGAGGAGCGACACATGATCTGATAGAACTAGGTGGGGGTACACCGTGGCTCTATAAGCATGGGCTATGTTGGTATAAACCTGATCAAGTGTGTTTCTCCCTCTGGTGGCACATTTCACATTTCGGTGGAAAGAGTGAAGTACAGTCTTTAGGTCGGCATGATTGAAATCCCCCGCCGCAATAAAGATACTGTCAGGATGTGCCGCCAGGCATTTGTTTACAGTGTCCTGTAGCCTGGCTAACGCTAGCTTAGCATTGGCGTCCGGAGGTATATAAACAGCACAGATGTAAACAGAAGAGAATTCTCTCGGTAAGTAAAATGGTCTGCATTTTAGCAGTAAAAATTCCACATCGGGGCAACAATGTTTGTCAACCACTGTGACATTGGTACACCACGAGTCATTAATGTAGATGCGCAAGCACCCAGCAGGGATTCTAACACTTTCACTGCCACACACGAGATATCTCGGGTTTCCGATAGTTATGTTGAAAGCCACTCACGAGAGTTCTCGGATTTTTTTTTTTTTAGCGATCTGAAATCATATTGCATCACGCGAGCCTACCCGAGTATACCCGAGCGCCGCCGGCGATCATATGTGGAAAAAAGCGCCCCCTATCGTCTCCCAGATGACATAAGGGATTTTGGAATGGACTCAATGAAAATGGATGGGGAAAGAAATCCGGTACTCCACATTTTCCAGTCCACTGATGCAGCCGGGGTTACCACAGTTCATTCTGGAGCCTCTCAGCCCCGCGGAATCATGTGTACTACTGTATCACGTTGGATCCATACACTTATCGATTTTTTCAAATGGTGATCAGGAATTGGAATATACCAGTTGGATACCATCTGATGTCAGGTAAGGAATCTATGTTATCAGTGTTAGGATAATCAGACTAATTTTGATGAAGATATAGGCTGTTTTGTGAAATGGGCTCTTTCGGTTTCACTGTAAAAGTCCAAGAGGAAATGAACACGGCGATTATCCGTGCGCGGCTCGAATGTGCTTGCGTGCACGTATAATATTGATCATCTAGCGATTCATAAATAGGCAGACGAATATCAACGTTCTGGAATATTCCAGTAAAAGACGATTATCACAGAATGGTCCAGAATGAACTGTTTTTTACCTCAAAACGGGTGCTTTTCTAAATGCTCTGAAACGGAAATGAAGCGATAAAAAACCAATCTGCCTCGACAGCACTGACTGGAAAAGTATTCTTTGATAAGCGATGGGCAGATTAGACACAGCCATAATTTAAAACATAGATTAGGCGATATTAACGTTAACATTGAAGTGGACCGTGGCATCAAGGGGGTAAAAAGGAAAACCCGGCGTGGCACTCAAAGTGTTAACACTTTGGGTGCCATGGGTTAAATTCATGATATACCATAGATTGCTAGCTCTATTTGTCTATGGAGAAGTACCCCTTCTTTGCATGGCTATAACTTTTTAAATTCTATTGCTACATTGCCATTATTAGGGCCCATTCAAAGTCCTATATGTATTGTTCATTGTGTAGCAACGTTAAACTTTTTCATTCACATATTCATAGTAAAGTATGGTCTAATGTATAAGTATGTTTTCATCTCTTTCTGCAGCTTTCTCCAGAACGTGATCTATAGCCCCAAATGCATTATATTGATGATGAAATACAGTTTGATGGCAATCGGGGCGATATAAAAAATTTCAATGGCGATATAAAAAATTTCAATTGGACGTACTTCTAGAATGATCTACGTATGATCTGATGATGACCGGATGGGCGGGGGATCGTTTATAATTCCGTGGGCAGCGTTATATCATTCATCTAGTGTGGGTCATATGTTCATCATAACAGTTTATATGGAACACGTTCAAAAATAACGCAGAATCTTACCGGATCTTCCTCGCGCCGTTGGACGATCAGCGTGGTGTAGACCGTTTTCGATTATGGAATGTTTATCCTGATGAACCATTTCCAGCTTGTATAATACTATATACGTCCAAATCATGTTGTTTATCGAGTTATTGGCAATGGATCGCTATATATTGTGACGAGCCAGAGTGCCGGTAGCCAAACCGAGTGCCCGGAAGTAATATGGCCGACCAGCACAACCTCCACAGCACTTCCTGTTTGGCGATTGCGCCGATCGGCCACCAGATGGCGCTCCTGAACCGCCAGAGAGCTCAGTGGGTCCTCCTGGTGGATCTCAGGCCAGCGGAGGGGAAATATGAATCCGATCACAGATTTTTGAAATATTGATATTAAAGACGCTGTAAAGCGTCCTTCGGCAACTTGAGCACCCAAAGTGTTAATACTGGAAGTAGAATCTGTTATTTAAACTAGCTTGACACGAGATTACTTCCATTTTAGAGGAGCGTGTTTTTCAGCTTTAGCAACCTTTACTTGTAAATGAGAAGCAATTTATCAAACTCAATTGATCTTCCTGGTAAAATAAACTTGCCAAAAAGCAGTTTTTAAGCTTTAAAACACTTAACGCTCCCAATCTCGCCGGCGCGATTACCGCACTGACGCCAGGCAGTCAGGTCCTGTTTGGGCAGTTTTCGGCGGAAGGACACAATTTTTGGAGACCATATTTGGAAGACCCATCACCACCATCACAGCAAGTATCAGTCCGCAGGTCCTAGAGGGACTATATATATATATATATGGCTCTCGAAGCAGCATTCAAGTTTTTCCAGAGCGTGATAGAATTTATTTCTCTGGGGAATCAGAGCTTCTTCGCGCATCTCGAAACGACCGTGTAAGTACTGTTTATACTAATTTGTTGGACTTATTATAGCATTCGTTAACGTTTATGACCGTCTATAGTGTTTCCAGAGATTCTGGTAATATTTTCCACTCAAAAATCTTGTTTCAAAAGTACCGATGTGAAGTAAAAAATCACCCAGGATGCCATGCTTTGTGTCGCGGTAACTTTGGAGCTAGCTGCGAGCTAACGTCTGACTAACGTGAACACAATTGACATTTATTTAGCAAATGCAGTGTTTTCAAATAGCCACATTGCTGTATTTAGTGTATTCATTAGTGGGTCATATTCGTATATATAAC
Source organism: Notolepis coatsorum (assembly GCF_963971535.1). Lineage (NCBI taxonomy): Eukaryota > Metazoa > Chordata > Actinopteri > Aulopiformes > Paralepididae > Notolepis > Notolepis coatsorum. Next base: position 116,123,849 of record NC_140177.1, on the reverse strand, counting down.
ATATTTCATTTTATCAAATGCTGGACGCTAGCTCCCATGCTAGCGTTGGCTAACAACATCAAGCTGAGAGCCAGGGAGAGCCACGCTACTTCCCTACCCAGGAAAGATGGGTATAGAGCGGCAGAGAGTATGGAGGAAGACAAGGCTCTAGGAACAGAATGGGGTAAGTTTGAAGAAAGATTTTAACACACACATGAAGGTTTTATAATTACCATCACAATATGTAGAAAAGAATATTTTTTATTCTTTTTAACACTATGATCGCCGTGAACGAGTTTTCACGTCATTCCGAGCCATGCTCATTCTGCCGAAGACGCCGTAACTCGTCTTTGATGTCAATATTTCAAAAATCTGTCATCGAAATCATATTTCCTTTCCGGAGCCCTGAGACACACTGCTGATCTCCTCTCAACTCTCTAGCGGTTCAAGAGCGCCATCTGGTGGCCGATCGGCAGATCGCCAACCGGATATTAACATTTGAACCGGTAGTGCTCATCCATATGTGGTCCGGCCACTCGCTATCGTTAGAGAGACTCCGTCTTGATACAGTGAACATCAATCGGTGCAAATAACTCGAAAAAACAACATGATTTGGACGTATATACTATTATACAACCTGGAAATGGATCGGGCATTTCTACATCCCATAATAGAAAAAAATCTGTTCCACGCTCATCTGCCAGCGGCGCGAGGAAGCCACGGTAAGATTCAGCGTTATATTCGAACGTGTTCTTTACTAACTGCTCTGATGAACATATGACCCACTCTGGATGAATCATCTAACGCTGCCCACGGAATTATAAACGATCCCCCGCCCATCCGGTCATCATCAGATGATGCGTAGAAACTTCTAGAAGCACGTCCATTTGAAATTTTTTATCTCGCACAGATTTCTACCAAACTGTATTTGATCATCAATATAATGCAATTAGGGCTATAAATCACATTCTGAAGAAAGCTGCAGAAAACGATAAAAACATACTTATACTTTAGACCATATTTTAGTATGAATATGTGAATGAAAAAGTTTAACGTTGCTACACCCTGAACAATACATATAGGACATTGAATGGGCCATAATAATGGCAATTTAGCAATATAATTTAAAAAGTTATAGCCCTGCAAAGAAGGGGAACTTCTCCATAGACAAATAGAGCTGGCGAGGGATGGTAAAATATGAATTTAACCCATGGCGATTAAAGTGTTAATCTAATCTAGTTTCATTAATTAATTCCAAACTTTTGAACAATATATGCTATTTCTAATCCGTCAGCTGTTCTATATTGGGTTCAAGTATTTAATAGCAGCCTGAAGTGGAAACAAACATGTTTCGGAACTCTTGTTCCTTCATCAGTGTTATGGCTAGCCTGATGAAGGAACAAGAGTTCCGAAACATGTTTGTTTCCACTTCCGGCTGCTATTAAATACTTGAACCTGAGAGTGCTGGTCCAGCTTCCCTGCTTTTTTTTTTTATATATCACTTTATGGGATTTCAGCACCCAGTGTCGGATTTTGAGAGCACGGTCTAACTTGACAGCTGTTCTATATTGCCAATAAGATTGTCTACATTCCATTCATTACACATACATTTCAAATAAGCAAGGAAAGTGCTTGAAAATAAATTTTCTTCCAAGTTTAATTTCAACAAGTTCAAGTGCAACTACATATGAACCATAATAAAAATGATGATGATAAACATACACTTATTTTATATCATTGGAAAGCCCTAGTTGTTAGCTTCAAAATGGTACCAAATATGAGGTACTTTGAAATACCCAGTAACTAATAATCTATCACAAACTTCATGTTCAGGGATTTCCTAAATAGGCCAGGCGACCCACAAGAAGTGGATGAATGACCCCACCCATTGGCTGGAGGTGTCATTTTCTGACACCTGTCACTTTATTCGTCGTTAAGTAAGTACGTTCATTCATCAAAAAAGTTAAGATTATTATGATTACTATGATTACAGTGTAGGGCAGTTGTAGACAGTGAAAGCAGTAGGTAGGTATAAATTGAGTATAGGCAACAGAGTTCAGAGTCATACAGTATGGGTAACAGAGCCTAGGGTGTAAGCAATGGAGTCAGAGTTCAGACGGTATCGGGGGGGGGCAGTCAACGTGTTCAAAGAGATGACAGCTGAGGGAAAGAAGCTGTTCCTGAGTCTGCTTGACTTGGAGCAGAGGTTCACAGGTCGGCAATAGGCGGCCCGCGGGCCGAAATTGGCCCGCCAGCAGTAATATCTGGCCCCTCGGATAATCTTTTTTTTTTTTTTTTTAATATAATCAGACCAACTAGGCTAGGCTATATGTTAGCTATAATGTCCAAATAGAGAAACTATCACCACCTAAAGAATGCTTATTATACTTTGTTTGATCCATGTTGAGAGTGAACAGGTAGGCAGCGAGGTGCAATGTAGCGCTTGCTCAACATGAAAAAGTCGGTGGACAGTGCCTGGTGCTGAAATAACAAACAAGCATGTGTGAATTAAAACACCAGTTCAGTAAGTCATTCAAACTTTATCTTATATGACTGTGACGGCACCACACATGTGAACAGTAACAATGCAATTTAAACTGACGTAAAAAAATTAAAGCTGAATCCGCTTCAAAAAGATGCGCTACATTAGGTATATAAGGAATTAAAACGAGACATTATAATTTTTTTATCCACTTTTTCTCCTCCTGTTTTTCTCTGATTTTCTCCCATCCCAATTTAGTCGTTATGCCAATTCCCCCCTTCCCTTCCTGGTCGTTGCTCGCATGTGCCACCCACTGGTCGGTCTAGGGAGTCCTGAAGTCTATCAGATGCTTCCTCCATCACATAGGAGACAGCCAGCAACCTCTTTTCACCTGCCAGCGCGGACTTTCATTGGTGAAGTGTAACGCGTGGGAGGTCACACTACCTTCACCATATCCCTTCTTTGCTGTGCAGGCGCCCTGACCGACCTGCAGGAGTCGCTGTTTACAACGACCAGAATACCACCCCACGGCTTCCCTCCCGCTGACTCTGCCAATTGAGCCAGTATGACGGCCAGCCAAGCCGGAGGCAATGCTGACAGCCGGATTCGAGTCTCTTGCTTTGGTGACAAGCGCTTAGACCGCTGCGCCACCCAGCCGCCCAAAACGAGACATTTATTAACTAAATAAAAAATACAATTATGCTTTTAACCCTCTAAAGCCTGGCGCAACACTAGACATGTTTTGTAAAACATTAAATATCTTTGGATTTGTTTGTGATAAAGACTTGCTTTATTGTATCGGAATCGATTGTCATCTCAAAATTTTTTGCATCTCTCCGAGAATGCGCGGATGTAAAGCATAGAATCTTGAAATATCTAGATTGGTTGTTTTCTCTGGACTGCATCTAATCCGCTGTATCTATCCATGTATCACTATAACCAATGGAAATGCTAGAAATGGTCACCTGGACTGGGAGAACCAATGGAAAATTACTATTGTTTCTCAATAGTCCAGTGCGCTCCACAGAAAGGGCCGTCAGATAATAATAATAATAATAATAATAATAACTTTATTTGTATAGCACTTTTCATACAGAAGTTGCAGTTCAAAGTGATTCACAACAGTAAAAAATACAGGATGATTGGTAGTTAAGACAAGCTTTCTCTGGGCTTTTGAAAAGGTAGGGCAGACCTTGTTGGTAACAGGGAGCCGATAGGAGAGGATAAGTGTCAGTAGGTGAACAGAATGGAGAAATATTTGACTGGGACAAAAAGAAAGACAAGCGATGCTTCAGAAATAAACTAATGTGACAGCAACGTAAAAAAACTAAAACAAAGTCAAGAAAATACAACAAAGCTTATCTCGCTCTTGGCGAGATTTCTCTCTCCAAAAAAAGAAACGACGGTCTGAGTGTCTATTGAACTGTATTGTTATAATATTATAATAACTTTGTTTATTTATATAGCACCTTTCATACATGGATTGCAGCTCAAAGTGCTTCACACAATAGGCATAACATTTGCATACAGTTGACAGAATAAAAGCAATGCATAAAGTGCAGACATAATAGGTATAAAAGACAATAAAAGTGCATTTAGCTGGATTGTAAACTAGATTTAAAACGAGGATTCTATTAGAATCACTGAATCACGCTCTACTGTACCAAATGAGCCAGATGAGCCAAGAACGGATATATCCGTGTTTCGATTCCATGCTTAAAGTGGCCAGTTGTTTTGGCTTTTATTCCATTTTAATAACCTATTCAAGGTCGCCGAGCTGCACTGCAGATGTACCCTATTCTTTGAATTCGACAAAGTGCATTACCGGCCAGATCCTCTTAGGGGCGCTGTCGCGATAATGCAGTGTGCCCTGTGGCTGAACGGTGCATTCTTTTTTTTGACTTTCAATGGAGTTTCCAGTTAGCTGGATTCTGGATGTGCAGCCTGTAGCTTGGAATACGTTTTGGATCGCGGATTTCACTATGCAATAAGGGGATTTATCATCAGCCAATGGACATATCGATCTACCAGATGGCGATCGATAATAGGGAAATGCTCGGGGGGATCCAACCGGCTCATGGTAAGATCTTTTTCACGTAAATTACAGCCCTTGTTATGATACTCAACCAGGCGATCAGCGTATGTGGCTACTTAGACGAACCCGGTTATTGGTAATCAATAATAAGAAACGACGTCCCCCCCCCCCCTTTCATGCATACATGCTTGAGGATCGTGCCGATCATATGCAGTTTGAGTTTTAATTGTAGCTCATGTATAACGGAAATGCCATTGGATATAACGTTAGTAGCTATTAGCCCTTTATCTCGCCTTCCAGGAAATATCCTAGCCGGAATCCCGTATAATGCTTATATTCACGGCGCTATAAAACGTATTGATGACATTTTCTTTTCATTAAGCCATTTTGAAGGGACGGTTTATGGTCTCAATTGACAATGAGAATGGACAGATAGCAATACTATAAAGTATAGATTTAGCTCTACAAACAGCCCCAAGTCTGTTTACATATGCTGGTCGTCTAGAGTGATATTAGACGCATCCCAGTGGCCGCCAATGTGTTAATGTCAGTGCCTCTTATAATATAAGTCTGGCGATGCAGCCTGAACAGTCCAGGACACAGAGTTTATTCAGTAGAATAATCACTAAAGATCCCTCACCTCCATCCGACATACTGCTGCCCTTCTCCTCCATCTCCTGCTTCACCTTCTCCAGCTCCTCTGTGATCTGCAACAAACACATTGATGGCTAGTGCATTTGTTTGGCTATTGTGTGACAATGTAAATAAACTCCCTTTGAAATGGTGACCGCTGTGTCATTTATGTTTAATGTAGACCTTTTTTTATTTGTATGTCAGCTCTTTGACTGCCAGAGTGGAGTGGACTCAACCTTGATGACTTGGACTCGGACTAGGGTAACAGGGACTAGGGTAACGGGGACTTGACTCTGGCTCTTCTTTGGTGACTCGGACTCGAACACTGGGAACTTGAGACTCGACCTCGAGATTTAGTGACTCGAGTACAACACTGGCAGGACGAGAACTTGACATTTAAAAAGAGTCAGAAAAGAAGATATCTATCCAGTAGAAAGCTATCCAGCTGTGAGCTAGTCTACAGCTAGGCTAGAAGGTACTGCAGAGGATGGTGAAAACTGCTCAACGCATCACAATCCACTCTATCCAATCCATAGAGCACATTTAAAAACAACAAAGTTGACCAAAGTGCTGTACAAGTCCCACAACATAAGATAAAAAGATAAAATCACTGGTACATCACTCCCTGGCCCTGCAATTGAGTCTAGGGCAGCAACTAACGGCTATTTTGTTATCGATTAATCTGTCGATTATTTTATCGATTAATCTAAATTCTAAAACAATTAATTTACCAGACAAAACAACAATTGATCAAATTTGCAATTGAACATTTCAAAATTATTGACATGTTTTTCAAGTGCGGTACTACTATCCTTAGGTCACATGGGTAGTTGCCTCTCTTGACACCACCTACTGAATACCCAAAGTAGGAGATGAGCCATGAAGTTTATGTCTGTAAATGCTGTGTAGTGTGGATGATTACTCTACATGAGTAGGGCGAGTAACCTACATGACATTACTGCTTTTTATCTATTGACTCATTATAGCTACCTTATTATCTTGAAATAATATAACACCCGCCAGTTACTATGACATGACTAATAAGTATAAGTTAGACTTAGAGGAGCTTGAAAATAATGTGAACTAGTATTTTTGTAATTATTTATTTATCTTTTGCTGTAGTGGATAGGTATATTATTTTGATATTGATAGATAACTTATTACATATTAATATGATATTGTAAGGAAGGGGCAGGACCAGATAAGCTTTGCTTCTTTCTGCCCCTTCTCGAACAAAACCATTTGTCTTGAGCTATGTTGACAATTGCTTCCATGTCTAGGAAGATATATATATATTTTTTTTTATTTTAAATTTTTTTTTTAATTTTTTTTTTTTTTTTTAAGTTTGTGTGTTTATGGTTGTTCAAGATAAATAAAGATCAAATCAAAATCAAATCAAATTGTTTATCTGCATCATTGTTTTCCTGTAGCTAAATGTTGAAAAACAGGGAATAAAATGTATTTTTTGGCTTTAGATTTAGCTATATTTTGAACGGGATTCATTCATTCATTGTGAATTAGTTAAATAACATGTTGCGTATGTTATGACTTTCCACTGCAAAGAGAACACATAAGTAACAATATGATGCGTCTGCATGAATATGCAAATCAATTAACAAAATGTCATGGCCGCAGTCATCATCAACGTCGACTCATCGTTGCAGCCCTAATTGAATCTATCCATCACAAATGTGTCCGAGGAAGCATTGTCAAGGACACCGGTCATCCCAATCATGGACCGTTTGCCCTCCTCCCCTCCGGGAGACACTACAGGAACCTCCGCTCCAAGTCAAGCAGACTCAGGAACAGCTTCTTTCCCTCAGCTGTCATCACTCTGAACTCTGTGCCACGTTGACACATAATCCTGCATATAATCCTTTTACCTACATATATGTAGATACTATATCTATATACATATCCCTTACCTACTTTTACTAGTTACACTGCTGGCCAGTATGACTACTACCATACTGTCTTTACACCTGTATCACTGTATAATATTAATATTACAACTCTGTACATACATATGATTAGCACTACACCCAGCAGTACTCATTTAATCACCTGTACATTGTTTATTACTATTGCACTTTACTGTTACATTTGCACTCTGGTTGGATGCCAAACCCCTTTTATTGTACTGTACTTGTGCTGTATAATGACAATACATTGTTATCGAGACGGTCCGTATCCATTTGTGCTAAGCTAGGCTAGTTTACAGCCGGATAGCTTTCTACTGAACGCACAGAGAGGAAACTGGTATCCATCTTCTTGTCTGACTCTGGAGACGGGAATCGCATTTCCCATAATGTTGCCGTGTTCCTTTAATGAATGAGTTTGAATGACCTAAATGTCTTGAATAACGTGAAGTTACAATAGGAATAGAGAGGCTAATGAAGAGGCTGGTCACTGACCTCTGCAAGCACCCTGGTCCTCTCGGTCACCTTTCCACTCGCCTGTTGGTAGAGCTCCGTGACCTGGGCAAGGGAACAGTAAACTGACCTTCAGACTACAGGTGGTTTCAGCTTCACGATGATAACAGAACTGATTTGCAGATGATTTCCTGTCAGCTGTCCCTACAGCATGGAAGTATGTCTTCCTCAAAACCTCTTAAACATCGGACGGCCCGACCACGGGCTGTCGCGCACGTCGCAGCACTTTGCCCTCGTCTTGTCGGCTTCGGGCTGCGTTTTTCCTGATCAACCAATACGTTGTTGGAAAGTAAAATTGTCCGCTGTTTGATTGACACCATACCCGACCTATTGCATGCTTCCAGTCTCGGGTTACAAGACCAAACAACATTTCATTTGACAAGTGACCACGTCCGGTTTGGCCTGGTCCTAAATGGACCAGTCACCTCGGATGGTGACAATTATTGACCGCCTTTGTAGCCAATGGTATCCCACGAGAGGGCTGATTGCAATGACAAAGAGGCAGAAGAAGACCAACAAGTTCTTTGTTTTGACTCGTGCGTCTGAATGAAAACGGATGGCCATTTTGGATAATCATGCCAAATTATTGCGGGTACACACATTACAAAAGCATGTGTAAAACACAAATTTTGTTGATTGTTATCAACTTTGGACCTGTACTAGATAAGACTTCAGGATATGGAACCATTATGTTTTCCAGCAACTACCTCTCAGCTGGAACTCAAAAACAGGCATCTGGCAACAAGTAAACAAATATGTGAGTAAACAAAACTTTTATTTCAGTGTGTTCAAACCTCTGTAACTCTATTACATTAGCACTCAGACTGAAGAAAGTTCAGAATGTTTCCTTTCAAAAGAGACCAGACTCATGCTATAAGTGGTTCAAGAATAAATAGCAAATTACTTTGGGTATGCAATAGTCAGGCATGTTATGCAAAACTAGACCCATTTTTTGCCTGATGGATAAGAGGTTAATGAAGATTTGATGCCAGTACTATGAGATTTCCAGAAAAGAAAAAGATTTAACTAAACTGTATAATGACTGTTAATTTCAGCCTTGTTTGATATGACGTGACGTGATATACTGTATGATATGGATTGCATGGTAATGTGACGGGACATGCGACGTGTTTTTACCTGGTTGAGTTTGGACTGGGCGTTGCGGTGTTCCTGAATGAGGTGTTCCAGCTGGTTGTTGATGTATTTCTCTCGGCTGCCCACCTTCTCCAGGGTCTTACTGATCTCCTCTTGCAGCTTGTCAAGGAAGCCCTGTCCACACAGTGACAAACACATAAGGATGATAGTCTACAGATTGTCAAGGAAGCCCTGTTCATACAGTGGCAATCACATTGATAGTCTACAGCAGGTTGATGAAGTGAACCAAAATAATTACCTACCTTGGTCTCCTTCAGTGATGACTTGATCCCATCTCTGTGTTGATGCATTTGGTCTACATGGATCCTCCAGTCCTACAAATAGAGAAATAACACAAATACACTTGTATTTTGCTCACTGCTACAGCGATCTCTCTAAAAAAATACCTCAAGGTTATACGTTATTATTTATATATAGACAATAGCAGTATGGATCTTCAACAACTTTAGCTCCATCCACAATATCCTAGGTTTTCTATTAAAAGGAACACGCCAACCTCATGGGAAATGCTCTTACCATCTTCTCCAGAGTCAGACAAGAAGATAGATACCAATTTCCTCTCTGTGCTTTCAGTAGAAAGCTAGCCGGCTGCAAGCTAGCCTAGCTTAGCACAAAATAATGGAAGCAGATACAGACCAACTAGCCTAGCCGTTGGCCAGAAACACCTCTCCTGAAGTGCTACTGTAGACTAGCTGATCCATATCCACTTCCATTCATTTGTGCTAAGCTAGGCTAGCTTGTAGCCGGATAGCTTTCTACTGAACGCAGAGAGGAAATTGGTATCTATCTTCTTGACTCTGGAGAAGACAGTGAGCTAATTTCACACAATGTTGCCGTGTTCCTTTAATGTCACAATGTTGTTGCTCATGTCAAATACTTTTTTGCTAGTGTTGTTAGTACGAATTCAAACACTGCTCTGGGTCAGTTTTGACAAGTCAGCCTCAATTGCAGGGAGACTTTCTTCCTCAAAAGGGACACTTCACCGAAAAACTGATTTATTTTGCACATAATCTCACACATATCCCAAGACTCTAAACTATTTTGCACACATTCATTTAGTTTGACAGTTATTGAGAATTAATGCGTTTGAATATATCCTCCTGTGATGTCATCAGAGGACACTGTATCCTTGTGTTGTGTTAATTACAGCTCAATTAAATGATGTAGAGGAAAAAATAAAGATAAGGATTGCAATAGGGATCGCTATTTTGTCATCTGAATGTGAGCATCTCAGCAGCCACCTTCTGGAATGTACTGCATGGCTCAGGCTTCCTTCCAACCAATCAGTGGGGAAGGCCTGGTCACCACAGTTCTTGTCAATCACACTCACACAAGAGGCAAAAGCACTGAAACATAGGGCTGGGCGATTAATTGAGCTTCCCACAATCATGAACACAAGAGAATTGAGACCCTTCCTTCACAGCAGTGTGCTCCGCCCTTCCCCCCAAGCCCAAACAGTAGTGTCAGGGAGCCACGATGCGTTTTCTCCAGTTATTTTGAAACGTCTTTGGTAACTTGTAGAAGATGACAGAAAGGCAGCCTTTGGTCAAGAACAAAGGTTAAACAAATTCAATTGTCATCATGTTCTCAAATCAATGAGTAATCATGTATAATAATCGTGATTTCAATATCATTCACAATAATCGTGATTATCATCCCTACTGAAATATGGTGGATGAAAATAATGCAGAACGTCAAACAAGGTGCATGATTGTGTGAGAAAAGCTTATATTGTGACATTGTTTTAATGGCATATATTCTCAGATACGTACCACAAGACTGAGTATTTCAGTACAGTATAAAGGACATATTTTGTATGCATTTGACCATGGTGCAGCTCCCTGCCGATTATGTGTAATTGTGGCACCTGCTGGTCGAGAGCGGTACTGTCTCAAGTGTTTTCAAAACATTTCCCATGAGCTTCTTTGGTCCGTCTTACCTATATGCTTTCTTTTTTTACATGCAGACTTTCTGCAGAGTGAATTCTTGGTGGTCTAGTTGGCTGCATATTTGCTTCCCATTGTTGCAGAAAATACCCCGCGTTTTGAGCGTGAAGAAACAATCATGTCTCATTCGTTCTAGGCATACATCTGGTATCGCGAGAAGGCTGACCAAGCTGGTCACACCAGACCATTAGAGGCTGTAGCAGAAGGCTGACCGAGCTGGTCGCAGCAAGGGTGAGTGGTGTGTTGAAACACCGGTGGTCTGGATTTGTTCTCTACATGCTCCAGAACTTAGTTAATACGAAAGGTTACACATCATCACTTTAACTGTACTTATATTTTATGCCTATTCTTATGTCGGCACGTTCTACGTTGCACTACTTTTATTGGCTTTTATACCTATTCTTTTTTTTATGTACTTTTTTCTCCCCATTTCTATTTTTCTCCCATCCCAATTTCGTATTATCCAATTCTTCCCTCCCCTGTCTCGAACGTTGTTAGACCATGCCTCCCACTGGTCGGCTGCAGTGAGGACGAAGCCTTGCATCACGTGTCCCCTCCGGTACACGAGGAGGCAGCCGTCGCATCTTTTCACCTGTACAGCGCGATCTCTCAGTGGCGAGGAGTAACGCGTGGGAGGCTCACGCTGCCCCCGATACTTCCTGATTCTGCTGTACAGGCGCACCAACCGACCTGTAGGAGTCGCTGTCCACAACGTCCGATCCCCACCCACCGGCTTCCCCACCCCCTAATACTGCCAATTGTATTAGTATGAACGACCAGCCAAGCCGGAAGCAACGCCGAGAGCTGGGCTCGAACCCAGCATCTCCTGCGTTAGTGGCGAGTGCCTTGCCCACTGCGCCACTTAGCCGCCTTTTATACCTATTCTTATGTCTGCATTTTATACATTGTTTTTATTCTGTTGACTGTATGCTGATTTTATGCCCATGTTAATTTTGTGCTATTTGCTGTGGGGCACTTTGGGCTGCGGTCCATGTGTGAAGGGTGCTATATATAGTTGTTATTATTTATTATTTATTATATTATAAAAACATTTATGCATTGAAATGTCTGTATGACATTGAAAATGAGGGTGACCTAGGCCGGGTAGTGCAGCGGACTAAGCGTCTGTCTACCACCACAGAGACAGTGGGATCGAATCCAGCTGTGGTGCTTCCAGGTTGGCCGACCGCCCATACTAACACAATTGGCGGTGTTAGCGGGTGGGAAACCCGGCGAGGGTGGGTCCTGGTCGTTGTAAACAGCGACTCCTACAGTTCGGTCGGGGCGCCTGCACAGCAAGGGAAGAATCTAGGAGAGGTAGTGTGACCTTCCACACGTTACACTCTCCCAGTGAGAGTCCGCGCTGCCGGGTGAAAAGAAGCGGTGGGCTGGCTACACATGTGTCGGAGGAAGCATGTGATAGTCTCCGCCCTCCCGGACCGACGGTAGGAGGTAGAGTGCGCAACGACCAGGAAGGGGATTGGGAATTGGCATAACGACTAACATTGGGATGGGAGAAAATCGGGAAAAAAAGGAGGAAAAAAGATAATAAAAAGAAAATGAGGGTGACCTCAATTGTCCTTTTCGAGAATAAATAAAAGTTTGAATGAACTATACTTACCTACTGGGGCATTTAACATTACTCTGATTTTAAAGAAAGTCTCAACACTTTGCTACAGATATAGAGAGCACATTTGGAGAGCAGTATAGGCTGTTACCTTGTTGTCTGTTTTGATGGTGACCTTTAGTTGCGGGAGGACCCTCTCCACCTCCAGGTTCCACTCTGCCACGTCGACGTGTGATTCTAGAATGTCGTCCGGCTTTGAGGTCCATTTGGCTTCCTGTGAGCAGATGAGGGGTGGAGGAGAAGGAGGACGAGCAGGAGGAGAGGCGACAGGAATGAGGTATTGTTCTCCGTTCATTTCCACAGCCCTCTCATGTCAGATACCAACACGTGACGAGTGAAATTATTGAAATTCTTTATTAGGAGTAACCCCTTGAGATGTAGAATCTTGTTTTCGAGGGGCTCCTAGACACAATACAATGTATGCACATCGCCCCCCGCCCCCCCCCCCCCAAAGAAGAAAATAAAACATTAGACAACGAAACATAATCTACAACAACAAAATCAACCAAGCAATAACAAATATACAAAACAAGTAAACCAACAGACGAGATGACAAAATACAAAGGACAAACCAAACAACAAAACATAAGTCAAGCAAGGATAGGAAGGAATGGATCATTAATTCGGAAAGATCAGTCATGAATGTCATAAAAGTAATGATAGTATGCAGTATATTTAGAGTGAATATAGTGATTAGAGTGAATAGTGATTATAAAGGTTAACTGTTAAATAGAAAAAATACAAAGTTATTCATTAGTTAATCGTTAGTCATTAATTATAAACATGTACATGTACTCTCATAATAAGAAGACAGAGCATTTCTAAATAAATTAAAATGGAGTATTTGCAAGTTTTCAAGTTTCTTTATTAGTTGTCATAAAAAAATACAGAATACTTTCCTATGAAATGCTTTTTTCTGTTATGAGCTCCTGGGAGTGTGCTAGATAAAAAGTATAAAATATAAAGTCAAAAGTACGTAAGCAAAAAGTGTTATACAATATACAATACAGAGTAAAAAAGAGTAACAGTGAGTTACAGTACAATACAGTTAGGTAGGTAGGTTATTCCAATCAGAAGGAGCTTTGAACAAAAAGGCTTTCTTGGCTGTTGCTTGAAATGCAAGATTAAATAGAGGCAGAATTAAACAGATCCTTGTGAAGGAACTCACACTCTGATTTGTCCTTGATTTCAGGGCTTCAAGGTCAAGGACATTCTCCTCTTCATCATCCGGTTCCTCCTGTTAGTAAAATATATATATATATTTTTTTAAAGACAAAAGAAGAAGGCATTCTAATGTATTTGTGACCATTTAATTTACTGCTGTGAGACATAATGTTTAGGAATAATCATAAATGTTGAATTATTTTATTAAATAAATACATTGGACAGAATGAGGACACCTACTGTCATCTCCTCTTCCACCTTACTGAGTGTAAGTTCTGCGTCATCCTCTATCACAGACTCTTCCTCCGTTTCCTCTTTTGGGTAGTTTGGCCTGATGAATGAAAAGGACATGACAGCAACATATTAAAGTAAATATATCACAGTAAGTATGGTGCATCTATCACAGTAAATATGGTACTTCTATCACAGTAAATATGATACATCTATCCAAGTAAATATAGTACATCTATCAAAGTAAATATGGTACATCTATCGACATCAGCCTGCTCTTCAAATACCAAAATAGAGGCTAGTGACATGCAGATATGTGTTAAAGGGTTATGTAGGAGCCATTATGATGGTGGCATATTATATTATTATTTGTAATATTATTATTGGACACCTGGTGGCGGGTTTTAGATTTGACAGCACTGGTTAGGTATTTAGGGTCACAGTTTTAGGGTGCAGTAATCAACTAGGACACAGGTAGTGAGGAGCACACCGTTCTTACCAGTAGCTCAGTAACAGAAGCTCAGCAGCTCAGCAACCAGAAGCCAAGAAATACCAAATAAATATAGAATACCATATAATTCCTACAGAACCCACACTGGCAATAAATTGAATGTACAACTGCAACTTCAGCAATAAACACCCCTAAACCTGGAATCACGACTGGACATCAATCATTGCTGTGTCTACTGCGTAAGATCACTCCCTACCATACCTGTGAAGTAACGGGCAAGAGAAAACAGGACATTGGAAATGAAAAATTGCCATTACAGGTTAGTTAGAAGAATAGCTTTTTATTTTATTTTTACATTAAGTGGTATCTTAATATAAACATCATGAGAGAAAAATCATGCATTGGAAAGGCGCGTTTTCTGTTGTGGATGGTTAATGGCATGTTGTGGTGTGGATTAAAGCGTTCCTGTTTCAAGACCCCGTAAGATGCCTGTCTGAATCTTCCTGGTTCGCTCGGAACCCGGCCAGAACTCCGAGCACAGGATTCAGTAAGTCAGCTAATGGCTATGCATCGGTTTCACTGCTGGCAAGCATTTCATACCACCAAATGTAAAAGTAAAATCCAAATTGTGTCGATTTTGCAACATTCTCAATATACCTTTTTAAGACACATCCCTTTTTCTTCACAGCTTCCTCTGCAAGGCGATCCAACACATAGCAAACATACTCTCCAGAGCCGGCTTTCAATTTTGAAGGAGGGAAGTCCACTTTTACACCCTATTGACGCAAACTAGAGTTAGATTAAACATCATGTCTACATCATGTCCATAAATCAGATGTTGGCACCTACTACATGATTTATGCTAATTTAACAAACACAAAGCAACTGAAAACCACCAAAGGTGAAGTCCAGACCCTGGGACTGAGGTATGTGTTTGTTTATGTTTGAACGGGTTACAAAGAGAAGATACTATTATTATTGATTTAAAAGGACCATACCAGTCTTTTTCACATGTGGGTTCCAAGTCATTCTTGTCTTGATACAAAAATCAAAAGGCATCCTTCTTTTTTCATAATCTTTTACCATTTTTAAGTAATTTTCTGCTGATTCACCACTGCCATAGGCTTCCATTGTATCTAAAAAATAAAATGTGCCTTAAACATCACATAAATCCATGAAAGTCACCACATCCGACTAAAATGTCATGCCAACATCTGAAGTGCATTTAATAGTGTCTAAAAAGGAAGAAGAGGAATTCTTCCTCAGATACTGCATTATATCACAATGGCAAAACAGATCAGTGGTGAATCAACAGAAAATAACTGAAAGTAACATTTTTCAGTAACGGTAAAACAAAATAAAAATAAGGGAGCTTTGATTTTTATATCAAGCCAAAAAGGACTTGGAACCCATGTGTCAAAAAGACTAGTATGGTCCTTTAAAACCCTACTGCTCTCTGTACTGCACCTTCAAACAATATATAGTGGGAGTTGCGGGTGGTAAATCGAGCCATGCTTACAAGAGCTCTCAGCTCTGAGAGTATATTGGACACTGTGGCGTTGGGGTCATCATGCTCCTCAGGTTGTACGAATGGTCTCCCTGCTGCATTTATAAGCCAGGATGCAATGCAGGTGAACATGAAGAACTGCTCGCCTGGGTTGGAAGTTGTGTAAGGACTGGAAACAAAATAATGCCTGTGTTGGAGCAAAAAAAAAAAAGGTTACACAAAACAAAAGTATTGGTGGTAATTGTAACAAAGGGCAGCTCCCAGGCTCTGGAACACCCTCCCTCCCTCCCTCCCTCCCCCCACACACACTGTTTCTACAATCACATATTTTACAACCTCAGAGGACCATTGAACTTCAAAAAACCTGTGATGAAAACAACCCTGAAAATAATGTGCATAGACTAAGACGGAGCCACCCTGTGGAATGGGCGCCGCTAGAGGATGAACTAAAATATTGTGAAAACATAAATCAATTCAAATCTAGACTAAAAAAAAATCTATTTTCGATAGGTACAGAGGGGAGGAAGAGCTTATTATTATTATATCTACGGCCAATATATCGTGCACCACTAATGTTGTATATATCATGTACCGGTACTATACATCTCATATCGCATTATATATGTGTTGTATACACTATTATATACTATTGTATATACTATTATATACTGCAGGTATACTGTACTGTAGTGTGTACTGTAATGTGTACTATATGTATGTACTGTAATGTGTACTATATGTAAGTACTATGTATGTACTATGTATGTAAATGTAAAAATAAAAAATATGAAACATAAGTCTTCAGGGGTAGGGCCCGACAAGCCCATCTCAAACCCTGCCCTCTTTTCTTGATCCTCCAATCACAACTGTCGCTTGCCTCGGACAAGCTGGTAAAACGTTGGCGATTTATGGAATGACCATTGTTGTGTCCAAAACCCGAAATAAAAAATAACTGAAACTCCCTCCCCCAAGACATCAGTTTTCCAATCCCGCCTCAAGAACCATCTTTTCTTCAATGCCTTCTCTTAGCACCATCCATCCATCCATCCATCCATCAATCCATTCATCCACCCATCCATCCGTGTGTGTTATGTTTGTTGACTGTTTCACTACCACCGCCCCTAAGTGTAAAGTAATTTTTAGTTATAAAAAAAGCGCTATATAAATGTAATATTTTATTATTATCAAGTCAAGTCAAGAGTTTATTCATCACATACATACCAGGGCATACAGTGAAATGCGGTTGGCCATGCCTGCTACGATTGTGCAATAAAACAATAGTAATAGTAGTAATAATAATAAGATAACTAGAATAGACATGAATAGACACGTATTAATAAATCACTTAGAGGCACTGGATCCTATAGTACACTCCTATACAATGTGCAGTTTTACTTCTATGTCCCTATGCTATACTTGCTGTTACTAACTACTATACTATGCAACAATCACAACAAGTTATTTTCTTAAAGTGTCCTTTTCCCTTCCTTTAAAGTGTCCTTTTCTTGTGTGTTTAAAGTGACCTATGGTGCGTTTGTGTGTGAGCTAGTGCAGAATGTTGTGTTGTGTGTGTGTATGTGTTCATGTGTGCTTGTGTGTGGAGAGATCAGTGTTCATTGCTCTGATGGCCTGATTCATACATGTTATTCCTATGGTCTAAGCCAGTCAAATAAATATTAGTGAACATGAACAACTCTCTCTCACATCCAAAAACTAGAGTATCAAAATTCGAATTTGTGATAAAGTCTGAAGCTGCTCCATAGACAATAGAGATGACAGAGCAAGTCAAGTCAAGTGTCAAGTCAAGTCAAGTCAAGTCAAGTCAAGAGTCAAGTCAAGAGTTTTATTTGTCACGGCATACAAGTATACAATGAAATGCGCGTGGTCTTGCCCGCAACGATGTGCAATACAGTGGTACAACATATAATAGAATCCAATAAAAAAACAACATTGTGCAATAAACAGGTACAGGTAACATGGTGGGACATCTCGGTATCTGTACATAGTTATTTACAGAGCATATAGGACATGCTAGGTCCTTTGGTAGTGCAATACACTGTTACTGTTGTTATACTATTTTTAAAGTGAGTGTGTGCCTGCTCATGTTAAAGTGGCTGCTAGTGTGTGAGCGTGCACAGCGTGCGTGTCGTGTGTGTGCTCATGTGTGCTTGTGTGTGAAAAGTTCAGTGTTCTGTGGCACTTAGTGTTCATTGTTCAAGGCTCTGATGGCCTGGGGGAAGAAGCTGAGCCGAAGCCTCTCTGTCCTAGTAGCTGGGGTTCGCAGGCGTCTGCCTGACCTCAGCAGCTGGAACAGGCTGTTATTGGGGTGGTGGGGGTCTTTCATTATTCTGCAGGCTCTGGATTTGCACCTCTTGTTGTATAGAACCTGCAGGGGAGGTAGTGCAATACCCGTGGTACGCTCGGCTGAGCGCACCACTCTCTGTAGGGCCTTCTTGTCCTGTGCCGTGCTGTTCCCATACCAGGCAGTGATGTTTCCAGTCAAGATGCTCTCTACAGCTCCGGAGTAGAAGGACTGGAGTATCTTCCCCGATACTCTGAACTTCCTTAACTGTCTCAGGTGGTAGAGGCGCTGCTTCGCCTTTTTTACGACTGTGTCTATGTGTGTTGACCATGTCAGGTCCTCTGAGATGTGGACCCCAGGTACTTAAAGCTGCTCACCCTGTCCACGGTAGCCCCATTTATCATCAGTGGTGTGTGTGTCTCCTGCTGTCCTCTCCTATAATCCACGATCAGCTCCTTGGTTTTACGAATGTTCAGGAGCAGGCTGTTGTCCTGGCACCAGCGTTCCAGTACCTCAACCTCCTCCCGGTAGGCCTTCTCGTCGTTGTCCGAGATCAGCCCCACCACCACCGTGTCGTCTGCAAACTTCACTATGGAGTTGGAGCTGAACTTGGCCACACAATCGTGTGTGTAGAGTGAGTACAGCAGGGGGCTCAGAACACAGCCCTGGGGGGACCCGATGCTCAGGGTGATGGTGTTGGAGGTCTGACCCCCCACCCTGACCGCCTGGGGTCTTTCACTCAGAAAGTCCAGTACCCAGGCGCTCAGGGCGGAGCTCAGACCCAGCTCGATCAGCAAGAACTGAGGACAGTACTATAGAATAAATCTCACTTGTCAAGTCAAGTGTTCCTTTTTTAATCCCCTTGGGGAAATGCAGGTGTCATAGCAGCATGCAGGTGGAGGTACAGGCAATATATGGAGGTACAGGCAATATAACATAGAATGGCAGTATGCTATCAATAATAATAATAATAATGATGATGATAATAATAATAGTAAGTATACATGGTATATTATAGTATGCAAGTAGGAGTAGTAATACACCGCCCCAGAGTCTGTGCAGTGCTATTCAGACAGTCCTATTAGTTCTCAAGTTATTTGGGTATAAAAACAAAGATTCTGAGAGAGCAACCAGGAGCTTGTGGTTGGCCCCGGCCTGTGGAAGGCTGTCCAGGGTTTTGGGAGGATCATGACGGGAGCAAGTGGAGTGAGGGCGTGCCTCAGGCGGGACGCAAGTCGCCGGGTGCGAGCCCAGTGTCCCCTCGGGGTGCAACGTCGGGAGCCAGGGCGGTCAATTGCCAGGATTTAAGCGAGAACGACAGCGATAGGGTTGAGAATAGCCAGGACAAAGGAGAGGAGACGGGTGGGGACAGTATGGAGGGTAGTGGGGAGGAGCGTGGGGGAGAAGGGTGGAAAAAGGTGGAGAACGAGAGTAGGGAAAGTGAGGGGAAGGGGAGTAAGAGGAAGAAAGAGAGGGGAGATAGCTTGAGTGAGTCAGAGGATGAGGGTAGAGGAAAGGATTTTACAGAAGGGTTGAATATAGTGGTGCGATTTGAGGGAGAAGAGGGAGTTAGGAAAATAGAGCAGAGACAACTGTTAGAATACATAAGAGCGCAGATAGGAGAGGTAAGGTACGCAAGGATGTTGGGGGATGGGAACTTGTTTATAGGGTGTGAGGTGTAAGTTTAGAGCAGGTAGAGAAGGCAGGGGAAATGAGGAGCATTGGCAAAGTTAATATCTATAGAGTAGTGAGAGTAGGGGAGAAAAGGGATGGTGGTTGCAAGGGGGTGATTACTGGAATTCCAATCAAGGTTAGTGAAGAGCAGCTGGTAGGAGATTTGAAGAGTGACAAACGTAATGGGAAAGTTAAGAGTGCGGAAAGGATGACAAGAGGAGCAGAGAAGAAGGAGACAGAGACGATAGTAATTCAGTTTTAAGGTGAGGTTAGTCCAAAAGAGATAGTTATAGGGTATATGGTATATAGGGTTAGGGAGTTTGTGCCGAAACCGTTGAGGTGTTACAAGTGCCAAAAGTTCGGACATATAGCCAAGTCATGTAGGAAGGAGCAGAGATGTGCAAGATGT
The DNA here is from genome assembly GCF_963971535.1 of Notolepis coatsorum. Taxonomy (NCBI): domain Eukaryota; kingdom Metazoa; phylum Chordata; class Actinopteri; order Aulopiformes; family Paralepididae; genus Notolepis; species Notolepis coatsorum. The sequence goes on along the minus strand of NC_140177.1, from coordinate 116,103,822 downwards.
AGTGGGGAGCATGAATATGGGAAATGTGACCAGGGAGTGGAGCCGAGGTGTTGTAGTTGTGGTGGGAAGCATAGTGTAGCGTATTGGGGTTGTGAGGTGATGAGACGAGAGGTAGAGGTCCAGCAGGTGAGAAGGGAAGATAGGATATCATATGCAGAGGCAGCTAGGAAGGTAGGACAGGGAGAGCAAGATAAGGAACAGGGGTTTAGAGAAGGGCATTTGGCAGTAAGGGTAGTACAGGAGGATCAGGAAAAGCAAGATAGGGAACAGGGTTTTAGAAAAGGGCATTTGTCAGTAGAGGTAGTACAGGAGGAGAAAGAGAGGGTGTGGGGGGAGACGTTGAGTGTAGTGGCCTTTGTGGCAGGAGTAGTAAATGCAACAGTGATGGTTAGCAGTAAAATGGAAAGGATCAAGTTAATAGTTAAAGTGGCAGTACAGCACATGGGAATGAAGGGGTTGACATGGGAGGAAGTAGTTAGAGAGTTAGAGATGGGGGTTGTGAGTGATCAAGAAGTCCAGAGTCAGGCCACAGGAGGCGAAGCGTGTCTCACGGAGGGGGACTCAGTCAGGAGGAAGCAGCATTAGCTGCACTCCATGATGGTGAACGCAGAATGGACATTGTAGGAGGTAAAGGGTTCCAGAGGATGGCGGTAATTCAACGTTAAGACCACATCAAGCTAGAGAAGGTGGCGGTAATGCACCAAAAAGGTTGTGCCAACCGCCAATAAAAATCAAAAGAAGAAGAAGAAGAAGAAGAAGAAGAAGAAGACGAAGAAGAAGAAGAAGAAGAAGAAGAAGAAGAAGAGCAACCAGGAGCAGCTCCAGACATTAGTCTATATACTACTGTAGTACTGTCTTATCTGTATGTCGTGTGTGTCATATATGTTATGATGAATTGAAAATGGGGGACCCTGATGTAAACAAGACAAAAGTCTTTCTCTGGTCTGCATCCCCTTAACAATTGTATTGAGCTGTACTGTACCCATTCTGCAATCTGTTAATAAAGTTTTCAATCAATTAATCAATCAAAACTATATTATATACGTTTGATTTTAGTTCCTGGCTTAGGGAGAGAGTAGCTCGTGTTTACAAATAGTGATTGAACTTTCCTGGACGATTGAAATAATTATTTGCTCACCTGGACAGAGCCTTCATGTTGTGCTTTGAGAGGACCTCCTCTTCATAACACAAAGCACTCAACTTCAACAGCAGTTCCTCCATAACGATGAACATCTGATGTGTTCCAGGACCCCGCTGCTCATCATCCTCTCCTCGTCGGTTGTCGTCTGCCATTATGAACAGTTATATGTACAAGTTGCCCCACTAGCTAACAGTTAACGTAATCTTGGAGCTTTATGATGAATGATTTGCCACTTCGCGTAGCTAATAACCATATAGCCATTAGCGAAGAAGTTGGCTTGTTTGGGTCTCACCATCCGTTGTCAGGCAACCAAAGCTAACGTTAGCTAGGCAGGCTAGCAGAGCTAACGTTGTAGGCAGTAAGAAAGAAATGTGGCATATATAAACCAGGCGGTTTGCTATTATCTCAAAGTTCTATACCTGCATATTCGACATAGTTAGTTACTAACGTTAAATCAGAAACTGCACATCTGTAGCACAAAATTATCGCTAACGTTAATGCTAACAACTTTTCTATGGCGATGTCTTCTTCTTCTTCTTCTTTTGGCTTTCCGACAGTCTGAGTCTAGACGCCCGTCGGCGTATTGCTGCCTCACACTGATTGTTTTAGGTACTGCATAATACTGTGGCCTACTTACAGCAGATCTTTTACGTTTTCATCGTGGTTGACAAAAACGGATGTAAGTTAATACTTGATTGATTGATTGAAAACTTTATTAACAGATTGCAGAATGGGTACAATACAGTACAGCTCAATACACACAATTGTTAAGAGGATGCAGACCAGAGAAAGACTTTCGTCTTGTTTACATCAGGGTCCCCCATTTTCAATTCATCAGGACATATATGACATACATGACATACAGATAGTCAGTACTGCTACATCTATACATTTATGACATACCAGATTTGCAAATACAGTACTGTTTGTGATACAGAAGGAGTCAAGAAAAGGGAGTATATACATTTGACGTAGAAACTGTACATTGGAGGAGGTTGGGTGGGGGGGGGTTGGGTACACTGGGATATTGACAACCATACTGGGTAATTTACATTGGAGGTGGTTGGGGGGGGGGGGGGGCACACTGTATAAACAAGCAAAACTGTACATTGAGGGGGGGGGGGAGACTCTGTACAAACAAACAAAATTGTACATTGGACTATTGACAAAACCATACTAGGTAAATGACTGTACATTGGAGGGGGTTGGGTTAGGATATTTACAGGGGCCAGTGTTGAATTGCAGTCTCCCGTAGGTGTCTCTTGAGAGAGGTTTTGAAAGTGGGTAGTGATCCACATTCCTTTACAGCTTTGGGTAGGGCGTTCCACATTGATGTGGCATAATTGCGAAACGTGTTTAGTCCCTTATTTGAGCCGAATCTGGGTTTAACATGATTTGTGGAGCTCCCTCTGGTGTTGTGATCGTGGTATTCACTGACCTTTGGGAAGTATTTTGCCATGTACATGGGTACCTTGGTACACCGCCACCATCTGGTCTGGAGTGAGTGGACAATTGATCTAATTAGATTAGATTCAAATGTATTGTCATCGCCATACAGCACAAGTACAGTACAACGAAAATAAATGGGCATATAACCAGAGTGCAAGGTAACGTAAAGTGCAATAACAATTTACTGATAATTATGATAAAATTAATGAATGTTGATTACAGCCTTGACGTAAGTGGTTGTAGCTATGGCTGTGGGGATGCATGCTGGAGACATGATCCAATAGACCTTTTTATACACCTGAGTCTCCTGAACCCCAAGTCGATCTGCACTTTCTCGGCCGAGCTATAGTCACTTTTCCGCACCTACACCCTGCATGCGCAGATTGCCCAGGGAGTCTCTCCAAAGTCTCCAGCATCGCATTCATGTGTGAGGTGAATATGCACAAGGTTCACTGAAGATTCTGAGTGGAGATCTCCTCCTAGAAGTGGATGGCTGCTCAATCCACCCTTCCCCAGAAGTCCACAACCTGGGTGTCATACTGGACTCCACCCTCTCTTTTCATTCTCACATCAAAACAATAACCAAATCTGCTTTTTTCCACCTCAGGAACATATCCAGACTCCGGCCATCTCTCCCTGACTCCGTAGCAGAGACACTCATATACACTCCTTCGTCACATCCCGTCTGGACTACACAAACTCAATTCTTGCAGGGCTACCCTGCAGCAATGCCCTGAACAGGCTGCAGAATGTCCAGAAATCAGCTAGGGTTCTCACCCGCACCAAGCCCTGGCACCACATCACCCCCACCCTCGTACATTTTAAGATCCTCTTCATCACCTACAAATCCCTTCACTCCCTTGACCCCCGGTACCTAGCTGACCTCCTCCATCCCTACATCCCACCCCGGAGGCTGCAGTCCTCTGACTCCGGTCTCCTCTCCATCCCCACCACCAACCTGCGCACTGTCGGCCCCAGAGCCTTCTCTCCATCCAAACATCCGCAATGCTACATCCCTGGACTCATTCAAATCTCAACTCAAATCTCACCTCTTCACCAAATTATTAATGACTGCCTGATTTCCCTCTTTCTTTTCTTTTTACTAGCAACCACACCTGCCTGCCATCTACTCATCAGCCCTGCAGTACATCTACCCCGGTTCTTCAGTCACTCTGCGTCAGATCGTTAACTCAGCTAATTGGTAGACGTTCAGGCCTCTCTTAGAGAAATTATCCATCTAACTTTTTGTCAGTTTTCTGTGTTTTTGGTGCTTCGCTCATTCTGTGTTTATTTTTTCTCTGCACTCTTGTGTTCTGCTGTTTTCTGCATCTGGGTCTCTGGTCTGGCACCTTAACAGAAGTAATCATAGTACTATCATCTGCCTTTTAAAGGTTCCATAAGTTATTTTTGAATTATTATTTGATCATATTAATGTGTATAATGCTTTTCTCCGCAGATATATATATATATATATATTTTCTTTTTTTTATAGTTTATGACATGATTCACTCATATGTTTGGGAAAGACCAAGAGAAAGTTGTATGTATTGTAATTGAAATCTAGTACTCCATGCACAAAAACAATTATTTCTTTCAGCAAATTTCACAACAAGGCTGTGTTATGTTTGCATCTGATATATTTACAATGATCACTTTGGTAATCATTGGGAGAAAAATAACAAGTGAAAGTAATTATTGCAGCTTTAATGACTATCCTGCTAAACATCTGCTTTAATTAGTACATGATAGCACGTAAGAAGTACCAAAATATACATTGCAAGTAGTCCAAAAAGTACATATGGAATACTTATGCTGACCACCTCATCAGCAAAGCACAACAACGCCTGTGTGACATCCTCCGGGCACGACGCAAAACACAAGTAGATTTTTTGAACTGATTTTAATGAAGCTTGTTCATTCTCCATCCAAACCTCATCCAAACCGTAAAATCTTATTGGCTGCGTGCCAGTATAAGAGAACATCGATGCGTTATGGATTGTCCTTTGCTTATTAGGATCGACAGGTAAGTCAATAATCCATCCAAGTTCATGGTTGCAACTCAAGAGAGAGGGCGGAAACACGTCACCGGATACCAGGTGTGCCAAGTCTTGTGAGATGAAGTAATTGCGCAAACAAATAGAAAAATAGTGCGCCACTAATATATATCTTATATAAACAAATAAGAAATACAGTGAAATGCAATTGAGTGTATTATTACTAATATACAACAATAAGCATATAAATTGTAAATGTAAATAACTATCTTAACCAACTGTTAACCATAGCTGCAGTTACACTCCCACCAATTACACATACTAATAAATGTGGAATGTCTTATTGCACATACTTATAGAATGTGGAATTTCTTATTGTGGATACTTCAAAGGATATGTCTCTAAGATCAATTGGATTCAACCAGGTAAGTATCTCTTTTCAGTGTAAGACAAAACAAAAACTCCTATTTCAGAGTAAAGGCAAGCAGAAAATGGGTAAGTGCCAAAACAGCTTAATGTTGAATAACTCACTAGTGCTCTAATCTGCTTCTATCAATGTAATGATCTTGTGTATTGGTCTCTCTAAATACACTGTACTGGTTGTGGCTTTCCCTTTGCTATCGTATGTGGTGTGGCTTACTAGCAGCTTCAACTTTCTGACTCTACCATCTTGTCCTGGGTAGACTTCAGTGACTCTTGCTAGTCGCCATTCGTTGCGTGGTGTCAATTCATCTTGGAGAAGGACGATGTCGTTGACTTTAGAGTTCCTTCTGGTTTTACACCACTTCGGTCTCTGTTGTAGGTTGAGAAGATATTCCTTCCTCCATCTTGTCCAAAACTCGTTGGCCAAATACTGAACTCAGCGCCACCTCTTTTGTAGGTACAAATCTTGTTTGATGAATTGTCCAGGTGGGGGCAGAATGATCGTAGATTTCATCGTTAGAATGTGATTCGGGGTTAAAGGGTCAGGTCCGGATGGGTCGTTCAGAAACTCAGCGGAGAGCGGCCTGCTATTGATTATGGACACGACCTCGTACAGGTACGTCCGGAGAGACGTGCTGTCAAGCCTTTGTGAGGACTGGTCAATGGTAGTCAATATGCTTCTTATCGTTCTTATTTGCCTCTCCCATACACCGCCCATGTGGCTTGCCGCTGGAGGATTCATGAGAAACTCACATCCCAGAGCCTTCAGTCTTTCTTCATTCATTCCCTTCATAAGTTCTGTAAATTCTCTTCTCGCGCCAACAAAATTGGTTCCTTGATCGCATCTGAGTTGGCGAACGTTTCCTCTGATCGCAATGAATGATCTGAGTGCATTGATGAATGAATCTGTAGTCATATCGTCAATCACTTCTATGTGAACGGATCTTGAGCATAGACAGGTGAGTATAAGTCCATATCTTTTTAGATCTTTTCTTCCTTCTTTAACGCAGATTGGGCCGAAGCAATCTATCCCGGTATAGGTGAAAGGTGGAGTTGCTTCCATCCGATCTTGAGGTAGGTCGCCCATTCTCTGTTCTTTGTGGGGTCGTCTATACATTCGGCACTTGACACATCTGTAGAGGTGCGACGAGACAGCGCTGCTGCATCCCATAATCCACCATCCATTAGCTCTGAGTGCGTTTGTGGTCATTCCACGCCCTTGGTGTTGGATCTTTTCGTGGTGGTGTTTGATGAGTAGGGATGAGATGTGGCCTTTCTGTGGAAGTATCGCCGGATATTTTATGTGTGGGTGTAGCTCTGCTTTACCTAGACGCCCTCCCACCCTGAGGATCCCGTTTTCCATCCAGGAAGGGGCTTAGCCTTTGTAGCTTACATTCTTTGGTCTTGACAAGTTCCTGCTTTTGCTTGAGTCCTTTTTATCTCAGCCAGGAAGACCTCTTCTTGAGCAAGCTTAATGATAGCAAGCTCAGCTTCTTTTCTTTCTTCGATACTTGTATTTTCGTTGGTGCGTTCTTTCAGACCTTTATGTTCTTTGGCCATTCATTTTAACCTTGCCACTGCCTTTACAGCTCTTGTCCAGTCAGAGAACTTCTTCAGGTTGTCTAGTAAAGATCTCTCTTCTCTTGTCTCAGTGTTACACACGAGAGCCTTGCGAAGTTCCGGGTCATCTTCGTTGACCTCTTCCTTCTTGCATTCTCTGAGGAGTGGACCCTTTTGCCAAAGAAACTTTGGTCCGGTGAACCAGTTTGAGGACTTAAGTTGATCTGCAGTCAAACCTCGAGAGGCGTGATCCGCAGGGGTTGTCTTCAGAAGCAACATATAACCACTGTTCAGGTTTTGTACTTGACTTAATTCTTTCGATGCGGTTGGCTACGAAGGTTTGAAATCTTCTAGCATCATTGTTTATGTAGCCAAGAACAACTTGGGAATCCGTCCAGAAGGACTCTTTTAGATCTTGGATTTCGAGTTCATTCCGGAGCATGTCGCTGGTTCGAACGGCAACAACTGCTGCAGCGAGTTCGAGTCTTGGTATTGTTGTAACTTTCTTTGGAGTAACTCTTGCCTTTCCCATTACTAGACAGCAATGGACTTCATCAGACTCGCTGATTGTTCGAAGGTAGGAACATTCGCCGTATCCTGTGACGCTTGCATCTGCAAAGTGGTGAAGTTCATAGCCTTTGACGTCGCCGAAATCTGAAGGTACGTAGCATCTTTGTACGTGTGTCTCGGACAAGTTGGGGAGGTCTCTGAGCCATGACTCCCACTGAGGTCTTAGGGCTTCTGGTAGTTCATCATCCCAGTCTGCACATCTGCTGGAGAACTTGCTTCCCGAGGAGGACGAAGGGTGCCACGAACCCCAGGGGGTCATATATGGAGGCTATGGTAGAGAGCACACCTCGTCTTGTCAGTGGATGGGGCTTTACTTGGACTCTGAACTGGAAGGTGTCGGATGTAACACACCACTCTACTCCAAGAGCTCTTTCCACATGTAGTTCTCCTAAGTCCATGTCTTGTTCCTTAACTACTATTTTTTTGAATTATTGTATGGAAGAGGGTTATATCCACTGATCAGCAAGCCAAGTAGAATAACAGAAACCTCTGCTACATTAATAGATAATATTTTTATTAATAGCTTTAAGGATAACATCATAAGTGGATTAGTCATAAATGATATAAGTGACCACTTACCTGTTTTTGTTACTTTTGATTGTCAATTGAAGAGAACAAAGGAGGAGAATGGGTACAGATATAAAAGGTTAAGAAGGGATGATGCTGTAAACATGTTCAGGAATGATCTTTTGAATGAAGAATGGAAGGGGGTCTATGTAGAAGACGTCAATGCTGCTTACAATACTTTTTTGAATATCTATCGGACACTTTACGATAGGCACTGCCCAATGGTTCAACATAAACAAAAAAGTAATGACAATAGAAAACCATGGATAACGAGGGGGTTAGAGAATGCATGTAAAAAGAAAAACAAACTTTATAGAGATTTTATCAAATGTAGAAAAAAGACTGCTGAAACTAAATACAAAGTGTATAAGAATAAGTTAGTATTAATTACGAGACGGGCTAAGAAAGATTATTACAATAGATTGTTAGGCGAAAACAAAAATAATATAAAGGGCACATGGGACATTCTAAATAAGGTAATGGGAAATAAATCAGCGTCCATAAAAATGCCTAGCCATTTCATTAGTAATAGTAAGACTTGAATGAGGTGGTTAATGAATTCAACTCTTTTTTTGTAAATGTGGGGCCAAATCTGGCAGATGCCATTCAAAAACACGATGAACCATTACAGGAAGGATGGAGAGGAGATAGTAAAGTACTACAGTCTATGTTTTTGGGAAATGTCAGTGAAGCAGAAATCATATCCATTGTATCAAAGTCAAAGAATAAGTCATCCATTGACAGTGATGGGATAGATATTATTATAGTGAAGAAGACAATTGATTGTATGATCAAACCTCTCTGTTATATTTGTAATCTTTCTTTTCAGACTGGTATTTTTCCAGACAGGATGAAGGTAGCAAAAGTGATCCCACTTTACAAAGTAGGAGATAAGCACAGCTTCACTAACTATAGACCAGTGTCATTGCTCTCACAGTTCTCGAAAGTGCTTGAAAAACTGTTTTCGCATAAGTTAGATGGTTTTGTGGAAAAGAACAAACTGCTGAGCGAAAGCCAGTATGGCTTTAGGCAAAACAGATCAACAGCGACTGCCTTAATGAATATTATTGAAGAAATAACAACAGCAAACTCTTTCTTTTATATATTAATGATATTTGTGATGTTTCAAAACTATTACAGTTTGTCTTGTTTGCTGATGATAAAATTTTTCTTGCTCTGGAAATAATTTAAAGGAACTAGCTGAATATATTGTGTATGAAATGACAAAGCTAAAGAGATGGTTTGATGTAAATAAGCTATCACTGTATCTGAAAAAAACTAAATTTATGATTTTTGGCAATCGAAAACTAGATGAAAATATAGTACTGACAATAGATGGAGTTGATATAGAGAGAGTTAATGAATTTAGTTTTCTTGGTGTGATTATGGATGATAAATTAACATGGAAATCGCACATAGCACACGTTAAAAAAAAGATGTCCAAGAGTATTTTTGTTATGAATAAAGTAAAGGATGTGTGGTAACATTGACTCTGGATTTCATAATCCATATGTCTATAATTAGAGAAACCATATGCAATACACTGGGGTGCTCTAAGGAACTGTTTTGAACCCAGATGAAACCCCAGCGGTTGTTGAAACTGTATTTAGATAAGCCATTCTCAACCCCCACTCAAGCAAATGCGGTCAACCGCTAGAAACAAAGGAACTCGAAAGTCACACCCCACAGATGGAACGGTCACTCACCCTACTAACAGAGATCAGAGACAGCTGGTCTAGCAGAGACCAGCACAAACTGACTAAGGAAAATATAATTACATTATATTAGATTAGAATGAAAAACAATATTGGAATAATAACAAGATCATAGTAACCTATCTGAGGTATTAGAGCAAAGAAGATTTGAATACAATTTAGGAATGTCAAACTGGTTAAGTAATAAAGTTATTTCACTCAGGTTGTAAAGCTTGCTAGAATCTAAAACCAAGGAACTATTAATTCAGTATACTTTATATAGGAAATCTGGTATTAAAATATGGACAACTCCACATTGGGTAAATGCTGAATATATATGTAACTTATTACATTAACCATACAAATATAGAAAAGGTTTTAGAGTTAAGCCTCTGTGCTCATCAAGAAGCCACAGCCGACGGGGGCCATGGCCCCCCCTCTGATGCTGGAGGAACACCGACGAGGAAACCAGGGGGAGGGGCGGACCGCCCTCCCAGAAGACCACCGGATTGGACCAAAACGTATTACTAGACTGCTAGGATTGGTGGGAAATCAGAGTATTTAAGACAGAACACAGTGTTAATTCAGGAGGCCAGCCAGACGCACCCACCCACCCCAGGGGGTTTGCTGGTCTCCACCGCTGCCACAGACTGTACTGCTATTTGCCGCTACGTGAGTAAACTGTATATGGAATAATCACTGTTTGTGATAACTAGAGTAAAATGCCTATCTTAGACCAGGTTTAATCATGTGGTGGCAAAGAGTAAGATAGTCTATTCCATTGATAAACATGACTACTTTTATGTGCAAACATGTCTTGATGTGAAGAGCCACCGTGAATGGGCTATATGATTATGTAAACCTCATCAATCCTTTTGTACAATCATGTCTTATGAAAAATGATGAATAACCCCTTTATGTAACTGATGCATTTTCACCTTTTGGCCTCTCGGCAATAAATACATGAGTTTGAATTCGAACTCTGTGGTCTGGACTGCACGTTTATTCCTTGTTGGCTATATTGGAAGTCAGATGAGGAGACCAAATTCTATCACTTATGATCTTTTCCTCCTTCCAGATAACAACCTCATTGTACTATGATTAATCTAATGTATTGATTTAAGAATATACCACAAAGTGGTGCTCGTGACCCGTTCTGCGCTGCCCCCCAAAAAGATGTGCGGTGGGTTTGGTGTGGCCAGCTGCTCAGCGCCGCACAGCCCCTGCCTGCACGTTGGGGGCATGCAGAATAAAGCCGGGGGTTGGTACGTTCATTACAAGGGGTTTACAGGGGTCCTACTAATCACCCCAAAGTACCAGAAAATACCAGAAAATACCAGAAAATACCAGAAACTACCCTAAAGTATACCCCAAAATACCAGAAACTACCCCAAAATACCCCAAAATACCAGAAAATACCAGAAAATACCAGAAACTACCCCAAAATACCCCAAAGTATACCCCAAAATACCAGAAACTACCCCAAAATACCCCAAAATACCAGAAAATACCAGAAACTACCCCAAAGTATACCCCAAAATACCAGAAACTACCCCAAAATACCCCAGAATAACAGAAAATACCAGAAAATACCAGAAACTACCCCAAAGTATACCCTAAAATACCAGAAACTACCCCAAAGTACCAGAAGATACCAGAAACTACCCCAAAGTATACCCCAAAATACCAGAAACTACCCCAAAATACCCCAAAATACCAGAAAATACCAGAAAATACCAGAAACTACCCCAAAATACCCCAAAGTATACCCCAAAATACCAGAAACTACCCCAAAATACCCCAAAATACCAGAAAATACCAGAAACTACCCCAAAGTATACCCCAAAATACCAGAAACTACCCCAAAATACCCCAGAATACCAGAAAATACCAGAAACTACCCCAAAGTATACCCCAAAATACCAGAAACTACCCCAAAGTACCAGAAGATACCAGAAACTACCCCAAAGTATACCCCAAAATACCAGAAACTACCCCAAAATACCCCAAAATACCAGAAAATACCAGAAAATACCAGAAACTACCCCAAAGTATACGCCAAAATACCAGAAACTACCCCAAAATACCCCAAAATACCAGAAAATACCAGAAACTACCCCAAAGTATACCCTAAAATACCAGAAACTACCCCAAAATACCCCAAAATACCAGAAAATACCAGAAACTACCCCAAAGTATACCCTAAAATACCAGAAACTACCCCAAAATACCCCAAAATACCAGAAAATACCAGAAACTACCCCAAAGTATACCCCAAAATACCAGAAACTACCCCAAAATACCCCAGAATACCAGAAAATACCAGAAACTACCCCAAAGTATACCCCAAAATACCAGAAACTACCCCAAAATACCAGAAGATACCAGAAACTACCCCAAAGTATACCCCAAAATACCAGAAACTACCCCAAAATACCCCAAAATACCAGAAAATACCAGAAAATACCAGAAACTACCCCAAAGTATACGCCAAAATACCAGAAACTACCCCAAAATACCCCAAAATACCAGAAAATACCAGAAAATACCAGAAACTACCCCAAAGTATACCCTAAAATACCAGAAACTACCCCAAAATACCCCAAAATACCAGAAAATACCAGAAACTACCCCAAAGTATACCCCAAAATACCAGAAACGGCCCCAAAATACCCCAAAATACCAGAAACTACCCAAAAATACCCCAAAGTATACCCCAAAATACCAGAAACTACCCCAAAATACCCCAAAATACCAGAAAATACCAGAAACTACCCCAAAGTATACCCCAAAATACCAGAAACTACCCCAAAATACCAGAAAATACCAGAAAATACCAGAAACTACCCCAAAGTATACCCCAAAATACCAGAAACTACCCCAAAATACCCCAAAATACCAGAAAATACCAGAAAATACCAGAAACTACCCCAAAGTATACGCCAAAATACCAGAAACTACCCCAAAATACCAGAAAATACCAGAAAATACCAGAAACTACCCCAAAGTATAGCCTAAAATACCAGAAACTACCCCAAAATACCAGAAAATACCAGAAACTACCCCAAAGTATACCCTAAAATACCAGAAACTACCCCAAAATACCAGAAAATACCAGAAACTACCCCAAAGTATACCCCAAAATACCAGAAACTACCCCAAAATACCCCAAAATACCAGAAAATACCAGAAAATACCAGAAACTACCCCAAAGTATACCCCAAAATACCATAAACTACCCCAAAATACCCCAAAATACCAGAAAATACCAGAAAATACCAGAAACTACCCCAAAATACCCCAAAGTATACCCCAAAATACCAGAAACTACCCCAAAATACCCCAAAATACCAGAAAATACCAGAAACTACCCCAAAGTATACCCCAAAATACCAGAAACTACCCCAAAATACCCCAAAATACCAGAAAATACCAGAAACTACCCCAAAGTATACCCCAAAATACCAGAAACTACCCCAAAATACCAGAAAATACCAGAAAATACCAGAAACTACCCCAAAGTATACCCCAAAATACCAGAAACTACCCCAAAATACCAGAAAATACCAGAAAATACCAGAAACTACCCCAAAATACCCCAAAGTATACCCCAAAATACCAGAAACTACCCCAAAATACCCCAAAATACCAGAAAATACCCCAAAGTATACCCCAAAATACCAGAAACTACCCCAAAATACCCCAAAATACCAGAAAATACCCCAAAATACAGTATTGTATATTTGCATATCTTGTATGTCACAAATGTAACAGTACTGTATATCTGTATGTCATGTATGTCATAAATGTCATGATTAGATTAGATTAGATGATTAGATTAGATTTTTATATATGTATCTGTATGTTGTGTATGTCATAAATGTCATTAATGAATTGAAAATGGGGGATCCTGATGTAAACAAGACGAAAGTCTTTCTCTGGTCTGCATCCCCTTAACAATTGTGTGTATTGAGTTGTACTGTACTGTACCCATTCTGCAATCTGTTAATTAAAGTTTTCAATCAATCAATCAATCAATTCAATCAATAAAAAAACCTGTCCAGTAGAGGGCAGCAAAAGAAACTTCTGCTATTTTCTAGAGCTAGCTACTTCTTCTCTTGCTCCTCCTTTTCCCTTTTCCTCTAACTTCATCTACCACCATCACAGTCATCCTTTCTGGGAAAAAAAAACCATGGCATACACACGGGGACAAAAGAAGAAAAGATGTCAGATATGCAAAGATTTGTGTGAAAAACCATTTATTGAATGTCATGAATGCAAGTCAATCTTTCATGCCCCCTGTGTGTCCATGACTGAAAGACAGATCCACACCTGGAACAAGATGGACTTTTTCTGCCAGCAATGCACAAGAAGCCCATTTAGTTTAGACAAAAGTCTAAATAGATAGCCCCGTTGCTGACTTTATGCCGGAGTGCCCCGTGGAACAGTGACGGGTGATAGGAAGTACTGGCTAGTGGATACGATATCCTAGCAGTACCAGTGTTATGATATGAACAATAAGTGCAGAGTCAGGCACTAACAGTCGAGTTATACCTAGTTACAGTGAGCGGTATAGGTAGCGTGCGGCTAAGGATCACAGTAGCATTGCTCGTGTTATACCTAGTTACAGTGACGGTATAGTCTGCGTGCCAGAGACGTGCGGGACCTCCAAGCAGTCTGCCCGGGCGTCAACAGCTGTTTGCACCGGAGAGCAGCAGCACACCTGCTCCAGGCTGCCTGCAGGACACGGGGAGTTCTTTACCACCAGCAGAGGTCGTCATCGCCGGCACCAGCTCAGCCAGCGCTGTCTCTCTGCTAGCTCCGCCTGCTGACATCCTAGCGAGAGCGTTCGACGCCATCTTGCCTCCCGGACAACAGTGGAGTGGCGAGGCGGCCATTTCGGATGAGTACAAACGAGCATTGATGCTCCCGACTCCATATACAGTATACAGTGTGGTGCTGCCCGCGGGCGAAGTTAACGTTGTTAACCACAGTTCAATAGGGGTACCCCCGACAATATATACCGGTATTAGCATAGGACTTTTGCAAGGTATTTTGTGGGCTCACTCTTTTATTTTATTCCTTTTCTTTGAGCGTGATAAGGCGTGTATTTCCTAAATAATTCCCGTTCTGTGAATCCCTTTATTCTCTTCCCTATGCTTCCCCCTTCCTTCCCCATATTCTCAACCGGGGACAGTAAGAGTGTAATTCCTTAAAGAAGGTGAATACTGTGGTCCGCCCAGACGTGGGCAGCGTTTAGTCTGGGTACCTGAGAGCACTTGGTGCCTGTGTGTGATACTGTAATTGACTTATGCTAATAATTCATGCCAGTAATTATTGTATGGATACCCATGGTGCAGTAATCACCAGCCGTAGCTTTGTTGTAACTAGGCTGAGTTACAATACAGTCATCCAGAACGGGAGCACTGTGTGTGTCTTTCATTATTTCTAACCCTAACCCTAACCCTTTGCTACGGGTAATATATGTAATCGTAACCCCTTGCTATTCTACCTTTTCCATTTCCATTGTAAGGGTTCTGGTGTCACTAAGGGAGGGTACTGCTTGCGGGGGGAACCAAGTTATTTCTCTACCATCCGGTCATTAGGTGTGGGAGGGAAAAAGGGGCAACTGTGGAGGGTGAGGGAGTGTTGGGGAGTACTGCTGACTGCTCCAGAGAGAGGGAGGAAGACCAGAGTACCGGACCAGGTTTGTAAACCCTGGGCCTCATCCACCCCCACTGCCAGCCTCCAGTTGACGCTCCGGACCCCAAAGACGGAGGTGCAGCTGGCCAGAGTGCTACTGTGTCTCGCTACCTATTGACCGCACCCCACAGTTCCCACGAAGCAGGGATAATCCACCCTGCTACATTTGGCGTCACAAACAGGATCAACATCCTACTCCACTCCCTTGTAAGTGACGACCCAGAGACCTGAGATGTCGGACAACGACACCCCGAAGCCCGAGGCCAAAGCCGGGCCGTCCCGGGTGACGCAAGGAGGTGACTCGCCGGCCCCGCTCAAAGAGGAAGGGAGGGAAGCCGAGACGGTGCGGACCTTGACAGCCGAAATGGAGTTCCTAAAGGGTCAACTCCAAGACCAGGCGGAAGCCCTAGACCACCAACACGAACAACTGGAGCAGGCCAGGCACAGAGAGTCGCTTGCCTTGGCCCAGGCCATGATCCAACAGCTTCCCCCAGCGCCCCTCCCGGTGGTGTACGTCCAACGAGAGCGGAAGTGCAGCGAATTTGGAGGTGAACAGGAGAGGGGGGAACTGCCTGTAGAGGACTGGATCCAGGCAATGAGGGCCCATCTCCGTGCCAGTCGAGTGCCCGCGGAGGAACAAGCGGAGGTCGTACAGCTCCACCTCAAAGGCGAGGCGAAGCAGACGGTACGCTTCCTGACGGAGGGAACCGTCCCCGACATGGAAGCCTTGTTCAAGATACTCGAAGAAACCTATGGGGACAAGGTCCCGGTCAGCGTCCGCCTGGGGGAGTTCTTCGACCGAAGACAGGCCGCCGGAGAGACCGTACGCCAGTTCGCCTACGACCTGCAGGAGAGGATCCGTCGCCTACGACGTCGGGCGCCCGCGCTGGTCGCCGACGCCACCGCCCTGCTGCAGGAGCGGTTTGTGGTGGGCCTCAGGGACGATGCCCTGAGGAGAGAAATGCGGAAGTACATGAGGGAAGACGGGACGCGGCCATTTCCCCAGGTACTGCAGGCGGCGATCGATTGGACGGAGGACGAGCTGGTCCACCCCGCCGACAAGGGTCCCCCCCGGGGTTTAGTCCACGCCGCGGCTGGAGAGGGACGGGAGACCCCGCCGAGCGTTGACTCACTGCGGGAGACTATTCGGCAGATCCAGGCGGGAATGGAGCAACTAGGCGCGCGCCAGGAACAACTGGCTCAGACCTTCTCACGGGAGCGGGACGCGCCCCGGAGAGGCGCCACCGGACGGCGACGCCGAGACGACGCGACGCGAGAACCCCGCCAAGACGAAGACGGCCGGCTGATCTGCTATGCCTGCAATCAGCCGGGCCACATCAGCAGAGACTGCCCCCGCTCGGCCGGCGAGCCACGCCCCGCCTCTACTCCCAACCCCGAAGCTCCGGGCTCGTCAGGGTACCGACCCGGAGCACGAAGGACAGTCGACGCCGTCGTAACCGGAGTCGCCGGCTCGGCCGCGGAGGGCACCGAGACGCAAGACGCGCAAGGGGAATGCCTCACACTAGACGTCCAGATCGACGGGGTCGAGACCCGCTGCCTCTTCGACACCGGCGCCGAAGTCACCACCATGTACGAGAGCCACTTTCGAAGACACTTCCCGAAGTCGAAGTTGACCCCCGCCAACTGGATCACTCTCATCGCCGCCAACGGGTTGGAGATCCCAGTGGTGGGGTGTCTCTACGCCGAAGTGAAGTGCCTAGATATGACATTCACGGGGAAATGCATATTCATACTAAAAGACGACCCAGGCCGAGGGGACCTAGGAGACGCTGTCCAGGGACTGCTGGGCATGAACGTGCTCGGCGGGGTAGACGGCCTGTTCGCAGGGATCAAGGGGATGCGGCCGGTGAACCGAAGACGCGTCGAAGCTAGAAGCATCGCCATCCGCCGTGTGGTCGCCGTCCTGGCCCAAGAAGGCCGAGAGTGTACCACCCCGGGAAAGATGGGGTACGTCAAGGTGGCCGGCAGAGAGTCTGTGGTCATTCCCCCGCACAGCGAAATGGTCGTCTCAGGCCGTTGCGCGACGACAGCGGGGATGCGGCGTCCCGTGATGCTGGAGAACACGCCGAGTGCCAACCTGCCTCCCGGACTATTGGTGGCGAACGTGGTGACCTACGCCCGACAGGGGACAGTGCCTGTGCGGGTGTTGAACCCGACCGACGTCGAGATTGTGCTCCGACCCCGGTCCAGACTGGCAGAGATTCACTGCCCCCGTCAGGTACGGCCCCAGGAGAGGGTGACCGTAGAGGAAGTAGACGGAGGCGTCCGAGTGACGGCGATTGAGACTCGAGCCAGCCCGCCAGAGGCAGAGCCGGACGGGAAGACCCACAGGCTCGCCGTGGACGTACAGGCGAACCTGCAGGATCTCACACCGGCCCAAGTGAGCCGGCTGAATCAAGTATTGGAGAAACACAAGGCGGTGTTCTCCGTTGACGACGGGGACTATGGTTACACAACCACGGTCACACACTACGTCCCCACTGGTGACGCACACCCGGTCAAGCAACGGCACCGCCGAATACCGCCCCACGTGTTCCAAGAAGTAAAGAGACACGTGCAAGATCTGGTGAACCTGGGTGTCCTGGTAGAGAGCTGCAGTCCGTGGGCGTCACCAGCCGTGATCGTCATAAAGAAAGACGGCTCCGTGCGGTTCTGCTGCGATTACCGCCGCCTAAATAACGTGACACACCGGGATGCCTACCCCCTACCTCGTATCGAGGAGTCCCTAGACGCCTTGGGGCAAGCCAAGATCTTCTCCTCGCTCGATCTCACCGCCGGCTACTTCCAGGTGGCGGTGAAAGAGGAAGACCAAGAGAAGACGGCTGTCACGACGCCCTTCGGCCTCTACCAGTGGACTCGTATGCCCTTCGGACTGTGTAACGCACCAGCGACGTTCCAGCGGTTGATGACCGCCGTGCTGGGGGACCTGGCCTTCGACGTCCTACTCGTCTACCTAGACGACGTCTTGGTGTTCGCCAGCGACTTCGAGAGCCACTATCAGAAGCTGGACCTGGTGTTTGGACGGCTTCGGGAGCATGGACTCAAGCTCAAGCCCCGGAAGTGCTTCCTTCTGAAGACCGAAGTCAAGTTCCTGGGACACGTTGTCTCCGCGGCCGGCATACAGGTCGACACCGACAAAGTGAAGGCGTTGGAGGACTGGCCGGCGCCACGCTCAGCGAAGGAAGTGAGGCAGGTGATCGGGTTCCTGTCCTATTATCGGCGGTTCGTGCCCCACTTCGCCCAGGTGGCCCAGCCACTGCACGCCCTGATGGGGAAAGAAAAAAAGGGGTTCGCCAAGGGCCGGCCCGAGGCCTTCAAGTGGACGCCGCAGTGTCAGACGGCCTTCGACCATCTGCGGCAGTGCCTCTTGACACCCCCGGTGCTGGCCTACCCCGACCTCCAGCTCCCCTTCATAGTGACCACCGACGGGAGTTACTTGGGACTGGGAGCGGTACTCAGTCAGAAACAGGAGGGCGTAGAGCGAGTCATCGCCTTTGCGAGCCGAGGCCTGCGTGGGTCCGAAAGGAATGACCAAAATTATAGTGCGTTCAAGCTGGAACTCCTCGCCCTGAAGTGGGCGGTCACCGAGAAGTTCAGAGACTTCTTGATGTACGCCCAGTTCACAGTGATCACCGACCACAACCCGTTGAGACACCTCGGCACGGCCAACCTGGGAGCAGTGGAGCAGCGGTGGAACGCTCAGCTCGCGGAGTATGACTTCGTGGTGCACTACAAACCTGGTCGACTCAACCAGAACGCAGACGCTCTGTCTCGCATGCCGATGCGATCAGAACCTGAAGTGGAAGACACTGAGAAAGACTTCCTAATGATAGCCGCGGCTGGCACCCACACCCGTCAGGGTCTCCAGGAACGGGCCGCTCCATTGTCCGTCCCCGCCCCAGTCGCCCGCGAGGGCTACGTCATGGTCCCAGCGGAGGAAGTGCGGGCCCTGCTATGCCCTGGGAGACCGACAGAGACGCGGGAGGTCTCGAGTGTCGGCGCACGACGGATAGCGGCACAGAAGGGGAACAGCGGATATGACTGGGCGGAAATGCGGCAGCTCCAGGCGGACGATCCCGAGTTGGGTCCGGTGTGGCGGGCGGTGACACAGGGGGTCCCCCCCACTAAGGTACAGCTGAAGGAAGGAGACCCGAAACTCCGCAAGTTATACGGGCAGTGGGAACGACTCCGTCTGCATCAGCAAGTGCTGTTTCGGCGCGTAAGCGATCCCCGGGATGGAGAGGAGGTTCTCCAGCTGGTGGTGCCCACAGCCCTGCGAAGGAGGATCTACGAGACCCAGCACGAAGACGCGGGACACTACGGGGGACAAGGGACGGTGGTCCTGATGAGGCGAGGTTACTACTGGATCGGAATGGCAGAAGAGGTGAAGCAATGGGTGAAGCGATGCAAGCGATGTGCATTAGCCCGCAACGTGTTCCCTAAAGCCCAGGCCCAGATGACCTGCACTAACGTGACGGCACCCATGGAGGTCCTGGCCATGGACTTCACCGTGTTGGAGAGGTCGGTGGGTGGCTACGAGAACGTACTGGTGCTGACCGATATGTTTACCAGATTCACTATTGCCGTACCGACCAAAGACCAGACTGCGAAGACCACCGCCGCTGCCATCATCAAGTACTGGTTCGTGTACTACGGTTGCCCTGCCCGACTCCATGCCGATCAAGGGCGAAATTTCGAGTCGAGCGTCATCAAGGAGCTCTGCCGACTGTATGGGATTTCAAAGAGCCGCACCACGCCCTACCATCCCCAGGGGAATGGGCAGTGCGAGAGATTCAATCGGACAATGCACGACATGCTGCGTTAGGGAGGGGGTAGGCACCCCGAACCTCTAGCGCACAACAGGCGGCGGTGGGACTGCAAAGTCCCGAGGGCACATTAAAATATGTCATATAGTGCTGGGGAGAGACTGAAGGGCCCCCGTGTCTGATGAGGTATGAATCAACATACCACCGTGGTACCGTCTAGTCGGTGTGTGTGTCGCACACGCAAGTGTGGGGGCAACACGTGGTACGTGGATGACAGTCCACACCTAGCAGAGACGTGCACGGCGCACCTCTGTGAACAGGCAAGGCGGGTGAAAACGGTCAAAGTTTCCATACCCAAAGCAAAGTGGGGTGGGGATCAGACCGTCGGTTCTTACCTGGGTGGCCAACAACCACTACAGGGTCTAGGATCGCTATCGACTGGGTCACCTGCCGGTCGGATCGCATAGGGCAGTAAGACCAATGGGGATGGCCGCCGCGTTCGGCTCAATGTACAGTCAGGCCACTATAAGCTGAAACCGAATGAGTTAGTAAGCGAGTAGTGTTTCTGTGATCGGTGTTTTTGAAAAGAAAATGCCGGGAAGCAGAAAGCTAAGGCTTGTCCGTCCAGAGGAGTCTGGATGGTAAAGCCTAGGGGTGGAAAGGGACCTAGCCTGGAACTGCGCCCTGGTGAGGGAGGTTCAAAGGGTCTAAGCGAGTCTGCCCGCAGAGAAGAAGCGGGACTGGAAGGAGCACCTACCCGAGTTGGTACTTACATACAATTGCCACGAGCACTCCTCCACTGGATACTCTCCCTTCTACCTGCTCTTCGGGAGGGACGCTAGGATGCCCCGAGATGTCCTAGGGGGCAGAGACGTCATTGAGGAGGGGGCGGCGGACCTAGATGAGTGGGTGCAGAGTCACCACGAGCGACTAAAGGCCGCCGCGGAGGCCGCTGAGGCCACGGCGAAGCAGGCATCCCATCGACGCAAGAGAATTTACGACAGGAAGAGCAGAGGTGCACTCCTGCGGGCCGGAGACCGGGTCCTGATACGCGACCACCGAATCCGGGGCCGTAATAAGATACAAGACAAGTGGGAGCCTACGTCATATGTGGTGGTTAAGCAGAGCCACGAAGGGACGCCCGTGTTCACGGTCAGGCCCGAAGCAGGGGGTCCAGAAAGGACCGTGCATCGAGACCAGCTCAAGACCTGTCCCTTCCCGGCTTCTGACCCGGAAGTGCGGGGGAGGGCCCCTCGACAGATCCCGGTGGCACCGCGGAGCTCGTCCGAATCAGACATCGGAGGTGCTTTCGGGCACTGGCGGGAACCGCATCCTAGGGCGTGTAACCACCCCGGTCCCCTGCGGGACGCCCCTGAGGAGGCCGTAAGCGCAGAGTCAGAGGTGGAGTCGACCCCTTCAGGAGAGGAGGGGGAAGGCGGCGGAGACGGAGTCGAAGAGGAGGCCGCGGGCGGTCCACCGATGGCCCCGGAGGGTGAGGCCGTGGTCCGTGACCCGCCGACGGACACTGAGGAATCCGACACGGAGTCGGAGGCGGGGGAGGTGGAACCCCCCAGAGTGGAGGCCGCTCGGCCCCAGAGGAGCACCAGAGGTCGGCTACCCGCTCGGTATCGCCAGGACTACGTGCTCAAGAGCGTGTTCGCGGAACAGTGTGTCCAACTCCTGAGGGAGTGTGTAAAACTGTTGGCATAATGTGTAATTGTCAACCGATGTGTAAAACTGTTGGCATAATGTGTAATTGTCGACCGATGTGTGAAACTGTTGGTCTCAGGACCGTTGTCATACATGCATGGTTTTGTTGTTAACTTGCAGAGGACTTAGCAAGTTCAAAGTGGGGGGAAATGTAGCAGTCTGGAAAATATGGTATATTATTCAGAACTGCTGACTGTGTTTATATCCCTTTTTGTACACAAAGACATTCTAACTAGTGTCATTGATTCACACGAACAATGACACAAACGTCCCCGTCCAAAGAGCATGTGAATACGGATCATAAATGACAGTATTGATTCATATTTTACAGTGCGTCTCCCCGTGTGACTGGCAGGCGGGACCAGCAGGGGGCAGTAGCAGGCAGAGAGTGGCGGAGAGAGCTGAGAGATGATAAAGGGAGGAGTGCAGCGGAAGTCGTTCTCTTCTGCAGTGAACTTGACAACGAGAAGTCACGTCTAACGGGGGGGCTCTGGATAGCCCCGTTGCTGACTTTATGCCGGAGTGCCCCGTGGAACAGTGACGGGTGATAGGAAGTACTGGCTAGTGGATACGATATCCTAGCAGTACCAGTGTTATAATATGAACAATAAGTGCAGAGTCAGGCACTAACAGTCGAGTTATACCTAGTTACAGTGAGCGGTATAGGTAGCGTGCGGCTAAGGATCACAGTAGCATTGCTCGTGTTATACCTAGTTACAGTGACGGTATAGTCTGCGTGCCAGAGACGTGCGGGACCTCCAAGCAGTCTGCCCGGGCGTCAACAGCTGTTTGCACCGGAGAGCAGCAGCACACCTGCTCCAGGCTGCCTGCAGGACACGGGGAGTTCTTTACCACCAGCAGAGGTCGTCATCGCCGGCACCAGCTCAGCCAGCGCTGTCTCTCTGCTAGCTCCGCCTGCTGACATCCTAGCGAGAGCGTTCGACGCCATCTTGCCTCCCGGACAACAGTGGAGTGGCGAGGCGGCCATTTCGGATGAGTACAAACGAGCATTGATGCTCCCGACTCCATATACAGTATACAGTGTGGTGCTGCCCGCGGGCGAAGTTAACGTTGTTAACCACAGTTCAATAGGGGTACCCCCGACAATATATACCGGTATTAGCATAGGACTTTTGCAAGGTATTTTGTGGGCTCACTCTTTTATTTGATTCCTTTTCTTTGAGCGTGATAAGGCGTGTATTTCCTAAATAATTCCCGTTCTGTGAATCCCTTTATTCTCTTCCCTATGCTTCCCCCTTCCTTCCCCATATTCTCAACCGGGGACAGTAAGAGTGTAATTCCTTAAAGAAGGTGAATACTGTGGTCCGCCCAGACGTGGGCAGCATTTAGTCTGGGTACCTGAGAGCACTTGGTGCCTGTGTGTGATACTGTAATTGACTTATGCTAATAATTCATGCCAGTAATTATTGTATGGATACCCATGGTGCAGTAATCACCAGCCGTAGCTTTGTTGTAACTAGGCTGAGTTACAATACAGTCATCCAGAACGGGAGCACTGTGTGTGTCTTTCATTATTTCTAACCCTAACCCTAACCCTTTGCTACGGGTAATATATGTAATCGTAACCCCTTGCTATTCTACCTTTTCCATTTCCATTGTAAGGGTTCTGGTGTCACTAAGGGAGGGTACTGCTTGCGGGGGGGAACCAAGTTATTTCTCTACCATCCGGTCATTAGGTGTGGGAGGGAAAAAGGGGCAACTGTGGAGGGTGAGGGAGTGTTGGGGAGTACTGCTGACTGCTCCAGAGAGAGGGAGGAAGACCAGAGTACCGGACCAGGTTTGTAAACCCTGGGCCTCATCCACCCCCACTGCCAGCCTCCAGTTGACGCTCCGGACCCCAAAGACGGAGGTGCAGCTGGCCAGAGTGCTACTGTGTCTCGCTACCTATTGACCGCACCCCACAGTTCCCACGAAGCAGGGATAATCCACCCTGCTACATATGTATGTATGTATGTATGTATGTATGTATGTATGTATGTATGTATGTATGTATGTATGTATGTATGTATGTATGTATGTATGTATGTATGTATGTATGTATGTATGTATGTATGTATGTATGTATTGTGTGTGTGTGTGTGTGTGTGTGTGTGTGTGTGTATGTATGGAACTGCTGCCTCCGCGACCCGACCACGGATAAGCGGAAGACGATGGATGGATGGATATATATGTAGTGGCCGCCTGTCATTCCTCGATGTGCTGACAGGCGTCACGATGCACCCGTATTTAGTTCTCTACTCAGTAACAAAGTTTGTGATGTAAATATGGAAGAAAGTCCAAGTTGCGGCTGGTACAGTTTGCAAGGTTTTATTGTCCAAAAATGAATGATAGTAAATTAATGGGTAAATCAGAACAGTTGTCAATTGCTCTATTTGTCAGTTCCAAACGGTGAAACAGGTAGGAAAAATTATTCTTCATAACAGGTGCATAACAGGTGCACCTGTCACAGTAATTAGCTAGGTTACTTATAGAGGTGGGGCTATAATGGAGGTGGTTTGCCCCCTAGTGTTTAAACATAAATACAACCTCTAGTGACCTCTAGTCTAAACAATGTAAGTTCTAATATTCTAACAATATAAATCCACCAAGTCGGTTTCTGCTTCTACAATATATATATATATATATATATATATATATATATATATATATATATATGTGTGTGTGTGTGTCATGTACCTGAAAATGAACAGACAATACACACAATATACCAGAATGTTACTGTAAAAGATGATCAAAATCATTGTTTTGCATATAATTAATAATAAGAAATTAATAATAACACATTTTCTTTCTTTTATGTTTTTATAGTTTCCAGAAGTTTTTCACAGCCTCCATTGACACAGTTGGTCAAAGGAAGAGGGATCCGAGCAAATCGCACGAATGTTACCATCATGTGGACATCAGTGTCTTGGAAGCCATACAACGAAATTTTTGATGTCAATCATTTTGTGCCTCTAGTTCCATTTTCAGCTCCTCCAAAAGAGAATGTGATCATCATCAGCCAAGAGGAGGACAAGTGTGAATCACTATTCAGTGAAGAAGACTTTCCCAGGCTTCGAACCAGAAAACGTGCAAACACTGAAGACAACCACGACACAACTAAGACAACAATTAAAGTCAATGACAAAAGGAAGTGTGACCCTGACCTCCAAGACAACATGGTTAACGTAAACAATTTCAGACAAGATGATGACAACCGCTATGATTCACTATTCTCTGAAGACTTTCCCAGACTTCCAACCAGAAAACGTGCAAACACTGAAGACAACCATGACACAACTAAGACAACAATTAAAGTCAATGACAAAAGGAAGTGTGACCCTGACCTCCAAGACAACATGGTTAACGTAAACTATTTCAGACAAGATGATGACAACAGCTATGATTCACTATTCTCTGAAGACCTTTCCAGGCTTCCAAAGACAAATTATGCAGACACTGAAGACAACCATGACACAACCAAGACAACAATTAAAGTCAATGATAAAATTAAGTGTGACCCTGACCTCCAAGACAACATGGTTAACATAAACAATTTCAGCCAAGAGGAGGACAACTGTGAATCACTATTCAGTGAAGAAGACTTTTCAAGGCTTCCAACCAGAAAACATGCAAACACTGAAGACAACCATGACACAACTAAGACAACAATTAAAGTCAATGACAAAAGGAAGTGTGACCCTGACCTCCAAGACAACATGGTCAACATAAACTTATTCAGGCAAAATGATGGTTCAATTAAGTCTGAACTAGTTCATCAGTTTCAGTCTGCTGTTATGGTTGACACCATAAACAGCTTTGACCCAACAGAGTCTGAATCAACTTGTCTTCAAGGCCGTTTTATGGAAATAAACAGAATCTTCGCCTTGATCTCAGGTGTACCAGAAGATAATGTGTTGAGGCATGTCCCTAAAGGAATGAAACTAAACGAATGTTTCTTTATAAACAATTCCCTCAATAGAATGAGAAGAGAGAACAATCAACACAGCATTTTTGTTGATGACTGTGGAGTCTGGAAGAGCACCTCAGGTAACACCTCAAAAACACACTATGTGCTAAAAAATGGTCAACTGACACATGTACATTTTAGACAGGGGGTATATGGCAAGATAAGAAACAAGGTCTGGCAGAAATTAGACCCACAACCAGAGGCAACATATATTGTAATAATGGGCCGTTATTACACTAAACTTAAGAGGGATACTAATTTCATGAGGAGGATAACATGGATTGAGAGGCCTCCAGGATATTTTCCAGTGAACAGGGCCGACATTGCAGTGTGGGAATATCTAGGCACATTCCCCATAACACTCAGTTATCATGCAAATGCTAAGAGAAATCCATCTCAGTTTATCAGAATACAAACAGAGGTGACTGAAAGAGTGGCTCAGGCGGTACAAACCCAGACACCTCGTGATGTATACGCACAGTTAGTTATGGAAGATGAGGAAAATGCACCTCGAGATTTAAAACAAGTCAGGAATATAAAACATCAAGTATCAAAAGACCAGAGGCCTTCTGGTAATCGAACCAATACTGCTGATGAGCTTCAGACAGTTCTGAATATGTTGCAGGAAAATCATTATGTTCAGCAAATAATTTCTAGGAAGGGAAAACCACCTTGTGTCATCCTTTACTTTGATGAACAATTAGAAGATGTTAGAAGATTTTGTTGTGGGCAGGATGCTACATCTGTTTTAGGAGTGGATCGCACATTTAATTTGGGGGCTTGCTTCTTAACAGTGACTGTGTTCAAAAACCCAAAACTTTTTAAGAAAGAGACTGGAGAGCCACCATTATTCATTGGGCCACTGTATTTGCACTGGGACGGCAGCTTTGAGACTTACCATGATTTCTTTGCCCATTTGAAATCAAAGTTGTCGGTGGCATATTTAGCAACAGAAATAAATATCAGTGAGGACATAGTTATTGGATCCGATCAGGAACGGGCTATTTTAAAGGCCATAGAGTCTTTGTTTCCTGAAGCAAGTCATATTTTGTGTTCAAAACATATTCGGGATAATGTGAAACATTATCTAACACATAAAGTGGGAATGGACGCAAAAAAGAGAGCAGTACTTGAGAATAAGCTGTTCCATAATGCTAATTCTCTTACCTACTGTAAAAACGAGTATGACTTTTGTGAAAAGGTACTTGAACTTGAAACATATATAGAATCAAATTGCCCAGAGTTCACTACATATTTCTCTAAGTTAATACCTACATTGAAAAAGAAAATAATGGAGACAAAGAACAGAAAGAAATGGATTCCTGATAATTGGACAAATAATAATTGTGAAGCAATGAATCATGTAATTAAGCTGGCTACTAATTGGAAACCACAAAAGTTACCAGATCTGATATTAAAACTCCAACAAATTTCTCAACTTCAAAATATAGATGTGCGCAGATGCCTTCATGGCCAAGGTAATTATACTTTAAAGCCAGAATTTAAAAGATATGAGGTCCCCAATGTCATATGGGACACTATAACTAAAGATGAGCAGAATGAGCTATATTTAAAGTTCTTGAAAGTTAAGATGGTACCTAAGGCTAAAACAATAGAATCAAATGATGGTCAGTTGAGCATTCCAGTGGTACCCCAGCTAGCCAAAAAGCCTGGCCAAAAAAGAACGGCAAAAAATGAGCGAACAACTTCAAAAAGAAGAAAAGTGAAGACATAAGTATGTTCACTTCATGCATGCTCATAAGAGATTTGATTTCGTTTTTTATATTTTTTTATATGTGTTTTTTTTTAGATGACACAGAATTTTTTATTTATTTTGTATTTAACCAGGAAGTCCCATTGAGATACAAGATCTCTTTTGCAAGGGAGACCTGGCCAAGATGACAGCAATAACATTTGCAATATATCAGACAGCAATGTTTTTGTGTTTACATGTATTGTATATTGTATATATGCACTTTTATTATGTTCTTGTGTGATGTATACAATATACAATACATGTAAACACAAAAACACAAAACAGAATAGTCTACATAATAGTAAAGGTGTATGACAGTAAAATACAGGGTAATACAGTAATTTAGCAGTTTTGCAGTTGGGACCCGACTACAGAAAGCAGCGAAATTCTTTTTGTAGGAAGTTATGTAATACAGATTTAAATTTGTTGAGAGAGACCAGGGTATCTAAGTGGATATGGTCTTGTAGCCCATTCCATGACCAAGGTGTGAAGCTTGAAAAAGCTGTTCTTCCTAGTTCAGTGTGTATTCTAGTTTTTTAAGTAGCCATCTTGTGGACCTGAATGTAATGTAATGACACAGTTAGAATGTCCTGTTATGTTGTCATGTATAGCCTATAGTTGTCTCTTTTCTTCCATCCTTACTGGAATTTGGTTCAAAAATGTTATACTGTTCTGTTATTATTGTTGTTGATGTTGTTTTGTTATTGTTGAACATTTAAAATAAAATTGATAAAAAAAAATATATACTGTTTGTTCAGTGTTCAATACAGATGTTATTACATTTGGAGATTATAATATATTAAAATAAACATTTGTTTTGAAAATATGTGGTACTTTGGGAATGGGAAATGGACTCCACATATATAGCACTTTCCTACCTGCACAAATAGCTTTATAATTGCCTCTCCTTCACCAATTCACACATGCACTCACAGAGCAATGGCAGCCAGATGGTGCTAGCCTGCTTATTGGAGTCATTTGGGGTTCAGTGTCTTGAAGGACACTTCGGCATGTGAACAGAAGGAGCTGGGATTCAAACCACTGACCAAACCATTGACCATATGATCATTAGTTGACCTGCTCTACCTCTGAGCCAGTATTTTCTGGTACATTGAGGTATACTTTGGGGAACTTTAAGGTTCTTTGGGGTATTTCGTGATACTTTGGTATTTTAGGGTATACTTTGTGGTATACTTTGGGGTATTTTAGGGTATTTTGGGGTATTTTCTGGTATTTTCTGGTACTTTGGGGTATACTTTGGGGTATTTTGGGGTCGTTTCTGGTATTTTCTGGTATTTTCTGGTATTTTTGGGTATTTTGGGGTAGTTTCTGGTATTTTGGGGTATATTTTGGGGTAGTTTCTGGTATTTTCTGGTATTTTGGGGTAGTTTCTGGTATTTTGGGGTATATTTTGGGGTAGTTTCTGGTATTTTGGGGTATACTTTGGGGTATTTTGGGGTAGTTTCTGGTATTTTCTGGTATTTTGGGGTAGTTTCTGGTATTTTGGGGTATACTTTGGGGTAGTTTCTGGTATTTTGGGGTAGTTTTTGGTATTTTGGGGTATACTTTGGGGTAGTTTCTGGTATTTCCTGGTATTTTGGGGTATTTTGGGGTAGTTTCTGGTATTTTGGGGTATACTTTGGGGTATTTTGGGGTAGTTTCTGGTATTTTCTGGTATTTTCTGGTATTTTGGGGTATACTTTGGGGTAGTTTCTGGTATTTTCTGGTATTTTGGGGTAGTTTCTGGTATTTTGGGGTATACTTTGGGGTAGTTTCTGGTATTTTCTGGTATTTTGGGGTAGTTTCTGGTATTTTGGGGTATATTTTGGGGTAGTTTCTGGTATTTTCTGGTATTTTGGGGTAGTTTCTGGTATTTTGGGGTATACTTTGGGGTATTTTGGGGTAGTTTCTGGTATTTTGGGGTATACTTTGGGGTATTTTGGGGTAGTTTCTGGTATTTTCTGGTATTTTCTGGTATTTTGGGGTAGTTTCTGGTATTTTGGGGTATACTTTGGGGTAGTTTCTGGTATTTTCTGGTATTTTGGGGTAGTTTCTGGTATTTTGGGGTATACTTTGGGGTAGTTTCTGGTATTTTCTGGTATTTTGGGGTAGTTTCTGGTATTTTGGGGTATATTTTGGGGTAGTTTCTGGTATTTTCTGGTATTTTCTGGTATTTTGGGGTAGTTTCTGGTATTTTGGGGTATTTTGGGGTAGTTTCTGGTATTTTCTGGTATTTTCTGGTAATTTGGGGTATACTTTGGGGTAGTTTCTGGTATTTTCTGGTATTTTGGGGTAGTTTCTGGTATTTTGGGGTATACTTTGGGGTAGTTTCTGGTATTTTCTGGTATTTTGGGGTATTTTGGGGTAGTTTCTGGTATTTTGGGGTATACTTTGGGGTATTTTGGGGTAGTTTCTGGTATTTTGGGGTATACTTTGGGGTATTTTGGGGTAGTTTCTGGTATTTTCTGGTATTTTGGGGTATTTTGGGGTAGTTTCTGGTATTTTGGGGTATACTTTGGGGTATACTTTGGGGTAGTTTCTGGTATTTTGGGGTATTTTGGGGTAGTTTCTGGTATTTTGGGGTATACTTTGGGGTAGTTTCTGGTATTTTCTGGTATTTTGGGGTATTTTGGGGTAGTTTCTGGTATTTTGGGGTAAACTTTGGGGTATTTTGGGGTATTTTCTGGTATTTTCTGGTATTTTCTGGTATTTTGGGGTAGTTTCTGGTATTTTGGGGTATACTTTGGGGTATTTTGGGGTAGTTTCTGGTATTTTCTGGTATTTTCTGGTACTTTGGGGTGATTAGTAGGACCCGTTTACAGTGCAGAGTTTGCTGTCTGGATGGAGGAACGAGGGATGAATAGAAAGTTGGTCGTGTAGCCACGAGTGGGGCCCAGGGTGAATATGGTTTTTCATGCAGGGATGGTGGAGTGGTGATTAGATTAGACTGTCCAAAGATGAAGGGGGCGCGCTTGTTGTTCAGTAAATATGCAGTCATGAGCTTTAATAAATGTGTGATTATTCAGAGACAGGAGGCCGCTTTCGGCCCGCTTGCTTGGGGTTTAGGGCAGTAAATACGGGCAGCGTGTTTATGCCAAGCCTTTGTGAGCAGGGGGATAGAACTTTTTGAATTTTTTGTTGTTGTTGTTTAAAAGTGGCGGCCCGACGATTAGTTATTAGTCATATTTAGGGACAGGCTAGGGCTGATGGTAGAGGCGCTGAGGATATGGTGTCACAGGGTGTCACGGTTAGGAGGTTGCGTCGGATTGAGCAGACCTAAGATGAGGGAAAGTACACGAATTTGTATGATTGACTGGTGAACGTAATAGCTGAAGGTGATTTAAGCACATAATGTAGGGACAGATAATTACTTGAGAGAGGGGAGTAAGTGAGGCATGGAGCGGTAGAACGTGGATAAGAGGGGACTCTGGGGAAAGAATTGGGCTATTTTGATTCGTTTAGTTCTAGTGCTAGGTTTTGGCTTGTGAACACCAGAGGATGTTCGGAGAATAAATTTGGGATATTGGTTTTGTTCTATAACTTCAGGGCGGACGACGGTCGGTCATGGGGAAGGACGGTCAATATGCATTTAGGAAGTCGGCTTGCACAGGGTCTTGTATGTTATAGTGTTGCGCCATGTGTAATCGACGCCTCGTACGGGGGGGTTGGTTTGTTGGTATAAATATATTTGTATAAATGTATGTGATCATAGCAAGCTTGGCCGGTTTGTTATGTTGTTCGAATCATATTGGAAGTTGGGGCTAGCTAGGATTAGCTCTGTGGGGGTAGCCACGGTAATCTATGGACGTTACGGCGGCGATGTTAAAGATTTGACGGAAGGTGGTGTGAGGTATGGGTGTCGAGAAGTGAGTCGAGTGGTACGCTGATGTAATTGTGGCCGTATTAATGTTTATATTTAATGCTGTAATAATTGTGTACGGTGTTGTTGTGGAAACGGGTGTCGCCGGTTGATGACGTGGTTGTGTTGAGAGGAGTGTTTGAACAGCCTGGCACTGTGGGGCCAGGCGGAGAAAGGGTAGGAGCAGTGGTTTATGATTCATTTTGGACTGTGGTACGGCACTTGTTATCGTAGGATGTTTTAATTTCTTTTAATATAGTTTGTTGTTTGAACATGTGTAAGTTGTTTAGAGTTAGATTAGTACTGAGCGGACTGAATGAATGTGCGGATCTCGAACGCGTGTGGAACATTACATAACGCGCGGATCTGGGAGTGTTGAACCATCACATCAGGCTGGCTAGGCTATTAGCTTGCATGCGGCTGTTTTGTGAAATTGCGTGCAGCATTTATGTGTGGCAGAGTTTTGGAAGTGACGGTTAGGAAGTGTTAGAGTGTGCGGTGGATGTCGTTGCATTGTATTAGGACGAAACGGAGTGTTTTGTGATGATAGTTGTCTTTGTCGCGATACACATCGTTTGCTCTGTGTGCACTGTTTGCGCTAGTGCGCATGCGCGTTGGTACAATGTGTGGGGCGCGGGACGCTGTTTTCATTCATTCGCTCAAGGGAAAAAGGGTGAGGTTATATTTTTGCTTTGTGTTATATATTTGTATTCTGGAAGTGGGTCCGTATGTGTTTGTGTTTACTATAGGTTGTGTTTTTGTGTAAACAAGGGGAAGAGATGTAACATGTATGATGATTAGATTATGGGGTTTATACTGCACACAATGCAGTGAGGGTATCAGTAAAGAATGGATACATTGCCTGTAATAAGTTAGAATTCACAAGTTAGCGATTATGGGTAAATGTATCATTTAATAAGAGGAACAATATATATCACATAAACATATGTGACTGGGCATGGGGGCGCGGGACTTGTTGAGGTAAGGTCCAATTTTTTTTTTTACATATTGTGAAAGTACAGATTCATACCTTAAAAATAAGCCATCACTTGAACATTTTGGTGGGATATTTTTCAAGCTACATCCTATGAATCATGGAGATATCAGTAAACGCATTCAGAGATGAATGGTCTTCGAACTTGTGGAGAGGTTCACACCTGTGATTTAATCAACTACAACCCTACCCAGAATGCATTGTATTCCATGGCCCCCCTCTCTCTGGGGACATTAACACCTTGCATCAGGCTCTTTTGTTATGGCAATGACTCTGTCTTGTGGCAAGTTGTTGTGGCAGTTGAAGTATTTGCCTTGTAAGTCTAAAAGCTAAATGACTAAATGTAAATGTATATAAGGAAAGGTTAACCTTCTGTAGTGTGGTAGTGAAAGGGTTAACCGTCTGTAGTGTGGTAGTGAAAGGTTTGTTGGAAGCCTCACATAAGCCATGTAATGTTGGGGGTCAAGGTATTGGCTGAAGGAAAGGCTACATCAATAAGCATTTAGATGTTTAGATTTAAAGGTTAACCTTCTGTAGTGTGGCAGTGAAAGGGTTAACCTTCTGTAGCTGTGAGAGAATTGTTGAATAGCTACACAAATGTTCTAGAATGTTTGATTATGACATCATACTGTGACATCACAAATGTTTTCAGGCATTCATAACATTATTTCCTATGATGAATTGAAAATGGGGGATCCTGATGTAAACAAGATGAAAGTCTTTCTCTGGTCTGCATCCCCTTAACAATTGTGTGTATTGAGCTGTACTGTATTGTACCCATTCTGCAATCTGTTAATAAAGTTTTCAATCAATCAATCAAGTTAACCTTCTGTAGTGTGGCAGTGAAAGGGTTAACCTTCTGTAGTGTGGTAGTGAAAGGTTAACCTTCTGTAGTGTGGCAGTGAAAGGGTTAACCTTCTGTAGTGTGGCAGTGAAAGGGTTAACCTTCTGTAGTGTGGTAGTGAAAGGTTAACCTTCTGTTAACTCACTAAACCTCACAAACACCAGCAAGGAAAGGCTGCATCAAAATAACGGTTTTGTTTCGTAGCTGCGTTTCTGCCACTCTTCACAAGCAAAGAGACTGTTTCCATTCCGTGAAAACCCGCCCTACTCTGCTCTGATTCGCAGACTGTGGGTGGGGGAGAAACGCTGAATGTGATTGGATCAGAGTAGACAGACAGACAGGCAGAGCAGCCAGCCGGACAGTGGAGCACTGAGAGAGAGGAAACAGCGGAGGATTTAACGAGGCGCGTTAATACAATTTTGTTTATCTGGCTTATTGCTGCGGATTCAAGCCAAGTTGCAATAATACAGTACAGCTCAATACACACAATTGTTAAGGGGATGCAGACCCAGAAAGACGTTTGTCTTGTCATCAAATGAATTGCCAGCGCGCGTTCGTCTACAACAACAACCAACGCGTCCTATAATGATAATAAGTTGTTTGTTATTTTCTTTGAGTTTCCCTATTGAATGAATTTACTTCTTATACCATTAGGTTGCAATAAATTCACTCGAATGAAATTCGTTCGCTCATCAAATTCGTGACATTCTAAATGTGTTTTAATGTTGTTTAATTTAATGACAATACACCCGCGCGGACTCGCGTTTTCTTTTAATCTTTTTTATATGGACAGGACACTGCGTTTGTTGCGTTGCTATAACTTATAACATTAAGATAAAGTGTATAAACATTGTTCTTCTCCCTGCTAAGAAAGGAGAGCGTTTGGCTGTGTGTGTTTCAACACCTCTTAAGTACCTGTTAAGCTGACAGACCCACACCGTAAATGCCCTCGCCTGTAGTTTTTCCATAGTATTGAGAGACAATACTGTCGAACTATATAACAATAATTACCTCATTTACAAGTTGTATTTAAGTTTGCAAATAAGGGCAAATAAGAGAACACATTGACATTTCAAAGATGTAAAAAAAAAACAGATTTCGATTTTTTTCGATTTTCTGAAGAGCAAGACAATTGTTCCTTTTCTGGCACTTGTTTATCACCGGATCAAATCGGGTTTGGTCACGTCGAGTCACATATGTGTACAGAGTATCATTCGGGGCAGACCTGGCTTAAGCACATTTGAAACCACTTCTGGATATGTTGTTTTATTTCTTGAATGAGTGGCCTTTGATGAAATGTTGTGTTTATGATATTGCTTGAAGGATGTGTTAAAATGTGATGTTGAAATCTGTTTAGGTTGTGCACGTGTTTAGAGAAGTGATGTGGTGTTTATGCTTGTGTAATTTGTTAAATCTTTAATAGGACATTTAATGCTTGATACAAGCCTCTGAATCATAGGGAATTATAATTTATTGATGGAGGCTTGCTGTGTTGGAATACACTTTTATTGCTGCAAGGGCGATTTTTTGATAAGGATTGTGTTGATCTGTTTGCATAAGTTGTGGTATTTTGATAAGTGTGGGATTGCTTTCATTCCATAGTTCTCTGTACTTAGGACACTGTCTGTGACTAGAATGGCAGGCAAATGTATGTTAATTTGACTCTGGGGGGGGGGGCTAGCCTTCTCCCTAGAAGTGTGGAATGTGTGATTAATTCAAAACCAGGGGACAGCTGCCTCTGGGGGATGAAATGTGTAATTAACCCATTGTTGTTTGCAGGAAATTATAGGGCCTTTTGTGCCCAAGGGCCAACAAGGTCTAGAGAGAGAATGTGGGCTCAGGTCACGGGAAGCCACGGGGGATGGTAAACCTGTTGTTTATGGTCACTGTTACACTCACAAAAGGGATCTAGCCTATCTTTACAACAGGAAGACAGGTCGGAGGTGAAGATTGCAGAGCACAGTTGGAGAGGAGATAACAGATGGAGTTATTTTTACAACTGGGAAAGGGGTTGTATGGGGACAATACAGGATCAAAGGCAGCATGAGGGAGATAGGAAGTGGCAGGAAGTGGAGAAAGGGGGGCTAATACAGAAAGCAGCTGGGTGAGTGAGTGAGAAAATCAATAAGGTAATCATTCAATTGGTTTATGACTTTTGAATGGTGACTATTTGGTGAGGGAATAATTTGGGTCTGTCTGTGCACTGGAAGGCATGGATAGGTTTGAATTAAAGATGGATTCCAGTCCATCTTTGAAGTGAGGGTAGGAGTGCAGATGTCGGTGTAGATTGTGTTAGCCTGAAATGAGTGTAGACTGAGTTGGAAGCAGGAGAGGAAGGGCAACTAACAACATTGTCTGTGGACCTGAGTGATGATTAATGAGTCATGTGTGTGTTGAATGACAGGGTTTTGATGCAGGAGTGAAGCAGGCATGAACGTTTTTTTCTTTGTGAATGTTTACTAAAGTAAATCTGTGGATGGATGATTGAGGCTGTGAGATGTTGAGTGAAAGGAGTTTATTTTGTTTCATATCATTTGGTTGAATGACAAGGTTTATTTTTTATTTTAAAAACGGTGGTGGTTTTGATTTATTACTTTCATTTGATTTTATTTCTTTTAAATGTCTTAGAAGTTAACAGCCACTGATGAGTAATCAGTATATGTATGGATGAGGAATTGAATTTAAGTTTTTAGATTTCTTTTCTATTTTAAGTCTTTAATTGTGTGGACTGGATGTGTTTGAGGGGGACCGGTATGAGAGGCTGTGCTGTGGACTCAAAGGTGTCAAGTCACAGAGACAGGATTGCTTTGTTCCGTTTGAGTGTGTGGGTGAGAGTGTCACCACGGAGTGAAAAGGATGAGTGCATGTGAGGTTTTTGGAGCTTGTTATTTTTATTCCGTTAATGTTTTTAAATATGCATGGATATTTCATGAGTGTGGATGCCACAACTAAGTGGTGTGTGTTTATTGGCGTGTATGACTGTTTAATTTGTGCCTTTTTACTTTTTCTACTCTAAGCCATCCTAGGTTGTCAAAATGGGCTGGGGTGAGGTGTGTTTTAGGAGTAAGGTCAAGCAGTAGTCTGACCAGTTTGTTTTTTATGTTTGATGTGATGTTTGTAATCTGACAATACAATCGAATTCCCCTTTATGTTCCGTAGGTTTCCCCGAGTGCTACTTCGGCCACAACTGTAATTACCACATTAATGCCACTGTAATTACCATTTTAGTACCACTGTAATCACTGTTCTTACCTTATATTTGCTTTACCCAACTATAAAAGAAAGGCTTATTACTACCTACTCAAGTGTTGCAGCCTATCTTTTATCACAACACTGGTAGCAGGAATCCTATAGTTCTGACACGATTAACCAAGTTACACCATGTTTAAAACCAACACCAACACTATAGTATAGACCATGGAATGATCCTGTCTTTGAACAGACGAACCAATTGTACAACACATCCAGGGAAGAAGAAGAAACGGCGTCGTTAGCCCTGGGATTAAGCCCCGGATGTTTTTCTCCTAGCCCCGGATCTTAAAAAAAATAAAATAAAAAAATTGTTTAAATCTTTTTTATTATTATACTTTTTTTTTACTTTTTTTTTTTTAAGATGTCAGCATCCCCATTGTCTGTGCTGAATGTTTGTTAGTGTTTGGTCTTTTTTGTTGGTTTTTAGTAGTTTTAAACATCCATTTTTAGTAAGTAGTTTTCATTTGATCCTATAATTTTTTCATTCACCGATTTGTGGACTTTCTTTTTTAGTGTTATCGT
Source organism: Notolepis coatsorum (assembly GCF_963971535.1). Taxonomy (NCBI): domain Eukaryota; kingdom Metazoa; phylum Chordata; class Actinopteri; order Aulopiformes; family Paralepididae; genus Notolepis; species Notolepis coatsorum. Next base: position 116,067,027 of record NC_140177.1, on the reverse strand, counting down.
AATAGGAGATAGGGGTTTACCTTAACCCATATATCTAAGCTACTCTGCGTTGTGTTCTGTAATGACCCTAAAACCTATCACTAATAAGACCCACGGTCTGTAGGACGGCAGAGGAGCAGAAATAAGAAGATGTTTCTATTTCCCAGATCTGTTTTTATTTCAAAGTCAAGAAGTACAAGAAATTCTCTGAGTCTAAATGAATGTACTGTGCAATAACATTAATGTACCAAAAGCACTATGCCGCTTGCCATTAATATTAGTCTAAGAGAGTAGATTAAAGAATAATAATCTTCAATGGAGCCTCGGTGGTGGAGCCTCGTTGATTGTTGATTTCTTTTTTGCCCCTAGAGACAAAGGGATTGTTTTCTCGTTTCAAAGAGCTTCTTCTTCGTCTGTTCCTCTGTTCCCGTTTGCTGTCCTCTTCCGGTGGGGGTGGTGTGTGTGTTCTGTCTGTCGTGTGTTTCCCACACCCCCCTTTTATCAATGAGCTGAAACCTCTCAACGTGAGGTCATCAGTGACATCACACATTTGGTCTCATCCAATCACCAGCCTTCATAGTTCAAATCTCAAAGGAGGTTGGACTTAGTCCAACGGCTTCATTTTTCATTGTTTCAAATCAAATTAATATAACTAGTTCAAAGTAGGCTTAATACTTTTAGTATTAAGCCTCAAAGTATTCATGGTTGAATTCTGCTTAATTCCCTAAACACATACACTCTATTTTTGTCTCAAAAGCATTTGGTTCTAGATGAGAATCACTGTTTGTCTCATCAGACCTGGTTTTATAGCATTGTAATCATTCCTTTTAGCTTAAGTTAAATAGCTACTAACAGTTATACTTAGTTATCATTTAAAATATGTCCAACTTGATTCAACCAAGGCTTAATTGTATATTTCAATGATTCTTCTCCTATATACAACATTGTTTCATATCATCCCATTCATCAGCCTTTATACAGTCCAACAGTAATATTTGCAGGTTGTTTCACATTAATGTAAGTATATTACCAGTTAAAATGAATCTAAGTTACTTAAAGATAGTTTCTCCTTGAAACCTTCTCTGACCAGCTGTCGGTATCTGTGTCACAAGACAGCTAGATAACACCTACATGATATGCTCCATCCTTTGTTCCAACATTTGGCCAACACCCGTTGTAAATAGAGTTTCTGTTGACCACCTACTGTGTCTCAGTGCCTGATCACATTCCAAGCCCCCTCACACACACCCTATCCTGAGACCAGTCTTTAATTACATCATGTTCCCAGTACTTATTGTCTCTATTATTAATCATTAACTTTTATAGCCTAAAAGTATATTACAGTCATTTTGCCCATAGTAAAGCTTACTTTAATTAACTGACTATCTATTGCAAAATACCTATTCAAGATCTGTTTTCCTGTAACTTGAAAAAACCTTTATCATTCTTTGCTCTTAATCTCTTTTGGGGACAGTTTCACAGCATGTTTTAAGAGCTATATTTATCATAATATACGACAGTGTCCTGAAAGGCGCCTTATAAATCAAATGCATTATTATTATTATTATCATCCAGGAGGGAAAAGACACTTTGGATAGTAAGGACTGCATCTCTGCCTGTCCTGACCAGGAAACACTTTGCAACTGTGATCTCCTCTGGCAATAGTTGGATATTGTAATGTGTGGTGAGGGGTTGCAGCAATTCCACTGAGAGAAACTGGTCTGAGGCTGGATAACAGTATGCCTGTATGCCTCTCATAAGTTGTTATCCAACTCATGAGAACCTGCTCTCAAGCTCTTGCAGCATTCTGTCGACGACTGGATAGAACAGTCTCTGTCTCAGCTGATCTCCTGAGCTGAGGTCTGAGCTTGTGCCACAAGATGACTCAACTACATACTCGTCCATCCTTTTCTGCTTCCTCCTTTGGCTGGTAGTATGTTCCTCAATCCAAAGGCCATTACATATGGCCTTTGTCCTGTCATACTTGTCCACTGCCATCTCTGAGGTGCGATAACCTTTGAGTGTGTCCTGCACTGTGCTTTTAAATAGTACAGATAGGTATTGAAGATGTGCACTTTAACGCAGCAGCACCTGGAGCCATCCATACCCATGTCCAGTGTCCACTGACAAGGACATGCTCATGATACTGTGATAAACTATAATAAGCTTTAATCGAACCCTGGTTCATTTCCTCGGATAGTCCGGTTGGTTTGGGGTGGTGTGAAAGCTCATTCACTCTTGCAAGTGAACCCTGCTGCAGTTCGTTTGAGATGTGAATGCAAAGCGGACCAAAGGCAGGAAAATACCCAAAAATCAAATTTTTTTTTATGAGAAGACTGAAACATATGTATGTAATGAAACACACAATACAGTTTTTTTTCGATTGCTTAAGCATGATTTTGAGGACGGGGCCCGGTGTTTCAAAACACACAATTAGCACAACCACACACACAATTATCAGAACACCTCAGATCCTTTGCTAAATTAAACACTTGTCAAAACCATACATTAATTTATAAAAACTACATTTTGTTACCATATGAAACACACATTTCATATGACTTAATTCTGTTTGAACCAGTTACACACACTGCTGTGCTTAACCTAAAACACATTTAGCAATTCTACTTCTCAGTGATTAGAGTACTGTAAGTGAAGTACGCAGAGAATGTGCAAATATACAATAAATTCACCAAACACTACACAAGACCAATGCTGTAGACTGATGAAAATATAATTTATTTATCTACATATACCCAAATCCAGGGCTGTACGTTAACTTTTTTTGCACATAGCACTGGTGCTACAGAGGTTGATCGTTTTGTAGCACAGGCCAAAATCTTGTAGCACAAGTATAAAATGTGTTATATTTGTAACAGTCACAAATGTGCCTATTGTATTTGTGTTATTTAGTTGCAGTGCCATGTTTGGCTGTCATTTTATGCTGACAAGTTGACATCACACAGCCAGACACGTTACGTGTAAGGAATTATGGGATTTGGTGTTGGGTGTATGGACTCTACTAGGGGTGGGAATCACCAGTTTCATCACGATACGATACGATATAGATTCTTTGGACAACAATACGATATTTGCTGATATATGCCACGATATGATACGATGCAGGTGCCTGCAATCGATATGAGACGATATCATAACATAAGCCCATTTAACACAATCAGTAACATTTAGATCAACTCAAAAAAGTCAACGGAAATATCATTTGACATTTTTATTTTTGACCTCTTCCAGACTTTTAAAGGAAAAACAATCTATTGTTTTTAATACACATAGACCTCCTGTTCACTGTAAAGTGCCACGTTTTGATATATTGAGCTTTACACTTTAAGTTAAATGTTTTGGAACTCACAACACGCAACCGTTTTATGTTGCATGATCATGAATACATTTATTTTGTATTGTATTTTTTTTTTTAAACTTTGACCAGTCAGCTGGTTCTTTTTGCGTTTATCGCTTTTTCTCTGGTCAAGTATGACCGACAGAAACAGGTTGAATGGGGGTACAGATGGGGGGAAAGACACTCTTGAGAAAGTACGGCTTGTCCGGGAGTCGAACTCGCTACCCCAGATCCGTGACGCGCACGGTTGTCCCCGACGCCGAAATAGCGTTCGAGGTACGCGGTGAGCTACTGGAGCTCCCCTTGTATTGTATTTTTTATGTTTAAATATCAACATTATCTGTCCACCCTCAGTACATTTACTATCAATATAATATACTCGTCTGACTTCATGTGATCTTTCCAAACGCACACACACACACACACAGAGAAGGGAGAATGTCTGCCCCCTCCTCCTCACTCTGCCCGTCTGCTGTTCTCTCTATATGGCTATGAACAGCTTGTTGTTAGCTCATGCTAACGTAACGTTCATTTCGGACTTTATGACGCGAGGATTGCAAAGCATATTATATGCATTTGACCCGTTGCCGAATAAAACAGCAGGGATTTGTTTTGGGTCGCGACAACACTATCCACTAGCTCTGTTTCAATGTCCGCGTTCCAAAGGCTACTGTCTGCTGCTGAGACGAGTCCTGCTCACCTGCTGTGTTGTGAGCTGAGCCGAGCGGATAGAGTCACTGCTCGCAACTCGCGGGGATATTGTTCGCTAGGGATTATGGGATTTGGTGTTTGATATATGGAGTCTTACGCAGAAGGGACATTGTATTTAATCGCACAAGACTACAAGTACCAAGTGGATAGCGCCGTGGTCCATTCATTTACCGTCACACTTTTTTTTCTTTTTTTTTGCTTGCGCCACGGGCCTTGGCACCCGTGCTAGTGAAGTCAATTCATTCATCGCACAGACTGACGTCAGTGTCGCACGTGCGACATATATATCGCACTGTACAGCCCTGCCCAAATCAATGATGCAGACTGATGACAAAAAAAACATTTTCTCTCCATATACCCAAATCAATGATGCAGACTGATGCAAATATAAATGTTCTCTCCATATAACCAAATCAGTCAACATTTCAACATGGAGAATCACAACAAAACATGTCCCAGTTTTCATGCTGCATAACACTGTAAGCTCAGCAAATATCAGACAAACATAAAATACTGTATCCAGTACAGGTTAAAATTACAGTAAAACAAAAACTATTTTGAAATTTTTTAAATAGAGTACAGAAAATACTAGACATTATCTCTTTGCCTAGCTGGATCTGGCAAGATGATTTTTTTGTTGTGATTCTCCATGTTGACTGATTTGGGAAAATGGGAGAAAATGTATATTTTCATCAGTCTGCATCATTGGTTGTCTTGTGTAGTGTTTGGTGAATGTATTGTATATTTTCACGTTCTCTGTGTACAGTACTTCACTCTCCTTCCATTTTGGTTGAAGACAGGTGAACTCACCTGCTGCATTTTTATAGTGCTTAAACCTGATTGGTGTATCTACAATTAAGCAATGGTGTGTTTGTGCATCTGATGGCTGTGTTTAACCAATTGGCTCATATGTGTGGTAATTTGACATTCTGTGTCTAATGTAATGCAAGTGTGTTTAGTGTTTTGCAAATCACTGTGTGTATTGTTTTGCAAAAAGTGTGAGGCTGACATTGTGCTTATAGGGGTGCACATCTGGGCCTATGTTTTGCTCCTTGAGTGTAAGCTTTTGATAATTGTGTAATACTTTTGATTTGAGTGTTTATGCAATTGAAGAAAACTGTAAAGACTAGAGATGAACTGTTTATTTCTTTTGTACATAGGCTGTGCATATGTTTGTTTGTTTGTTTATTTGCTTATGTGTATGATTCTTAACTGTGTTTTTATTTTGTTATTGGTGTATATGTGTGTATGTATGTACAGTATATGTATATATATTATATATATGTATATACATATATGTATATTTGTACTCCTGTTGGGGCCTCTTGGACCAGATCAATGTTTTATCTGGCTAAATAAAGGTTAAATAAATAAATAAGAAACTGATGATTTGGTCCTGTTAACTATGAATTTTCTATGGGGACTGCCCAGATCCCACTCATGGACATGGACCTCACTTTGAGAACCTCTAATGATTCTAGTTCTTCAGTATTCATCTCTAATTACTCTAAAATTTAGTATTTCTGAAAAAAAAAACGCCCTCCACCCCCCCACCCCCCCCCCCCCCCCGGGCTGAAGCCCCCAATGTTTTCTAACCCTAAAAACGCCCCTGCTGTATACAGTGCTTTTATTAAACTATTTCATCACGATACGATACGATATAGATTCTTTGGACAACAATACGATATTTGCTGATATATGCCACGATATGATACGATGCAGGTGCCTGCAATCGATATGAGACGATATCATAACATAAGCCCATTTAACACAATCAGTAACATTTAGATCAACTCAAAAAAGTCAACGGAAATATCATTTGACATTTTTATTTTTGACCTCTTCCAGACTTTTAAAGGAAAAACAATCTATTGTTTTTAATACACATAGACCTCCTGTTCACTGTAAAGTGCCACGTTTTGATATATTGAGCTTTACACTTTAAGTTAAATGTTTTGGAACTCACAACACGCAACCGTTTTATGTTGCATGATCATGAATACATTTATTTTGTATTGTATTTTTTTTTTTAAACTTTGACCAGTCAGCTGGTTCTTTTTGCGTTTATCGCTTTTTCTCTGGTCAAGTATGACCGACAGAAACAGGTTGAATGGGGGTACAGATGGGGGGAAAGACACTCTTGAGAAAGTACGGCTTGTCCGGGAGTCGAACTCGCTACCCCAGATCCGTGACGCGCACGGTTGTCCCCGACGCCGAAATAGCGTTCGAGGTACGCGGTGAGCTACTGGAGCTCCCCTTGTATTGTATTTTTTTTTTTTTTTTTTTTTTTTTTTTATTATTGCAAAACAAAACTTATTAAAAGTCAGTACTCAACACACAATGTATAATGATACTTTCAGTAAAGGTGGTTAAAATATATGCAAGTACAGAAACAGGATAAAACAAAAATAGTCAATAATAACATTTTAACCGTATACCGTGTATATCCAGCGAAGTTACAATTATATAAATGTTAGTATATAATATACCCCGAATACCTATTTTCTAAAACCCTACACACATATGCTCCAGCTCAAATCCCCCCCTCCCGGACCCCCTCTTGGATAGTACCTCCATTATCCCTCACTCCTAACCAGACATCACCATTATAGGCTAGCTTTTATTCTCTCCACCACTTCTAACCACATTAACATTTTGGATTCATTGAGCCCTAGAATTCTTGCTGTTGATATTTCTTGATATATCACATCAAGATATGTAAGAAACCACACTTTCCGGCACATTTTTTCCGGTTGAAACCAACGTGATGCAATCAGTTTTTTAGCTACTGTGATACCCGATAAAACCAATCTTTTTAGTTGTGGGTTCACTGCAAACTCAAAAACATCATTCAATAGCAATACCGCGGGGTGTACAGGTATATTCCAAAATACGAGTATTGATAATTGTTGGGACACATCTTCCCAGAATGCCTTAACTGGTGGGCAGTCCCAATACATGTGCATAAATGTTCCTTCGTCCCCATTTGTACATTGGGAGCATTTGGAGTCTTGTATAAGCCCCATTTTGCACAGCCTTATAGGAGTCAAGTATGTCCTGTGAATATAGTTCAGATTGATTTGTTGATGATCCGGGTTCCTTGATGTAAGTCGGACATTTGCCCAGGCTCCTTGCCAATCAAAGTCATTTTCCAGGTCTGGTATATCCCTCCTCCAGACATTGTCTAGTTGAAGGGTTTCGTACGAGGACGTTAGTAATTGTGAATAAAAACCTGATACAAAACCTCCCAATGTATCTCTGTCATAGAAAAATTTGTGGTATCTGTGGTGTTCAATTGGTATGTGTAATGGAACACCGTGAGATCTCATACAAAGTCGTAACTGTATGTAAAAAAGCCATGTGGACTCGGTGAGGTTAAACTTTATGCATATTTCGACATAACTACAGAGGCCCTTGTTATTAAAAATATCCCCTAATGAGTGTATGCCTCTTTCTTCCCATACAGGGAATCTTATAGGTCGTTTTCCCATTAAGAGAGCATTGTTATTGAATATGGGAGTGTGATTATGCCATACTTGATTGTTAGGAAATTTCCTTTGAGTTTCCCGCCATGTCCTGATTGCATGGGTTATTATTGGGCCAAATTCTCGCTCACAATGCTTGATTGAAAGTTTAGTGTATGCTATGTCTTTCAATCTCTGTGGGGCTACTATGTTTTCTTCTAATTTTCTCCAAGATACCAAAGCCTCGGGGTCAAACCATATCTTCTTCAATGGTCTTAATGTGAAGGCATTAAAATATTGTAAAAAATCTGGGACTGCCATGCCACCGTCTGCTTTACTTCTCTGTGCGGTGGATCTTTTTATGCGAGGTGGTTTGTTATTCCAAATAAATTTGTATGTGGAGGTTTGTAATCTTTTCCAGTAGCCCTCTGGAGGAGGTAACGGAAGCATTGAGCTGAAGAAATTGATTCTTGGTAATACATCCATCTTAACTATTGATACCCTTGCCTGTACTGAGTTTTTAAGTTTTGCCCACCTGTCCAGGTCGTCCTTGATTTTGTTCTGTATTTTTGTGTAATTGTGCTTCACCGTTTGTCTTATGGTGGGGAATATTTCCACTCCCAAGCATCTGAAATGTTTTACCATCGGTATCGCACCTGGGAGGGTTATATCTTTTTTTGCAGGGGTGTTAAGTGGAAGGAAAGCCGACTTCGGCCAATTTATCTTAAATCCCGATAAATCACCAAAGTTCTCAATCAACTTGAGCAGATGAGGCAATGTGGTGTTGGGGTTTTGCATGAACAATATTACGTCGTCCGCATATAAACTAATTTTTTGTTGTGTGCCCTTGATTACGATTGGTTCTATGGATTGGGATTGTCTTATATATTGTGCTAAAGGCTCTAATGATAAATTGAATAGTCCGGGACTAAGAGGGCAACCCTGTCTGGCAGAGCGTGATACCGGAAAGATTTTGGAGATGATTGTGCCTGTTGTAATCATGGCCGATGGGTCCTTGTATAGTACTTTAATCATATCAATGAAACCTTTTCCTAACCCCATCCTTTCCAATACTGCCCATAGAAACGACCATTCCAACCTGTCAAATGCTTTCATAGCATCCAGGGATAGTATCGCCTTAGGTGTGATGTCCTCTTTGTCTGTATCTAGTACGTGCAGTATTCGCCTTATGTTATCATTGATCAGGCGACCTTTTATGAAGCCTGTTTGGTCCGTATGAACTAAAGACGTCATATGCTTTTGCAATCTGATGGCTAATATCTTAGAGTACAGTTTGACATCGGTTCCGAGGAGGCTTAAAGGACGGTAACTACCGCATTCAGTGGGGTCTTTGTCTTTTTTGTGAAGAACTGAAATGAGTGCGGTATTTTGGTGTTCGATGAAGCTTCCCTCTTTGACTGAGTATAAGATCATATTTAGTAATAAGGGTCCAAATATGTCCCAGCAAGAAATGTACATTTCTGATGGGATACCGTCAATTCCCGGAGCTTTGCCGTTTTTCATTCCGGATATGGCCTTCTTGAGTTCTTCTAATGTGATCGGTACTTCTAACTGTTTAGCGTCTTCATCCGTAAGTTTAGGGAGAGTAATTTGATTAAGATATGTGTCTAATTTGTCTTGATCAAAGGTCGTTTCTGAGTTATATAAATCGGAGTAGAATTCTTTGAATGTATCGTTTATTATTTGGGTTCTGTTACTAGAGCTTGTTGTTTCCTAATGGCAGTTATATCTGCAAATTTTGCATTAATTCTTAGTCGCATGGCTAATAGGTGACTAGGTTTAGAACCTTGGAAGTACTGCTGTTGTCTAGTGCTGCGTATTTGTAATTCCGATTTTTGTCTGTACATTGCTTTGATCTCGGTCTTTAGAATGTTAACTTGGTTATCTAGTCTAGTAGAGTTGTTGTATTTTAAAGAATTAAAAAGCGTTGAGTAAAGCGTTTCCATTTCAGACAGTTTTGTGTTTTGATTTTTGCGCAATATGGAGGTAAATCTATCCGAGAAATCCTTGATCATACTCTTTACCGACATCCATAATATTCTGGGATCTTGCACCGAGTTAGCATTAACTTGTAGGAATACTGTGAGAGCTTCTTTAATTTGTGTAATGAATTCCTTGTTGTTAAGCAGCATCGAATTAAAACGCCATCTTGGGGCCCGGGTAGATAATGTACCAAATGTTGCTTTCAGGATTAAGTAGCAGTGATCTGATAGCGCATTGGGTGTCATTTCCACTTCGTATTTATCAAATATTCTCGGGGATGCAAAGACGTAATCAATTCTGGATAGTGTGTTGTGTCTCGCCGAACGACAGGAGTACTTGCGGGTCATGGGGTTAAGTGAACGCCATAAATCAGTTACTCCTGTTGATTTCGACCAATCTTTTAATGCTTTAGATGAATTCTTTTGTTCGCTGGAGAAGGAAAGGTAAGTTTTGTCCATCCTTGGGTTCCAAATGGCATTAAAATCCGCACCTATTATGTATGAGTACTCGGGATGGTTTAACATTTCTCCTGTTAGTGAAGTGAAGAAACCCACTTCGTACAAATTCGGGGCATATACCGCTGCCAATGCAATTTTCCTGTTATTGTGTATAATCCTAGCTATAGTTATGCGCCCCTCAGCATCCGACCATACCCCTTTCAATTCGATATTTAATTTGCGTCTGACGACTATGGCTACCCCTCTAGTTCTCGTAGCAAAAGAAGAGTGACCAATATTATGGTATATGTTATCCGCTAACGTATTTATGTCTCCCTCTAAAATGTGCGTTTCGCTTAATAGTGCCACGTCCACATGTTCTTTTTTCATCAGTGTAAGCACGCTTTTGCGCTTGTGTTGTTTGTTTATCCCACCGGTGTTCCATACCATTATATTCAAACTAGCCATAGTCTATGCATGTTTTCGTGTAGTTTTTGGTAATGTTTCTGGAGTATGAAGCTACAATAGATGCACATCCAATTAATGAGGTCCCGTTGAGAGCTGAGCTTAAAAACATATATATATACAAATAAAAATCCCCTATTTTCCCCTCTCCCAGAAAGTCGAACATGCCTGTGTTCCAAGAACACATCCTCCGCGATTGACTTTCTCCCATGGTCCACCGGATTGCCCAACCTGAGCATTGTAATCCTAATTTTCCTATGCTCATTGCCATAGGATCTAACATTTCCATTCTATTGCAATAGAATGTCGCTTTTGGTCTTGCACCTTCCCTTACTGTAATGAAGTATTGTGATAAATAACCTAAAGATAAAAATAAAAAATAAAATAAAAAGAGAATAAACCTTTATCGACATATTCCTTTGAACCCTCCACCAACGTGTGAGGAAAAAAAAAAAAAAAAGGAAAAGATTGTAGATCAGTATTGACACTTAATGTGAAGAACATTGGAAAAGAATAATGTAAGTTACAATATATTTAAAAAATATATAGTAATATTGACACCTTAATGTGAAGAACATTGGAAAAGAACAATGTAAGTTAAATTATATTTAAAAAATATAGGGTGATGAGAAGAAAAAATTTAATAAAATAAAAATCAATGGAAAGATATAGATAAGGAATAAGAGATAAATAATTATCAACGTGGAGAAGCCACTAGAACCGATTTAACTGATTAGATAAGATAGAAAAGCAGCGCCTTTTAGCGCTTCAATGTGCCTTTATTGGAGTGATTACTTAAATTGTTAGAATAACCTTGCTGTGCTCATACGTTTATGTGTGGATAATTTTAAAGTATTATTAAGGGCTGATTGCACTTCATTTAATTTATATATGCTATGTGTATGCACACCGAATGTTATTGTTAGAGTTGTATGCTTCGTTGTCATGGTGCCTTATATTCTAGAAGGTTGTAGAATATACTAGTGCCTAGACTATTTTACATTCCAGAATGATCTAAGAGACCCAGCACCCAGGGCATTTGAGCGATAAACCCAGAATATTCCAGATAGATCTTTTTGCATTGATATTTATTTGTCCCCTCAGAGACCAGAGACTGAAATTATAATGTATTATGAATCGAATTATATACAGTACACATTGTTATAGACGACTTGCATATCGTTTGCTACTTTGATGAACACAGCAATGTTATTCCAACACTGGTGGAATGACCTCATTGATGAACACAATAAAGTCATTCCATCACTGGTATATATTTAGAGAGAGGCTTAACTGCTTCCGGCATTTCCGTCATGCTTTGGGTTATTTGCTGCATTTTGAATCAGGAAATCCTCAGCATCAAAGGGTGTAAATGGACCTGACCTGCGGCCGTTATTGTCCAAGAATGATAACAGCGCCGGATATGCTAGCCTTGGCTTGTGGCCGGCTGTGTACAGCTTTTGCATCACAACTTTGTATGGTTGACGTCGGATGATGGCCTCTCTGCTCAAATCTTCGTAGATAAATATTGGTTTATCACCATACTTCAGCTTCCCACGTTGGTTGCGAGCATATTTGATGATTTCATCCCTTGTTGTAGTTTTCCGCAGAGTGACAATGATGACTCTCGGCCCGTTGATATTTTGCCCCTGGGAACCAATTCTGTAAACTTGTTCCACTTCTGGCACTTTGTTTGGATCGGAGTTATTCAAAATCGTTGATAACTCGTTTGGAAAGTTGATGTCATCACAGTTCACTGATTCATCAAGTCCCACAATGCGGATGTTATTCCGCCTGTGGTAACGATGGGTTTCTAGTTGCCTCTCCATCACTTCGTTTTTAAGCAATTTTATTTCCCTCCGGTATTCATCTTTAACTTTTTCCATCTCTTCTCGCATCTCTGTCATGATACCTTCGTTCGCCTTGACTGCTTCTGTGTTTTCTGTCACCGAAATCTCCACTGTCGTGATTCGCTCTGACTGTGCATCGAACGCTTTCTTGACTTCTTCTAATTTCTCATCGATGTGATCGAATTTAGCCTCGATGCGATCGAATTTAGCCTCGACGTTTGCCTCGAGCGCCTTGATGTGTGTAATCTGCAGGTTAGACTGTTCTGTATTGTATTTTTTATGTTTAAATATCAACATTATCTGTCCACCCTCAGTACATTTACTATCAATATAATATACTCGTCTGACTTCATGTGATCTTTCCAAACGCACACACACACACACACAGAGAAGGGAGAATGTCTGCCCCCTCCTCCTCACTCTGCCCGTCTGCTGTTCTCTCTATATGGCTATGAACAGCTTGTTGTTAGCTCATGCTAACGTAACGTTCATTTCGGACTTTATGACGCGAGGATTGCAAAGCATATTATATGCATTTGACCCGTTGCCGAATAAAACAGCAGGGATTTGTTTTGGGTCGCGACAACACTATCCACTAGCTCTGTTTCAATGTCCGCGTTCCAAAGGCTACTGTCTGCTGCTGAGACGAGTCCTGCTCACCTGCTGTGTTGTGAGCTGAGCCGAGCGGATAGAGTCACTGCTCGCAACTCGCGGGGATATTGTTCGCTAGGGATTATGGGATTTGGTGTTTGATATATGGAGTCTTACGCAGAAGGGACATTGTATTTAATCGCACAAGACTACAAGTACCAAGTGGATAGCGCCGTGGTCCATTCATTTACCGTCACACTTTTTTTTCTTTTTTTTTGCTTGCGCCACAGGCCTTGGCACCCGTGCTAGTGAAGTCAATTCATTCATCGCACAGACTGACGTCAGTGTCGCACGTGCGACATATATATCGCACTGTACAGCCCTGCCCAAATCAATGATGCAGACTGATGACAAAAAAAACATTTTCTCTCCATATACCCAAATCAATGATGCAGACTGATGCAAATATAAATGTTCTCTCCATATAACCAAATCAGTCAACATTTCAACATGGAGAATCACAACACAACATGTCCCAGTTTTCATGCTGCATAACACTGTAAGCTCAGCAAATATCAGACAAACATAAAATACTGTATCCAGTACAGGTTAAAATTACAGTAAAACAAAAACTATTTTGAAATTTTTTAAATAGAGTACAGAAAATACTAGACATTATCTCTTTGCCTAGCTGGATCTGGCAAGATGATTTTTTTGTTGTGATTCTCCATGTTGACTGATTTGGGAAAATGGGAGAAAATGTATATTTTCATCAGTCTGCATCATTGGTTGTCTTGTGTAGTGTTTGGTGAATGTATTGTATATTTTCACGTTCTCTGTGTACAGTACTTCACTCTCCTTCCATTTTGGTTGAAGACAGGTGAACTCACCTGCTGCATTTTTATAGTGCTTAAACCTGATTGGTGTATCTACAATTAAGCAATGGTGTGTTTGTGCATCTGATGGCTGTGTTTAACCAATTGGCTCATATGTGTGGTAATTTGACATTCTGTGTCTAATGTAATGCAAGTGTGTTTAGTGTTTTGCAAATCACTGTGTGTATTGTTTTGCAAAAAGTGTGAGGCTGACATTGTGCTTATAGGGGTGCACATCTGGGCCTATGTTTTGCTCCTTGAGTGTAAGCTTTTGATAATTGTGTAATACTTTTGATTTGAGTGTTTATGCAATTGAAGAAAACTGTAAAGACTAGAGATGAACTGTTTATTTCTTTTGTACATAGGCTGTGCATATGTTTGTTTGTTTGTTTATTTGCTTATGTGTATGATTCTTAACTGTGTTTTTATTTTGTTATTGGTGTATATGTGTGTATGTATGTACAGTATATGTATATATATTATATATATGTATATACATATATGTATATTTGTACTCCTGTTGGGGCCTCTTGGACCAGATCAATGTTTTATCTGGCTAAATAAAGGTTAAATAAATAAATAAGAAACTGATGATTTGGTCCTGTTAACTATGAATTTTCTATGGGGACTGCCCAGATCCCACTCATGGACATGGACCTCACTTTGAGAACCTCTAATGATTCTAGTTCTTCAGTATTCATCTCTAATTACTCTAAAATTTAGTATTTCTGAAAAAAAAAACGCCCTCCACCCCCCCCCCCCCCCCCCCCCCCCCCGGGCTGAAGCCCCCAATGTTTTCTAACCCTAAAAACGCCCCTGCTGTATACAGTGCTTTTATTAAACTATGCCCGTCAATAGCTAAATCCATTTGTTTTCCTCCCATACTTGAATCACCCTGGGGCATTTATTTTCATTAAATTGCTTGGAGACTTGAAATTTGGTAGGTTAATGCATAATAAACAGATGGAGTTGAATGCAATCACTTGAAAGTGTGGCTGCTCTCCCTCTGATAACAATCAAGATAAATCAGAATTATAGCTTTGGCTTCAATGGCGCCATGCTGGGAATCAAGAATCACACCCTTTTCCTTCAGAAAGCGCTGCACCTGTGGGAATTAAAGGGGATAGTTAAAGGGGAACTATTTTACTATTTCTTTCACTATTTGGGCACTTTTACACAATTCCTGTGAGTCTATGGAACACCTCTGTAATATATATATTTTTTTTATTCATTGTTTTGTATTTCTAATCAAGTCCTCAAAAACAGCATTTTTCTACCTCAAGATTTCGAGCTGTTTTGCAGCCTGGGCTGCAGGTGCCACCTAAACCACTGCGGGTCGTCGGCGTCGCCTGAACATTAACATGCAGCAGTAACTATATGACATCACATAGGCACATTTTCAAACGACTCAGTTCAGTGAGGGTGAATATTGTGAGAGGAGAATTGGAAGAATGCGCCAATATGAGAATTTTGAGACATAGATCATATTAATATAAGTTCACATAGCTAGGAAACAATGCTAAACACTCAAAAAGGCCATTTATAAGATAGTTCCCCTTTAAGATCTTTGGACCCCTGCCCTACTTCTACGCTTACCATGCTGTTCCTCATGCTAGCTCTGGATAGTTAGCCGCTAACCAATGCAAAGTCAATGGGACCACACTCCTGTCTGTGCAAACTGACTGAGGCTCACTGAGAAATCTACTAGGGTTCCAAACATCAAAACGATCCCTTTCCTTGTGTCTGAAAACTAAAGTGTTACACTCTTACCATTAGGTGACTAAATTGTCCTCTTCAAAAACACCATTAAAATATTATATGTTGAAATAATCTTCCACTTTTCCCCCCCATAAATCTTTTATTTAACTTCAGCCCTGATCATAACCACCAAATATTCAATTCATTTTATAATTTGAGTTTTTGTGAGTGTTTGTGGTGGCATCACAAATGATTGTATAAAAAAAAACACACACATTTTTATATTTTCAATATATCAAATGCAAAGTGGATTTTTCTGGGGGGGGGGATTATTAGGCTAGCATGTGTCAATGATTAGCAACAACACAGATTTTTATGGATTTTTAGTTTTTTGTAATGTCAGATTTAACAACAACTCTTTTCAGAAAAGTGGGAGTATTTAATTTTAATCTGACATAACAAAAAAACAAAAAATCCATCACACCACATGCAACATATAATATTTTTATGTCGTTTTTGAAGAGGACAAGTTAGTCCCCTAATGGTAAGATTATAACTTTAAATTCTACAGGCTGAATGAAAGTAGAGTTAAAAAAAAAAAGTTACAAAGAAATCCTAGATAATTCAAAGATACACACCTTTGCCACATATATTGGCTACAAACATAACCACTGCAAAGTTATAAAAAATTATAAGAATCTCAAAGGACAAATTTGTCCTTATCAGACACAAGGGTTAAAGTCATTTTGTGTGGACTTGACCTTTTGCTTGTTCACAATTGCCTTGACAACCAGAAAAGCGTGAGAGTACAGGTGACACGCAAGCGTCTGTCATCATTTAGACGTGAGGACAAGGTGCAGATGGCGGTAGACAGTGTCATCTTTCGGAGTTTGTAGGAGGCTATAAAAAGCACCCCTTGAAACGAGATGGAACAGCTGACAACCCACTCACACGTCCAATTAAAGTCCCCAACACAAGCAACACGCTTATTATACAACCAGTACAATGATATTAATTCACTCTGCAAAAGTTTATTGTGGAACGTTAATGTCAAGAGTGTTGTTTACTTTCTGCCTCAGATGTATCATTTGATTTGTTATTTTAAGTATTATATAAGTATATTTAATCTGTAGTCTGTAGTGTGGTAGGGAAAGGGTTAATCGTCTGTAGTGCGGTAGTGAAAGGGTTAACCTTCTGTAATGTGGTAGTGAAAGGGTTAACCCTTTGTAGTGTGGCGGTGAAAGGGTTAACCTTCTGTATTGTCGCAGTGAAAGGGTTAACCCTTTGGTAGTGTGGTAGTGAAAGGGTTAACCTTATGTAGTGTGGTAGTGAAAGGGTTAAGGCAACTCAAATAATTATGTTCAGTTATTTTGACTTACAGTTCTTAGTTAAGGCAACTCAAATATATAAGTATTTTAGTGCAGCCTCTCTGAGCAACCCAACTCTGAGTGTGTTGAGGGGGCAGGAGCCTCTCCTGTTCATTGAAAGGACAAGTCATTTCCCGGCACCTACAGGTTACCCTGCTACTAGTATGGATTGGGTAAGGATGTGTGCCTCTTACTTCCCATAGGCACTGTAGTCTAGGAAATGGGGGGGGGGGCTGTGGGGGGAGGGAGGTATTAGCTTTAGGGCAGTATATTTTCACCGATAAACTGCCACGTTGACCTCTCCCCACAGAGGAGGACTTTCACAGTAAATCCCCCCCCCCCCCGAGCCTGAGAATGATTGGCATTTCATTTATATCCCGATGCAGGTGGAGGAGTGACACTCCGGGACGCGTCTATGCCAAATACAACGCAGTTCGGTTTCCGGGTTCCTCTGATTGGCTACTAAGCCCACGTGACCGCGCGCTAGCATGTCCCCCTTATCGCCCACTGCCGCGCTGTGAAGCGGAAGAGCCAGCGGGGCGACGCGAGGCGGTGGTTTCTCCCCGGCTCCAGCTCCAGCAGCAGCGGCCGTCTTCTTCCGAGGCGGCTCGTTCTTATTAATCCCCCATTGTTCAGGTCGACATGGTCGCACAAACACCCGTTGGAGGAGTAGTGGGGGAGAAATGAATGAATGAATGAATGAAAACTTTATTTAACAAATTGCAGAATGGGTACAATACAGTACGGCGCAATACACACAATTGTTAAGGGGATGCAGACCAGAGAAAGACGTTTGTCTTGTTTACATCATGTTAATGTCATGTATGTTGTGTATGTCATAAATGTTGATATGAATTGAAAATGGGGGACCCTGATGTAAACAAGACAAACGTCTTTCTCTGGTCTGCATCCCCTTAACAATTGTGTTAGTATCAAAAAGAAATAAAATGAGAAAAGAAAAAAGGGTGACATGGGTCCTTCGGTCCATTCTATATTTACATCGATTATTTACATTTCCATTTATTTTCTTGTTTCATTCTTCTGTGATGTCGTTATTTTTCTTCTTATATTCCTCCCACTTTTCCCATTTTGACTCAAATCTCTCCTCTTGCAGCATATGTGTGATTCTCTCCATTTCCTGTATCCCCTCTATTATCTCTGTCCATTGTTCCTTCTATAGTCAGGTTTTAATCGTTATTTATTTTATTAGCGATATCCATTCATTTTCATCCATCCAGCCTGATGTTATCATTGGGAATGGGTCTGAGCTCGCAAAAGGGCAAATACCGGCGCCTACGGTATTGCACTCCATTAGAAATGGTGTAGTTTATTTTCTGGGACGATCCGAGACGTGCGGGCAGGGTTTAAATACTCAGGCGAGGTAGGCCTTTACAACGGTGGCATGGAACAGTAACCCCGCCCGCCCGTACATGTGTAACGCTCGGTAATGTGGGACGGAGCAGTATTTGGAATGGCGATCAGATAATTGGATTATTTCTTTTGTATTACATCAGATACCAGGTAAGGACTCTATATTAGGGATGCACCGAATGGGAAATTCTTGGCCGAAACCGATACCGAAAATAGGAAACAGTTGGCCGAAAACCGAATGCCGAAAGGCCGAAAATGATTAATATAAATATATATATGTTTTTTTTTTTTTTTTTTTTTTAGCTACCTGATTATGGCAAAATACATGATTATGGCTAAACTTAACTTAAATAATATTAATAATCACTATTATGGGCCCATAAAACATTTATTCAGCACTTTTGAATGCATACATTAATTCCAGACTGTTAAGACTAAAAGACTACAACGATTGATGACGACTTCCTGTCCTCGCATTTCCATTTTCGGTTTAACAATACATTTTCAACAACGGATTGCTGCTAATTAAACACTTCATTTAAACGGAGTAACGTTAACGTTATGTCGAGTTCATACGTGTAGTGTAGTATGAACTCGTCATAACGTTAACATTACTCAGTGTCCACTGTTGCTGCCACCGTTGCGTCGCAGATGGATGGTACACTGTTAGCTCCGTAGCTAATCCGCTCCTAGACTACTGATAGCAGTACCGTTAACGTCGGAGCTGATCAATACTCCGGTTTTTTCTAATTTAGTTTAGAACCGGGTTTCGGGGGGCATCCCTACTCCCAAGAGGAGTTAGTTATCACAGGCTGTAGAATGCAGGAAGAGCTGCCAAGCTGCTCACGTTACATGTTGCGCATGCTACCATAGATATCTATGATGCTACCGGTATGTCTGTAGTCGCGTTTTGATGACGTCATCACAACAACACGTTATTTGACTTTCTGTCATATATTTTCGGTGCTAAAACCCTTTCGGCCGAAAGCCGAAAGAGCCTTTTTAACCATTTTCGGCCGATAATTTTCGGTAGCCGAATTTTCGGTGCATCCCTACTGTAACTGAGGGGTACAATTCCCTGACTGTATTAAGTATGGTATCATTAAACCACTACTGTCTTATGTACATTACTACTGGCCATACAGTACACAGGTATATGAGATGAACACATCCACAATAACACGGTTTCACACAAGTACTCGTTTAGAAGAATATTTATTAGCAGCAATACGATTATATTACTTTACTTAGAGTCGTGCTTGTAAGGCGAAGAATGTGCATGAATAGGTCAAGAGCGTAAGTCCATTAGAATATTACGCAGGAGATAATGAATACCACCTGTATCGTAGGAATTATATCTATGGTACACTAGTAGGGCAGCGGGAGATACTAGTAGGGTCCCTCCGGTTGTAGGCCAGCAGGGGAGAGGAATGTTCGAATGCAAACTCTGGATCAATGGGGAATCAATAAGCTCCAGCTACGGGAGGCGGTACATTACTCCCTTGATCGGCAGACGAAAGCAGCAGCTGTAATCCAAGTATGCGTGCAGCATAGGTGAAAGCCGGCCAGCCTCTCCTAGAGACGGGCTCGAGTGATGTTCCTCACGGGTAAATCCCACACAGTAGTGGGTGTAGACGGTTCTCCTCCACTCCAACAGCCACAGGACCAAAGCAATAATCCAGCCGAAAAGGGCTCTGTAGTCGCCGGTGTAGGTTATCCAGTGTACATATCCACACGGTTCTCGTCTAGGGCTCCTCGGATGACGGCACCAGGTTAAGCCGCCCAGCCTGGATAAGCACACTAGCTCGGTACGAGGAAGCGTTGGTAATGCTGGTCACTGTAGAACGGTAGCCGCACGATACACTATACATAATAGACTATTACTTAAATAATAGAATAGGTCGAACTCGACGATACAGCGTTAAACTCTGACACTTCAGCTATCAATTCGCACACGGTCTCAAGGCTCTATTTCGGGGCAAAACGGGCCCACTTCACAGCACGTTGTATCGTGGTGTGAGGCTTCAACTTATTGGTTAACAGTACTTCTGTATTCACCTGCGCCGTATTTATGTGTTAGGTGAACAAACTAGTACCAGCCTTATTTCTGTCTCGTATTCTTGCGCAGAGCCGGTCATGTCCAGGCATGTCTTTGGCGGTGACTTTGAACTAGACCTTGGGGGTATGGCAGTGGCGCCTAGTGGATCGCTATCCAATAGGAGAACGAAATATTATGGTCTGTACTAGGTAAAAGGGATATTCCGTGTATATGTACAAAGAATACACAAGGGATATCAGACGATATACAAATACTATGCAATATATATCAAGTAATAAATATATATATTCGGTTTAATCTGATCCTTCGTAACACCTACTATATATATAAAATCTTGCGTTGATCTGATATTTCTTTCTACCCCAATCGCGGCTGTCTGTGTGTATATGTGGCTGTGTGCCGTTGGGTGCAGGAGGGGACTGGGGGAGCCTCGCGCTACGAGGGCCATTTCATTCTTGCATGAGGAAGGATAATAATGATAATCTAGCGTTGATTTCAGGAAGATTAGATAATCAGGCGAAAAACTAAAACTATATTCATATTCAAAACGGTATAAAACGGAAATGTACGGATGAAAAAACAATCCGTTTTGTACATGTTGACTGGAAGCAACTCACTGACAATCGACGGGTGTATTAGACCCATAGCTATAATATAAGATATATTTTAAGCACTCGCAAATCTCGCAGTCCCCCCATTGATTAAAGCGATGGCGTAATAGCGCCCTCTGGCGCATTAAAGGTGACATGCATTATAAATGTCTTTTTTCAGTGTCCAGCATTGTATTAGGAGTTAGTATCAATGTGTGTGTGTCTCTAAATACCATATTGGCAGATTGCCATCATTCAGGTCATTCATTTCCTGGTCCATTTTAATCAGGTCGTTCTGATTTGACGCGCATGGTGACGTCACGTGGCGCTGGGGAAGCGGATAGTGATCCGATTGGCTCTGTGGTTGGAGCCAATGCCCGCCCACAATCTACCTGGGCAGCCCTCAAAGAAGTGCAGTAACTTGCCTAACGTCCACGATGAGCAAAACACGCAGGACATGTGCTGTTCCTGGCTGTAAAGCTTTGCACACATTTCCCGAGGATGAAGTGCATCGCCAGCAATGGACCAAGTACATTTTTGGATTTTTGCAAAGACGAGGGACTTTATGCTTCCGTGATTTCCTGGCTGTTGCTAAAGAAGAAGGGACCTAGCCTGTAAGTCTTTGAGACCGAAAGAAAGCATCGAATCAGAAAGTACATATAGTACGTCGTAATTAGTTAATTAGCAGTAGGACCTCGTTCATTCTTCCGTTTTGTGTATTACGGTACTCTTCCATGTGTGTGCGCCAAGACAGTCTAACGTTAGTGCAAGCACTGTGTGTGTGTGCGCGTGTGTGTGTGTGTTTGTTAGACGGTCTGAGAGAGCAAGCTAGCTTAGCTAACGTTCTTAGCTCTGTGCTTCGTAGTACAAGTGCCGTGTGTGTGTGTGTGTGCGTGTGTGTGTGTGTGTCTGTGTGTGTGTTTGTTAGACGGACTGAGAGAGTGTCATAAAATCTTATTAAATGTATTTCATATACAGGCTGAGAATTGTCTCTGTAAATACTTGAGTGGTTTTGCCAGATGACTAGATTCAGTCACAGGGGTGCTGGGAACCAGCAACAGGGGGCCTGAAGGCACTGTATTCATAAGCTGGGTTACAGGACAGAGGCCAGGAGATAACAGCTAGGAGCTATAATTCCCGGGCAGTTAAACGGGGGTGAAACAGATGGGGTTACTGATAGAGGAAGCGATGTCAACAATCTCCTGGCAGCTGTGACCATTTACATACAGTCGAGTATTTATGACTTAAAACAGCCCAGAGATCAAAGGGAAAAACCCTAGCTACGGCTGTCTTAGGCTGCGGTTACACCTTTCGTTTCATTTTCGTTTCATTGTCATACGCGTTTCGCCGCGACGTCCTGCGCCTCGAGTCACACTTTCGTTTTTCTTTTGTTTTTGTCACCTGAGCACACTGATGTTGTACACTGCCAAAGCAGTAGGTGGCAGTAGGTGGCGAACATGAAGGCAATTTCAACCAATCAGAACTTGAATGTGCCAATACACTTCCTGGTAGCTCCAGCAAAGAAAATGTCAACAAGGCAGACGCCTATGGGCGCCACCATCTTGCCTATTTACTCAATGCAGCAATTCTTTTTCAGCAAAGCCTAATAAAAGTGCAATAAACAAAACGGATACATTCACTGTGTGTTCTGCCTGTCATTTGTTGATGAAACAAAACTAACATCAACACAAGTGACCACCAAGAGCGGATAGTTTAGTCTAAAAAAAGAAAAAAGATCGGTAGCATTGTTAGCTGCATGCTAACGTCAATGGAGTATGCCATTATAACAGTATAGCATTGTGGCTAGAAGCTAACGTTAGCTCACGCTATTTAGCCAGCACCAAACTGATGATATCGAGAGCTATCAGTAGTTAGATAACATTAGAGACAACGCTGTGTGTATTAAACAAAGGTGAATAGATGACTGGGCCATTTTGTTTAATGCTTGTTAAGTTGAAAGAGGAGCTTTGAGCTAACAGGATCTGATAGCTCACGTTAGCCAGCTGCTCATGCAATCGGTAATGCTAGCAGAATGAATGGATGTAAACTTTATTTAACATATTGCATATGGGTACAATACAATACGGCTCAATACAAACAATTGTTAAGGGAATGCAGACTGTTGTAGCTTGGACTGGGATCCTTATAACAATAACTTGACAACACATGGTAGCTGCAGCTATTTGGGACAGCTCTGCCTCTGTCCCAAACACACACACTCTGTTGTCACCGGAAGGGCACGCAGATGGTATCTACTGCGCATGGGCGTTTTCGCAAACAACGGCTCATGCAGACTACACGCTGTTGTCGGCGCGTTTTTTAGCGGTTCTCCAAAACGCAAACACAATTTAGCGTTTCAGCCGTATCCACAAAAAAACGCCAAAAAACGCATTTCTGTGTAATAGGGACATGAAACGTATTCAAAAACGTATAAAAAAACGCCACAAAAACACCAGTCTAACCATGGCCTTAGAGAGACAGCTGTAAACAGAGGATTTGACTCTGCCAGATCCTCCCATTAAGCAGTATTACAAGAAATGGAAAATGAGGAATAAAAGGCTAAAACCAGCCAGAAAATGAAAACCATGTCATTATTTAGCATTTTAATAGACACATATAGTAGTACTAAACTTGTTAGGGATAGTGTAGTCTGAGGACCCAATTGCAGAACAGAACAAGGAGAGAATAGGCAGACGAGATGTGGAGCCAGAGGTGAATTATATCAAAAATGTCTTTACTTCAAAAAGAGGGCAGCAACAAAGATATTCACAAAAATACTTCCAAAGGCAGCAGCAAAATACAAAAACAAGAATAGCTCAGTTTAGACTGGCAGAAGGCAAAATACAAAAACAAAGAATAATCTCATAAAGAGAGCAAGTCCAAAAACACAAAACAATTGACTGCAGGGAAACTTACTATGAAACAAAGGTGAACAAGGACGTGGACATCAACATGGAACCGAAACATCAAACAAGGATCTCAAAACAATGAACCGACACTGGAGTACAGGAAGCACACAGCAGATATAGGCAGACTAATTAAGACATGGGACACAGGAGGGCTAATTACCAACGAGGCACACATGGGGAGAGAACCAAGTCCAAACACTCTGGGGAAATAAACAAGGAAGCACACAGAACTAAACACACAAGAAAAGACTGAACACTAGACAGAGTAAACAACCACCATACAAGGAACTAATAAATAACAATTAACAAGGGAACAAGACTAAAGATAACACAAGGCTAAAACACATAGGAGACAACACTAAAACCAAGAATAAAAGTCTGTGCAAAGGTGGGGGCTGTTGAGGAGTAGAGGAACATTTGTGCAAGGGTGGGGGCTGTTGAGGAGTAGAGGAACATCTGTGCAAGGGTGGGGGCTGTTGAGGTGGACCCTCACAAAACTGCTGTTTTCCAGTACACTGTAACACTGAATTTAGAGAAAACTCTATAGATAAACTGTTTGAAGTGGTTGTATTATGGTCAAAACTGTTTGATAATTGTCTGGTTATATTAGATCATATTCTGAAACAAAGTACAGTTAAAATAATGATTGCAAATGCTTTAAATTGTGTTTCTCCAGTTATATATATGCCAACAGACATAAGAAAAGAAGCTATGTGTTTGTCTATAATAGATACAGAACAATATCCAAATGCTAAGTCAAAGTAACTGAGTCTAAAGTGTTAAAATGGAATAAAACATAATCTATCAAAAAGTGTGCCAAAAGAGTGGTAAACTGCCCCTTTAAATTACCAAAATGGCCGTCGACAAATATCATTGGATGAGCTGTTGTCGACGTCATCTCTGTGACGTCAGTAAGAGGTGTGTCTAGTTAGGGTTTTAAACCCCTCTGCAGGAAAGGAGACACAGAAGAGAACGGACGAAAAACGAGACGAGACCAGACACCAATCGACAATGATGAAGCTTTTTCTATTCCGTTTCAAGCATATTCCTGACTGATTAGACATCTGTACTTAGAAATAATTCGACAATTTGAATAAATGAACCAGCTACTGTTCATTTATCGGAATCTGACGGAGTACCGTGTCATAGTGGACTTCGGAGGATCCATATAGATTCTAGTGTGCGTTTTGCTGAGGAAACTTTAATAAAAGCCCTCCTGGTATTGTACACACTACGAGCGACTTGTCGGCTGTGTTCATTCAATCTCCGCTCATCACATCTGCATCACCAGACCAGAAGCCTAGACTTCCAACAACGCAGAGTAGCCAGGAGCAGGTCAAGAGAACCATCCACTATACGACAGGCCTTTCTCATCCTTGAGACAACAAGAGCAAGTTAGCTTAGCTAACGTTCTTAGCTCTGTGCTTCGTTGTATATGATGAATGATTATGTTCCTAACTAACGTCGTTAGTACAAGTGCCGTGTGTGCGTGTGTGTGTTTGTTAGACGGACTGAGAGAGCAAGCTAGCTTAGCTAACGTTCTTAGCTCTGTGCTTCGTTGTATATATGTAGACCTACTTGTGTGTATTGCGAATGAATGATTATGTTCCTAACTAACGTCGTTAGTACAAGTGCCGTATGTGTGTGTGTGTGTGTGTGTGTTAGACGGATTTGG
Source organism: Notolepis coatsorum (assembly GCF_963971535.1). Classification (NCBI taxonomy): domain Eukaryota; kingdom Metazoa; phylum Chordata; class Actinopteri; order Aulopiformes; family Paralepididae; genus Notolepis; species Notolepis coatsorum. Next base: position 116,041,624 of record NC_140177.1, on the reverse strand, counting down.
AGAGCAATCTTATTCTTCCGGGCATTTGTTTTCCCAAAATCGTATGGCATGGGTACCTGCTTCGGTGTCATCCCTTTGTGGATTGTATTGTATCGAAAACGTATGCTTGAGCCATATTTGTTTGTGTATTAGGTTCACTTTGGCGTTAGTAGAGTAGTATGGCCAGAACTATTTGGTGGGTGGCTGTCACTCAAAGCATTCTGCTAGTATGGGCGGAGCCAAGCTAATAACAGGCTGAAATCTTGAAGCTGGAAAATGATGCTTTTGAGTACTCCATTAGAAATATAATTTATATATAATAAACCTTACAGATGTCTTCCATAGACTCACAGGAATTGTGTAAAGTTGCCCAAATAGTGCTAGGAATAGCAATGCAGGTCCCCTTTAAGCGATGGCGCAGAATGAGTTAAACTTAAAACACATGGTGACAACCAACCCCATAGTGTGTGACAACCATCCCCATGATGGGGTTGGTTGTCACAATGTGTCAGAGTGTCTTATACAATGATAACCCTCGTATGGCCTCCTTCTATTTATTGCCTAAGATACATAAAAACCTTACTGAACCACCAGGGAGACCAGTGATTTCAGGGAACGATAGCCTAACTGAACCTATATCTAAATACGTAGATTTTTTTATTAAACCACTACTTCCAACGCTTTCAGCTTATTTAAAGGACACTACAGATGTTCTCAATAAAATCAAAGAGCAAGGTAATAAAATCAAAGAGCAAGGTAATATTGGACCAGGCACTTACTTGGTGACAATGGATGTAGAAGCCCTTTACACCAGTATTGCCCATGACCAAGACATGACAGCCATGAGAATTTCTTTAGATACTCGCACTGACTCACAGGACCCCCCTACAGATTTTTTGGTCGAACTAACTAAATTTACTTTACTTAACAATGTGTTTTCATTTCAGGACAAAATGTATCGACAGGTAAAAGGCTGTGCTATGGGTGCATGTTTTAGCCCTTCATATGCAGGCTTGTTTATGGGAAAATGGGAGGAGGACTATGTGTTCAACACTCAAAACGTATTTAAAGATAAGATCATCTGGTGCGCCAGATATATAGATGACATCATTATGTGGTGGAAAGGCACTATTGATGAATTGAAAGCTTTTCATAGTTATTTGAACAACACTAACCCTAATATAAAACTGTCTCTAGATTTTAGTCCTGATAAGATCCATTTTCTGGACTTAGAAATCACTAAAGATTTGAATGGTGACCTACATACGTCATTGTACAGGAAGTTAACGCATAAAAATACTATTTTACATGCAGAGAGCTTCCATCCCTCTACTTTGATCAACAATGTTCCGTACGGCCAATTTAAAAGAGTACGTAGAATCTGTGACAGTGAGGCTGATTTTAGAGAAAAGAGCGGAATGTATGATCGCTTTAGAGAACGTGGCTATACACATAATACTCTTAAAACAGCTATATCTGAAGCCGCTACTGTAGAACGCGACTCCCTCTTAAAAAGAAAGACACTGAAAGAGAAAACCGATAGGGTGTTTGTCTCTACCACTTATAGTACTAAGGCCCTTGCTGTTCGCAATATAATTAAAAAGAATTGGAGCTTGATCCAATGTGATGAGGCCCTGTCTAACATATTCCCTGACCCGCCCCTCTGTACATTTAGGAGAGCTCCCAATCTCGGAGATAAATTAGTACGAAGCCGTCTACCGGCAGATGTCAAATCTACATGGTTACCAAAGCCTCCTATAGGAACGTATAGATGTGGTCACTGCAAACAATGCGATGTGGTGATAAGATCAAAAGGTTTTACCCACCCAGTTACAAAACAGACATATACTTCTAACAGCTTTATTAATTGTCAAACGACACATGTTATTTATATACTGTCTTGTTCCAAATGTGACTCTTTTTATGTTGGTCGTACGAAATGCCGCCTACTTGATCGACTGGCAGATCATAAATATGCTATCAAAACTAACAACATGAATTATGCAATGGCTAAACATATTCATGAAGTTCACCATAGTACCTCAGCTTTATTTACAGCTATCGGAATTGACAGTGTTCCGCTCACGTCTAGAGGAGGAAATAGACAAAGAATTCTAAACCAGAAAGAAAGTCGCTGGATCGATAGACTACAGGCCACCTCACTCCCAGGTTTAAATGATTCCATAGACATGGTATCATTTTTATAGGCCAGTAGATCACTTTATTTATTTATTGTATTTATACATACATATTTTGATAGACTACAGGCCACCTCTTTGAAGGTTTAAATGACTCTACGGACACACTGTCACTTTTATAGGCTAAGTAGATTACATTATAGTATTATTATTTTTTGTCTTGCATTACTCAATGCTCTTACATTGTTGTTTTTTGATAATTGTTTATATTATTATTGATCTATTCTATGTTTGTTTTGACTCATTTCTTTATGTTGTTATAATATTTTGAGTTTGTGTGTATATATACTTATATAATATACAAATTTGTTTATTTCTATTTAGTATTATTGTATATTTCTTCAACTCAAGTTGAGAATGTTGCTTTGCCTTCATTTATTTGCGACCAGCTGTCCCCCATTGTAATTAGTCACTCCCTGAGTTATGTTTTTTCCTTTTTTCCTCTATTTAGTCACAGTATTGTTTTTGTCACAGCTACAACACCCTGAAGAAGGCCATGTAGGCCGAAACATGTCGGTTTTTTAAAAAGATTTTTCTAAATAATGTAAGCCAATAATTAAAGGCTTTTTAAAAAATTGTAGAGCTGCCTTGGATCTCAACCTTTCTTTTATAAGCGAATCCTACCCCGGATTTAATCCAAAGAGCACCTACCTGAAACAAAATAAGAACGCTGAAGCCCTCTCCATATCCTCTGTTTTGTCTTTGATAGGTGATTAACTCTTTGTTACAATACGTTGGAAAATGAGAGGGATACACATTTCAAGCTAACATCTTAAGCTTCAATTTTATGTAGGAATGACTATTGAAAGATGTTTTGATGATGAGCAATTCACACTAGAGTAAAAAGTGTGACAACTATCCCAGTTCTCCCCTACTACCTGTACCTCCCCTCCCCCTCCCCCATGCTGCTATGATGCCTGCATTTCCCCAAGCGGATCAATAAAGGAATATCTTATCTTATGGACTGAGAATCCACTGTGAGTCTCTGCCTTGAAGGGGACATACCATAAAACTTCAATTAATAGCCCAGGCTTTTATATGCTTCAATTACTGAACTCACCCCAATTTAATTTGGGACATGCACAGGGGTGTATCTAGACCAGGGGTCAGCAACCTTTTTGACATGGAGTGCCTGTTTGAAATATAGTTGTAACTAGTGTGCCTCAACAATATTCCATGCATCGTAATTTTTTTTTCTCATAATCAGGTCTTTTTAATGAAAATTTTTACATTATTACATCATTATTGTTATTGTTATTATTAACAATATTATTATGATGGTTGCATCAACCCTAAATCTGAGTTGGGGGGGGGAATGCAATGCAGACAAACAGCTGCATACAGTGCGACCATTTCACTCACATTTGCCCATTCATTTTTGGACACATCACACACCATCGGTGTGTGTACTGTACGTGTGCTGTCATAGCTCCACCTACAGGCCTAATGGAGAACACCAGGAGAACACCAGGATGTGAATGGAGGGTGAATGTGAGGTATATCGTGTAAATACGTTTTGATTGATCGCAAGACTACACTGTAAAAAAAAAATTATTAGTTACCAGAACTTAAAAATATTGAGTTCAGTTACTGTGCATTAAGGTTTTCAGTTTTCAATCCATAATAAGTTAACAGAAAAATAAGTACACAACCACATTATTTCAACCTAATAAAACTATGTTTATTGTCATTGTTTTAAGAACACAAGTTGACTTGGTAATACTCACATTTTGAGTAAAAAAATTGCTTTTAACATGTGCAATGTTCAATGAAATTGAAAAATAAATAATACAATTTGTTGATTAATCCCACTGGTCACAATGGTGACCGTAATAATGTTTTTGTTATAAGGCTCTGCAAATGTTACTGAATGATGTAGCAATGTATTTCCAGCTAAATTGAAATAATAAACAAATAAAGGGTCTCAATTAAATATGTGGAAGTAAAAAGAACCTGTGGGAGGATTTCAACAAGATAAATGCGACAACAGTGCAAAATAGTTCACTATAATATTTAAAAAAAAAAAAAAAAAAAAAAAAAAATATATTTTTTTTTATTTTTTTTAATTTTTTTTTTTTTTTTTTTAGTGCTGCCCCCTGTGCCTATGCAAATGCCCCCGCGTGCCTATGCAGGCACGCGTGCCTAGGGTTGCCTACCCCTGATCTAGACCAAGCACTGTACTGGGGCACAGGGGGTCACTTAGGGATGCCAAGCGGGCGCGCAAAGCGCGCACTCGCAATTTTTTTTGCCGGTTTTGCCCGGTTTTTGGGCGAAAATGGGCGGATTTTGTAACTATTTTTTTTAACTTTATTTCGGTTTTAGGGTTAGGTTAGATGTATCCGTCTGTATGGAGAATGGGAGGGGTTTGTCTGATGTTAAGGCCTTGAGAACATCACCCACTGCCTTTGGAGCAAGGATGTCTTTGACCAGAGCCTCTGCCTTTGTTCTTCCTAAAGTAATTTTCTTCACTATTTTGGAATCATGTCTTGTTTTTTTGTATATAAAATGTATCATTTAGATGCCTTTATTTCATATTCAACGCAGACGGTAGGCTATATATAGCACATTTTGTTATTCATCTTATTAAACTGTAGATTCTTCACCTTCTCAGCCACCACATCATTGCAGGTAACCATCAATCTTGGTAACCAAGCTGATAAAATCACTGCATTAATAGAAGTATTTTCAGCCATCTTTTCCTGAGCATTATTAGCAGTGAAGTGTTAATAATTCAATAATGCATAGGATTAGTAGATGAATAGCCAGTTCTTTATTTGTTTGAATTTGATGTGTACATGCTGATACATGTCATACAAGTAATAGATGTCTTCCATAGACCATAGACTCACAGGAATTGTGTAAAGTTGCCCAAATAGTGCAAGGAATAGCAATGCATGTCCCCTTTAAGTAAAAACCAACACAAAGCGTCTCAGGACACTAACACTAACCCTAACCCATCCACAGGACACTAACACTAACCCTAACCCATCCACAGGACACTAACACTAACCCATCCACAGGACACTAACACTAACCCATCCACAGGACACTAACACTAACCCTAACCCATCCACAGGACACTAACCCTAACCCTAACCCATCCACAGGACACTAACCCATCCACAGGACACTAACCCATCCACAGGACACTAACCCTAACCCATCCACAGGACACTAACCCTAACCCTAACCCATCCACAGGACACTAATCCATCCACAGGACACTAACCCTAACCCTAACCCATCCACAGGACACTAACCCTAACCCTAACCCATCCACAGGACACTAACCCTAACCCTAACCCATCCACAGGACACTAATCCATCCACAGGACACTAACCCATCCACAGGACACTAACACTAACCCATCCACAGGACACTAACACTAACCCTAACCCATCCACAGGACACTAACTCATCCACAGGACACTAACACTAACCCATCCACAGGACACTAACACTAACCCATCCACAGGACACTAACACTAACCCATCCACAGGACACTAACCCTAACCCATCCACAGGACACTAACACTAACCCTAACCCATCCACAGGACACTAACACTAACCCATCCACAGGACACTAACCCTAACCCATCCACAGGACACTAACACTAACCCATCCACAGGACACTAACCCTAACCCATCCACAGGACACTAACACTAACCCATCCACAGGACACTAACTCATCCACAGGACACTAACTCATCCACAGGACACTAACACTAACCCATCCACAGGACACTAACTCATCCACAGGACACTAACACTAACCCATCCACAGGACACTAACACTAACCCATCCACAGGACACTAACACTAACCCATCCACAGGACACTAACCCTAACCCATCCACAGGACACTAACCCTAACCCATCCACAGGACACTAACCCTAACCTATGTAATTTAATTGTTAGACTAGAAGTCTTTATTTGTCATGCAGTTTAACACATACTCACCCAATATGTGTGTGTCTGGTGAACCCACAACATTATTGGGATTTTAAAACAATAAAGCCATAACCATTTATGTAAAAATACTTAATACTTAACATATGTTAACTGTTATCTCAATTACAACCAATATAGACAGCATAAACACAGTATGGTTAATATTAGCCATTTATCTCAGCTAGATCACATTTATAAATACAAGTGCTATTTGTTTTGTTATATTTTTTTTTTAAACAGTATGAATGAAACAACGTGGGGGCAGACAGTGAACCTTTTCGCTTCATATTTACCATGTTTACTTGTTTTCACCTACAATTTCCACACGTTCGGGTCCAGTGTATAGTGCACCCAATGAAAACGTGTTATTTTATATGCTCTCCACAGAAAATGAGCCATGCCCAATGAGTCTCACTTCTATTAGTAAACATTGAAATCAGGTCCCAGTCCACTGACCTGGGTGATGGTGAAGCTCGGGGCTGCGGCACTGCAGATTTACCCTACTCGCAAATCCTGCACTCGGATCGTCTGAAACAGATCTCAGCCATGTATATTTCTTCTCCCAGTCTCTGTTGTATGAGCAAAGTCTTTTTTTCTTAGGAGTTGCCTCCATTTTCTCGTTTTGTTTAGCTAGCTTAACTTTTATCGTTTTCGGCGGTCTTTCTTCTCCACCTTTCTGATTGCCACTGTCTACATAAAACACGCGCCATCACGCACCTGCGCACCACACTGTGACAGCGCGGGCTGACAGCTCGAGCTGCTTGGCTCGGCTGCACATTGGTTTTTGACGTTGCATTAAATGAACAACATTTAAAACATAATTATTATTGTTTTTACCATGATCTTTGAAATGCGGGACATTGTTCTGTTGCAGCGGGACGCGGGACAAACGTTCCATTATCGGGACTGCGAAACGCCTACTATGCCTTTTTTTCTTCTTTTTCTGGGGACATTTTTACTGGGGCACAGCTGATCAATACTGGGGCATGTGCCCCAGTAAAAGTGGTCTAAATACGCCGATGGACATGCATCTATAAGAGACAGGCCTCTAATTCTTTTTGCACAAAAATCTTGTTCTGCAAAGATGGGGAAATTGTTTATTTGAACCAGTATGACTATTACTTGATGATGTATGTATACATGTGCCAGCGTGTACACATCAAAATAAAACAAATAAAGAACTGGGTATTCATCTACTAATCCTATGGATTATGTAATTATTTTCACTTCACTGCACCAGATCCCCAGTGGTGCTCAGGAAAAGATGGCTGATAAGACTCCTGCTCTTTCCATTAATGCAGTGATTCTATCAGCTTGGATACCAAGAATGATGTTAACCTGATGAATTACAAACTGCTTTGCAGCATAAAATCCAATCAGATAAACAACGAATATAGACTGCGCTTCTAATTGAGACCTACCTTTATCTATAACACTGCCTTTTTCTGGGACGGGCAACTATTTGGGATTCTGCCTTTATTTGAAGTTTTACCATATTATGTAACTTTTCAAGAATTTTATACAACTTCCTTGAATCTGTGGAACATGTTAAAGGAACACGCCAACATTTTGGGAAATTAGCTTACCGTCTTCTCTAGAGAGAGACAAGAAGATAGATACCAGTTTCCTCTCTGTGCGTTCAGTAGAAAGCTATCCGGCTGCATGTTAGCCTAGCTTAGCACAATGAATGGAAGCGGACAGTGCCGGTTAGCCTAGGCATTGTCCAACTAACACCTATCCCGAAGGCTAAACAGGCACATGTCAGCTTCCATTCATTGTGCTAAGCTAGGCTAACATGCAGCCACATAGCTTTCTACTGAACGCACAGAGAGGAAACTGGTATCTATCTTCTTGTCTCTCTCTGGAGAAGACGATAAGCTAATTGTTTGTGTGTTCCTTTAAGTTTAGGTTTTCTATGCAAAGAAACAAGTCTAAATCTAATTGTAATTATTCATTTCCTAGCACCTCTTTCTTCCCTTGTATTAAACACTGTTTTTGGTGGGTGTAGCACACAGCACACTTTCAAAACGTGTTAGGTTTCCAGAGGCCTTTATTTATACAAAACGAAACAAGTGATGAATATCTGATGCTGCTTACACATGGTACATAAAACAAGTCACAAATCAATTCTGATTGTCATTTTATAAAGCATTAACACTGGAGTAGATATGAACACACACAAAAATGACCGCTGAACACAATGGATACAGCAGTAATCGCAAAAGCAAAGTAGCATATTCAATGGATACAGCAGTAATGGCAAAAACAAAGTAGCATATTCTAATGCACTAACGAAGGTATACTTTAATACAAGAGATGCTACTTTATAAAAAAGATAAATGGAAAAAAAAGAAAAAGTGATTGTGTTTAAGTTATAACCATTAGGCCACACCTCACACCTTCCACTATGATACTACATCATTAATTTCTCCATCCTTAACTTCCAGTAGAATCACTTTTCTTTTTTAGTATACAGTAGCTTACATTGCAGACCATGAATGTGCCCTTTTCTTTACTCATACAGCATGTGTGAGCTAAAGGTACGCGTTGTAATGAATAAGACGATAACAGTGGTCTGTTAACCAAGGTGTTGCATAGGTCTACATATTAGCAATATTTGAAAATGATGGCTCCAAATATGACACAATGATCAATTCTGATAGTTCTATAGATCGTCATTTCTTTACCTTATCTTTACAAAGGACATAGTTGTGCTGTAAACTGTATTCAACTTGAAATGCATAGCTGTGAAAATAAGAAGTGTACATTCTTACACAAAATTGCAGCGGTGCTCATAAACCTTTCAAGTCCAGTTCATAAAACCATAAAACCTACTATAAATGCTTTTAAAAGAGCAAAAAACTATTATAATACAGTCATACTAATTTCTATTCTATATCCATACCACAGACAACAGTTAAGCTATGCATAACCTCTCAAAATAAACGTGGCAAAAATTATTAACGTTTCTAAGAGATTGCTTTGCTTCTGCTATAGCTAAACAAAGTACATGCAAAGCCTAGCCATTTCATTAATGTACTACTATGTTCACCATGCTTGATGAAACGTAATGTTCAGCTGTCTTAGTGACTATACCCTCTAACACCACTTAAAAAAAAAAAAAGTCTCCTGTAACGTTAACTCCTCTCCAGTGGTCAATACGTGTTGGATTATGTTTAGCGTGCAGAACCCAGTCTGACGTTTAAATCCATTTTATAGACTACATTTGTTATTTCTTTTCCCACCAGATCGCTCAGAGACCAGCTGAGGTCGGTGCAGAGGCCAATTGCATGTTTAATGGTTTTCCTATATGTACATAATTTTACATTCAGATCCGAGATCAATATCATACACAAACTTGTCGTCAACATTCATTGTCCTCAGTTCAATTCTCAGCACCATTTGCCGTCCTTATCGGCTCCTCTCTCTGTTCAACTTCGGTTCCCTCTTGGCCACCTTGTGCAAAATAACTCAAACTCGCAAAGCACTTATTCACTGGTCATTAATTACAAAGATTGCACATTTCTTGTAGATAGGACTTCAGAAATACTCTCTGTTGTTCTCTGAATTCTCATCACAACAATCGACGAGTTAGCCTACTTTTTCCCTTTAAAGCCCTACGCCTGAATTCTTCTTCCGTGAATCTTTTTTATATATTTCTTTTAATTTATCATATTCACCTCTGAATATGTACCACTGCCAACCCTAACATCTTAAATGATAAAAATCCAAAGTTTGAAAACTTGTAACGACTAATAGTTTGATAGTTTCCATAATGGACTTGTCTTACCCTCCCAAAAAAGGACAACTATCATCCGTTCACACTCTCCGTCTTAAAAGGCAGATCAGTATCTTAAGATCCAACCAGAGCACTCCTTCAATTTTAATACATTTTGATTGACAAAGAGAAAATGTCCATCACGGATGTTGACCAATCACAGACCCTCTTCTCTTTTCTCCGTGGGGCTCTATATATACCAGCTTCTCTCTCCTTCTTCTTCTTGCGTGACTCGCTGTGTCGCAGCCGCATCCCGAGCAGACTTTACTTTGCGGCGTACTCCTCTTCTTCCTTCCCCATGTCCTCCACTATCTGGGTGGCGCCCAGCTCTTCCACGGGACCCTCTCTCTTGGTCTCCGTCACCACCTCTGTGTATGCCACGCCCGGGCTTTTCCTCCCTTTAGTGGGCGTCACCTCCGCCGCCGCCTCCTCCGTCTCTGCCACCGCCTCCACCTCTGCCTCCACCTCTCCGACGCCCTCCGCACCCTCCTGGCCCTCGGCCACGGTCCTCTCCTTCTTCAGCTTGATACGGAAGGACTCCTTGGTGGGGGCCTTCTTGGCAATGTTCTCCTTGAGCCTCTCTCCGGACTGCTTCATGCGCTCGCCGGCCTGGTGCATCTTCTCCCTCCGCTCGGGGGGAACCACCTTCTCGCCCAGGTGGTGGAACTTGGTGCCTAGGTTGTCTTTGGTCTTGGTCATGTTCTCCTTGGAGAAGGCAGCCTTGATGCTTTCGATACCCTTCATGCCAGACTTCTTCAAGCGCGTGGTTCTGGAGGAGTCCACCTCCTCCACCGTCATGTACTCCTCGTCGGAGGAGAGGTCAGCCGGGATGTCGTAGGTGTCCGGCTCGATCTCCAGGCCCTCCAAGCCGGGGCCCTTAGGGGTCTTCGTCACTGCTACCGAGGGAATCTGAGTGTCCCCCTGGAAGAAAAGGCATAATACATTCAGTTATAGCATAGCACGTGCTCCAAAAAGGAGAGACATTACAGTGAGTTGAAATGTGAAAAATAAATACATGTTTTTAGAATCTATTATTGGAAGTTTTGCATTAGTGAGTTATATTTTGAAAGCAGTGCGAGGTCGGGTCCTGGCAGGTTGAATTATTTCTATCTACTATACGTTTAAAAGCAAATTGGACTTGGCAACTGATAAATGTTTGAGTGTTTTATCTTGTATTACTTAAAAGTTTAAGCCACTAGGGACTGGAGTCTGTAGCGTCGGCTTAAATTATATCAGAACCTCACAATGTCTAATGCATGGCCCTGATGAATTGAATATCTCAGACGAAGGACCATATGTCCGTTTGACGTTTTCAGAGAAACAATAAAGTTTTCAAACTTTATCCTAAAGATGGTAAGTTATAGTGTTTTGTTCATTCATAGCTAAAGACGCGTTTGATTGATTGAAAACTTTATTAATAACAGATTGCAGAATGGGTACAATACAGTACGGCTCAATACACACAATTGTTAAGGGGATGCAGACCAGAGAAAGACTTTCGTCTACATCAGGGTCCCACATTTTCAATTCATCATGAACTGAACTGTAGTCTGAACTGTACCTACTGTAGTCTGAACTGTATCTACTGTAGTCTGAACTGTATCTACTGTAGTCTGAACTGTACCTGCTGTAGTCTGAACTGTAGTCTGAACTGTATCTACTGTAGTCTGAACTGTACCTGCTGTAGTCTGAACTGTAGTCTGAACTGTACCTACTGTAGTCTGAACTGTAGTCTGAACTGTACCTACTGTAGTCTGAACTGTAGTCTGAACTGTACCTACTGTAGTCTGAACTGTAGTCTGAACTGTACCTACTGTAGTCTGAACTGTAGTCTGAACTGTACCTACTGTAGTCTGAACTGTATCTACTGTAGTCTGAACTGTACCTGCTGTAGTCTGAACTGTAGTCTGAACTGTACCTACTGTAGTCTGAACTGTACCTACTGTAGTCTGAACTGTAGTCTGACCTGTAGTCTGAACTGTAGTCTGACCTGTAGTCTGAACTGTAGTCTGAACTGTAGTGTGAACTGTAGTCTGAACTGTACCTGCTGTAGTCTGACCTGTAGTCTGAACTGTATCTACTGTAGTCTGACCTGTAGTCTGAACTGTAGTCTGAACTGTACCTACTGTAGTCTGAACTGTAGTCTGAACTGTACCTACTGTAGTCTGAACTGTAGTCTGAACTGTAGTCTGAACTGTACCTACTGTAGTCTGAACTGTACCTACTGTAGTCTGAACTGTACCTACTGTAGTCTGAACTGTAGTCTGAACTGTAGTCTGAACTGTACCTGCTGTAGTCTGAACTGTAGTCTGAACTGTAGTGTGAACTGTACCTGCTGTAGTCTGAACTGTAGTGTGAACTGTACCTGCTGTAGTCTGAACTGTATCTACTGTAGTCTGAACTGTAGTCTGAACTGTACCTGCTGTAGTCTGAACTGTATCTACTGTAGTCTGAACTGTATCTACTGTAGTCTGAACTGTAGTGTGAACTGTACCTGCTGTAGTCTGAACTGTAGTCTGAACTGTAGTCTGAACTGTATCTACTGTAGTCTGAACTGTAGTCTGAACTGTACCTACTGTAGTCTGAACTGTAGTGTGAACTGTAGTCTGAACTGTAGTGTGAACTGTAGTCTGAACTGTAGTCTGAACTGTAGTGTGAACTGTAGTCTGAACTGTACCTGCTGTAGTCTGAACTGTAGTCTGAACTGTACCTGCTGTAGTCTGAACTGTAGTCTGAACTGTAGTCTGAACTGTATCTACTGTAGTCTGAACTGTACCTACTGTACCTACTGTAGTCTGAACTGTACCTACTGTAGTCTGAACTGTAGTCTGACCTGTAGTCTGAACTGTAGTCTGAACTGTACCTACTGTAGTCTGAACTGTAGTCTGAACTGTAGTCTGAACTGTACCTACTGTAGTCTGAACTGTATCTACTGTAGTCTGAACTGTAGTCTGAACTGTAGTCTGAACTGTACCTGCTGTAGTCTGAACTGTAGTCTGAACTGTAGTCTGACCTGTAGTCTGAACTGTACCTACTGTAGTCTGAACTGTAGTCTGAACTGTAGTCTGAACTGTACCTACTGTAGTCTGAACTGTAGTCTGAACTGTATCTACTGTAGTCTGAACTGTACCTGCTGTAGTCTGAACTGTAGTCTGAACTGTAGTCTGACCTGTAGTCTGAACTGTAGTCTGAACTGTAGTCTGAACTGTACCTGCTGTAGTCTGAACTGTACCTGCTGTAGTCTGAACTGTAGTCTGAACTGTAGTCTGACCTGTAGTCTGAACTGTAGTCTGAACTGTAGTCTGACCTGTAGTCTGAACTGTATCTACTGTAGTTTGAACTGTACCTGCTGTAGTCTGACCTGTAGTCTGAACTGTACCTACTGTAGTCTGAACTGTAGTCTGAACTGTAGTCTGAACTGTACCTACTGTAGTCTGAACTGTAGTCTGAACTGTATCTACTGTAGTCTGAACTGTAGTCTGAACTGTACCTGCTGTAGTCTGAACTGTACCTGCTGTAGTCTGAACTGTAGTCTGAACTGTAGTCTGACCTGTAGTCTGAACTGTAGTCTGAACTGTACCTGCTGTAGTCTGAACTGTAGTCTGAACTGTAGTCTGACCTGTAGTCTGAACTGTAGTCTGAACTGTAGTCTGAACTGTATCTACTGTAGTCTGAACTGTACCTGCTGTAGTCTGAACTGTAGTCTGAACTGTAGTCTGAACTGTACCTGCTGTAGTCTGAACTGTAGTCTGAACTGTAGTCTGAACTGTACCTGCTGTAGTCTGAACTGTAGTCTGAACTGTAGTCTGAACTGTAGTCTGAACTGTACCTACTGTAGTCTGAACTGTAGTCTGAACTGTAGTCTGACCTGTACCTGCTGTAGTCTGAACTGTAGTCTGAACTGTATCTACTGTAGTCTGAACTGTAGTCTGAACTGTAGTCTGAACTGTAGTCTGAACTGTATCTACTGTAGTCTGAACTGTAGTCTGAACTGTAGTGTGAACTGTACCTGCTGTAGTCTGAACTGTAGTCTGAACTGTAGTCTGAACTGTATCTACTGTAGTCTGAACTGTAGTCTGAACTGTATCTACTGTAGTCTGAACTGTATCTACTGTAGTCTGAACTGTAGTGTGAACTGTAGTCTGAACTGTATCTACTGTAGTCTGAACTGTACCTGCTGTAGTCTGAACTGTAGTCTGAACTGTAGTCTGAACTGTAGTCTGAACTGTATCTACTGTAGTCTGAACTGTAGTCTGAACTGTAGTCTGAACTGTATCTACTGTAGTCTGAACTGTAGTCTGAACTGTACCTACTGTAGTCTGAACTGTAGTGTGAACTGTAGTCTGAACTGTAGTGTGAACTGTAGTCTGAACTGTAGTCTGAACTGTAGTGTGAACTGTAGTCTGAACTGTACCTACTGTAGTCTGAACTGTAGTCTGAACTGTAGTCTGAACTGTACCTGCTGTAGTCTGAACTGTATCTACTGTAGTCTGAACTGTAGTCTGAACTGTAGTCTGAACTGTACCTGCTGTAGTCTGAACTGTATCTACTGTAGTCTGAACTGTAGTCTGAACTGTAGTCTGAACTGTACCTGCTGTAGTCTGAACTGTAGTCTGAACTGTATCTACTGTAGTCTGAACTGTACCTACTGTACCTACTGTAGTCTGAACTGTAGTCTGAACTGTATCTACTGTAGTTTGAACTGTACCTGCTGTAGTCTGACCTGTAGTCTGAACTGTAGTCTGAACTGTAGTCTGAACTGTACCTACTGTAGTCTGAACTGTATCTACTGTAGTCTGAACTGTAGTCTGAACTGTAGTCTGAACTGTACCTGCTGTAGTCTGAACTGTAGTCTGAACTGTAGTCTGACCTGTAGTCTGAACTGTAGTCTGAACTGTAGTCTGACCTGTAGTCTGAACTGTACCTACTGTAGTCTGAACTGTAGTCTGAACTGTAGTCTGAACTGTACCTACTGTAGTCTGAACTGTAGTCTGAACTGTACCTGCTGTAGTCTGAACTGTACCTGCTGTAGTCTGAACTGTAGTCTGAACTGTAGTCTGACCTGTAGTCTGAACTGTAGTCTGACCTGTAGTCTGAACTGTATCTACTGTAGTTTGAACTGTACCTGCTGTAGTCTGACCTGTAGTCTGAACTGTACCTACTGTAGTCTGAACTGTAGTCTGAACTGTAGTCTGAACTGTAGTCTGAACTGTACCTGCTGTAGTCTGAACTGTACCTGCTGTAGTCTGAACTGTAGTCTGAACTGTAGTCTGACCTGTAGTCTGAACTGTAGTCTGAACTGTAGTCTGAACTGTATCTACTGTAGTCTGAACTGTAGTGTGAACTGTAGTCTGAACTGTATCTACTGTAGTCTGAACTGTACCTACTGTAGTCTGAACTGTAGTCTGAACTGTAGTCTGAACTGTATCTACTGTAGTCTGACCTGTACCTGCTGTAGTCTGAACTGTAGTCTGAACTGTAGTCTGAACTGTATCTACTGTAGTCTGAACTGTAGTCTGAACTGTACCTGCTGTAGTCTGAACTGTACCTACTGTAGTTTGAACTGTAGTCTGAACTGTAGTCTGACCTGTAGTCTGAACTGTACCTGCTGTAGTTTGAACTGTAGTCTGAACTGTAGTCTGACCTGTAGTCTGAACTGTAGTCTGAACTGTAGTCTGAACTGTAGTCTGAACTGTATCTACTGTAGTCTGAACTGTACCTGCTGTAGTTTGAACTGTAGTCTGAACTGTATCTACTGTAGTCTGAACTGTAGTCTGAACTGTACCTGCTGTAGTCTGAACTGTACCTGCTGTAGTCTGAACTGTAGTCTGAACTGTAGTCTGACCTGTAGTCTGAACTGTAGTCTGAACTGTAGTCTGAACTGTATCTACTGTAGTCTGAACTGTACCTGCTGTAGTCTGAACTGTACCTGCTGTAGTCTGAACTGTAGTCTGAACTGTAGTCTGAACTGTAGTCTGAACTGTACCTGCTGTAGTCTGAACTGTAGTCTGAACTGTAGTCTGAACTGTACCTGCTGTAGTCTGACCTGTAGTCTGAACTGTAGTCTGAACTGTAGTCTGAACTGTACCTGCTGTAGTCTGAACTGTAGTCTGAACTGTATCTACTGTAGTCTGAACTGTAGTCTGAACTGTAGTCTGAACTGTACCTGCTGTAGTCTGAACTGTAGTCTGAACTGTAGTCTGAACTGTATCTACTGTAGTCTGAACTGTAGTCTGAACTGTAGTCTGAACTGTAGTCTGAACTGTACCTGCTGTAGTCTGAACTGTAGTCTGAACTGTACCTTTATTATCTAAAGATGGTAAATTAGAGTCTTCTGTAAAATGTTGTAAATGATTATTGCCAACAAAAATTGCCAACAAAAATTACTGTGAGTTTGATGGTTTTATTGGCACCTGTTCTTGAACCAAGATTGTAATGTTACGTGCAATTCCACTAACTTATGAAACATGGCCGCTAGCCAAAGGTATTTATGAGACTCATGATTGTAACACGATATTCCTTTGAGATATTCTTCCCGACCGCAACTGCAGCCTCTTGCATGCAGTGCTTCTGGGCACAAGGGTCGGGTTATATGGTATTTTGGACATTGGAGCAGCATGTTAGGAGGAGGTGAATATATACTGCTACAGGGAAGGCTGGCATTCTCTGACCCCTTCTCCCCATGTCCACGGTAACCACATAGGTATGTATGTATTAGGGCTGACCTTGACTAGTCGAATAGTCGACCAATCGATCGAAAGGAGATTTAACTTAACTCAGACATTAAGCACCCCCCACAGCCCAAATGGAATGATCCAAAGTTAAATCAGACATTAAGCACCCCCCACAGCCCAAATGGAATGATCCAAAGTTAAATCAGACATTAAGCACCCCCCACAGCCCAAATTTTGGCCAATCAAAGACGACTATACAAATCCTTAGTCGGGGACAGGCCTAGTATTTACTCAAGTGCCCAGGTTGATACTCTTCGTAGACCTGCATATTAGTATATCCTCTATGCCTGTACATTATGGAATATACAGTGGATTTAATAATGCCTTATTGTTGAGTGACCTGAGTCAATTATTCTAAACTCTAAAAGCCCAACTTGAATGTACTGAGATAAAAGGAGACATGTATTTAAAGTTTCTTTCAGCCAGGTTCCATTTGGGACTTTCAGGCTCCCTCAGAACCTCAATATCTAGTCAGCCATGTAGTGCACACATAATATCTAGTCAGCCATGTAGTGCACACTTAATATCTAGCACTGCCATGTAGTGCACACATAATATCTAGCGCTGCCATGTAGTGCACACATAATATCTAGCGCTGCCATGTAGTGCCCACATAATATCTAGCGCTGCCATGTAGTGCACACATAATATCTAGCGCTGCCATGTAGTGCCCACATAATATCTAGCGCTGCCATGTAGTGCACACATAATATCTAGCGCTGCCATGTAGTGCACACATAATATCTAGCGCTGCCATGTAGTGCACACATAATATCTAGCACTGCCATGTAGTGCACACATAATATCTAGCACTGCCATGTAGTGCACACTTAATATCTAGTCAGCCATGTAGTGCACACATAATATCTAGCGCTGCCATGTAGTGCACACATAATATCTAGCGCTGCCATGTAGTGCACACATAATCCAGCATTGCTGTCTGGAGTAATCTGCAATGTTTTACTTGTCACATCTTCCATACTGTACAGCATGAATGAGTGAAAGTCTTTGTCTTGGCTCCTTGGCCTCAGACATCAATAAAATAGGACAAGAAAGCAATATAAGTAGCATAAAAAGTAGCACATTTTGCAATACTAATTTACAGTAATCACAGTTTGGGTGTACTGTGTGCAAAGTGGCAGCAGCTCTGGACTATAACATAACAATCACAGCATGGGTGCACTGTGTGCAAAGCAACAGCTGTTCTACTTGGACTCATACTCATGTTGGCCCTGTTTTCATAGCACTGCAACTCTGCTTCAACTCTGATTTCCAAGACCTCTAAAAGACCTTGGGCAGAATATTCAGTTAATCACTAGACGCCACGGTCCAGTGATATATGATTTGTGACAGCTAGTCCCACCTCTCCTTGAACCAAAAAAGTGTAATAAAATCAAATAGGATCAGTAAAAGAAAAAAAAATCTGTATTCTGACTTTAACCCTAAGTCAAAGTTGGCCAAGATACAGCCTGTGGTGCAGGTATAATGGGTTTTATAGAGCTTCACCAACCACATCTTTCATCTGACAAACATGTAGGCTAGTTAGGCTCAGATGAAGATTCTATTTCTAATGATAACAAAAATATACAGATTTTTGCAATCGGAAACATACAATTGTCATTCTCCCGTCAATGAATCAACCAAACCCCAGTTATGTATATATGAGGGGATTAGCTGTGGTCGTATAATTACAATGAATGTCTCCGGTAGAAACACTATCCTTTTTCGAGAGAGAGAGAGAGAGAGAGAGAGAGAGAGAGAGAGAGAGAGAGAGAGAGAGAGAGAGAGAGAGAGAGAGAGAGAGAGAGAGAGATTGAGATTGAGATTGAGATAGAGATAGAGATAGAGAGAGAGAGAGAGAGAGATAGAGAGAGAGAGAGAGAGAGAGAGAGAGAGAGAGAGAGAGAGAGAGAGAGAGAAGAGAGAGAGAGATGCCTGTTCTGCAACTGGGGTCATTGTTGTGATACTTATGTGAAGTGACTTTGTAGGAATGAGTGCATATAGTTAAAGGAACACTCCGTCAAAAACACTTCACTATGGAGACTGTATGAGAGACTGTATACTTTGCAATAAAAAATATGGGATCAACTTGAAACATTTCTTGCCATTGATAAGTCTGCTTACAAGTATGCATACAATTTCCCAGAGACCCACGGCTGCTGTATCCAGTTTGTTTGATCTAGTTGAAATGCTCCTCGGGCAACAGCTTAATTCTTTTCTTTCACAAATATCTTAGTTGGGACATCACTAACAAAGCTATTTTGTGTTTATAATAAGTGTAGTGAGTTACTGAGATCAGTAATCAGTGTCCCAACTAAGATATTCCTCCACAGGTAGCTAAACATCTTGCTAGCATCTCAATATTGGATTATGATTTATGATGATGATGACTTAATTCTCTTGGCATAGAATATATTGTAGTATGTCTTTATCTCTTATAGCCTTATTTTCTTTACTAAGTGTACCTATAATTCTGGAGGGCGCTGCTGCACACACAGGGATACAACATTGTTTATAATCTTTACGACTACTAATGTCATCTCTGCTACAGACATCTCGTAAATATACTTTCCAAGAAAAGATCAACACCCAGAGAAGGAATAGGGCTCCTATATTAGACAATGATATCTGGCAATGGCCATTTTATGTGCTCGCTTCATCAAATCCAACCTTGCTTCTGTATCGCCAAGAGAATTCCCCTCCGTTCTCATACTATACAACACCTGCTGGGCCCTGCAGGTGACTTTGGATACAAAACCCAATTAATCCTAATTAAGATGCAGCCACCAGCAACAATCTCCTTCATTAATCAAGGGGGGGGGGGGGGGGGTCAACCCAACATGTTCAGCCTCTATGAACGACACGATAATTACACGACATGGGGAACGCGGGCCAACGCCTTTATTAATTTCCTTCGCTGGTGGCGGCCAAAAAGATTGATATACATAAATACCTCAGTGTAAATATATACCGGGAATAGACTACAATGCAATCCATCTCCATGACGATGATCATCGCTCGCATAATGAGAAAGGTTGGATGGAGTACAGTAGAACCTAATTTATTCCATTGCTTGTTTGTTTTTCCTCCTATATAGCGCATATGCTGTTGTATGTCTAAATAAATATACATTATATTTTAAGATGTACTGTAAGTGGTTATATATACAGTATGTACTGTACATGGTTCTATAGATGTACTGTAAATGGCTCTATGTATGTATTGTAAATAAATAAATGAAAAGCAATATCTTGTCTTAAAGGGACTGCTACCTTATCATTTCATGGTGCTGTAATTAACACAACACAAGGACTCAATGTCCAAGATGACGTCCCTCGTTTAGAATTTTTGGATGTGTGTGAGATTATATATGCAAAATAAATCAGCATTGTTTTTTTGGTGAAATTCCCCTTTAATCTGATATCAAATTAAAATCATTTTCATACTATGATATAGTGTACATTGTTATTATTATTTGTTAAAAAAGAAGAAAGGGTCTAAAAATTCACAAGTGGTCTGCAAAGTGTTTTATCTGATCTTTGGTCAGTATTGATTGATTTGAGTTCATTCTAACTTTGACACATTAATAATTCTTTCTACCTCAAGCTTCTATAGAAATATTACAAGGTAAACTTAGAAGGGCTTCTACTTCGATGTCCAATATATCGTCTCTACAGTTGTGTGCAAGAGCCCTCTGGTGTAAAACAACAATCATATATCTCCTTCCTGTTACTTCTCCCGTTTTGCCAGTGCGTTATTGGCTGCCATTACTCAGCTGTGCCGCGACTCTCCCCACCGGCGAGGAACCACTCATCACTTCCTAACTAAAGTGAAACGACCTGCCGACCATCGCTGCTGCCGCTGCGTCACAAGTGAAAGGACTATATTAGGAGATGTCTGCCCCGCTGGCCTGACGAGCCCGGGGCCCTCAGAATAACTGACAGGGGATCAGTCATATGGAAATCCTACACTGAGACGGTCTGCTCCACGGGCCGGACTGAAATCCAGACCCGCTATGGGACTAACGGTGCAAAAATAGGCTTCATTGTACTGTGCGGTTCGAACCTAAAGCACATTAGATCATCACATTCAAATGTAGGATATGTCATCATGGGAGGGTATGGACTATCTATGTGTGACGATGATTCTGTTGCAGTTATATAACC
Organism: Notolepis coatsorum; assembly: GCF_963971535.1. Taxonomy (NCBI): domain Eukaryota; kingdom Metazoa; phylum Chordata; class Actinopteri; order Aulopiformes; family Paralepididae; genus Notolepis; species Notolepis coatsorum. The sequence continues at coordinate 116,020,812 of NC_140177.1, read as the reverse complement.
ATATATAATTCCATATCATTCCATATATAACTCCAGGTCCCAGATCACTCAGTATGTAATTACTACAGCAAAGCTATTGTGTCAATTGTTTCATTTAAATGAAGCGCTAAAAAACGAACCTTCTTACTGTTTTTTACTATTATGTACTATGCTACTATGTCTATACTACTAATAGTAGTATATACATAGTAGCATTGTACATAGTATATAGTAGTCTACTATATACTATGCTACTATGTCTATACTACTATCTACTATGTCTATCTACTATGTACTTTGCTACTATGGCTATACTACTATCTACTATGTATTATGCTACTATGCCTATACTACTACCTACTATGCTAATAATATGTCTATACTACTATGAACTCAGAGTATAGCACTCAAGTTTGACACTGCTAGATGAAGAATACCACTTCACCAGAGGTGTACCCCTCCTGCTGACTTGTTGTACGCAATTTGAATAAAAACGTCAGCTAAATGACTAAAGGAAAATGTAAAATGTAAATGTAAAACCCGCGTGTGTATGGATGACGCTCGATCAAGAACAATACCGTACATTTAAACGTTGAAAGCCAATATGAAACGAATGACACTCGTCTGTCTTGAGTACAGATGGCAGATTACACAGAGGAGTCGTTAAAAAGGAAACCAGTGTAATCGCTACATCCTTCACCCAGCACTCCGTCTCCCTTGCAGCCTGATATCACTCTCGTATCAATCGTGACAGGAGGGCGGTTCCTGAGCTGGTTCTGATTGACATGTCCCCCATGCCCCCCCCCCCCCCACACTCTATTTGATATTGGCCCCCTGCCACATTAGAAGGGGGCATAGCAGCGCCTTATTTTTCTGACAGCAATTTATTGTGTGTCCCCATTGGCAGAAGGGAGCATGCCATGGCTCCCAGAATAGGCCTCCCCGTCACGGAGCCACGGCAGCTGCCAGGGGGAAAACACACAGTGATCTTATTACCGTTAGAAAGGGTTCGGAAATACCGGTGACAAAGACCGAATCCACCGGTCAATTCCAAAATAGATGGAAATTATTGTTCAGGTTAATCTTAATCCATAGACAGACACCCTTTTCACAGTGGCCATTTGTATTTGTCATAGCAGGGTAAACATTAATTATGGTTCCATTCCATTTAGGAGTGCCAGGGCCGCTGGCGTTGTGCACACTAGATCACTGGAATGGCTCTGGCACCAGATTAATGGCATGGGACCATAATGCATGTTATTTATACCTGTGTTTACTCTGCAGTAACACTCACTCACTATAATAATGTGTCTTATTATAGATTCACTCTATAGCCTGGAACTCCAGAGCTGGGTGTTAGACTTGTTAGACTGTTTTCACGTCTTTCACTTGACCTGTCTGGAGGAGTCATCTGCTATTTAGATTTTACACAGCAATGTGTGTTCTCTCTCAGAGAAATGAGAAATAATTTCTGTAAATTACAATGATTAGCGGTGGAGGGTCCTTAAAACTGTTCCCGCACCCACCTTACAGCATCAACTTGAGATAAGATCTCTCTCTCTCTCTATCTCGGCCTATAGCGCAGATAACCAGGAGGCAGAGTATGTGTTATTCTGAGGACTGCATCCACACTATTTTTAAGACTTTAACTTAATTACGCTCCAATTCCCCTTAAACCCAAACCCGGTTGGGACACAGCAACCCGGCAGAGTTAAGTGCCTGTATTATCTACTTAGTGCACTGATTGGACACATTTAGCATTGGTGTATTGAAACCTTTGTGGGGGGGGTATATTTTGGTATACTTAACGTGTGTCTACTTGCATGTGTATCATCATCAATAAATCACCACAATTGCATTTCTCGACACGGTTAAATCTTTGCATAACAAAAGTATCCCCCCTCCCACCACCACCACCACCACCACTACCCGCCGCCCTCACGCTACCTGATAGATGACGACGCGGAACTTGTTGCGGGTGAGGAGCTCGTCCTGCGCGGTCTCCACCTTTTTCACGCGGACGTTCTGCTTCTCCACGCGCGTGCGCACCTCCTTGACGTTGGCGCTGACCTTGCGGGTCTTCTGGAGCAGCTTCTCCACCGTGCCGCTGGTGGCGGTGTGGTCCTTGGCCAGCTTCATCACGTCGCCCTGGATGTTCTTGATGCTGCTCTCCAGCTCCAGCTGCCGCTCCTCCATGCGCTGCTGGCACGACTGGACGTTGTCGATGATGCCCGCCACACGCTCCAACAGGGACAGGATGGTCAGGGCGCTGATGGGGTTGCCCGCCTCGTCCTCCACCCCGAGGACCTCCAGCTTCTCCTGGACGCCCGCCGTGCGGTACTTGTGCTGATCCATGGGGTTGATTGGGGAAAAAGTCAAAGTGGACGGAACTACCTGGAGGTCTTTTCCTCTTGGAGAAGTTAAGTTAAGTTGGGCTTTGACGTCTGGATGAAGAAGTGGATGATTTGGGTGTTTAAATCTGGGGCTGGGGCTCCAGGACCATCGGGGGGTTTGCTCGGCTGAGAGACCAGAGGAAGGTGACTCCCTACCGCTGTGGCCCAATGCAGGTTTGGAACAGAGGGGGGAAGGGAGAGACTCCACCTACTGCTTTTCAGTGGGAGCTTCAGGATCAAGAGGGGGACCTGTTCTCAGCCCTCGTCTGGGTGACAGGCGATCGACAGATAGGGGTGCAGCGTCAATTCCCCCACACACACACACTCACAGACACACCACCACCACACAGCTATAAATAGTATTTTCTGTAAGGTGACACTCGGACATTTTGGGAAGATGCAAAGCACAGGGATGATGGAACCCCCCCCCCCCCATCCATGCAGCCTCACTTTGTTAGACCTAAATCAATTCATAATTTTTCCATTCAGCGGAGTGGCCAGATTACTGGTGCATGACTCCACACAAGCAGCTGTGCTTCGTGTTTGTCACCAAGAACTTAGAAGAGTCTCTTTTGAGCTCCATATTGAGCGATGGAAAGAGGAACAGTCACGCGCGGCTGCCTGGCGTGATTAGACACAGTGCTGGAATGTTGGCTTGGGATTAAACATTGTGGCGCTGCCCTTTTTCACTTTCCCTGAAGTGGCATGGACCAAACATTGAATGAGAGTGAGATCAGAGCCCCTTTTCTACATTAACCAGTCCACTGATGACAATAGTGTATTAAGTCCAAATTGAAGTGCCCCTAAATTCACTGATCTTCAGAGTTCTTGGTCCAAAGTACTTTACTGCTGCACTAGAAATTCAACCGCTTACCCATTTCCAATAGACTAACCTACATGTTATAAGCATGTGCCTCTCCTTAATTGGCTGTCCAATGTGGACCCCGGGAAGAACAGTGGCTATAATAAACAAACATTCAAACCTTCCAGTCTCCTTACTGTCCCGTCTAGCTGTATAATGTACTGTACCCCACCTGTCAAAGGTCCTATTTCAATCCATTTCCTCTACAAATACTGAAAGGTCAGAGACCTTTGACCCACTGGTCCAAACCTGCTCCAACTTCCCCCCACCTCTCCCTTTTTCAATCTGGGCCCGGTTCCCTTGTGTCTCATCCTCCGACCAGGGAGTGGTAGCTGAGGGAGGGTTCCTGAATCGTTTCGAATGAAGCCAGCAGCTGCATCAGCTTGCAAAAGCCCCTCCAAGCCGGAACCCGCCCCCCTTGGCTATAATTACACAGAGACAGCGTCCAAAGAGTTGTGATATGTATCGGTAGCGTGCCTTTTAGTCCCCAGAGGTGGAGAGAGTTGTGATATGTATCGGTAGCGTGCCTTTTAGTCCCCAGAGGTGGAAATAGTTGTGATATGTATCGGTATTCGGTAGCGTGCCTTTTAGTGGCCAGAGGGTTACATTTCTTTTAACTTACTGTAAATAAGAGTATGAACACTTGTTTGCAAAACTACTCACATCAAAGTAAGAGTACTAAGGGCGGCTGGGTGGCGTAGCAGAGATTGCGCTCGTCACCAATGCAAGAGACTCCGGTCTCGACTCCCCGAGTCAACGTTGCCTGCGGCTTGGACCAGTCGTCATACTATCTCAATTGGCAGAGGTAGCGGGTGGAAAGTTGATGGGTGGGGATTGGACATTGTGGACAGCGACTCCTACAGGTCGGTTGGGTGACGCCTGTACAGCAGAGACAGGAAGTATCGGGGCAGCGTGAGCCTCCCATGCGTTACTCCTCGCCACTGAGAGTCCACGCTGTCTGGTGAAAAGATGCGACAGGCTGCCTCCTCGTGTACCGGAGGGGTACCAGTTTTTTCTTTAAAAGTTTTTTAAAGTACTCAGAAAGAAGTTTTTTTTAAGTAGTCTTACAACATTTTATTAGTTACACTTTGTAACTCTGGTCCCCACCCCCCTGCGTAACGGTAAAAAAAAAAAGGGCACTTTTTTATGAGGCTCAAAAAGGCAGGTGCTCAAGCACCCCTTGGGCTCTATGTGTGCACGTGCCTGGTGGTGGGTCTCATAAAATGGCGTGGTGTGCCAACAATAACCTGACCCTCAACACCAAGAAAACCAAGGGGCTCAGCATGGTCTTCAGAAAGATCAAAGCAGGCACAAACATCTCAAAACAAACTGGTCAGACTACTGCTTGACCTGACTCCTAGAACCCACCTCACCCCTGCCCACTTTGACAACCTAGGATGGCTTAGAGTAGACGACAGAGTACAGCAACTTGCAATGGGCCTGGTCTACAAGATACACTACACGACTAAGGTACCCATGTACATGTCAAAATACTTCCCAAAGGTCAGTGAATACCACGATCACAACACAAGAGGGAGCTCCACAAATCATGTTAAACCCAGATTCGGCTCAAACAAGGGACTAAACACGTTTCGCAATTATGCCACATCAATGTGGAACGCCCTACCCAAAGCTGTAAAGGAATGTGAATCACTACCCACTTTCAAAGAACACCTAAGGGAGACTGCAATTCGAAACTGGCCCCTGTAAATGTCCTAACCCAACCCCCTTCAATGTACAGTAAATGACCAAGTATGGTTGTCAATATTCCAATGTACAGTTTTGCTTGTACAGTTGTACAGTGTTCCCCACCCACCCCCTCCGCCATACCCCGTTCTGGGGAAATACTACCTCTGGACTACTAACTATACAGAAAAACTTGAGTAACAAGTTTTTTTACAACTCAAGTTCAGAGTTGTGTTCAAGTTCATGTTACGTTAGCACTAAAAGTGAATTTTCTTTCTGGAATCAGAAACTTCAGAATGTCATCTTTCAAAAGAGACTCATGCATGTGCTATAAGTATAAAGTATGTTGTTTTGGTTTGCAAAAAAAGTATGCAGTCCTCAAGTTGAAGTAAAAAAAATGGCCACTTTTCTGCCCGCTTGATAAGAGGTTAAGTTGTTTGTATTGAGCCGTACTGTATTGTACCCATTCTGCAATCTGTTCATAAAGTTTTCAATCAATCAATCAATAAATCTCTGTTGGTTACAGGTTGCTCCGCTCTCTGTCAGGCACAAAGAGACACCAACCACCATACAGTCGCGTTGCTCCGTTCACAGTCCGACACCGAGAGACCATTCCCACCAAGAGACGTCTTGCTTCCCATACACCAAGAGGCCGTGCTCTCAGGTGTATCACCCTCTTTTGGTGTACAATGTTCATCAAACCAACAACAGTATCAAACGTATCTTTATCTTCTTTGTCGGTGTACACAAACATGTAGAACACCTCTAAAGGTCCAGCTATGGTGAGTAGTAGTATGCAGTCTGAGGAGAGACCAATCCCAAGCTGATCGGCACTTGCTCTACCCGAGTTAAAGTCACTCTCTCCTCCATGAGCTCAATGTAACGCGGAAGTGCAGTGGTCTATACTGAATATCAGAACTCATGGATTGCCTCTTGTCCGATCAAATTACTTGGTTGGAACTAACTATAGTTAGTTTTATTTATTCTTTCATTTATTTGCATCCATCTAAAAATGTTTGCACCTTATGGTGTTCTTGTTCTGTTCTTGACTTATTGTTATGTTTTCTTCTTGACTTGTTTAAAGAAGATCTGTACGGCCCATGGGGACATTAACGTGTGTTGTCGGGCCCTATAAATAAATTTGATTTGATTTGATTTGATTATAGACCACCGCAACACTTCCGGTATTCTGAAATCATGGGAGAGCGGGGGGGGGGGGGGAATGAATGAATGTGGATGAGAGCCTTGACATAAGCCGTAAGGTCCCCCAATTGATCATAAATAGATCAATAGAGACCGTATTATCATTTGCTACAACCCTGTCCAAAGATTTTCGAGATCGCCAAATGATTGACGGAGCTAGAGCCCCCGGAGGTCGGGGGTGGTAATGTGTACTTTGGCGCACGCCTCACATATCGGCATGTAACTCGAGAACCGCTGAACGGATTTGGTCACCTGAAAGGGCAATTGACAGGAAACAAATATGGCTTTAATTCTATCTATATATTGTATTAAAAGAAATCCACACCCGAGCCGCTAGAGGTCGGCAAAGTGGCGCGTTGCGAATCGTCCTCATGAGGGCCCACATGTTGGATGTTAAGAGGGAATTTTTTTATTTATTTTTTGCCAAGAGTAAAGACCATAACCATATCAAAACAGCAAAGTGTATAATTTCATTTTTACCGATGTTTTGTAAGATTTACAGAAAATAAGAATTTATCGAAAAAATGCTAATTATATCTCTTTTATCGTAAAACCGTGAGGAAATGACTAAATCCAGATTTAACCCTGCCATTGGAAAGATGAGCCTTTTCGCTATCCATAGATGTATGATTTGGCCATAATAAGGTCAAGTTCAAGGTCAAATATGAATTTTTTTTTTATCTACTTTTTCTCCCCATATTCTATTTTACTCCCATCCCAATTTCATATGATCCAATTCTACCCTCCCCTGTCTCGAACGTTGTTAGACCATGCCTCCCACTGGCCGGCTGCAATGTGGACGAAGCCTTGTATCACGTGTCCCCTCCGGTACATGAGGAGGCAGCCGTCGCATCTTTTCACCTGCACAGCGCGATCTCTCAGTGGCGAGGAGTAACGCGTGGGAGGCTCACGCTGCCCCCGATACTTCCTGATTCTGCTGTACAGGCGCACCAACCGACCTGTAGGAGTCGCCGTCCACAACGTCCGATCCCCACCCACCGGCTTTCCCACCCCCTAATACTGCCAATTGTATTAGTATGAACGACCAGCCAAGCCAGAAGCAACGCTGAGAGCTGGGCTCGAACCCAGCATCTCCTGCGTTAGTGGCGAGCGCCTTGCCCACTGCGCCACTTAGCCGCCCTGGTCAAATATGAATTTATAATTAAAATCGATTATCATTTATTACTGTATCTACAAATCCTTCTATTTAATCATCTTCCCATCTTTATTAATTTGCTTAGATTTTTTGTACACTTGGTCTCAATAAGGTGGTGAATGAGCTCATGGAGCGAAATCTCTTTGTTACAAGTGTAACATGGTGTTGTTCACCGGCACAGATGCAAAAAAATATCATCATTTATATTCTCCTTTTTTTCATTACAATTTACTCAAGCCTAGTAACAGACACAATATTTCTGACACTGGGAATACATGCCCCCAGGCAGTGTTGCATTCCTCATATCAACACTGGTTGCACGCACGCTAATGACGCCATGTGCACACACTCTCCCGCGCATGCGCATAAATGTCCCCTCGCTTAAGCACAGACTAAAGACAGTGCCTAATGGACCTGTCTCAAACCCTGCCCCTTTTCTTGATCCTCCAATCACAACTGTCGCTTACCTCGGACAAACTTGGTTTGTCCGAGGTAAGCGACAGTTGTGATTGGAGGATCAAGAAAAGAGGGCAGGGTTTGAGATAGGTCTATTGCCTCTACAAATGGAATGTAACACATTTCATTCACAAGTTCTGTGTGAATGTATCTGAGAACGTATTCAACACACCTGACAACCGCCGCTATTGATATGCAAAGTTGGCCAGGTGGGTACTTAGCGAGTTGGCGAGTGCAGCGCATTCCTGTGTGCACGCGCGTGCCGTGCGTGCACGCGCTTCTGCTCACAAAAGTTTGGCTGCACTGCGTGCAACCCCGTCCCATGAGGAACGCATCACTGCCCCCAGGTCCCTAGATGTTCCTAGATACCAAGAACATGCAAATCGCTGCTGTCGGGACAAAACCTCATAACTCCATTTTTTGAATTTTTTTTTATTATATAAATCAACTCCGTAGATCATCCTCCATATGTGTGTGTGGGTTTTACAAAGTTTAAACAATGGGAAAGCATTAAACCGATCATCTGTCTAAACCTCCTAACTCTATTCACCCTCAAATCTGTGTTAGTTTTTTTCATCTGCTGAAAAGTTGGGTTTTTGGAGTTATGAGGTTTTGTCCCGACAGCAGCGAAATTGACCTTGTAGAAGTGGAGCAATCTTCCATTTACTTAGGTACATGTACCTTTAGGCGAAATTTCTGAAAATAGGGCTACAGCTTAACAGGTTAAGTGGTTGTAGCTACAGCTGTGAGGGTGCTGGAGACATGATCCAATACACTTTTATACGCCTGAGTCTCCTGAACATGGAGAACCCAATTCCATTCCGTCGATCAGCACTTTCTCGGCCGAGCTATAATCACTTTCCCACACCTACTCCCGAACTCCGCATGCGCATACCTTAATAGTACTGTACTAGTAATAGTACAGACAGTAAGGAGGTTGTTATTATATTTTACAGATATTGTTTGAAGAGGTGTCTTTTTAGTTGACAGTGGAAACTTGGCTGGGTTTCAGCTGTCCTGACTGAAGAAGAAGTCTTTATTTGTCATGTGATGGGCGACCCACAGGAACACACACACACACATGCACTGAGTCGCTGATGAAATGTTCTCTGCACCTCCCATCCCGTCGTCCTTCCCCCCCAAGGGCAGCCGGGAGCAGACAAGGGCTGCAGCGTGCGCCGCGTCCGGGGACCAATCCAAGTGCTCCTGTCCATCTTCGTCAGGGACGCGACAGCGTTAGCGATCTGTTGTGCATGTTTTTTTTTATTGAGTTTATCTTATCGGGAAGGGAAACCCTTGCAAGCACGGGGAGAACATGCAAACTCCACACAGAAAGGCCTGGGAGATACCCCACCTGGGTAACTGGCAACACGGCAACCTGGTCCCCAAACGGGAATCGAACCGAGGACCCGGGGAGTTCATTCCACCATTGTGGAGCGAGGACTGAGAATAACCTGCTTCTCTTTGATGACCCCCCTGGAGCTCGGATAGGAGTGGGTCTGAGGTGGCCAGAAGATGCAGAGCATCTGGGTCTTGAGGGTGTAGACCACAGGTAGGAGGCAGCAGTTCCCCTCACTGCACAGTATGCCAGGTCAAGGACCTTGAAGCGGATTCGTGCGGCAATGGGAAGCCAGTGCAGCTCTCTAAGAAGTGGGGTGACGTGAGCTGACTTTTTATCGGAGGTCAAGCGGGCGGCTGCGTTCTGTACAAGTTGAAGTGGCTCTGTGGTGGCAGCCGGTAACGCAGCTAGCAGTGCTTTGGAGTAGTCGAGGCGAGACATGACTGTTGATTGCAGGAGTTGCATTCAGCAGCAACCAGCAGCACTGACTAATATTACGCAGCATTCTCTCTGTGTCTAATGTAGTTAGAGCCCACTGACTAATATTATAAATACGGATTACGGATACGAATATAAATACGGATTTACTAATATTACCCATCATGCTCTCTGTGTCTAATGTAGTTAGAGCCCACTGACTAATATTACCCAGCATGCTCTCTGTGTCTAATGTAGTTGGAGCCAGCAGCACTGACTAATATTGCCCAGCATGCTCTGTGTCTAATGTAGTTGCAGCCAGCAGCACTGACTAATATTACCCAGCATGCTCTCTGTCTAATGTAGTTGGAGCCATAGATGTTCTATAGATATCTATGGTTGGAGCCAGCAGCACTGACTAATATTACCCAGCATGCTCTCTGTGTCTAATGAAGTTGGAGCCAGCAGCACTGACTAATATTACCCAGCATGCTCTCTGTGTCTAATGTAGTTGGAGCCAGCAGCACTGACTAATATTACCCAGCATGCTCTCTGTGTCTAATGAAGTTGGAGCCAGCAGCACTGACTAATATTACCCAGCATGCTCTCTGTGTCTAATGTAGTTGGAGCCAGCAGCACTGACTAATATTACCCAGCATGCTCTCTGTGTCTAATGTAGTTGGAGCCAGCAGCACTGACTAATATTACCCAAAATTGTCTGTGTGAGAGTCTCCTGTGGCTGATCACATGGTAGGGAGAAGGTCATCTCATTCATCTCTGCCATGGCAGTCATATTACACGCACACCAACGGTGCCATAAACACTATTAACCCTTTGAGGTGCGAGTCCGCTTTCTCAGAATTCCACCGTAGAATGAACTCTGTGCATATTTTAAACTGTGCATAATCTTTCTATGGCCATAGAAACAGATAATAAACTATAAAATGTTTGATACAATTTGACTCATCTGAATTTCTACAGTTTCACTGTTTGGCTCATTTAAAATATTTCACAACAGGTTCAATGTGTTTTACTGTAATATGTACATGACTACAGTGGCGTCGCATGGGTAAAATAACAGGGGATGCAAAAAAAAAAAAAAAAAAAATGTATTAAATATTTTTATAATCTTTTTTTTTTTATATTTAAGTCAAGTAGTCACCATGTACACTACAGTATGGCTCAGCGGCCAGTCAAACTTTATTTTTATTTATTTAACAGATTGCAGAATGGGTACAATACAGTACGGCTCAATACACACAATTTTATAAAGGAATGCAGACCAGAGAAAGACGTTTGTCTTGTTTACATCAGGGTCCCCCATTTTCAATTCATAGTGACATTTATGACATACAAGACATCATGACATTTATGGCATAGGGACATACACAACATACATGACATTTATGGCAAAGGGACATACATGACATTCAGGGGGGACCCTGATGTAAACAAGACGAAAGTCTTTCTCTGGTCTGCAACCCCTTAACAATTGTATGTATTGAGCTGTACTGTACTGTACCCATTCTGCAATCTGTTAATAAACTTTTCAATCAATCAATCAATCAGGTATTTAGTACTGTTACATTTGTGACATATACGATATTCAAATATACAGTACTGTTACCCATAGATTCTGACAGAGTATATACATATGATGGGGAGGGGACTGTAGAATTGTTTTCATATTTAAGCCAAATAATATATATAATATATTTCTCCCTCCCTCGCTCTCTCTCTCCCTCTCTTTCTGAATACACACACACAACACAAATATATACACACACACACACACACAGTGGTTGCCTGCAGGAGGTCTGGTTTGATTATGAATCAGAGAGAGAGAGAGAGAGAGAGAGAGAGAGAGAGATAGAGAGAGAGAGAGAGAGAGAGAGAGAGAGAGAGAGAGAGATAGATAGAGATATGGCCTGATATCGCCGTCGGAGCGTTTCTCAGCGTCTTGCAAGATATTGCTAACATGGCAGAACATACATGTTTACAGTAGCCTGTGGCAGTACAGTATGACTCGGCGAGTCGGCGCCGCCGATAACACAGTATGATATGACACGGCAGAATATACAGTATGGCTCACCACACACACACACACACACGCACACAGCGGCATCACTTATGAAAAGTTATTAGGTTATTAGGTACTCACAGACAGTCACCATTGTTGCAGCTGACGCTGGAAAATAAAGTCAAGCAACGTCCACAATCACAAAGTTCTCCAAGTCCTGTGGGTATTCGGGTATTCTCCTAAACTCTTCTGCAGCTGAGCGAATTTCAGGTCTCCTCAATGAATTAATCCGAGAGAGGAATCCGAATTTCAATCAATCAAACAATGCTGTTTAGACATTAACTCTTTAAATGCCATGCCTGGTTTTCCATTTTACCGCTTGAATGCCACCATCCGCGCCAATGTTAACGTTAATATCGCCTAATCTATGTTTTAAATTATGGCTATGTGTCTAATCTGCCCATCGCATTATCAAAGACTATGTTCCAGACAGTGCTGTGAAGGCAGATTGTTTTTTTATCGCGTCGTTGCCGTTTCAGAGCAGTTAGAAAAGCCCCCGTTTTGATATAAAAAACAACTCATTCTGGAGCATTCTATGAAAATCGTCTTTTAGTGGAATATTCCACAACGTTGATATTCGTCGGCCTTTTTATGAATCGTTTTCAAATAAACGCTAGATGATCAATATTATACGTGCACGGACGCACATTACGGCCGCGCGCGGACAATCGCCTTGTTGATTTCCTCTCGGACTTTTACAGTGAAAACGAAAGAAGAGATTTCACAAAACAGCTTATAACTTCATCAAAATTACTCTGATTATCCTACCACTGATAACATAGAGTCCTTACCTGACATCAGATGGTATCCAACTGGTATATTCCAATTCCTGATCACCATTCGAAAAAATCGATACGTGTATGGATCCAACGCGACACAGTGGTTCTCCATGATCCGCGGAGATCTGAGGCTCCAGAATGAACTCTAGTAACCCCGGCTGGATCAGTGAACTGGAAAATGTGGAGTACCGGATTTTTTTCCCCATTCATTTTCATTGAGTCCATTCCAAAATCACTTATGTCATCTGGGAGACGACAGGGGGCGCTTTTTTCCACAGTGATCACCGGCGCAGCTCGGCAATACTCGGGTAGGCTCGGGTGATGCAATAATTTTTCAGATCGCAAAAAAAAAAAAAAAAAAAAAAAATCCGAGAAATCTCGTGAGTGGCTAGCAACCACCTATAAAAAAACACGAGAAATCTCGTGAGTGGCACTGAAAGAGTTAAGACTCACATAACGTTAGCTAGCTATCTCCGGGGTTCCCTCGTATATTGTTGTTTTGATTCGAACATGGCCGCGAGGCATGTATATTTTCCCCAACCAGTTTCACCGAGGCGATGACGTCGTCACGTTTAGCTTTTAATGTGATTTGATTGGTCCATCGGTGGAAACGTTCTGGACCTGCCCCGCCTCCAGGGCGGCAAATGTGGAGAGGCCAGAGTACTTAGTTTGCTGACAGCCCCGTTTTAAGGTGTGGGCAGGGCTTTAGTAAGCTCGAATCTTATTGGCTATTATTGGTTTTGGACTCCACATACATGAATCACATGCTGGAAGCTGGAGAAAGACACCCCTCCCCTCTGCCTCCTCTCCTCTGCTGCAGTGAGCACAGTGAGTCTGACAGTGTGTTAGAGAGAGTGAGAAGGAGAAGAGGGAGACATTAAAAAAAAAATAAAAAAAAAATTATAACAGACAAATTATGATTTTTTATTATTATTGTAAAATATATAAAAAATATATATATATTTGTATTGAATTTTTTTCTTCATATTTCATATTAATTCATATTTTCCATAATGGGGAGGCCTGGCTTCCTTCCGTTGGCTTCCATGAGGATTCGCAACTGATGACTACAATGAATTTGTGATTGACAATTATGGGGTAAAGTCTGGTATGAGACAGGTTGGTATGAATAACGTAAAGTTGTAATTTATATAATATTTCAATGACTAGCATACACACCCTCGCTGTAACACTGACAATACCATATCATCATTTCAGATTGTAACATATAAAGATGGAACCAGGAGTATTAGGGGAGGTGTTTGACAAGCTGAAGGTAGATGACCTGACAGAGATGATAGTGTCTGATAGTAATGATAGTGTCCCCCACAGTTACAGCATGTTTGAAAAGCTTACGGTGGGAGGGAGAGGGATACGGGAGGAGGCTGTGGGAGTCCGGGTTCTTTGCAACAAGTGCTGGCCTGAAATTCATGGTGGAGCAGGAACAACGACCCCCATCTTACCAGACAACAGCATGGCTCCTGGAATGAATGAATGAATGAAAACTTAATTTAACAGATTGCAGAATGGGTACAATACAGTACGGCTCAATACACACAATTGTTAAGGGGATGCAGACCAGAGAAAGACTTTTGTCTTGTTTACATCAGGGTCCCCCATTTTCAATTCATATTGACATTTATGACATACACAACATACATGACATTTATGTACATTTGGAGGGGGTGGGGTGGGTGGGAGAGAAATATACATACGGTGAGGAGAGAATATATACATGCGGTGGGGAGGAGACTGTCTATTAGGAGGGGGTGGGGGGTTTGGACATTTACGGTGGCCAGTTTTGAATTGCAGCCTCCCGTAGGTGCTCTTTAAGAGCGGTTTTGAATGTGGGTAGGGATTCACATTCCTTTACAGCTTTGGGTAGGGCGTTCCACATTGATGTGGCATAATTGCGAAACGTGTTTAGTCCCTTGTTTGAGCCTAATCTGGGTTTAACATAATTTGTTGCGCTTCCTCTGGTGTTGTGGTCGTGGTATTCACTGACCTTTGGGAAGTATTTTGACATGTACATGGGTACCTTAGTCGTATAGTGTATCTTGTAGACCAGGCCCATTGCAAGTTGCTGTACTCTGTCGTCTACTCTAAGCCATCCTAGGTTGTCAAAGTGGGCAGGGGTGAGGTCAAGTAGTAGTCTGACCAGTTTGTTTTGTGATGTTTGTAATCTTGTGCATGTGAACCATTGGTTTGACCTCATGTCCTCACCACCCAGTAATGGCATTGGCCCTCTGAGTAGGCACAAGATGGAGAAATACCAAAAGGCCATCAAGTTCCTCCAGCCTTTTGGCAGACTTCCTGGATGCAAAGGAGACATTTCCCAGTCCTGTCCTGGTCTCAGAATGGAGGAGCTGATGCTGGAGCGCAGCCCTGCACCTGACCCCACAAAAACATAAACATAACAGCAGCATAAATGTGGATGATCACAGATTAATTGTTCAGACTTTTATGGTTCTTCATCTGAAAGGTTAATGTTAGTTGAGCAACTAACTAACTAAGTGTTAAGTCGCTTTAAAAGAAGGAGGTATAGTATAGTTTAGATACATTAAGAGTTAACATTGTAAATTGTATAGAAGAAGTGTATATAGGAACCAGTTTCTCAGGAACCTAGCATGTCTTTTTTTCTTTTTACCATGCATGGTATTTTTTTCTATGCCTATTTTATTATTGTATTTTGCAATCAATGCGGGCATGGCCACCCGCATTTCACTGTATGCCCTGGTATGTAGTATGTGACAAATAAACCCCTTGATTCTTGATTGTAATCAGATGTACTAATACGAATACGATCGAAACTACGTGTTGCTCACTTTAACTAAATTTAATAAACAAAGATAAACTAACGAACACCAATAACTGCAAATAATTTGGTAAATATAATGTTAGGCCAACGTCAGTATGGTAACGTTATCTAACTGCATTTAGAATCTAACAAGCTATTAACTTACGATAAACATTAACTAAAGCTTGTTACATAAAATCCCAATATTGACTAAATCCATGAGTGGTCTGCTAATGCGTTAAAATGTAAAAAGTAAGTAAAGTAAAGTAAACTTACCAGCAAGAATGCCTCGTAAACAATCGCGTTCAAAGCTGGAAACTTGTCCTGCTCGCAGAGCTTGGAACTACAGTACGTCCGCCACATGAGGCGCTCCACTTCCGCATTCCACGATAACAATGAAAGCCTATGACTGTCGCAACTCTCTTTTACATGACTCTGGTTAGAGCCAGCAGCACTGACTAATCTTACCCAGCATGCTCTGTGTCTAATGTAGTTGGAGCCAGCAGCACTGACTAATATTACCCAGCATGCTCTGTCTAATAAAGTTGGAGCCAGCAGCACTGACTAATATTACCCAGCATGCTCTCCATGTCTAATGAAGTTGGAGCCAGCAGCACTGACTAATATTACCCAGCATGCTCTCTGTGTCTAATGAAGTTGGAGCCAGCAGCACTGACTAATATTACCCAGCATGCTCTCTGTGTCTAATGAAGTTGGAGCCAGCAGCACTGACTAATATTACCCAAAATTGTCTGTGAGAGTCTCCTGTGGCTGATCACATGGTAGGGAGAAGGTCATCTCATTCATCTCTGCCATGGCAGTCATATTACACGCACACCAACGGTGCCATAAACACTATTAACCCTTTGAGGTGCGAGTCCGCTTTCTCAGAATTCCACCGTAGAATGAACTCTGTAGCTATCAATGACCAGTAGCCATTGTGATCATCATCAGAATTCTTATCACATCAGGGTGACGGGACACTTGCAATGGTCATTATCATTATAGTTGTTGGGTTAGATGCTTTTATCTTATAACATAGAGCATATCTGAAGTCTTAAGCCCCTCCTCCAATTAATCAATCCAATTGAATAACCTGAAATGGGGAAATAAAAAGTATTATTTTGTGTCAAATATAATTGACCATAATGTCTATGCTTGACCGGTTTGATTCCGGCTCCTCCCGGCAGCGTGTCAAAATGTCCTTGAGCAAGACACTTAACCTCTAACTGTTCACGATGAGCAGGTTGGCACCTTGTATGTTTGCCTCTGCCATTGGTTTGTGAGTGAATGTGAGGCACACTTTGGATAAAAGCACTATAAAAAAAAAAATGCAGTCCATTTAGCATTTTATCATTTATGTACAATAGGATAGGGGACATTGTGAACAGGCATCCCTGTTGGGCTCATAAACCAAAAAGGTTGAGAAACTACAGCTTGCCAGCATCAAAACGTTGAGAGACTATAGGGATAATGCTTCCTGTTGATCCAAATACAAAAAAAGGAAATTTTACACTCAAAATGACACATTCGTATCCTGTCATACATTAAAAAAACATTTCCTTTTTATTTTTGGGGAGACCAAAATGGCCTCTGAAGTCCTACATGCAGAATATCAACAACATGTCAAACACATTCTAGTCACATATAGAGAAGAGTCACGACTGGGATGGTAGATGACGGTAGGGGGGGGGGATGCAACCTATATGATACAATGAACGCAGACTAAGACATTACATAAAGGTCCCCCCAGTGACGAAAGAAAAATACAACTCTGGGAATCCTGTGTTCCATCCCTCCATCATTCCAAAGACGCAACTGTGTTCAGAATGACTGGCTGAGGAGCAAAGAAAAAAAAGAAAAAAAAGAAGACACATTATTCTCACATTCAAAGAAAAGCCTTGTTCTACATTATTGTTCTACGTCCACATCAGCAACCAAGAGCTTTGTTTCTTTTAATGACACGGACAGGAGGAGGTGACGGTACCTCAGTGTCCTTTAATGACACGGACAGGAGGAGGTGACGGTACCTCAGTGTCCTTTAATGACACGGACAGCATCGGGAGGAGGTGACGGTACCTCAGTGTCCTTTCACCGTCTCCTTCTGTCACACAGACTAACACCATTACAATCCTTAAAGTCAGAAAGGAACAGAAGCCTTTACAATCCATTTGAACATCCCTGCCCCCAATCAAAAGAGAAAAGTCATTTCAGAAGCTACTTTGAAGTTACCAGAATGTCTGTATGACGTTTTTTTTTTTTTTAAGACAGGAGACATTACACATTCCTTTTTTCTCTCACTGACTAATTCTCCCCCGCAAGACTCTTCACATCTCTGCTACCTACCAACCCACTCTAGACGTCTACATGGGAGGCTGTGTGGTATGACTGTGCTGTAAGAATGGGACTGGGTAACGTGAGGGGGCCGAGAGACGGAGGCTTTTGAGAGCTTTTCTTTAAGGTTAAAACTACGCCACGGTACACACATTTTCACAAGTCATGCGATACACAGGAACTATAATTAGAAAATGGAATATCTTTGTCATATTAATGTTAACGTATAAAACACAAGAACTAATATAATAGAAAAAAATTAAGAATAAATTATTAGCTTGTTAAACACAGTGTATTCTTTACATGGAATTACATATGAAAGAATAAGTGTAAACATATCCATCTCACTGCCGGACCGATTCCCCCCCCCCCCCGACAATTTCTTTTTTAAATACAACATGAAAACTGCATTTGGTGATAAGCTGCACATCATTTATAAAAGGTAATGGAAAGGTAATGAGAGAGAGAGAGAGAGAGAGAGAGAGAGAGAGAGAGAGAGAGAGAGAGAGAGAGAGAGAGAGAGAGAGAGAGAGAGAGAGAGAGAGAGAGAGAGGGGCTTAGAAATAATTATTTCCAATAAATAGCACATTCCAGAAAGGCAGACATTGCTTTTACGATTCCTTAGAATTCTAGGTTAGCCAGTTTGCCAAAGGTACCATATTTGTTAAAGCATTCAACGTAACCAACTATCAAGTAAGTAATTAAGACTAAAAGGAAAAAAAAGAGGATAAAATGTTAAAGTGACAGAAGTTTGTTTGTTGTGTTGTTCCTCGTTCCAGTCCGGTGGTTCAAAAATGCTTCGACAGCGCAGAGAGACGCGCTACAATTCCAATCCGAGAGGAAAGAAAAGAAGGAAAAATAAGGCCCCTGAAATAAATATTCTCATTCTTCTTTTTTTCTATTTTCTTTTTCAGGAAAAAAGGAATAATACAACACATCTCACATTTAAAAAAGAAACGGTATTCCACATCGTAAGAAAAAACCTATCAAAAAAAAACGCACAGCTATACCATCCTGGAATTAGTGTCTGATGAAAAGTGTCCGAGATTCTGTTTTTGTCGACGGCCTCTGTTGTTTTTCGGGCATTTCCTGTAGAGAGAGAGAGAGAGAGAGAGAGAGAGAGAGAGATAGGGAGAGATAGAGAAATAAAGAGAGATGGAGAGAGATAAATAAAGAGAGAGATAAATAAAGAGATAGAGAGAGAGGGAGAGAGAGAAATAAGAGATAGAGAGAGAGTGGGAGAGAAAGAGAGAGACATAAAGAGAGATAGAGTGAATGAGAGAGAGAAATAAAGAGATAGAGAGAGGGAGGGAGAGAGAAATAAAGAGATAGAGAGAGATAGAGAGAGATAAATAAAGAGAGATATAGTGAGAGTGGGAGAGAAAGAAAGAGATAGAGTGCGTGAGAGAGATAAATAAAGAGAGAGCAATAAAGAGAGAGATAGAGAGAGTGGGAGAGGGAGGGAGAGAGAGAGAGAGAGAGAGAGAGAAAGAGAGAGAGAGAGAGAGAGAGAGAGAGAGAGAGAGAGAGAGAGAGAGAGAGAGAGAGAGAGAGAGAGAGAGAAAAAAAAACAGTATTATTCAAAACCCAGGCAGTCCTCAGGTAAGAGCAGGGCCCCGTTCCCCGTACCTGGATAACTGAGTTAGCCGGATAACTTTCGGTCAAGTCTGACTTAAGCCGGACTTTCCCGTTCCCCGAAGCTGGATTGTCTAAATCACCATGACAACAGATCAAAAAGTTTGAGCCTGGTCGAGAGCAGGGTTTAAGTTCAAGTTAGCCGGATGAACCATCGCCACGCCCCGCAAAGAAGTGACAGCGCGTTTCCTGAAATTATTCCCACAGTCTAGGATCTGCATTATACCATTCTGAATTACGTTTTTGTGCTCCATTCTTCCAGAGGGGGCTTTTGAAATGTAAAATAGACCCAAAATGCTGATACTAAATTCACTTTGTCCTAAATAATGCACGTTATATACCGTGGCGCTCGCTCGGTGCGATGTACACATTATGTGGTTATTTTAACAACGCGCAGCATTGCAAATGTGAATCCCGCGGGGATATCCTTAATGATTGAAACCTATCGCTCGTTTGGCTCTGATTCCTTTCATATTCTCCGCTGTGGATGAGGAGCGAGGAAGGAGAGGAGCGCCTGGATTTTGTTTCATTCAAGCATAAAATTGAAGTGTCTATGCGTGGATTGTGGATCTTGTGTGATATTGTAACTGGGATTAAAATGTCTGATGAGATGCGCTGTTTGACGGATTTGAGAAATTGAATGAGCCGTTGACGTCACATTAATGAATGAGAATAAAGAGATTAAACTTCATTCAAAATAAAGAATATTCTAAACACGGGTCTCTCGTTCATTAATGTATAAACAATGAATTTATCCCATCTGGCACAGTGGCGCAGCGGTAGTGCTCAATCCTGGCAACCCGGTGACCGGTGTTCGAAACCCTGTGTTTCCAATATAATTTTTTGGAATATAATATTAATGATTATACGCAAAGGTAGCCTAGTTTTAAGTTAAAATATTATAAATCTACATGCATTGAGGATGTCATTCCTTATATAGCTCTCAACGTGCACCAAATTGAATTATTCCTACATTGCAAGAAGAAGGAAAAGACTAGGTTTCGAACCCCGGTCGTCTGCGTGAAAGTCAAAAGAAGAACCCGTTACACCACAGTGGAGATAAGTAAAAGATCGACCATACATCAATCAATGGGTAAGAGAGCCGTATCGTTATTCTGTATAACAGTTTAACTAATTATTTTCGCTAGCAAGATCTCATTTGATTATTCAATCCAGCAGGCAAGTTTAAAGAAATATAATCTGATTGATTGAGGTAATGAGGGACTTAAAATTAGCCTATAGATAACGCATTTAACTTGTCGGCGAGGCGATTGAGCCGTACTGCAATATGTTAATAAAGTTTTAAATCAATTAATCAATCAATGCCGCTAGAGAATCAGGATCTCTGCTATCGATACGTGCTGGCTTTTCAACTGAAGCGGCCGCGCGCACTTATCCTGGGTCTCAAGTCTGGTTCTAGTTAACGAGACTGAATCCACCTTCGAGGAACATGAAAATCCCGGCTTCAAACATCGGGTTAACTGAAGCTGGATAATGGCCCTCTTGATCGACTTAGTTGAACCAGGTACGGGGAATAGGGCCCAGGCCTGGATTACTGACTGAGCATACTGGGCAAAAATACCCTGAGGCAGATTGATTGATTGATTGAAAACTTTATTAACAGATTGCAGAATGGGCAGGGCTGTACGCTAAGCTTTTTCACTAGGGGCACACTTGCCCCTAAATGAGAAGTTTAGGGGCAAAAAATATTTTTTAGGGGCACATTTTTTAATAACAATTTTACCATTATTAAAAAAATATGTTCCTCCTGCCTCATTACTGTGGTCCTTTTATTTAACATTTAAGTGCGTTTGTTTTCAGGTTTGTATCTTTTATAATGAACCGAGAAAGTGTGTAAATCACTAATAGAACAAAAACAACAAACTGTGTGTGTGTGTGTGTGTGCGCGCGCTTGTGTAGTGCTCCTTAGATCACCACAACACACACACACCATTGCATTAATCAGGAGGACAAGAAACTCTGTATACATTTGTTTCACAATGAAAAGTGCTTTAGAAATCAAATGAATTATTATTGTAAATAACCCCATGAAAGGTTTATTTGTATGGGTAATTACCTGCTTCATATTTGTGATGTTACTGGTTTCAGTGTGTGCCTAAAGTGATCAATGTGTTGGGCCGTTTATAGAGATCTATGCCAATTAATGTTTATGTATATCCGGGACTTTTTTTAATAAGAATTGAGAGGTATTTGTATATGTGACCTTTATTTTGAAAACCGTGTTGCGACGCAACCTTATTTACATTTGCGCTTTTGACAGTGAAATGTTCAGTCCAACTTAGCTGGAAGGAAAGACTAATCAAAAAGGTTTAATTGACCCGTATGAGGCTCTTACGGTAGGACTACTCACCTAATGCATAGCTGAACCTGAACGTTAGAAGTGTCCGTGTCCCCGTCAATCAATCATCACATCATCACGTCAATCATCATCATCTTATCATCTCTCCACATCGGACGTGGTTGTCATAAGATGGACTGATATCCACTCTGTTGTTCTTTTTTGCGTCTTTTAATGTATTGAAATGAGGTGCTTCTTTGGCGATGCAATAGCCCATATTGAAAGGAAGAGAGCCCACATTCAGTTTCGTTTTGCTAGGAATTATGGGATTTGGTGTTGGATGTATAGACTACACAGATAGGGACATGGTCTTTAATCGCACGATAGACTACAAGTACCAGGTACTGTATATAGCGTGACCCAGATTCACTCCACACGCAAATCTTTTTTTTCACTCAGGCTATCGGTGATCGCAGTAAGTTCATTCATTGCCAACAGATTCTTTCATAGCACCACGACATTGTGTCGCACTGTACAGCCCTGGTTGTAGGCTAATGTTTTTAAAAAAATTTATCCAATTTGTATGGATTAATTTAGGAGTGAAATGCGAATGAAGGGTTGAAATCACAACTCGCAACGGCCAAATTAAGGGGCAATTTGCGACGAGATCATCGCACTGTACAGCCCTGATGGGTACAGTACAGTACGGCTCAATACAAAACAACTGCTAAGTGGATGCAGACCAGAAAAATACTTTCGTCATGTTTACATCAGGGTCCCCCATTTTCAATTCATCAGGACATTTATGACATACAAGACATACAGATATACAGAACTGTGTAGTAAAAAGAGACAATAAAAAAAATATACATCCGAAGGGGAAGAAACTGTACATTGATGGGGGGGGGGGGGGGGGGGGGGGGGGTTTGGACATTTACAGGGGCCAATTTCTAATTGCAGCCACCCGTAGGTGCTCTTTGAGAGCGGTTTTGAAGGAGGGTAGGGATTCACATTCCTTCACGGTTGTGGGTAGGGCGTTCCACATTATTGTGGCATAATTGCGAAACGTGTTTAGTCCCTTGTTTGAGCCGAGGCTTCACAGCATCAGGAGCCGCAGGCCACCAGAGGCTCTGAGAGACCCAGGTTTGTGTGTAGATGCGGCATCGCACTCATTTCAGTTACTGTGGGTCTGGGGAGGATGTAGACGACCACATGCTGCCCTACTGTGGGTCTGGGGAGGGTGTAGACGACCACATGCTGCCCAACTGTGGGTCTGGGGAGGGTGTAGACGACCACATGCTGCCCAACTGTGGGTCTGGGGAGGGTGTAGACGACCACATGCTGCCCTACTGTGGGTCTGGGGAGGGTGTAGACGACCACATGCTGCCCAACTGTGGGTCTGGGGAGGGTGTAGACGACCTCATGCTGCCCAACTGTGGGTCTGGGGAGGGTGTAGACGACCACATGCTGCCCAACTGTGGGTCTGGGGAGGGTGTAGACGACCACATGCTGCCCTACTGTGGGTCTGGGGAGGGTGTAGACGACCACATGCTGCCCTACTGTGGGTCTGGGGAGGATGTAGACGACCACATGTTGACCTACTGTGGGTCTGGGGAGGGTGTAGATGACCACATGTTGACCTACTGTCTGTCTGGGGAGGATGTAGATGACCACATGTTGACCTACTGTCTGTCTGGGGAGGATGTAGACGACCACATGTTGACCTACTGTGGGTCTGGGGAGGGTGTAGATGACCACATGTTGACCTACTGTCTGTCTGGGGAGGATGTAGATGACCACATGTTGACCTACTGTCTGTCTGGGGAGGATGTAGACGACCACATGTTGACCTACTGTGGGTCTGGGGAGGGTGTAGACGACCACATGCTGCCCTACTGTGGGTCTGGGGAGGGTGTAGACGACCACATGCTGCCCTACTGTGGGTCTGGGGAGGGTGTAGACGACCACATGCTGCCCTACTGTGGGTCTGGGGAGGGTGTAGACGACCACATGCTGCCCTACTGTGGGTCTGGGGAGGGTGTAGACGACCACATGCTGCCCTACTGTGGGTCTGGGGAGGGTGTAGACTACCACATGCTCCTTTGATACATGAGGAGTCGCCAGCTGCTTCTTTTCACCTAACAGCGAGGAGTTTCACTGGGAGAGTGTATCGCCCCCCAGATCCCCTCCCTGCTGAACAGACTGACCAGTAGGAGGCGCTATTGCAATGACCAAGACTCGTACCCCACTGGCTTCCCACCCGCGAACACCCAATTGTGTTCATAGGGATGACTGATCAAGCTGTAGGTACCGCTGACACCGGGATTTGAACCCCAGATCTCTGGTGGTAGGCAAGTGCTTAGACCTCTACACTATCCAGCCACCCATATTGTTTATTTTCTTACCATACAGAGTGTAAAATTAGATGACACTTCCTGTCTGTTGGCCAAGTGAACAAGAAGACCAAGTGCAAAGTGAGTGCAAGGAACATCATCCACAAGCTCACTGGCACAACCTGGGGTGCTAACCCACAGACCCTAAAGACAACCGCACTAGCTCTCTGCTACTCAGCTGCCGAGTATGCCTGCCCAGTATGGGAGCAAGCTGCCCATGCCAAGTAGTTGGATCCTGCCCTCAATGCTAGCTGCCGCCTTATCACAGGCTGCCTGAAATCAACACCTACAGACTGTCTATACTGTACATCCTGGCAGGCATAGCCCCACCAGAGATACGACGAAATGCAGCAAGCAAGAAAGAGCCCCAACAGCAGTCTATTGACCAAAGACATCCTCTCTTCGGCCATGTGCCAGCCAAAAGCCGCCTTAAATCCAGGAAAAGTTTCCTGAAGAGCGTCCCGCCCCTCGGAATACGGAGCACAAGCAGTGAAAGGGTTACTCGGTGGGAAGAAAGACTTGACAACCTCCCACCAGCAACAACAATGAAGCTAAAGGCAAGCGAGGCACTGCCCCCTGGAGCAGACACCAACTATGCAGTGTGGAAATGCCTAAACAGAATGAGATCTGGTGTTGGACGTTCAAAAGCCACTCTCACCAAATGGGGATACTTAAATGATGGGAACGTTGTGTGTGATTGTGGCACTATACGCTTAATTGCATTCTACCTCACTTTTGGAAGTGTAAAACCTTGTGCAGAAGCATGTCTGGTGAAATGGTTGTGTCTGTCAAGACTTATAGATCAATTGGTATATAAAATTGAGGGGATCTTTGTAACAACAATATTCCTAGTGAATACAAGAAGTGAGCAGAGTAACTTATGTTTGACAAGTAACCAAGTTAAACAACTGTGCACCGCTGTAACATTAGTTCTGTACTCACAGCAAAGCTATACATGCTGCTTTGTTTTGTACCATTTGCAATTTTTCTGTTTATTCGTCGTTACATTAGACCGTACATTAGTAACAACTTCTACTTATTCCCCTCAGCCTTAAAGGTGCACTATGTAGTTCTGGGGGAGATATTTAAAACTTTTAGAAAGGTGAAACTGAATTCACCATTTGAAGCTAGAAAGCTACTTTTAAGGCCATACAATGTTTGTGTGAGCTCTTACACGCAAATTGGTTTATATTCTAGCATTGCTAGAAGGTCTGAATCAGAATTAAAATCTCATTCAGATTTTACATTCCAGTGACAAATTGGAGGGGTCTCTTTCTGATTTCTAGCTTTAGGAGAGAGTGGTACAGTACATGTTCACAGTGACTGAACTGTCCTGGGGCACAGGAAGAACACATGTAAATTCTCAAAATGGGTGGAATTTCTCTTTAAGCCTTGGCAGAAGTCTGTATTCGACTAAGAGCATTGTTCTAGTTTATGTTTTTTTTTTTTTAACTGTCTATATATGTGTTTTGTAAAGGAATTACAGGCTCTGCAGATATAAAGAAATGTATCTACACAAACTGCATAGTGCTCAGGTGTCATTAATGAGCCCATCACTGATGATATAACACAAAACATAAAAAGCATACACCTTGGGTCCAGGGGAGCTGAGAGCAGCTTGGACACTGGCTTACCTTGTGATGCACATCACCACAGCAACAATGATGGCAATCTGCACGGCGCCAATAATGGCGGCGATGAGCACATAGTGTAGCTTCTGGCCACTGGGGACCACATACAGGATATTGAAGTCGTGCGGCTCTTCGCACTGCGTGCCCTGGTAGCCTGAGTCACATCTGTTTCACGGACACAGAGGAGGGAGAACAGGCCCAGTGTCAAGAGTCATGGTGGCTGGAGCTGAATCATGAAAACAGCTCCAGATTTGGATGATTTTTTGTTTTTTTTGTCAGATTAAAAATGAAATACTCCCACTTTTGTGAAAAGAGTTGTTGTTAAATCTGACATTACAAAAAAAACATCAAAATCAGTGTTGTCGCTAATCATTGACACACGCTACCCTGTAATAATCCCCCCCAGAAAATTCCGCTTTGCATTTGATGTATTTAAAATATTTAAATTTGTGTGTGTTTTTTTTTTACAATAATTTGTGATTCCACCACAAACACTGGCATTTAAAGGGTTAACATTCTAAAATGAATTTAATATTTGGTGGTTATGATCAGGGCTGAAGTTGAATAAAATATTTATGAAGATGGAAGACTGTTTTTATGGCGTTTTTGAAGAGGACAATTTAGTCCCCTAATGGTGAGAGTGTAACACTTTAGTTTTCAGACACAAGGGTTAAAAAGATGTGTTGTTCCTAACATTATAAAACCCAGCTGAAAAAACTATTTCTCTGAATTGTGGGGGCATGGTCAGATCATGCTTGATTGATTGACAGTTCCCTTTCACCTCAAGTGCCATTTTATTTTCCCATTCAATCACGTTTAGCTATAAACGACCAAATCTATCAAATGGACCCTACTTGGTTAGAAAGACTATTCGACTAACTAGCAAACTAGGTTAGACAGCCCAAATCTGTAACGTTTGGGGTTTTGCTCTCCTCTGGGAGCAAAAGCCCTAGCGTTGTCCGATGGTAATTACCTGTCTATCTGCCCTGATTGCACTAATTGGTACCTGGTGTGTATAGTTAAGTTGGCTTTATATGTTCTTCCTGGTTACTATTCAGATCGTCAGTCGATCACTGAACCTTCCCGTGAGTACACCGTTGTGAGTAAAGCTTATCTCTTCTGCCATGGAGAATAAGTTAGTTTGCCATGTATATTGATTGCCGTGTCGTTGCCTTACCAAGTGTATCTCTTTATTGTGTGCTTATGTAGCGGCGTCGTCCGACGTGTTTCTTTTCGTTACGTGTTTTGGAGACATAGTTTTCTCCCCTTTGATTTTCCCATTTACCGTGTTTTTGAAGTTGTAATTATTTGCTCCGACGTGTTTTGGAGACAGTGTATCTCCCCTTTTGTTTATACGCCTTTGTCTGCGTGTTTCCTTTTGCAGACTCTAAATAAAAGAGTATCCTTTTTGTTTGAAAATCAACACCTGCCTTGTCTTATCCGTTCTACACTGCACCTGGGTCCTACCCAACTCGTAACACATCTGTATTTATTTAATAAATAGACCTCCCATAGTATGGCGCTAATCTTGTTAGCAATTTCGATTCACATACATGAAACGGTTGGCATTATCTTTTCTATACTAAAACATTTGACCATAAACTACCCCGATAATCGGGTACTGATTAACAATACCTGGAAAGCCATATGCAAATATATCTTGATATATATGCAAAGGTCTTGAGATCTGTATATATATATATTACATTGAGTGTGGCGGGTAATATGCGTTTGTGGTGGCAGCCGTGGCTTACTGAATGCATAGTAGATCACCTATTTGCGACACATGCATTCGCAAGTTCAACAACATTCACAAAGCCCTTCGTTGTGGTAGGTTACAGTAATGTTATAATAACGTTGCGGTAGGCTACAGTAATGTTATATAATAACGTTGCGGTAGGCTACAGTAATGTTATAATAACTGTAAGGGGCTGAGGGGAATGGTGGTTGATGGCTTCTAGATTCCCGCACGTTGGCTCCTCCCAATGGAGAGAAGAGGACTGACAGCTTCACACACGCGCACACACACAGCTGTCTCCCAATTAAGGACAGACTAAGAACCTCAGAGTGTGTCTTGGAAGGGAGAGAGTCATTGGGAGACATCTAAACTGTGTGTTGACAACCGGTAAGCCGGACAGCTGGCCTTCAGTAAAGATAGTTAGGTGCTCCAATGGAAGCCAGTATGATTTAGTTGTTTTGCTAAATTGTCTGTTCTGTTTAAATAAACGCCCCTGGCCATTGTCCAGTGGGGAGCTTCAGCTATTGACTGTGTGTTTGATTAATTGTACAACCATATTGCACCTTCCACCTACCCCTGTCTGCTTCCTTTGTTACATAACGTTGTGGTAGGTTACTGTAATGGCGAAACAGACGTCCCTTTATACAAAATGCCCCCACTACTAACGTTAACAATGAAGAGGAAGGCGGTGGCAAAAAAAGGGACGAGAAAACAAACAAACAAAGATATTTTGCAACAAGTATGACGTACACCGGATGAGCTACACTGCTTACTAATTATGTTAACTTGAGGTAATATAACATTAGCAGCATTAACGTGAGAGTTAGACGTTAAGAATGTGAGTTACATCAGAGAACACATTTATTCTCACAAAATGGAATATATACTGTATGTATATATTATTTTTCATTGAGCTGTATTTAATACTGGAATATCTCATGTTCCAAGACAGTTTGGGTGGGGGAGGGGGGGCATTTGTTAAGCGGGAGGGAAGAAGAAGAGGACTGACCTGCAGGTGGCCATGTTGTACTTGATCTCACATTTCCCATGCACACAGAATCCGGCATAGCTGTCCGTGCAGGGGATGGGTGTGCCTGCATAGAACCCGTCCCCATGGTCCAACCCTTTCGTTTCTGAGAGCAGAGAGAGAGAGAGAGAGAGAGAGAGGGCTTTTGTGACCAATTACTTATGGCCTGAAATATTTAGGAAAGCAACTGCTTTTTTCTTTGGTTTTCTGTTACTTTGGGGGTGAAATTAAGAGCAAAATAACAAACAAATTTAAAAATATGAAGGGATATAAAGAAATATCTAATAATGATAGTAATACATAAATAAATAAATAAAAACTTTTTATTAGCAATGACTAACAATGACTGAATGACTGAATCTGTTATCACAAAATAGCAGGGGTGTAAAAAGTACCCAGACATTATATAATTATAAGTGAAAGTATGGGTACCGTCTCAAAATCTTAGTCAAGTAAAAGTCAGTATCTGGCTAAAAACACACTTGAGTCAAAGTAAAAAAAAATCTACTTTTAAATGTACTAAAGTAAAAGTAAAAACTTTCTTTCTGACTGTCTATTCTTCTTTTTTTTTTATTATTATTGCAAAACAAAATTATTAAAAGTCAGTACTCAACACACAATGCATAATGAAACTAACAATTAAGGTGGCTAAAATGACATGCAAGTACAGAAACAGAAAACAAAAAAAAAAGTATATAATAATATTTTACCGTATACAGTGTATATCCAACGAAATTACCAATTATACCAATGTCTTATACAGGATATACCCCTAATACCTATTATCTAAAACCCTACACACATATGCTCCAGCTCGAACCCCCCCCCTCCCGGACCCCTCCTTGGATAGTACCTCCATTATCCCTCACTCCTAACCAGACACTACCATTATAAGCTAGCTTTTATTCTCTCCACCACTTCTAACCACATTGACATTTTGGATTCGTTGAGACCCAGAATTCTTGCTGTAGATATTTCTTGATAAATCACATCGAGATATGTAAGAAACCAAACCTTCCGGCAAATTTTTTCCGGTTGAAACCAGCGTGATGCGATCAGTTTTTTTTTTAGCTACTGTGATACCCGATAAAACCAATCTCTTTAGCTGTGGATTTACTGCAAACTCAAAAACATCATTCAATAGTAATACGAGGGGTGTACTGGTATATTCCAAGATACGAGTTTTGATAATTGATGGGTCACATCTTTCCAGAATGCCTTAACTGGTGGGCAGTCCCAATACATGTGCATAAATGTCCCTTCGTCTCCATTTGTACATTGGGAGCATTTTGAGTCTTGTTTAAGACCCATTCTGTCTTAAGACTGTCTATTCTTCTGATAGCAGGTGTTTAATCAAAGATCCCCGCTTTCTAGTCTTGCACAAGGACCAATCAGGATGCGTATGGGTGGGTTCATTTTCCATTGATGGGGATTTGATTGGCTGTTTTTAAATAAAGTACGGCCGCAGGATTAATAATGTTAATGTTAGTTCGGCCAGAGAAACAAATATACTAATTAAAATAGTTGGACCTGCGAGATTTGTACTTTATAGGTCTGCATTTTAAATGTAAGGAGTACAAGTATACAAACCTAATAATACTCTAGTAAAGTAAAATCCCCCAAAACAGTACTTAAGTATTGTAACAAAGTACAATTACTCAAGAAATTTACACCCCTGCAAAATAGGGATCTTTGTTGTTTATTATTATACTTCACACAAGGTCCGTGTGTAAGTTTGTAATTTTTATTCCATACCATCCCATAATGTTCCTTTAAATCGAAATCAAGAAGTGAGATGTTTTTTTTTTACCTAAAACATCCGGCTTGAAAGAGCTGTCGTCTTTCTTCCCCGTCTTCTCTTTATCTGCTGTACATAAACACAGAGGATTAGGCTGAAGCAGTTTGTATTCACACACACACGCACACGCACACACACACACATTTATACATACGCCTGTACACTGGTTGTTTAGAAAGAATCTTTGTCACCACCAGAATGACAAGAGTATAAATAGCATTGGATAAAACAGCCTGTTTTTCTATTTAAACATATCAGCTCACTGCTTTTCAAGAAGCAAGGAGGAAAAAGAGCACAGGATACATACTGTCTGTTCTCATCCCTTATCTCGGGCATTCGCTCGCTTGCATGTTTCAGATTCAGATTCCTTTATTGTCACGACATTCAGTACATTACAGCAAATTCACATTCTTGTGGTTCCTCAACCATAGCAGCATCCAATAATATAAATAAAATAAAGATGACTATATACGTACATTACATAGTATATATATACTATATATGTTAGGAACCGGTGTCAGTCAGCCAACAAGTCAGTCAGCCAACAAGTCAGTCACCCAACTAGCCAGCCAACCAGTCAGCCAACCAGCGAGCCAGTCAGTCAGTCTGCCAGCCAGCCAGCCAGCCAAGCAGTCAGTCAGTATGGGATCAGATAGGACTCTATGTTAGACATTATAATCTGTTTATCTGTGAGGGGGCAGGGGGGTCATTGCGGAGGTCATGTTATTTGCTTTGCGGAGGGTCTGAAGGAAGTGGAGAATGTTAAGAGGATGTTTACTTGCTGCTGTCAGAGAGTTCAAGTTTCTTTATTAGTTGTCATACAGAAGTACAGAATACTTTTATACAAAATGCTTCCTTCTGTTACGCTCCAGAGACTGTGCTAGGCAAAAATAGATAAGTATAAAATAAGTATAGCAAGTATAAAATAGAAGTCAAGCACGTAGAAAAATTTTCAGTATATACAGGTATATACAATGCTCAATGTAGAGTAGAAGTAACTGAGTTACCATACAATATACAGTGCAAAGGATGAGGTACAATTTAGGTACAATTTACACTAAGGTGTAATGAGGTATGGGTTGTAGTGCAAATTCTTTACCAATAAATATAAAGTGTGCTTAGGTGTTCTAAAGTGGTTAAAGTGGGTGCTGCAGTGAGTTGTATGTTTAAAGTGAGTGTGTGCATGTGGATGTGTGTGTGCTGTGAGCTGTGAGTGCATTTGATGGTTGTTGCATATTGTTATTGTTTGTTGAGCATCCTGATGGCCTGGGGATAGAAGCTTCTTCTGAGTCTCTCTGTGCTTGCCATGGGACTCCGGTATCGCTTGCCTGACCGCAGCAGTTCAAAGAGTTCAACAGTTGATAATTCTCTTAGCCTTGCCCATGCACTGCTTGTTGTAAATGCCCTGGCGAGTGGGAAGCCCCCCTCCAATTGTGCGTATATCTGTATGTGTTCAAGAGGAGGTGTAAAGGGGTCAATCTATCAGGTAGAGAGAGAGAGGGAGAGAGAGAGAAGTAGAGAGGGAGAGATAGAGAGACCAAACAACAAATAAACATGGGTCACAACTCATACTCTGTCGCTCGCTGGGACTGTACATAGTCAACGGTAGGCTCCGAGGGGACTCTTATGGTACACATGCAGATCATCTCTGGGTAACAGTACAGTAGATTACTTTATCACTGACCTCAGCCTAGTGTCTCTCAGAGCGTTCACAGTCAGCCCGCTAACACCCTTGTCAGACCACAGCAAAACCACTGTCTATCTGAACAGATCAACACCCAACCAGGAAGTATCAAAACCAAACAAACTACACGCTATTAAAAAATACTACAAATGGAAAGAAAGTAGTATAGAAGCATTCCAAACTGCTATCAAGCTACAAAAGGTCCAATCACGATTAGACCAATTCCTGGAAAAAAACGTCCAACACAACAGCAAAAGTGTAAACGGGGCGGTAGAAAACCTATTTGACCTTACAGCCTCCTTATCCAACCTAAAGGCCTCAAATAGGAAAGTGAGGAAAAATAAAAATCTGCATGACAAATGGTATGATAATGATGTGAAAATCTCAGGAAGAAATTAAGGAACCTATCAAACCAAAAACAGAGACCCAGACAACCAGAACACACGTCTTCAATACATTGAAACACTACAAAAACAGCCAGGAAAAAAAGGGACCTACATGTTAGAAACCAAGCTACAGGATATAGAGGAATCCGTAAAAACAAACAACTTCTGAGAAAACTGGAACAAACTAAACAAACACCACAAGGAGCTAGTAGCTACCCATCCAAAATGGAGACGTATGGGTAAACCACTTCTCTAATCTCTTTAGCCCAATACAAAATAATGAACAGCAAAAACCCATACAAGATAAACTACAAAGAGTCAACCATAAAAGACTACCAGAACCCGCTAGACTCCCCAATTACACTACAAGAACTACAGGACAAAATAAAATCACTTAAAACCAAGAAGGCCTGAGGTGCGGATGGTATCCTAAATTAAATGATAAAATTCACACTCTAAATTCCAATTGGCTATACTAAAACTCCTTGACATTGTCCTTAGCTCCGGGATCTTCCCCAATATTTGGAACCAAGGACTCAGAACACCGCTCCACAAAAGTGGAGACAAATTCATTTTTTTACCCAAACAATTACTGTGGGATCTGTGTCAACAGCAACCTTGGAAAAATCCTCTGTATGATCATCAACCACAGACTCATACATTTCCTCACAAACAACAATTCCCTGAGCAAATCAGATTGGCTTCCTACCAAATCACTGCACAACAGACCACATTCTCACCCTCAGCACCCTAATCGACATCCAAATAAATAAAAACAAAAGCTAATTATACTCCTGTTTCATTGACTTCCAAAAAGCATTCGACTCAATTTGGCACTGCTGTGTACAAGCTATTAGAAAGTGGCATTGGAGGGAAAACCTACGATCACATAAAGTCAATGTACACCAACAACCCACAGACTTCTGACCGGTGTCAGTCAGCCAGCTAGCCAGCCAACCAGCCAGCCAGTCAGCCAGCCAGTCAGCCAGCCAGCAAATTAGTCAGCCAGTCAGCCAGCCAGTCAGCCAGCCAGCCAGCCAGCCAGCCAGCAAATTAGTCAGCCAGCCAGCCAGCCAGCCAGCAAATTAGTCAGCCAGCCAGTCAGCCAGCCAGCCAGCCAGTCAGCCAGCCAGCCAGCCAGCCAGTCAGCCAGTCAGCCAGCCAGTCAGCCAGCCAGCAAATTAGTCAGCCAGCCAGCCAGCCAGCCAGCCAGTCAGCCAGCTAGCCAGCCAGCCAACCAGTCAGTATGGAATCAGATAGGACTCTATGTTAGACATTATAATCTGTTTATCTGTGAAGGGGCGGGGGGGGTCATTGCGGAGGTCATGTTATTTGCTTTGCGGAGGGTCTGAAGGAAGTGGAGAATGTTAAGAGGATGTTTACTCGCTGCTGTCAGAGAGTAGATCTGTATTTGTTCAAGGGGAGGTGTAAAGGGGTCAATCTACCAGGTAGAGAGAGAGAGGGAAGTAGAGAGATGGAGAGAGAGAAGAGAGACAGAGAAAAAGAGACAGAGCGAGGGAGAGACACACACAGAGGGAGATGGAGAGAGAGACGAGAGTGCTCGCTGCTGTCAGAGTAGATCTGTATTTGTTCAAGGAGAGGTGTAAAGGGGTCAATCTACCAGATAGGGAGAGAGAGAAATATAGAGAGACACACACACACACAGAGACAGAGAGAGAGAGACACAGACACAGAGAGATAGAGAAGGGGAGGGCGAGAGGGAGAGCGAGACTTTCTTGATGCAACACTGCACTCATCTCTACTTGGGCCTGGGTCTGTGTGTGCGTGTGTGTGCAGCAGGGAGTGGGCTGGATGGATGGAAAGAATGCTAAACAGAGGGGGATGAGAGGTGAATAAAGAGGTGTAAATAAGTAAACACTCTGTGCTGCATCACACTCACCCGTGCATAACACTCCATCATTCCAGGGGAAATATTGACAGCGTCTCTCTCTCTCAATTCAATTCAATTAAATTCAAATGACTTTATTGGCATGACGTAACTTGTACATGTTGCCAAAGCAAATGATTAATATTAACATTAAACATGAATTACAAAACAGATATCAATGTCAAAGTACATACAAATATCATCATAAAATATTATCAAAACATAAAACATCAAATATTACAGCATAAACGTGTGTCGGGTGACTGTCACTCACTGTCCCTCAGTCTATGGCAGGCAGCAACTTAAATAGACTGCTGCTAGCTCACAGCTTGTCGAGTCCTCCCCTAGTAGGACTGGTTGTTTTTCTGTATCTGGTAGTGTAAGAAAACCTTTTGTTATTAATTCAATTATTTTTGTATGCGTTTCTCTAAGATATTCATATTTTTCACATTTGGTGAGGAAGTGTATCTCTGTTTCAGGTTCATTGAGGATGCAATGACAGCACAGCCTTTGCTCTGCAGGAACCAGGTTTTCCTGTGCCTCCCCCCTTTTTTTCTTTTTTTTATTGATATTTTTCCCCCTCCATTTTCCTCCGATTTTCTCCCATCCCAATGTTAGTCGTTATGCCAATTCCCAATCCCCTTCCTGGTCGCTGCGCACTTACCCCCCACAGTCGGTCTGGGAGAGTGGAGGCTATCACGTGCTTCCTCCGACACACGTCTAGCCAATCAACCGCTTCTTTTCACCTGGCAGCGCGGACTCTCACTGAGAGGGCGTAGCGTGTGGAAGGATCACACTATCCCACTCAAGTCCTATCCACGCTTAGCAGGCGCCCCGACCGAACTGTAGGAGTCGCTGTTTACAACGACCCGGACCCACCCCGCCAGCTTCTCCCACCCTCTAACACTGCCAATTGTATTAGTGTGAACGGCCAGCCAAGCTGGTGACAACCCCGGAGCTGTGAGCTGGATTCGAACAGGCGAATCTAGCCGCTCCGGGGTTTGGTGACGAACGCAATCTCCGTTACGCCACCTGACCGCCCTTCTGTGCTTCCCCTTTTCAATAGAAAGGCTGTGCTCACTCAGTCTGTATTTTGTCAAGGTTCTTTCTAGTTGTTGATCAGTCACCATGCTCAAATAATCTGCTATGGTGTACTGTTGATTTAGAGCCAGATAGCACTGCATTTTTCTCTGTGCTTTTGTTGTGTTTTCCCAATAGGTGATGTAGTTTTGTTTTAACAGAAGGAAAAAACTGTTAAAACAAAACTACATCACCTATTGGGAAATAGAGCAGATTTGTGGACTCAGCCTCAGGACCAGCTGGGTAAGAGGGTTCCTAATTCTCCTCAGCTCTTGGCACTGCAGGGCTTTAGGTGTGTCCAAAAGTTAATTGCTCTTTTTTGTATTTTTAGTATTAGTGGGCGGCCTAATTCTGCCCTGCATGCATTGTTTGCAGTTTTCCTCTGGACATGTAGGATAATCTTACAGAACTCTGCATGCAGGGTCTCAATGGGGTGTTTGTCCCATTGAGTAAAGTCTTGTTTTGTAAGTGGACCCCACACCTCACTGCCATAGAGTGCAATTGGTTCAATAACACATTAAATTAATTTGATTGAATGTGATAATTAAATATACAAACAGAAATAGGTATTTCTGTTTGTATATTTCTTTTTATGGCATAGAAAGCCTGGCGTGCTTTCCCTCTCAGCTCATTGACTGCTTCCTTAAAATGTCCAGTTGAACATAAGTAGCTTTAATCCTAAATAGGTGTAGTGTGTGCAGTACTCTACATGTTTTGTACCAATTGAGAACTTTGGTAGAACGTCCTGAGATCTGGATATTTTTTGGAATATCATTATTTTGGTCTTTTTGGGGTTTACTGCCAGGGCCCAGGTCTGACAGTAATGCTCGAGAGTCTAGCAGGTCCAGGCTCTGCTGTAGACAGCAGAACCAAGTCATCTGCAAAGAGCAGGCATTTCACTTCCTGATTGTGGAGACTTACACTGGGGGCAGAAGACTTTTCTAGTATAATTAGCCAATTCATTAATATTGATATTGAAGAGTGCAGGGCTGAGGTTACAGTCCTGACAAACGCCTTGCCCTTGGGTAAAGAATTCTGTTCTTTTTTTGTACATTTTTAGGCTGCACATATTACCAGAAATATTACATATTTCTCTCTCTCAATGCAAATAACAGCCTAAACGGTTCACATTGCACGGCTACGTTCATCTCTTGTCCTTTCTGCTGCTAACTCCCAACTTTCTGCTCTGGTCACCAGCCTCAACATCATCACCCCCCCACACACACACCCCCCCCCCCCCCCCTCTCTCTTTCAGTCTCTCTGAGCAATTCCTAAAAGGAGCTACACTACTTGTATAACAGTATAACATTCCTTTGTTTTATTTTCCGCATGCACTATAGACATTTACCACAGAAATACTGTAGTGATTCACAATAGCATAGTGGAATATAACTTAAATATTCCTGTGTTTCTCACCCCTGTACACACTAAATACACCATATAAATATTATGTGTATGGTATTTTCTATTGTGATTCACAATAGTA
Organism: Notolepis coatsorum; assembly: GCF_963971535.1. Classification (NCBI taxonomy): domain Eukaryota; kingdom Metazoa; phylum Chordata; class Actinopteri; order Aulopiformes; family Paralepididae; genus Notolepis; species Notolepis coatsorum. Next base: position 115,984,286 of record NC_140177.1, on the reverse strand, counting down.
TTATGAAATAGAACCAGCTTTTTTTATTAGACAGAAGAGAGTTGTTACCGTCTTATCGTTCTACATATTTCCAGTACGCAGCGTTTGATCAATAAATGCGATCGATATTTGGAATGGCGATCAGGAATTGGAATAATCTTTTTGGAGAACATCTGATCTGAGGTAAGGAATCTATTTTACCAGTCTTGGGATAATCAGAGCTGTTTTCACAGAGATATCAGCGTTTGCCCTATGCATGTGTGTGTGTGCTGATCAGGAAATGAGAGATTTGATTTTTCAGCTCGCTTCTCTAGCGTGCATAAGTACACATATACTATCGATAATCTAGCGTTTATTTGAAGGCCGAAAAATTACAACGTTTTTTGTGTATTCCAGAATATAAAGGGCGATTATCACGGAATCTTTATATTTTCCTGAAACTTAAAAAAAACGAGCGATTTTCAAAATGGTATAAAACGGAAATGAACCGAAAAAAAAAACTATCCGTTTCGACAATGTTGACTGCAAACAAGTCATTGATAAGCGACGGCCAGATTAGAGACACAGCCAATTTAAGACATAGATTATGCGTTCACAAATATGAGAGCGCTATCATTGAAGTGGGTGGCGGCATTCAAGGGGGTAAAAGGAAAACACGGCCGGCACGGAAAGTGTTAAGGTCCTTACCGGTAACGGTAAGTTACCTCCTTATATCATTATTGGAATGGAATTTTGTAACCTATGTAACCTGTTCTAGTGATTGGCTGGTCCTTAAGGTCCCCAGAGTTTGCTCAGAACAGGGTCAATCTTATTTTTTCTACGATGCCCCCAGCTCATGGAATGAACTCCGACAGTCCTTGTTGTACGTTCAAGTTGTACGTGTTTTAATTTACTTTAATTATGTTGTGTAATCTTTATATGCTGTATTTATGATGCTTATTTCTGTATGTAAACTCGACATGACTGTAAAAACTGTAAAGCTTTCAAGTATAAAATATATATAAAAAAAAAAAATCAGCCATATAAGGTTTGAAATTAAATGAAATGGTGCATATGCAGGGGTAAAAAAGCACAGCAATACTATATACTGTAGTGTGGAAGTCGTGGTCCCTGTAAACACAGGAACAGACGGGCAACAAGCAGGTGCTCCAGGGAGCAAGATCCCACCCCCCTTCCCCCAGCCAATCAGAGTCTCTGTCATTATCGCACCTCAGAGCCCCCCGAAACAACCAACCGATCCGTAAAGAAAGAAAGAACCTGGTCGGCTTCAGTCTAGCTGCCAGGGACCCAACAGGGACCGTCATTTAGACGCGATTCAAGCTCAACTCGTCTCAAAAGAAAAGGCAATTGTAATTCTAGGAAAAGTGCAATAAAATGTAAGCAGAGATGTACTTTCACAACTATGACTACAAATTACGCTCTCATCCGACCCCCACACACAGTGGTGGGATAAACACCACTCATTTCAACTTTAACCCCCCCCCCCCCCAACCCCTCAGATACCAGTTTCCTCTCTGTGCGTTCAGTAGAAAGCTATCTGGCTGCTCGTTAGCCTAGCTTAGCACAAATAATTGAAGCGGACATGGCCGGTTAGCCTAGGCATTGTCCAACTAACACCTCTCCAGAAGGCTAAGCTAGGCTAACGTGTAGCCAGATAGCTTTCTACTGAACGCACAGAGAGGAAAACTGGTATCTATCTTCTTGTCTCTCTCTGGAGAAGACGGTAAGTTAATTTCCCAAACATTTTGGCGGGTTCCTTTAAAAGATGCCCCTGAAACGCAACACAAGACGTCAACTGCAGTCATGGCCAAGTAAATTAAATTAGGATGCTTCAGCATGACATGAAGTTTAGGAATGGTGGGGTGGGGGGCTGATTTGAGGCGTGGATCAGATGCAGTTTTCGTTTATTGCTTTTCGCAGGCTTTGGCGCTCGCGACGGTCACACTCTTTTGATTGGCGTGACTGACCGAGCGGCTGGAAGACAGGTGTCTGCGCGGTGAGGGGCTTATCACTGCATGCAGCTTCACTCAGGACCAGCGTGAGAGACGGCACGAAGGGAGCGAGGCCAGCGTTACCCGTGGCTTCTGTCAAATGAAAGGCCTTCATGCTCAGTGATAAGACTAGTGTCTGATGCTAACCAGAGCAAAAACGTATATATATTTCTTTTATACAACAAATGCATGGTGAGCATAGTAATGGCTTTTTAGATGTGGCCAGGACCGTGGAAACAGAGTTATGTCACATGCACACACAAACCTCTATGGTATACTGATGAAGTAAAAAAAACTTGTATACTTTTCCATACTGAAAGAATATTTTTTTATATTGTGTTTTTCTACCCATATTTCTACCCATATGTAGGCTTACTCTTCTGAGAGTATACTTACAATGTAATCTTTTGGTACTTATGAGTTTTCATGTAATAATTCAAAGCATTAATATTCTGTACACTATTTTGGTAAGCAACAGTAACTAAATATACATAAAAGGTATCTATGTATTTAAGTACATCTTGAGTAAAGCTTTCAACACACTAAGCAGGGCTGTACGCTAAGCTTTTTCACTAGGGGCACACTTGCCCCTAAATGAGAAATTTAGGGCACAGAATATTTTTTAGGGGCACATTTTTTAATAACAATTTTACCATTATAGTGCAAAAAAATATGTTCCTCCTGCCTCATTACTGTGGTCCGTTTATTTAACATTTAAGTGCGTTTGTTTTCAGGTTTGTATCTTTTATAATGAACCAACTGAGAAAGTGTGTAAATCACTAATAGAACAAAAACAACAAACTGTGTGTGTGTGTGCGCGTGCTTGTAGTGCTCCTTGAATGAGATCATCACAACACACACACCAGTGCATTAATCAGGAGGACAAGAAACTCTGCATACCTTTGTTTCACAATGAAAAGTGCTTTATAAATAAAATGAATTATTATTATTGTAAATAACCCCATGAAAGGTTTATTATTTTTATGGGTAATTACCCGCTTCATATTTGTGATGTTACTGGTTTCAGGGTGTGCCTAAAGTGATCAATGTGTTGGGCCGTTTATAGAGATCTATGCCAATTAATGTTTATGTATATCCGGGACTTTTTTTTATAAGAATTGAGAGGCCTACTACGGTATTTGTATATGTGACCTTTATTTTGAAAACCGTGTTGCGACGCAACCTTGTTTAAGTTTGCGCTTTTGACAGTGAAATGTTCAGTTCAACTTAGCTCAAAGGAAAGACTCTAATCAAAAAGGTTTAATGGACCTGTATGAGGCCATAGCTCTTACGGTGGGACTTTATAGAAGAGGAATGTAATACTATGCAAAACGAGAAATAAACAGTGATTTTACCAGCAGTAAGTTGCAAGCCACTTTCATACGGGGAACCGTGACAATTATTAGTATTATCTTATTTGCATATTGTCTCATTATTAGATAGATAGGTTGATACTTTATTGATCCCCGGAAGGAAATTTAAGTAGACAGTATTTAGGTATTGAAAAACGTCCTAATACAGTGGGCGACTCACCTAATGCATGGCTGAACTGAATGTTAGAAGTGTGTCCCCGTCAATCATCACTGCCAGATCCGACTTAATTTCACCGGCTATGGTCTCTTATCATCTCTCCACATCGGACGTGGTTGTCATAAGATGGACTGATATCCGCTCCGTTCTTCTTGCAGAAGAGCAAAATTAGCGGCTTAAACTTATTGAAATGAAGTTCTTCTTTGGCTTTGCAACATTCAGTTTCGATTAGATGGTTCGCTAGGAATTATGGGATTTGGTGTTGGATGTATGGACTCTACGCAGACATGGTATTTAATCGCACGATAGACTACAACTACCAAGTATATAGCGTGGCCCAGATTCACTTCACACGCAAATCTTTTTTTTCACACAGGCTATCGCAGTAAGTTCATTCATTGCAGACAGATTTTTTCATAGCACCGCGACATTATGTCGCACTGTACAGCCCTGGTTGTAGGCTAATGTTTTACTATTTTTTTTATCCAATTTGTATGGATTAATTTAGGAGTGAAATGCAAATGAAGGGTTGAAATCACTACTCGCAAGGTTGCCCCCAAATATTATTTTCCACTTGCACGGGCCAAATTAAGGGGCAATTTGCGATAATCTCGTCGCAGTGTACAGCCCTGCTAAATCGCCTACAACGTCAGTGGTTTAAATTGAACACAACTTTTAGTATACTTAATGAATACATACAAAGTATACTAATGTATACAAAGTATACTTTCAGAAAATGTACTCAAAGGTAGAATCTGTAATGTTATCAAACAGCAACCTCTAGGTAAAAGAGCCCCACTAGGTATTGCACTTTGTTTACATGTTTTGTTTTGGTCAGATTTTTGGGTCGGAGTTACTGTATACAACTTATTATACTGTGTATTTCTCCAGACCGCTCTTGGCAGAGCCTGAGGTGTGGCCAGCGATAGCAACCTCTCCCCCTATCCCCACTGAACTCCAACCCACACATCATACATGTAAACAGTGGGGCTCTTTTGCCTAGAGGTCATTGTTTGGTGGTATTACAGTTTCTTCCTTTTAAGTTTTTGTTTTTTGTTTTTGTGTGTTTTGTATAAATATACTCTTTAAAACCTACACAGAGTCTGCTCTGGATTAACCTTTCTCCCTCGAGGGATTGGGGACATGTGTCAAACCCTCAAGACATCGCTTTGACCTCTGACCCTAGTCTGAGCTGCACCAGAGTAGATACTGGCCTTGTTGACTTTTGTACTGGAGATAAATCTCCCGTCTCTTGCATTTATCACACCTTTGAATTGAATCCAAATTGGAAAATCCTATCATCTTGGCTCGTTGCCCTGCTCCAGAAGATGTGTGCCATAATGTTGAATTATGAAAGAACCCCCAAATCCAACCCAATAAACGGCCTGTAAATGAAAACCCTTTTATGGATCTTGGAGAATATACTACGGCTATTCAATTTGGCTTCACAAATTTTTCTCCATTGAAGGCTAAAACACTATAGCAGCTCACTGGAGCTGTAGCAGCTATATATTCTACATGCTAGAATGATTTTTTTTCATTATTCCTTAATATTGGAAAAATAAATGCTTTTTCTCAGGCCGTGGTGTGTTATTGAATAAGTGGCACAGATGTGGCTCAACATTAAATTACAGTTGGGTAAAATGGCAGACATTCAGAATGGCGGGGCATTCATGGAGCTGCCATCATTTTAATATTTTTTTCTTCAACAGTTCCACAGAATAGAATAGAATAGATCTTTATTGTCATTGTTACAGTTGTTACAACGAAATAAAAAAATGCAACCCTAGGTGCTAGTAAAATAAGAATAAAAACAGTCCTAAACACAGTGTTAAATATAAAAACAGGGTGGGGCGTAAATAACATTAATAAAACAGGGGGGTATAGAATATAAAATATATATAATTGCACTATCTCTTAATGTTGTGTGTGCGTGTGCGTGGGGGGGGGGGGGGGGGGTGCAAGGAGACTGTTGTTTTAAAATTTAGCTGAGTTTAGTGCACATATGGCCCTGGGATAAAAACTAAACTTCAGTCTGTTAGACGCTGAAACGCCTGCCAGAGCGCAGCCGCACGAGGTGCTTGTTGCCCGGGTGGTGTGGGTCCTTCAGTATTTTTACTGCTTTTTTGAGGCAGCGGGAGTTGTATAGTCCCTCCAGTGAGGGGAGGGGGCAGCCGATGATCTTCTGGGCCGAGTTGACGACCCTCTGGAGCGCCTTCCTCACTGCGGCTGTGCAGCTGAGGAACCACACATTTATGCAGTAGGTGAAGATGCTTTCCACGGAGCAGCGGTAAAAAGACACAAGCAGGTCTTGTCTGAGGTGGTAGTTTCTTAGTACTCTCAGGAAGTAGAGTCTCTGCTGTGCCTTTTTTACTATCGCCGTGGTGTTGATTCTCCAGGTCAGGTCATCCTCCAGGTGGACACCCAGGAACTTGATGACCGAGACTCTCTCCACACATCCCCCGTCGATATACAGGGGCTGTATGTCAGTCTTCTTCCTCCTGTAGTCCACGATCATCTCCTGGGTCTTTAGCTTGTTCAGCTGTAGGTTGTTATCCTTGCACAGGGCTGACAGCTGCTCTATTTCATCGCGATACGCGGTCTCGTCACCTTTTGTGATGCAGCCCACCACGGTGGTGTCGTCAGCGAACTTGATGATGGTGTTGCTGGGGTGGACTGCGGTGAAGTCGTGGGTGTAAATGGAGTAAAAGAGGGGACTCAGCACGCAGCCCTGGGGGGATCCGGTGCTGATGGCTGTGGAGGTGTGGGGGCCTATTTTGACCCTCTGGGGGCGGTCAGAGAGGAAGTCCTTAGACCACCGGCAGAGGGGATGGTTTAGTCCAAGGTCCATGAGTTTGGGCACTAGTCTGCCAGGCAGGATGGTGTTAAATGCAGAACTAAAGTCCACGAAGAGCAGCCGTGCGTAGCCCCCCGCTCTCTCCAGATGGGACAGGGTAGAGTGGAGAGTCGTGGCGATGGTGTCCTCCGTGGACCTGTTGGCTCTGTAGGCGAACTGGTGGGGGTCTAGTCCGGGAGGGAGGCTAGAGATGATGTGGGGCTTGAGTGTCTTTTCAAAGACCTTCATGGGTAGGGAGGTGAGTGCGACTGGACGGTAGTCGTTCAGGCAACTAATGGAGTTCTTTTTTGGGACCGGGATAATTATGGAGGTTTTCAGGCAGGGTGGGACGATGGCCTGGGACAGGGACTGGTTGAAGATCTTAGTGAAGACCCCTGTCAGCTGGTCAGCGCAGTCTTTCAGCACCCGTCCCACGACACCGTCCGGCCCCGCCGCTTTCCTAGGGTTCACTCCCTTCAGTGTGCGTCTCACCTCGTGCTCCGTGAGGATGATGCTGCTGAGGGCTGGTGAGTGTGGTGAGGCTGCTTCTGTTGGCACCGCCTCTGGGGTGGCGTTGATGTGCAGTGTGGATGTTTTATTCGGCCTCGCCTCGAATCGTGCGAAGAAGGTGTTCAGCTCCTCTACCAGCTGAGGGTCACCCTCGTTGGCTGAGGAGTGGCTGGGTTTGTAGTTGGTCATCTGTTGGACCCCCTGCCATACCTGTCTGGTGTTGTTGCTCTGGAAGCAGTCCTCGATCTTCCCCTTGTAGTCGGTCTTGGACCTCTTGATACCTCGCTTCAGGTTGGCTCTGGCAGTGCTGTATAGCTCCTTATCACCAGACCTGAAGGCAGTGTCCCTCTCTCTGAGCAGATGCTGCACCTCTCCTGTCATCCACGGCTTCGTATTGGGATAGACCCGGCATTGCAGAGCGTCGTCCAGTCAGAGGCAGCCTGCTGTGATGTGGATGCCTTCCAGCCATTACCGTCCTAACCAACCAGTGGAGGTTTCTCAATGACAACACGTGAAATTCAAATTCACTCATAATTCATAATTATTATTAATTTACATATATATATATAATTATATATTTTTTTTATATTATTATTATAATTTTTATTAGAAATGTTTTGTAAATTTTTTTTTTCTTCAAAAAATTGCCAAAAGTGACAGCTCTGAGCTCTCTGGTCAGAACTGCAGTCAGTCATGGCTAGCTGTCAATCACTCAAGTGAAACTTTCACTGCACGGGTTGATCTTTTTATTCTATTATCCAATCAAAATAGGCTATTTGAGTCATCTAAGCCCTGCCCGTGCAGATTTGCCTCACGCCACCAACGAACGCGGGTTGAATGATTGACAACCTTCAAATCCAATCAGAGATTGGCCCCAGCAAACCTACGGAACTGCAGCTGACTGTTTTGACTGTGTGCAATGTCCGCCTTGAAAGAGGCTGACGAGCTGAAGAGATTAATTTGCCTAATATAATTCATATTTTAAGATTCAATTGTTGAACTTCATCAACTTATTGTGCACTGCATCGTTTGATGATATATTTTGGCAACTTGGTCCATATATGGGCTTATGAGAGTGCGTGATGCGAGGGATTCCCCTCTGCAGTCTGCAAGCATCCAGTTTACGGAGGAGACTTACGACGGAGACCAGCGCTGCTCGAGCATGCAATTATGACTTTTGAAGAGAAAAGGATTATTATTGCAAGAGGCTTTGATCGGAGGATGAACTTCATGTACAAATAAGGTAGGAAGTGTGCATATTTTGTATTTGTGTATTGCATTGTAAATAGCTGGTGCGATTGTGTTTATTATGTGTGTGTGTGTGTAATTAATTGGCCCACTGTGGCCTTGTGTGTGTAATGCAGGACCTCTTTAGGGGGTCTTTATTCAGCATGCAACGAACTGGACATGCAATTGGAGCGGCACACACACACACCGGGATACACACACGCATGCATTGTCTTTCCTCAGTCGCCGATGCAGTTGGAGCCTGTGTTGATTATGAATTAATTGGCTGTGGGTCCGATGTGGCCTGGCCTCTGTGTGTGCGTGTGTGTGTGTGTGTGCATGCGCGTGTGTGTCGTTCATTTCCTATAGTGCTGAGTGATGTGAATGTAATGTCCTAACCCAACCCCCTCCAATGTACAGTAAATTACCTGACCCAAGAATACACAAGACCCTCTTCTACCAAGTATGGTTTCGTCGATATACAGTTTCCCCCACCCCGCCTACCCATATAATTTCCTATAATTTCCTTTGTTGTGAGGGACCAGATTGGGAGACAGTAAGATATTGGTGAAAGAAAAATTGCATGTAGATATGTGTTTGAAACAGTGAGGGTGAGAAATGGTCTGATCTGGCTGTAAACAAATAGTTTTTGATTTGCCTTCTTGACTAAGCTATTGATGTGATGTTTGTAAGTGAGGTGTGTGTCAAGAGTTACTCCTAGGTATTTTACTAGTGCCTGTTGTCTTTAACTGTAGTGTCTGTCTGCTGTCTTCATAACCACACTGTGTGTCTGTACTTCTTTATTAATTTTTTTTTAATCTCTCCCGTCCTCCCCAATATTTTTTACTCGCAGCCACCACTGACACACACATTGGGGGATGTTTTAAAAATATAATTTAATATATAATATAATAATTTGTGCTTCACCAAAAAAATTTGGTCAGCAGCCGCCACTGTAACCAACTAATGTTACGTTAGCGTATGCACCTGTCACATGCTTACCTGATCCAAGATGGTGGAATCAACAAATACAAATGTAAAGAAGATGTTCTATCTTTAATAGATACTAGGGGTGTAAAGGTACCTTTAGGTTCAGTATGGCTGTGTACCGAACTAATACAAGGGTACGTTAACCACTAACGAATGCAGGTGTAGAACTTTTTTGGATGGAAGCGGACAGTGCCAGGTATTACAGCCTAGGCATTGTCCAACTAACACCTCTCCCGAAGGCTAACCGGCCCTGTCCACTTCCATTCATTGTGCTAAGCTAGGCTAACATGCAGCCAGATAGCTTTCTACTGAACGCACAGAGAGGAAACTGGTTTCTATCTTCTAGTCTCTCTCTGGAGAAAACGATAAGCTAATGCAAAATGTTGGCATGTTCCTTTAACAGTGTGAAGTCCGTCTTACCCGGACATCTGCCGAGGTGCTTGACGTCTATCTGCTCCTGCTTCATACAGGACGCCTCGCGCACCAGACAGGGGTTGTTGTAGGAGCTGCCGTCGGTGGCGCACACCGGGTTCTCGTTGTGACCACTGCAGTCGATGTTACATATACACCTGAGAAGAAGAAGGGGACATTCAAACCTTTATTTATTATCCAAAAAGAACAATTGAGGTCACTCTCATTTTCAATGTCGTCGAGACTTACAGACATTTCAATGCATACATTTTTTACAATATAATAACTCTCTGTAGCCTACCATTTGCCCACACATAACTCTGAAAGACAGCCTTTTCCTTTTCTGCCCCATCTACGTGAAACTTATTGCAAAAGGAACTGAGGCTCCCGAACCTAATTCCCATTGGGGATTTTAAGCTTCTTATATTCCCTCGCAATATTGAGAGGGCATCCATGGGGGCCTGTTCTTGTTCTTGGTCTTAATTAAATGTATCTAGATTTTTTGTTGAGTTACTTGTCTTGTATTTGTCTGGAACTTGTTTTATGTATTTACAAGAGCGACTTGATCCACCAAACAAACGCAACAAAAAAATTTAGTTTATTATTATTTGTTGTAGGGGTGTAAAGGTACACGTATCCATACCGAACCGTACCGAACCGCTTGAGTATGGCAGTGTACCGAACGAATACAATGGAATGTTAACCACTAACGACCGCCCACCGGGGGCTGTTTTTTTCACAATCTAATATAATAATTTAAATTTTTTTTATTTAACAAGTCGCTTATTAATTTTAATATAGAATATACGTTGACAGCCCTACAAGTACTGTGCTGTCCTCCCGATGATGTTTTTAATCAAAGGTAGACGGCCAGCCAAACTCTTCAATAAACAACACGAATCAAACGTAGCTTCCTGCTCCTTGTTTAATGCAGTTCTTGTTGCTAGTATAGGAGTAAAACTGAAACAGAATGAAGTGCATAGTGTTAATATTAGTGCACATAAAATGAATGAATATACAGTAAGTTCACTAAATGATTATATGTAGACATGTTGTACTAAACATTCCAAGTATTATGAACATCTACTGTATCGGCCATTAGCATGTATCATAGGTAATAAAATACTTTACTTATAAATAAATAAATTACTTAAGATAAGAACAGCATGTTGTTCATGGTGAGGGAACTCTCTTCTAAGCAGCTGCATGGTCCACTTCCTGTTTATCTGGGATACCACTTCCTGTTTGACCATGCTACCTGTATATACCACGTTCTACCAACAGGTAGAACTTCAGTCCTCTTTAGATAAAAGAACGATTTCTGAAACGGGTCTCAGGAATGTCTTTGAACTTCCTTGAGCTGTGGTCTTTACTTCGACCTTACGCACCTTTCCGTCCTGGCTTGGGAAGGTGGAAGTGGAAGGTGGAAATTACCAGTGCCACAGGCCACTCGTTCCTTGCAGCTTGGCTGTCTTTCAACGGCACAACGTCGCCTTCCTGTAAGTTGCGGTGATCTTCGACCCACTTGCGACGACTCTGCAGTGTCCGGAGGTACTCGCGTCTCCAGCGGGTCCAGAATGTGCTGGCAAGGGCTTGCACCTGTCTCCATTGGCTTCGATGGAGGTCCTTGTCTGAGAAATCTCCAGGTTTCCTGTCGAAGGTTCGACACAGTGAAGTAGGGCGATTGAGTGCCTGCTTGCGGTTGTTTGGGAGTCGTCTTCGTGGCATCTTGAAGGGTAGTGGGGGAACCCAGCTGTTCCTCTCATCCCTGTACGTCTCTGATAATATAATAACCATAATATTTAAAGTGACTGTATCTTCTATGGATAAGGCAAGCCTGTTGTCGTTAGCAGTCGTTTGGCACACACTGCGACCCAGGTTATCCTCTGTAACTCTCTCCGAGTTGGATTTGTGTCACTGATCAGGCCGTTCTGTTGCTCCCCGCCGTGCCGCGTTCTCTCTTTCAGGTCTGTGAAGTTGGAAGGGTGTCCTGAAGCAGGGGAGGGGGAGTGTCCTGAGACAGCAGGGGCGTGTCCGGGGACGGCAGGGGAGTGTCCGGAGACAGCAGGGGAGTGTCCGGAGACGGCAGGGGAGTGTCCGGAGACGGCAGGGGAGTGTCCGGAGACAGCAGGGGAGTGTCCGGAGACGGCAGGGGAGTGTCCGGAGACGGCAGGGGAGTGTCCGGAGACAGCAGGGGAGTGTCCGGAGACGGCAGGGGAGTGTCCGGAGACGGCAGGGGAGTGTCCGGAGACGGCAGGGGAGTGTCCGGAGACAGCAGGGGAGTGTCCGGAGACGGCAGGGGAGTGTCCGGAGACGGCAGGGGAGTGTCCGGAGACGGCAGGGGAGTGTCCGGAGACGGCAGGGGAGTGTCCGGAGACGGCAGGGGTGTGTCCGGAGACGGCAGGGGAGTGTCCGGAGACAGCAGGGGCGTGTCCGGAGACGGCAGGGGCGTGTCCTGAGATGGCAGGGGCGTGTCCTGAGACAGCAGGGGCGTGTCCTGAGACAGCAGGGGTGTGTCCTGAGACAGCAGGGCCGTGTCCTGAGACAGCAGGGCCGTGTCCTGAGACAGCGGGGGCGTGTCCTGAGACGGCAGGGGCGTGTCCTGAGACGGCAGGGGCGTGTCCTGAGATGGCAGGGGCGTGTCCTGAGACAGCAGGGGCGTGTCCTGAGACAGCAGGGGTGTGTCCTGAGACAGCAGGGCCGTGTCCTGAGACAGCGGGGGCGTGTCCTGAGACGGCAGGGGCGTGTCCTGAGATGGCAGGGGCGTGTCCTGAGACAGCAGGGGCGTGTCCTGAGACGGCAGGGGGATACCACTTCCTGTTTGACCATGCTACCTGTATATACCACGTTCGACCAACAGGTGGTGCTAAAGCAAATCAAACCCATATACACTGCCTGGGAGGCAGAACAAGTACAATTAGTTACTGCACACTACATCACCCCTGAGTGGAACATGGAAAGCCAAACTTTCCCCCACTGTACCGAAAACCCGTACCGAACCGTGACTTCAAAATCAAAATCAAATCAAATCAAATTTATTTGTAAGGCCCGACAACACACGTTAATGTCCCCATGGGCCGGACACGTCTTCTTTAAACAAGTCAAGAAGAAACATAACAATAAGTCAAAAACAAAACAAGAACACCATAAGGTCCAACAAATTTAAAATAAATGAATGAATGCAACACTCCCAGACATACCCCACGCGAAGGTAAGGAAAAACTCACTAAACCCTAACAATAGGAAAAAATGCACCACAGGCAATGTGGAGGAGAGAAACCTTAGAAGGGCCATTCAAGGGGGGATCTCCCTTCTTAGATGTCGGTGATAGTAGTGTTGCAGACGGACAGTTGGTCACGTACCGAACCGTGGTTTTTGTGTACCGTTACACCCCTAATTTGTTGTGTTTGTTTGGTGGATCAGGTCGCTCTTGTAAATGAGACTGTGTCTCAATGAGATTTTTACTGTATAAATAAAGCTTTGAAATGAAATGATTCTGAATAACAACTATCTATATAGCACCCTACACACATGGACCGCAGCCCAAAGTGCCCCACAGCAAGTAGCACAAAATGAACATAGGTAAGGCATACAATCAGCATACAGTCGACAGAATAAAAACAATGTATAAAATGCAGACATAAGAATAGGTATAAAAGACAATAAAAGTAGTGCAACGTAGAATGTGCAGACATAAGAATAGGCATGAAACAAGTACAAAAAGTACAGTGTTGCTCAAAGGCATGTGAACCCCTCCTGGAACAGCCAGTCCCCCCAAACACTCCACACATCAATCCCCACCACCAAATCCACTCCAAAAAAAAATAATGAAAGTTATTTCTATAATATTATACAGCTCAGTTTCAATTTGTGAATATGAAAAAGTGATGACGTCATCAAGAGACACTTCCTGGAGCTGCTCCATAGGTCGTCGTGATGTCTCTGCTCACGTAAGAGAATCTGGCTCCACCCGTCTCCCTATGGGGGTTATATTGTTACATGATCACCCGACGCTTTGTCTGTGGTTCACACGGGCTCCTGGCCTGTAATGTTATGTTATCCACAAGGCAGGGGGAATTTTGAAGTGCGAAGCTGCAATAAAACAAGACTAGGTCAAAAACCTTGTATGAGCTGCACCCCGACTCTGGAACACCCTCCTCCCTCAGACCATCGGAGACTCTCCCTCACTCTCCACCTTCAAATCCAGACTCAAAACCTACCCTGTTCTCATTCATTCAAGCATTCAACCTTCCCTACCCATAACCACCCTCCTTCAACTTACCACCTCCCTTTCCCCTTGCCTACCATCTCTGTCTCCTGCCACACCGCCCCCCCCCCCCCCCCCCCCCCCCCCTCCCTCCCCTCGGTTTCCCTTACTTACTTCCCTGATTGTCTCCCCTACTGGCTTCTGTATTTGTTGTGTTACTCGTGGTTTTATGTTCTTGTGTATTCATACTGTTCCCTGTTTCCCTGTGGTTCTATGTTTCTCTATTCTTTGTTTTGCCTATTGTCAGCGACTTTGGGTCTTTTAAAAGCGCTATACAAATCAAATGAATTATTATTATTATCATTCTATGGCTGGTATGGTCCATGTCTGGTAAATGTCCAAAATTGTGGCCAATTCCACTTCCATGTTTACCAGTGACGTCATTGGTCAATCACCTGATCCAGCTGCTCGATCAGCTGATCCAGCCGCTCAATCACCTGATCCAGCTGCTCAATCACCTGATCCAGCCGCTCGATCCAGCCGATCAATCACCTGATCCAGCTGCTCAATCGTGTAACTTCATCACTCAGTGACAGACATTCATAGTGAGCAGCTGCTACCATAGATATATATAACTAGATGGTGCAAGGCGGAGTCTCCAGCGTAGTTCACCGGCGGCCATCTTGTCACAGGCAGCACGCCCACTGATAACATGAATGTTATGCTAAATTGAATGCAACATTTTAAACCAATTTACAAACGGTTTGGTTTATTACAAATTAACGTGGCTTGGACATGTTGAAATAATTTCCATATGAAAGTCCATTATAAGTATGCAGTATGATAACTACATCTCTAACGTTTATTGGTTATTTCAATAGTAGCCTACATGCACCATCGACATTCATGTAGGCGTGCTGCCTGTGGCAAGATGGCCACCATGTGGCAACGTCGATCTCCATTTGCCAGCAGCACAGGTGAATCATCTAGCCTTTATATATGTCTATGGCTGCTACAGCTGTGAGTGAGTTGGTGACGTTGCCTCATAGAGCTGCTTCGCATCTAAACACTAGGATACATTATAGCCCATTTACTTATGATCAGGGATTGATATATATATATATATATATATATTTCTTTTTCACTTTTTCTGTATTTTTGCTCCCATCCCAATTTAGTCGTTATGCCAATTCCCTTCCTGGTCGTTGCGTGCATTGTCCCACTGTCGGCCTAGGGAGGGTGTAGAACTACCACATGCCTCCTCCGATACATGTGGAGTCAGCCAGTCGCTTCTTTTCACCTGACAGCGAGGACTCTCACTGGGGGAATGTAACGCGTGTGGAGGTTCACGCTATTTCCCCCCGATCCCCTCCCTGCTGAACAGGCGCCCCGACCGACCAGTAGGAACCGCAGTTTACAACGACCAGGACACATACCCCACCGGCTTCCCACCCGCTAACTCTGCCAATTGTGTTAGTAGGGACGACTGACCAAGCCGGAGGTACCGCTGACAGCTGGATTCGATCCCAGAGTCTATGCGGTGGTAGGCGAGTGCATTCTCCACTGCTCTACCTAGCCGCCCAGGGATTGATATTTTTAATGGTCGGACCTTTCCGTTTTGGTAAATCATGTCTGAGATTTAATTAACTATGATCATAGAGCAATTAGGCTATTGTAGGCAACTACTGGCTGTCGATAGGATCTATAGCCATTTTACCATCTGAGAGGATAATTATTGTTGGCAGCTTTAATCAGGAGGCATATCAGCGCATCAGGTTCACATCTAAAAGTGCCTCTGTAGCACCTATTGATGGTGATTAATGGACCAGTTCTATTGATGGTGAATAATAAACCAGTTCTATTGATGGTGAATAATAAACCAGTTCTATTGATGGTGAATAATAAACCAGTTCTATTGATGGTGAATAATAAACCAGTTCTATTGATGGTGATTAATGGACCAGTTCTATTGATGGTGAATAATGGACCAGTTCTATTGATGGTGAATAATGGACCAGTTCTATTGATGGTGAATAATGGACCAATAATAGGGTGACCAAACGTCCTGATTTGTGCGGGACAGTCCTGCATTTCAGCCCTCTGTCCCGCATGCCGCAAGAGAAGAATATTGTCCCGGAAAAAAATCAAATAAAAAATTTATTTTATTAATATTATTAATAATTATTGTTTTTGTCCTCTCACTAATCCCCAAAACATGCACTAATGCACGCACCGCAAGTACTACATATGTAACGTTATGTAACATAGCCTATAGTCTAACCAGCACAAGCGCATTATATATACCTGGCGCGAGCTGTTTATTTCCGGTCGCTCAAGTTGCGCTGCAATAAACAGCTTGCGCCAGGTACTGTCTATATATGCAAGCTGTTATTGGCTATTGGTTATTGGTTATTGGGGGATGACGTGACTGTATGCGAGGTCTACCCCATACCCTGCATCTGGCAGTGGCACTGACAAGTCCAAAAGCTTGTCTGTTATTGGCACAACCAATTTAAAATTAGAAACGGTAAAGGATCATGAAATATCAAACGGCCACATACATACTCTAGCTACCAAGCGGGCGAAGACTGGTTTGTTAGAGGAGAGTGTTGCGGTCAGATCCCTGGTCTCAATGAAATCAGCTCAGATGGACAAGTTGAAGCTGCTGTACTGAGATGGCACCGCAACGACCGGCTGCCTGTCTGTGCGCTCCGTCGAGACTGTGCTTACTTTTGTAAATTTTTATAGTTTTAAGAGTTTTATTTGCACCAACTGTTGGTGCATTATATGTGTATGACCGTCAGTCACTCATTGACATTGGATTAAGGAAAACTTACCGACTGGATTGCTCTCTGGATCGGATTGCTGAACAACAACAGTGGCCAGCGGATATCCTTTATTGCGGCCGAAGCAAGGAAAAGGCGCGACGGCGAGGTAGAAGAGCCGGCGTCCGAAACAGATTGAGATCCAAGCGACACAGAACCACATTGCCCAGCATATTGTTGGCCAATGTATGTGCAATCAATAGGAAACAAACTGGACGACATCAGAGCACGGATCCAATTCCAGAGAGACATTCGGGACTGCAACGTCCTCTGTTTCACAGAGACTTGGCTGTCTCCTGATGTCCCAAACCATGCAATAGAACCGGCAGATCACTTCTTCGTTCTCCGTAAGGACCGAACGGCAGAAGAATCACTAAAGACGAGAGGAGGCGGCATTGCTTTCATGGTAAACAAGGAGTGGTGCGATATAGGCAACGCAAAGGAATTGTCTAACCACTGCTCCCCAGACCTGGAGTATATCACCATCAAATGCCGACCCTTCTTTCTCCCGAGGGAGTTAACGTCCATCATCATGATCGGAGTATACATTCCACCACAAGCGAACACTGGGGCCGCACTTTCAAAGCTACACGACGAGGTAAACAAACAACAGATAGCTAACGTTGACGCTGCCATTTTGGTTCTGGGCGATTTCAACAGCGCGCGTCTTAAAAAGGTGTTGCCGAATTTCTATCAGCATGTGACCTGTCCCACCAGAGGCGAGAACATATTAGACCATGTATACTCGCAATTTAAGAATGGGTACAAGTCACAGGCTCTTAGTCCATTCGGTAAGTCCGATCACGCCGCCATCTTTCTTTTGCCAAAATATAAACAAAGTCTCAAGCGAACGCCGCGAGAGGTTAAGCATTGGACTGTGACGTCAGAGGAGACACTCCAGGCTGCACTTGAATGCACAGACTGGAATGTATTCCGTGATAACACAGCCAATATTAACGAATACACTGAAACGGTGCTTGACTTTGTCTGTACTCTGGTAGAAGAAACAATCCCCTCTATCACAATTAGAATCTACCCAAATCAAAAGCCCTGGGTAGATAAATCCGTCCGTGAGGCTCTGAAAGTGCGCACCTCAGCCTACAACACCGGGCTTGTGACAGGCAACATGGATGAACACAAGACGGCAAGATACAACGTCAGGAGAGCAGTAATGGAGGCAAAACGGCGTTATAGGGATAAAGTTGAACTTCAGTTTGAACAGGCTGACTCTAGAGGTATGTGGCAGGGCCTCAGAACAATGACAGATTACAAAGGCACCTCCCTCAAACTGAACAGTGACATCTCCCTAGCAAATGATCTCAATACCTTCTATGCGAGGTTTGAGGCTGTGAATAACAACACCAGCCTACAAGCCACGGCAATGGGGGGGGGTCTGCTGATGGAGACTCAGTGTTCAGGGTAACAGAGCATGAGGTGAGGCGGACCTTTAAAAACGTGAATATCAGGAAGGCAGCAGGACTGGACGGCATCCCCGGCCGCGTCCTAAAAGTCTGTGCCGACCAACTGGCCCCGGTATTCACTGACATCTTTAACCTGTCCTTAGAACAGGCTGTCATCCCCACCTGTCTGAAGAAGTCCACCATCATCCCTGTACCCAAAAAATCTACGCCTGCTTGCCTCAACGACTACCGCCCTGTAGCTCTCACCTCCATAGCCATGAAGTGCTTTGAGAAGCTAGTGAAGGGCTACATCTGTTCCTCCCTCCTTATCAACCTGGACCCCCTGCAATTTGCATACCGCCCTAACAGGTCCACGGAGGACGCCATAGCCCATGTGCTGCACACGGCAGCATCACACCTGGACAAGAGGCAGGGGAACTAGGTGAGAATGCTGATCATCGACTACAGCTCAGCATTCAATACCATAGTCCCCTCCAAACTCATAGCCAAGCTCAGGGACCTGGGCTTGAACTATGACCTCTGCCAGTGGGTCTTGGACTTCCTGACGGGCAGACCCCAGGTGATAAGAGCAGGCAACTGCACCTCCTCATCCATCACGCTCAACATAGGGGCCCCCCAGGGCTGTGTTCTGAGCCCCCTCCTCTACTCCCTGTACACACATGACTGCGTGGCACAGCGGAACAACAACACAATCATAAAATTTGCTGATGACACAGTAGTGGTGGGCCTGATCTCTGCCAACGACGAGAGGGCCTACCTGGAAGAGGTAGAGAATCTGTCACAGTGGTGTCAGGAGAACTGCCTCTCCCTGAACGTCAGCAAAGCAAAAGAGATGATTGTGGACTTCAGGAGGTCGGGGGTCAAGGACTACAGCCCCCTCAGCATCGACGGGGCACCGGTCGAGAGAGTGAACAGTTTCAAGTACCTCGGAGCCCACATATCCGAGGACTTGACATGGACCACACACATTGACAGTGTTGTGAAGAAGGCACGACAACGCCTCTACTTCCTCAGGCGCCTAAGGAAGTTCCAAGTCAGTCAGAAGATCCTTAAGAACTTCTACTAATGTACAATAGAGAGCATCCTGACTGGCAACATCACCTCCTGGTTTGGGAATAGCAGACTACAAAGAGTGACACGTTCAGCCGAACGCACAATTGGAGGGGGGCTTCCCACCCTCCAGAACATTTACAACAAGCGGTGCAGGGGTAAGGCTAAGAGAATCATCAAGGACTCCAGCCATCCGAACAACTGCCTCTTTGAACTGCTGCGGTCAGGCAAGCGATACCGGAGTCTTAAGGCAAGCACAGAAAGACTCAGAAGAAGCTTCTATCCCCAGGCCATCAGACTGCTCAACGAAGAATAAACACTATGCAACAACCAACAAATGCACACAGCACACACACACTCACTTTAAACAAACAACACACGGCAGCACCCACTCTCCACACTTTAGATCACCTAAACACACTTTATATTTATTGGTAAAGGATTTGCACTACAACTCGTACACCTTACTGTAAATTGTACCTAAATTGTACCTCATCCCATTTCTGCTTTGCACTATATAGTATTGTATATTAGTACATTGCATAGTATATTGTATATTGTATGGTAACTCAGTTACTTCTATTCTGCATCGAACATTGTACATATAATAATAATAATAATAATAATAATGACTTGGATTTATATAGCGCTCTTCATGGCACCCAGAGCGCTTCAGAGTCCATTATTCGTTCATACACAGTCATACCGGTGGTGGTAAGCTACAATTGCAGCCAGAGCTGCCCTGTGGTCTATACTGAACACTGTGACCTCTATTTTTACTTCTATTTTACATGCTATACTATTTTATTTCATACTTATCTTGTCTAGCACAGTCTCTGGAGCGTAACAGTAAGAAGAATTTTGTATAAAAGTATTCTGTACTTCTGTATGACAACTATTAAAGAAACTTGAAACTTGCTGTTCCCGCAACGTTCACGTAATCGGGAAGAAAGGAAGACCCTTCACCGACTATTTGTGGATGTGCGAGTAAGTATTAGACAAACTAACATGTATTATGTAACGTGTATTATTAAACTAAAATTACGTGTTTGTTAGCTAGCCACATTCATTTAACATTAAGAAGCATACGGGCTCCAGACTAACACAGACACAGCCCCGTCGCAAATATTCAGCACCATGGACAGCTGCCCCAGATCTCTCTCTCTCTCTCTCACACACACACACACACTGAATAGAGGAGTAGACATCAAAGCAAATATTGGTAACACTTTATATCACAGTGCTCTACAATTTAATTAATTAAGTTTGTACTTGTCTGGGCGGGTGGGATGTTCGGGTGGGGACAGATGTTATTGGATTAGATGTTATTTTATCACACACCACACTACTGACACTTTGGATTAGATATTATTTTAGCACACACCACACTACTGACATTTTGGATTAGATGTTATTTTGGATGTTTCTGTTCAAATAAAATCATATGTCCAAACAAATGCTTGCAGTTACATTGTCCAATGACTTATATTTATTACTTTTTGGGTGGGGGCGCGAGTGCTGGGATTTTTGGCTGGTGAAAATGCTGAGTGGCTAGTGACTTTGGAAAACCACTAGCCACAGTGGCTAGTGAGCCAAAAAGTTAATGTCAACCCTGAATACATGTATGCACTTCAGTATCACATTACAAGAGAGATCACAGGGTTCATGTATCTTAACTGTAACTGAGGGGTTACAAAACCCTGACTGTATTAAAGATTGTGATAGATTAAACCACTGCTAGTTATGTACTTTAATTACTGGCCAGACAGTACATCAAATATAGATGGTGAACACCCACAAGAACACGGCATTGACACAGAAATACTATTGGAGGGTAATTTATTATTATTAGGCAACGTTAGGTTACAGAATGAGAATTAGGGTCGCGCTTGTATGGCGAAGAATATACGTAAAGTCAGTCAAGAGCATAAGTCACTAAGAATAGCAGGAATCCTACGATGGGTCTAAGCTGACGCCACCTGTTGTATAGTAGCAATTATATAGGGCAACACTGGTACCAACTGGAGACAATGGGTTCCCTCCGGGGTGTAAGGCCTGGAGGGTAGAGGAATGTTCGGGTACTCCGTCTGATTCAATGGGGAATAAAGAGACTCCAGGTACAGGAGTCGGTGCTTGTAAACTCCCTTGATCAGCAGCAAAAGCAATAGTTGTAATCCAAAATGCTCGACAGCATTGATGACAGCTAGCCAGCCCCGTCCACGAGGCAGGCCCGAGTTGTAATCCTCACGAGGTTGAATCCCAAACGATAGTGGAAATCAACGATGCTCTTCTCCGGTAGTCACGTCCCAAATCAATATAATCCAACCAGGAATGGTTCTGCAATCGCCGGCGCCGATTCTCCTGTGTACATGTCCAACGGTTCTCCGCCTAGGACTCCTCGGGTGTGGGCGACGTATTTAGGCCACACAGCCTGGTTAAGTGCACTAGCTAAAGACACGACGAACCGATGGGTAATGCTACACACGGAAGAACTGTGGCCGCACGATATACAATAAATGATCGACTATTTACTTCACATTAGATTAAGTCGAACTCAACGTTACTTCATTAAACTCTGACACTTTAACATTCTATTCGCACGCGGTTCTCAATGCTCTATTTAGACGCAAGGTTGCTCACTTCACTGCACGTTGACTCGTGGTGAAGGTGGGTAAGGGTACTGCTGTTTACACCTGCGCCAATATATATACTTAAGTGAATATCTAGTCCCAACCTCAGTCCTTGTCTCGTATTACTACGCTGACTCTGGGCATGTTCTGACATGCCTGCAGTTGTCTTTGAACTTGCCGTTGGGGGCTTGCGCGCTGGCGCCTGGGGGCGCTGTCCAATAGGAGAGCGAATATTACTCTGGTCTGAACGCAGGTAAAGGGATATTCCGTGTATATATATAAATAATATACAAAGTATATCAAACGATACATATATATATATATTCAGTTTAATCTGGCCCTTCACAACAACCGCCTCCTAATTAGTCCGCACCTAATTAGTTAAAGGAAGACAGATTAATAGTCCAGTCAACTGCTCAATGTCTGTTGTGGGGAGTAGGGCAATCTACAAAGTCGGTGGGTCATGGTCGTCATCAGGGGAGTCAGGGAGCCTTGGCAACTCTATCAGCCTCGCCACGGGTCGGGTGTAGGTCCGCCCCTGGACAATAACTTCTGCCGCTCTGACCTTTCCGTCGGCACCAGTGATCACTTTGCTTACGCGGCCGGCCGGCCACATAGCTCGGGGTAGTGACTGGTCTATGATCATAACGACTGTGCCCACTTGTAAGTTGTCTCTATCTTTTACCCATTTCTGGCGGGTTTGGAGAGACGGTAGGTAGTGGAGGAGGAAACTGTTCCAAAACTTGTCAGCCAATACTTGACTGTACCTCCACATTCTTCGGCCGTTCGCTTCTTCGGGTCTGTACACCGCCTGTGGAAGCGCGGGGTCCAGCCGCCCCATCAAGAGAGTGTTGGGGGTGACTGGGTCGACATCTGCTATATCACTTGAGACGTACTCGAGGGCGTTGTGCTCGCCGCTTGCGACGGTCTAGACGAGTCCGCTGGAAGCGACGTACTGCTTCTCTTCCATTCAGTATACAATAGCGACGTCGGATCTCAGCGAAGACTCTCTCTGCCCCAGCGTGGTGCACATCCTCGTCGTATTTCTTTATGATGAGCTCAGTGACCTTGTGTCGGCTGTTGAGGACTATAGGAAACTTGACGTTATCCGTTAAGTCCGGGGCCCGTCTCAGACGACCACCCACCCTGATGAGGCCATGGGTGTCGCGCTCGGGGGCCAAGTGGAGCAGTCTGCTGTCTGACGGGATTGGCTTTGTTCCCTGCAGGCAGTCTAGCTCGTCGGGGAACGAGTCTCTTTGGGCTCGCTGTAGCAGAAGGAGTTCTGCCTCTTCGTAGTTAGCTGCGTTAATGTCGGTAGTGGGGGGAACCTCAGGGTGGTGCCACAGGAATGTCTTTAGCTGCGCACTCTCAAAGGTGAGGCAGTCGTCTATGTTAGGGTCAGTGGGGACTGGGGTGTGCGTCAACCCACAGAACATAGATTTCTTGATCTCTGCCTCCTCTTGACTAGCCTCCCGAGGGGTGGGGGTAGGCCACTCTTCCTCCGGGAGTTTGAAGAACTCAGGACCGTCACTGTAGATATTGTGACGTGTGAGGTCATCTAGGGACATCCCCCGTGTGATGACATCGGCTGGGTTCTGTTTCGTGTCCACGTACCTCCAGCACGCTGATCCTACTAGGTCTTGGATCTCTGTGATTCTGACTCCCACGAAGACCTTGTATCTACAAGAATCGGACTGGATCCATGTGAGTACGGTCATGGAGTCTGACCACAAGATTGTTCTTTGCACCGGGATGGTGAGTTCACGTTGGATTAACGTGGCGAGTTGCGCGCCTACCAGAGCTGCGCAGAGCTCTAGACGCGGGATCGATTGTTGCTTGCGGGGGGCTATCCTTGAGCGAGCCAGGATGAAGGCTGTGTGTATTTCTCCTCCCTCCTCTCGAGCCCGCAAGTAAGCCACCGAACCGTAGGCCACTTCTGAGGCGTCGCTGAAGACGTGCAGGTCCATCTGGCACGTCTCCAGCCGCACTGTGGGTGGGAAGTAGCTTCGGCGTATGTTCACATTTTGGAGCGAGTTGAGTTCTCTCTCCCACTCTCTCCAGGTGGAAGCTAGGTGGTCGGGTATGGGATCGTCCCAGCCCTGTTCCTTGTCCCACAGCTCTCGTACAATCATTTTCGCCCGGGTGGTGTAAGGTAGGATACACCCCAGTGGGTCGTATTGCCTTGCGAGTGTTCTGTATACGCTCCGTCTGGTGGTCGGTAGAGGGGTCGACCTTCCCTGCTCCGTGGTCAAGGGTGTGTATTTGTAATGGAGCGAGTCTGTTTTGAAGCGCCAGACTAGGCCCAATGTCATTTCCTGTGCTTCACCTGGGATGGTCGCCATCCAGGTCTCGCTGCTTGCTGCCTTTGTCTCTGGGGAGAGGCTGCAAAGTACTTGAGGGTCACTGCTGGCCCACTGCCGGAGATCAAAGCCGCCTTTGATCAGTGAGGCGCGGAGCTTGAGTAGGAGGGCTTCGGCTTCTTCTGGCGTCGAGACGCTTTGCAGACAGTTGTCCACGTAGAAACTCCTCTCTACACTTTGTCTGACCTCCTCGTCAGCTTCAGGGTCTTCTGTCACATGTTTTTGCAGTGAGAACGTAGCACAGCATGGGCTGCATATGGTTCCGAAGGGGAGGACCTCCCATTGGTAGATGGATGGTTGCTCATCTTTGATCCTCTCTCTCCATAGGAACCGCAGCAAGGGCTTGTCCTCCTCCACTAGTCTCACCTGCAGGAACATCCCTTTGATGTCGCCGCTGATGGCCACCTTGTCTTGGCGGAAACGTAGTAGTACGCCGAGGAGAGAGGGGCCGAGTGTTGGGCCGGGCAAGAGTTCTTTATTCAGATTCTGTAGTCCGATCTGGTAGCTGCAGTTGAATACAATGCGATCCTTGCCGTTGTGGTGGACCTTGTGGTGGGGCACGTACCAAGATTCGATCGTCTGGTCGGCCTCTTGAATGTCAATTTTCTTTGTGTCCCGCTGTGATCAGCTTGTCGATCTCAGCGCGGTACACAGTGGCTTGAGTGGGGTCTTTGGCTAGACGCCGCTCGGTGTTCAGTAGATATCGCTCTGTCGCTTCTTTTGAGGCGCGGAGGGTGGGCATACCCTCTCGCCTCAAGAGTGGAGTTGCGTATCTCATCACTCCATTGACCTCGACTCTCTTTGTCCTCTGCTCGAGGAGGGTTATGGCATAAGTGTCTTCCTTTGAGCGAACAAGTTTCTTTTCATTCTAAAAGGGCATCGCGTCTAATGTCCATAGCCTCTCGACGTGCTGTAAGAGGGTGGTGTCTTCTTCGTTTATCCTCGAGTGGAGACAGCGAGTGGCTGTCGGTCGGTTGGGAGACCCGGAGAGGGGGCCTTGTAGTGTCCAACCCAGGCGGGTCTCGACCGCTGCTGGACATCCTCTGGGCCCGATGTGGACCCGGTCCGTTGGGACGATGAGGTGTGCGTGGTCGGATCCTATGAGCAGGGTCGGGGTGGCGTCGTCGATGAGCGGTATAGGTAGTTGACGTAGGTGCACGTATTTTTCCATCAGCTTTGGGATGGGGTAGGTGTACTGTGACAGGCCTATGTCGTGGCTGGTGAAGGCGTTAGTGATGCTATACTGCTTCTCGGGCTGCCCGACCGCTGCTATCGTGAAGGAGACATTTTCACCCTTTATGGTCTTCAGGTCTCTTCTAATGGTACGGATTGTCATTGTTTCTTCGCTCCCCCGCAGACCCAGCCGGGCTGCGGCGGATGCGAGGAGGAGAGTCTTTTCTGACCCATCGTCTAGGACATGACCTTGTCCTCGTAGCTTAATATCACTCGGACCACCTTCAAGAGCACTCGGGAGCTCCCGCTCTTCGCAGGGTCTATGTACATGACGTTCACTCTCGAGCTGCTTGGGGGTACGGGTTTCTTCTTGTTGCTGTCGTGTAGGACCTCCAAGTGGGCGCCGTCGCACTTGCTGCATCTTTTCTTTAAGCGGCACTCAGCTGCCATATGGCTGCGCGCGCAGCGGAAGCAGCGGCGGTTGGCTTTGATCCACTGACTCACCTCGTCAGCGGTCAGCTTCTTGAAAGTGTCACATTGAGACAGCCAATGTTCCTTTTCACAGTACTGGCATACAATCTTCCACTTCCCCTTGGTCTGGGGGGTGCTGTGGTTCTTGTGCTGCGGCACTGACTCGGCCTGGTGCATAACGGTCACTGACCGGCGGTTATCGTTGGACCTCCGAGGTCCATCTCTTGGGCTAGATCCACTCCACACGAATGTGTCCAGTCGTAGGCTACTAACTTCCCTTGCGAGGAAAGCGGCCAGGTCTAGGAGGGATGGCTCGGGGCCGTCGGGATCACGGCGGTCTCTCTGCCGCCGAAGACGCTCTTGGCGGGCTGGAGGGAGCTTCTCCAGTATTCGCTCCACATTAGAATTTGCATACAGTTCATA
The DNA here is from genome assembly GCF_963971535.1 of Notolepis coatsorum. NCBI lineage: Eukaryota > Metazoa > Chordata > Actinopteri > Aulopiformes > Paralepididae > Notolepis > Notolepis coatsorum. The sequence continues at coordinate 115,958,252 of NC_140177.1, read as the reverse complement.
TCTCCCCTTCTCCTTTTGGGACCCCAGCATCCCTACTAGGGATTGTACCTTGATAGAGAGGTCATCCAGTGCTCTATTGTCTTTGGCTGGGGGGAGGCGGTCGATATCCCGTATTTCTTGGATCACGTAATCCCATATGCGTCCATAACGCTGGTCGAGGGCCACTAGAGCCGCGGAGTATGGGGTGCTTGAGTTGGAATATGCCAGCGCTATGTTATGCGCTCTGGGCACCTTGAGATGCTTGAGGAGGATGGCATATTTGTACGACTCGTCGGGGACGTCGGACATCATAGTCTCCAAACACATGCGTAATTCCGTGTACTGTGCTCTGTCCTCGCGCGTAAAGTCTGGGAACGTCGGTGTGCCAAGGTACGATGCCATGGATGGCTGGTACATTGGTGAGCGTAGGGGAAGAGGCCTCCTGGGCGAGTCTCCCCGTACGTGTGGTCGTGGGTTAGTACTTGGTGGGTACCAGAGGCCGGGTCCCCAGGTGCTGTTCCTCGGTGCTGACTGTACGTCAAACTCACCCGTGAGTTGGGTCGGGGGTTTGTAGTGCAGTGACTCGGGGCTGAAGTCGGGGCTGTACTGGGCCTCCTGGTCCAGAGTACGTTGCTGCTGGTGGGCTTGACATTCCTCCTCTTCCTCTTCCTCTTCTAGGTCCTGGAGTCTTCTAGTCAGTCTCTCGGCGACATAGGCCGGTTCTTCCCGTTGGCTGGGTCTCGTATGGACCGGTCGGGGAAGGGGCTCGGAGACGTAGACAGGTTCCTTCTGTTGGCCGGGTCCCGGGTCGCTTTGTCGGGTAGGGGAAGGTGCCCTAGACCCTTGTCGTGATGATCTCCGGGAGCTCCGTGCGGAGAGAGGGGGTGTCGCCCTGGCGATCAATTGTTCTATCATCTGCGCCTGCAGCCGGTCGCGCTCTGCTTCGCGCTGGGCATTGGCGCGGTCTCGTTCGATGTTCTCTTCCGTCTGAAGGCGCCTCTCCTCCAGTCTTATGCGGTCGTCCTCACTCCTTTGTTGCGCCTGGAGGCGCTCTCGTTCGGTTGCAGAGTGTTCGCGCTCACTAAGGGCTTGCGCTTGGAGTTGCGCGTGAAGGCGCTCAAGTTCCGCTGCAGAGTGTTCGCGCTCGCTTAATTGTTGCGCCTGGAGGCGCTCTCGTTCCACTGCAGAGTGTTCGCGCTCGCTTACTTGTTGCGCCTGGACGCGCTCTCGTTGTTCGCACTCGCTCATCTGTTGAGCCTGGAGGCGCTCTCGTTCCATGGCAGAGTGTTCGCGCTCACTTAATTGTTGCGCCCGGAGGCGCTCTCGTTCCACGGCAGAGTGTTCGCGCTCACTAAGGGCTTGCGCTTGGAGTTGCGCGTGGAGGCGCTCTCTTTCCGTGGCGGAGTGTTCGCGCTCACTAAGCGTCTTTGCTTGAAGCCGGTCGCGTTCACCCTGAAGTCGGTCTCTTTCGGTGGAGGCTGTCAGTGTGGCGATCAAGGCTTGCGCCAGTCTCTGGTCCGCCTCGCTGGGGGATGACACTGACGGAGGTGATCGGGTGCTGACAGGGCTTGTTGGAGATCTGTTCTCCTGGCACGCTCCGAGGTCTATCTCCTGGGCGCGGTTCTCTTCACTTGGTTGTGTGTCGGGTTCTATCCCTGGATCGCTTTCTTTATCCTGGAGCGCTCCGGGGTCTATCCCGGTGACGCTGTCTGGAGGTATAGTCATGTCATGTCCCACCTGGTCCCCCCCGTGAGCTGAGTCAGTTTCGTTTGAACCCACTGGGGTCTCTACTGGCAGGGTCGCCAAGTCGATAGGATTGGACATGCTTTGACTATCCGCTTTATCCGTATTTAACGTCTGTTTAGATAAGCTAGGGGGTAGAACGAAAGTGAATTCCTCCAGATATGGAGGTGGCTGACGTTTGCGCTGCGGGCGTTCTAGCTTAGGGGAGCCGCTTGGGGAGTGTTCACCGCTGGCCATGGTTAATATTAATATTATATTAAATATTACACTGATACCATCCGGCTCGAAGGACCAATTGTAACTGAGGGGTTACAAACCCCTGACTGTATTAAAGATTGTGATAGATTAAACCACTGCTAGTTATGTACTTTAATTACTGGCCAGACAGTACATCAAATATAGATGGTGAACACCCACAAGAACACGGCATTGACACAGAAATACTATTGGAGGGTAATTTATTATTATTAGGCAACCTTAGGTTACAGAATGAGAATTAGGGTTGCGCTTGTATGGCGAAGAATATACGTAAAGTCAGTCAAGAGCATAAGTCACTAAGAATAGCAGGAATCCTACGATGGGTCTAAGCTGACGCCACCTGTTGTATAGTAGCAATTATATAGGGCAACACTGGTACCAACTGGAGACAATGGGTTCCCTCCGGGGTGTAAGGCCTGGAGGGTAGAGGAATGTTCGGGTACTCCGTCTGATTCAATGGGGAATAAAGAGACTCCAGGTACAGGAGTCGGTGCTTGTAAACTCCCTTGATCAGCAGCAAAAGCAATAGTTGTAATCCAAAATGCTCGACAGCATTGATGACAGCTAGCCAGCCCCGTCCACGAGGCAGGCCCGAGTTGTAATCCTCACGAGGTTGAATCCCAAACGATAGTGGAAATCAACGATGCTCTTCTCCGGTAGTCACGTCCCAAATCAATATAATCCAACCAGGAATGGTTCTGCAATCGCCGGCGCCGATTCTCCTGTGTACATGTCCAACGGTTCTCCGCCTAGGACTCCTCGGGTGTGGGCGACGTATTTAGGCCACACAGCCTGGTTAAGTGCACTAGCTAAAGACACGACGAACCGATGGGTAATGCTACACACGGAAGAACTGTGGCCGCACGATATACAATAAATGATCGACTATTTACTTCACATTAGATTAAGTCGAACTCAACGTTACTTCATTAAACTCTGACACTTTAACATTCTATTCGCACGCGGTTCTCAATGCTCTATTTAGACGCAAGGTTGCTCACTTCACTGCACGTTGACTCGTGGTGAAGGTGGGTAAGGGTACTGCTGTTTACACCTGCGCCAATATATATACTTAAGTGAATATCTAGTCCCAACCTCAGTCCTTGTCTCGTATTACTACGCTGACTCTGGGCATGTTCTGACATGCCTGCAGTTGTCTTTGAACTTGCCGTTGGGGGCTTGCGCGCTGGCGCCTGGGGGCGCTGTCCAATAGGAGAGCGAATATTACTCTGGTCTGAACGCAGGTAAAGGGATATTCCGTGTATATATATAAATAATATACAAAGTATATCAAACGATACATATATATATTCAGTTTAATCTGGCCCTTCACAACATTAACTCTATATAGCCATATAACCTCTAGGAGTCTGTAGGTAATTTAACAGCATGTTGGATTGTGGTATTCTTCTATACAGTGATTATGAGTATTGTTTTGTTACAACTAAGTTAACTAGTCTACTTTAAGTTCAAGTAGAAGTCTTGTTTATAATTTTTCTAAGTAATATATTGGGTTTCTGCATTTCTGTCATGGTCACTTTAAGAATCACAGGATTTAACAGGAAGTGAGGTCATTTCAGTGACATGTAGTGATCGGTAAACAGGAGGTGAATGAATCTCACAGAGAATCAGGAAGTGAATGAATCTTATGGAGAAATACGTTGTATTATTCTTCTAAGCTAATCCAGTGTCATCTACCGACATCTTATGCCCTGTGGTAGCATCTTGGTTTTACCCTTCCTTGCAACATCAATAAACCTGTGGACAAGGATTCAAGTGTCTTCAGAGTCGTGGTGTCAAGAGGGCGTTTATCTGGCTGTCAATTTATATAATTGGAACATATAGTGAGGGCAGCACAAGTATAATAAGTAGGGATGTCCGATATTATCGGCCTACCGATATTATCGGCCGATATCGGCATTAAAATGTGATATCGGAAAATATCGGTATCAGTTTAAATATATATATATATATATTTTTACATTTCTATAACCTTTATTTACCCAGGCAAGCAAGTAAGAACAAATTCTGATTTTATTTATTGTCAAAAGTATGCATAATGTTGTGTTAATTCCACAACAAGAGATATGTAATGTTAGTTACCTGAAATTATAAAAAATTTTGGGGGGGGGAAACCCTGCATATATCGGTATCGGTTGATATCGGTTGACATCGGTATCGGAAATTAAGAGTTGGACAATATCGGTATATCGGTATCGGTAAAAAAGCCAATATCGAGCATCCCTAATAATAAGCAATTAATACACAACACTATTGTGTTTTTAATAGTGCTGTCAGGCGATTAAAAAAATTAATCTAATTAATTACAGAATTTGTAATTAATTAATCCAATTAATTGCATTTTAATCGCATAACCATTTTATGCCTGATATTTTCTATATTCTATAATCCTATTTCAAATTGCATGTGTCCGGATGGCGTCTATGCTTGTCCTTCCGCGTTCCCGTTTTGCGCTCTGATTGGCCACGCACGTTTCTGGTCATGTGACATGTGCGCCAATCGTGGGACGGCAAGTTCTGCGCCTATTTCCGGGTCTAACAGCCTGCAAACTACCTAACGCCTAGTTTATCACTGGTTAAGCTTAGGCGACTCTTTCGCAGTTGGTTAAGGTTAGAGTTTGGAATCAGGGCAGGCGTTCTATCGCCATGCTCTAAGACAAACTCTAACCTTAACCAACTTCGAAAGAGCGCCTAAGCTTAACCGTCCAAAAACTTGCCGTCCCACGATTGGCGCACATGTCACATGACCAGAAACGTGCGTGGCCAATCAGAGCGCAAACCGGGAACGCGGCAGGACAAGCCACTTGCTTAAAGTATAGAAGCGTCCGGATGGCAGAATTCAGTACTTGTAGGAGCCAAAGCTATATAATTAGGTTATTGTATTATATAATTGTCATAATAGAACATTCTAGAACATTTGTGATGTCACAGTATGATGTCATGGTCGAACATTCTAGAACATTTGTGACGATGTCATAGCCGAACATTCTAGAACATCGAACATTCTAGAACATTTGTGGTGATGTCATAGCCGAACACAGTGCCTGCCTGTAGTTCTCAACTGGTGGGTTGCGTGGGTCGCGGATGTGTGTAAAAAAAAATATTTTTTTATTTTTTTTTTGCACTACCTATCTTTGTGAAAGTGGCTTCTCAGCTCTGGTCCAGCTGAAGACAAAGCAGAGGAACAGATTGGACATTGAGCATGACCTCAGAGGATGTGTGTAAAAAAAAATAAAAATGTTTAATTTTTTTTATAAAGTTTTTTGCACTACCTATCTTTGTGAAAGTGGCTTCTCAGCTCTGGTCCAGCTGAAGACAAAGCAGAGGAACAGATTGGACATTGAGCATGACCTCAGAGGATGTGTGTAAAAAAAATAAAAAAAAATAAAATGTTTATAAACATTTTTTTGCACTACCTATCTTTGTGAAAGTGGCTTCTCAGCTCTGGTCCAGCTGAAGACAAAGCAGAGGAACAGATTGGACATTGAGCATGACCTCAGAGTTGCTTTGTCTACCATCACCCCAGACTTTGAGACTCTTGTCACAAGCAAACAACATCCCCAGTTATCCCATTAGTTCCCTGGGATGTTAAGCTAAGAAGTCTGCTAGGAAGGATATATTATTTATTATTATTATTTTATTTCATTGTGTTTTTAGCCCTAGTTGCACTTTTTTTGCAACCCCAGTTATCCCATTAGTTCCCCCAAACTTACTGTAGGTCTGTTATGTTAAGTTATTTGGGTTGCGACTTTATGTTATGACTAAGGAAAAATGTTGGGTCCTGAGGCTAGACCAGTTGAGAACCACTGTTCTAGAACATCGAACATTCTAGAACATTTGTGGTGATGTCATAGCCGAACATTCTAGAACATCGAACATTCTAGAACATTTGTGTTGATGTCATGACTAGAGCTGCCGCGGTATTGATGTTTTCCTTACCGCACAAATTTGCTAAATATTTCCTACCGCCGTGGTTATTACACAAAATACAAAAAAATTCAAAAAAAAAGTTTGAATGCATTTTTTTTTTTAGTAGTAGTCTACTCTTTATAGCATATAGCCTGCCTCTAGTCTAAATGTCTATCTTTAGAGGATGACTTTGCAGCATGAATATTGTTTGGGATTCGGCAAGCACGCATTAGTTATTGAAAGTGAAACACGGATTCGAAGTTTCTCCTCTGGTCGTGCGCCGTTCACTCGGTGTCGCGGGCAGGGGTGGTTACCCCCCCGACCCTTTCTTATTATTATTACTATAAAGTTACTACTTTATAATAAAGGCATTAGTTTTGTGGCATTAACATTATATAGTTATACGTTCAATAACATCAGCGTATTTACCGGACCATAGCAAGGCAAGGCAAGCAATACTCAATTCATATCTCAGTTCCTTTCTTTGCTCAGAGCGTGCTGAGTTGTCCCATTCTGCGGTCTGTTAATAAAGTTTTCAATCAGACAAGTGTATAGAACGAAGGGCTTTTATTATAACATTCGTTGCAGACAGTAAAATCATTATGTCTCGTTTAGTACTCCTGAGGAGCGATGGTAGTCCACTCCGGCGGGGAGCTAAAGCTAACGTTATTAGCCGTATTGTGATGAGCTCTGATCAATGGCTGACATTCAGGACATAAAAAACTGCAGGACGCTCCAACGTGTGACGCGTCTCTCTTCTGACCAATCAGTGGTCTGCAATGTTTCACGTGACTTTTCTGGTACCCAATAGGGTCGCTTGGAACCTCGATAGAGGAGTAGGGTATATCTGCAGAGCCGCAAGCCCAACGAGAGGAGGGTACTTTATTATTATTATTATTATAAAAAACAGCGGTGATGCGGTATTCAGCCTACTCTGCGGTGGCCGTGATGTAACAGCGACACCGCGGTAATGCGGTAATCGCGGCAGCATTAGTCATGACCGAACCTTCTAGAACATTTGTGTATCTATATATTCAGCAATTCTCTCAGCCAGGTCAGTGGGCATCTTGAAACCGTGCTGAGTGGTACTGAACAGATAGACTAAACAACATAGATTTTCGGCTTTCCAGTGTGGAGGAATTTTCATGTGTCGAGTCGGCTGTGATTTTGGAGACTGGGAAAATACAGTTTTCTTACCTTGTAGTAGTGACGTGAATATTTAGGTAAATAGATTTAGGACCACTTCTGTAAAGAAAGACTTCGCTGTGGAAGAGAAATAAACCATTTGGATATCTTTGTTTTACACTGGAGCGGCTGTGGACATTATTTTTCTTTATCAACTAACGTACTACTCACGAGTAAGTAATTTTAACCAGTAGAGTGGAACGTCGGCCCTCATAGTACTGTATCTACAAAACCTTCTGTTTAATCATCTTCCATTGATTAATTTGCTTAGATTTTTCAGGTCTGGTCAATTTGAGCATGGTGTTATTCACAGTCAAAGATAAAAAAAAAAATGTATTGATATTCTCATTTGGTTCATTACAATTTACTCAAGCCTAGTAACAGACACAGTATTTCTGACACTGGGAATACATTCCCTGAGATCCATAGATGTCCCTAGAATCAGATACCAAGAACATGCAAATAGCCCATATAAAAAAAAGTTTGTAAATGTGTATTCTACGTTCTTATGGAATGAATGAGATAAAAAAGAAAAAAAATCATAACGCGATAATTAGCTGTGTAATTAATTAATCTAATTAACGCGATAAACTGACAGCCCTAGTTTTTAATACATTAAATGCTTATATTTTCATCAAAATGAATACATTATGTAAACATGATTATTGTATACATATTCATTACTGCCCCGCAATTTCAACAAATGTCCCGCAAAATCGACACGCTGTCCTGCATTTGGATCATATGGATTTGGTCACCCTAACCAATAATGGAACTTAAACTAATACCTTGGGGTAAGGTTTGTAATAGCATGTATTCAGTTATTGCTCACTAAATTAGTATTTGTATTACTATTGTACTCTTTATAATACTCATTATTCTATTAACCCTTGTGTGGTGTTCGGGTCTGTGGGACCCGTTTTCAATGTTTACTAAAAGAGAAATGAAAAAAATAAAATCTTTTAACCTGAGACCCATTGGCCTTGGCTCATTGTCTGTGAAGAACATATAAAAGAACAAATAACAAATGTGCATTGAGTGCAGACCCCCCCCCCCCCTACACATGTATATTACATACATGGTGTCCAGGTCCACTGGACCTGAAGGTGTGGAAATTGTAGGTGAAAACAAGCAAAGATTATGGTAAAAATTACACAAAAAGGTACCTTCACTGTCTGCCTCCACCTTGTTTCATTTATATGTTTCAAGATAAACAAGATTTATTCCATTAATGTCTTGATTATAATGTTGTAATTGAGATCAAGTTAACATCTGTTTTACATTACATGTAAGTTTTACATTCATTGTTATGGCTTTATTGTTTTAAAATCCCAATGTTGTGGCTCCACCAGACCCGCAAACATTGGGTGAGTAACAAAAATAGTTTAAGCCTTTCACTACCACACTACAGAAGGTTAACCCTTTATTATCACACTACAGACGGGTGTGATAGTAAAGGGTTAACCTTCTGTAGTGTGTCTGTAGTGTGATAGTAACGGGTTAACCTTCTGTAGTGTGGTAGTCTGTTAAGCTCACCAAATGTCCTCAGAGTCTTCGTCACACTCGGCTCCATATTTACACGTGCCGCATTTGGGGAACTTCTTCCCGACATCGGTGCCTGAGCCCTCGTAGTCTGGAGGACAGAAGAACCACAGTGTTACTGGAAAATGCAGATCTATTCCCGCAGAAATGTGAATTTCGACCTTTAAAATAGACAAACATTGATGCACATTTTTGATGGGAGATCTGCCCAAAAACCCAAATCAAGACCAGTGTATGGGGTGAGGACAGTCTATTGACTTTAAAAGGATGCTTTGAACGTATGGACTGGGAGGTGTTTGAATGCCCAGATGTAGACGGATATATAGAAGTGGTCACATCCTATATTAACTTCTGTGTAGATAATAATGTGATCCCCGCAAAATAAACATGTGCAAATACTAAAGCTTCTAAGTGAAAAAGAATAGGTAATTTAAAACAAACGACAGCAAGACTAATTCAGAGGGGAATACAGACACAAATAAACCAAGCAAAGAGGGACTACAGTGAAGCAGCTACTCAAGGACAACGAGAATACAACGAAATAAAGCCACCAGTTGGCCTAAACTCACAGCCAACGAGCTCTGCACATACACTAGAGTTTGGCAAAGACTTAAAGGAACACGCCGACATTTTGGGAAATTTGCTTACCGTCTTCTCCAGAGAGAGACAAGAAGATAGATACCAGTTTCCTCTCTGTGTGTTCAGTAGAAAGCTATCTGGCTGCACGTTAGCCTAGCTTAGCACAATGAATGGAAGTGGCCAGTGCCGGTTAGCCTTCGGGAGAGGCGTTAGTTGGACAATGCTTAGGCTAACCGGCACTGTCCGCTTCCATTCATTGTGCTAAGCTAGGCTAACGTGCAGCCAGATAGCTTTCTACTGATATCTATCTTCTGGAAACTGGTATCTATCTTCTTGTCTCTCTCTGGAGAAGACTGTAAGCTAATTTCCCAAAATGTTGGCGTGTTCCTTTAAATTGCTTTTTTGCACATTATGAGACCGATGGACCATCCCAACTTGAGCATGTGGGGCACTGGAGAGAGGGTGGCACAGCAACACGCGCAGCATCAGAGGAAGAGCCGCGCACCCTCTCCCGGATGAAGACCAGGAAATCCACCAGTCCTGATGGCAGTGTTGTAGTCGAGACACTAAATCTCGAGTTCGAGTCAAGTCTCGAGTCCCCAGTGTTTGAGTCGGAGTCCAAGTCACCAAAGAAGATCCTGAGTCGAGTCCAAGTCGAGTCCCCATTACTCTAGTCTGAGTCCAAGTCCGAGTCCAAGTCATCAAGGTTGAGTCCACTCAAGGGTGCATCTAACTGGAATTTGATGTAAAATCCATGTAAGCAAAGTGCACGATTCGGGGCGTCTCTTTAGGCATCTTAAGTACTGAACACATGAGGGTATCGACGTGAATCAGCATGTAGGTGGAACACACGTGTCTGCCCTTGCACAAAATTAAATAATGTTACGGTATTAATATAGCCAACAATATCGTATGCCAAATGATTAGGGCCTATTAAAAAAAAGAAAAAAAGAACTGTATTTATTTATCAATGAACAAGTCAGCGTCCTCATCTGCACCTTCCGAGTCCAAATGCAGTCAATGCTCGAGTCTAAGTCCAAGTCATCAGTGCTCAAGTCCATGTCGAGTCACAAGTCCTGAAAATACGGTCCTGGACTTGAGTACTACAACACTGCCTGATGGATGGGAATAGCCTACACTATAGGAGTGTTGTGAGCAGTTGACCCTGTATTCACTAAACACTGGACTCACAAATAGTGAGTGGCTCTTGGTTTCGCATGTTTTAGCCTGGTACCCAGGTGTCACCCTATTCCACCAGGTGAGCCTTGACATTCCACATCACATTAACCCTTTCACTACCACACTACCAAAGGGCTAACCCTTTCACTGCGACAATACAGAAGGGTAACCCTTTCACTGCCACATAACAAAGGGTTAACCCTTTCACTACCACACTACAGAAGGTTAACCTTTCACTACCACACCGTCTGTAGTGTGGTAGTGAACGGTTAACCTTCTGTAGTGTGGTAGTGAACGGGTTAACTGAGCAAAAGAAACACAAATTATGGTTATTATCATTATCACTATTGGTGTGCATTTGCTTTCATCTGGCACAAGGGCTGTGATTTTCCCACTGAGAGAGCATGTGACAGCAGAAAGCAATAGCCACAACTAACAAGCACATATCAACAGAGGAAGACGGATTATCCACGCACTAATAATAATGGCTTGGCGTCTTTCATCGAGGGCCATTTCAGGATCCATCAGGCCTCATTTCATGAGGTAAAAAAAGGGAGGATTATTTCAATTAACCCCTAGATGGAAGAAAAAGCAATAAACTGATCCGGTGAGTCAGTCAGTGTATGGATTAGTGCTCTCTGGCAGCCTGGTCTGCTGTGTGTGGATGTATTGAACGTGGTGCACAGTCAGGACATGGAGCGGCAGATCAATAGATTAGGATCTGCTGCTCGGTCCTTTGTTGTAGGTTTTGGCTGCTGGGTCTGACAGACTAACCAGCGTCGCATGGATTTAGCTGGTTATAGCGTCGGGCTGAATCACGTCAGACTGCACCGGGGAAATGAAAGGTGTAGCATGCGTTCTTCCAGTGTGTGCACGAGCATGGGGGGGAATGTGGAACACAAGAAGAGGGTACTGGACTCGGCACGTAGGCATACCCTAGTGTAGGGGTTGCCAATTAATTTTCTGCCCAGTCCACTTTCTAGGATTCGAATGACTTGGCGGGCCCAACCCCCCCACTCCTCCCTCATTCAAAATGCAGACAGGCTACGTGAGAAGAACAGAGTTTATTTTGAACAGCTTGTCATTCCAGTCGCATGAAATGCAAGTCCAAATGTAACATTCAATAACCATTTTAGTCTTTTTGTTATATTAATCAAATTTGCGCAATTGTAGCCTACTGCTGGAAACACTTTAACGCAGGCCTAGACTTTCATGAAATAAAAAATGTAATTGTCCATTCTGGGCTTCCGTAGAGAACACTCGTTTGTTTAACAGAAATAAAAACAGGCTATTAACCGGATGGAAACTAGATACACAGGGTCGCACTCGCTCGCGTCAAACGTAACAATTAGCATACATTTCGAACACCCTTGAAAACAACCAAAATGCTAAAAAGAATATAATAATGTTCGCATCAAGCAGAAACCATGGGTTCAAATGTATTGGTCTATATGATCTCCCTCGAAATCTAACAAGCTAACTCCCTGTCAATCAAATGAGATCAGACTTGTTCTGCCAAACTGAAAGTGAATCTTCATCACGGATGAGATGTAAAGCAATCACGAGATCAAAGAAGATGACGAGAATGGACTTTGGAAAGGTTCATGAGGTAGGAAATGTATTCAGCTTGGGTGGAAATGTGTATATAAACATAATTTAGTTACAGTATGTACAAGAAAAACTCCTTTATGAATACCTTTAAAGGAACACACCAACATTATGTGAAATGCGCTTACTCCAGAGTTAGACAAGAAGATGGATACCAATTTTCTCTCTGCGTGTTCAGTAGAAAGCTATCCGGCTGCAAGCTAGCCTAGCTTAGCACAAATGAATGGAAGCGGATACGGATCACTAGCCTAGCTTACAACTCTGGGACTATCAGCCGGATAGCTTTCTACTGAACGCACAGAGAGGAAATTGGTATGCATCTTCTTGTCTGACTCTGGAGAAGATGGTAAGCACATTTCCCATGATGTTGGCGTGTTCCATTGAAAGCACAGGGGGTAAAGCTCCCCGTCTTGGAGACGTTGTCATCATGGGTCTCTTCATTCCAGGACCAACACTAGACAACTAAATATTATTGTTTCTCTCATACAGCAAGAGGTTTGTTTCCATCATGCAACTCAAACTCTTCAATTATGAACATACCTCCACTTTATGTAGTCAGAAAATTATAGATGGGGCCTTTAAATGCATCCAGATGGAAGCCAGATGGTAATACATTATTCCATGTTCAGAAACCAGATGGTAATACATTATTCCATGTCAAGAAACGAGATGGTAATACATTATTCCATGTCAAGAAACCAGATGGTAATACATTATTCCATGTCAAGAAACCAGATGGTAATACATTATTCCATGTTCAGAAACCAGATGGTAATACATTATTCCATGTTCAGAAACCAGATGGTAATACATTAGTCCATGTTCAGAAACCAGATGGTAATACATTATTCCATGTTAAGAAACCAGATGGTAATACATTATTCCATGTTAAGAAACGAGATGGTAATACATTATTCCATGTTAAGAAACCAGATGGTAATACATTAGTCCATGTTCAGAAACCAGATGGTAATACATTATTCCATGTTCAGAAACCAGATGGTAATACATTATTCCATGTTCAGAAACCAGATGGTAATACATTAGTCCATGTTCAGAAACCAGATGGTAATACATTAGTCCATGTTCAGAAACCAGATGGTAATACATTATTCCATGTTCAGAAACCAGATGGTAATACATTAGTCCATGTTCAGAAACCAGATGGTAATACATTATTCCATGTTCAGAAACCAGATGGTAATACATTATTCCATGTCAAGAAACCAGATGGTAATACATTATGCCATGTCAAGATGGTAATTGTTCAGAAACCAGATGGTAATACATTATTACATGTTCAGAAACCAGATGGTAATACATTATTACATGTTCAGAAACCAGATGGTAATACATTATTCCATGTCAAGAAACCGGATGGTAATGCATTATTCCATGTTCAGAAACCAGATGGTAATACATTATTCCATGTTCACAAACCAGATAGTACCAGATGGTATTTCAATATAACCTCCGCCACACAATAGACCTCTTGACGTCTACAGCAAAATCCAGCAAAATATATTGGGTCCCCCCAGGGCTGCGTTCTGAGCCCCCTGCTGTACTCACTGTACACACATGACTGTGTGGCCAGGACCAGCTCCAACTCCATAGTGAAGTTTGCGGATGACACGGTGGTGGTGGGGCTGATCTCTAACAATGACGAGAAGGCCTATCGGGAGGAGGTTGATGAACTGGCACGCTGGTGCCGGGACAACAGCCTACTCCTGAACATTGGTAAAACCAAAGAGCTGATCGTGGATTTTAGGAGAATACAGCAGGGGACACACATGCCGTTGTGGATAAACAGGGCTATCGTGGACAGGGTGAGCAGTTTCAAGTACCAGGGAGTCCACTTCACAGAGGACCTGACATGGTCTACACACATAGATTCTGTGGTGAAAAAGGCGAAACAGCGCCTCTATCACCTGAGACAGTTAAGGAAGTTCAGAGTATCGGGGAAGATACTCCACTCCTTCTACTCCGGGGCTGTAGAGAGCATTCTGACTGGAAACATCACTGCCTCGTATGGAAACAGCACGGCACAGGACAGGAAGGCACTCCAGAGAGTGTGCGCTCAGCTGAGCGTACTACGGGTATTGCACTACCACCCCTGCAGGACTTATATAACAGGAGGTGCAAATCCAGAGCCTGCAGAATTATGAAAGACCCTCACCACCCCAACAACAGCCTGTTTAAGCTGCTGCGGTCAGGCAAGCGCCTACGGTCACACGCTGCAAGAACAGAGAGACTCAGACTCAGCTTCTTCCCCCAGGCCATCAGAACACTGAACACTGAACTCTCCACTCACAAATACACATGAGCACACACAGACACACACACACACACACCACCACTCATGCGACAACCGCTAAAACAATCACTTTAAACAAAATGTCACTTTAAAAATAGAAACTTTAGAAACACTTTAAAAGAAGGAGGTACTGTATAGTTTAGATACATTAAGAGTCAACATTGTAAATTGTATATTGCATAGTAAGTAGTGTATATAAGAACCAGTTTCTCAGGAACCTAGCATGTATTTCTTTTTACCATGCATATCTTGTGTTTTATCTATTTCATTTTTTTCTATGGCTATTTTATTGTATTTTATTATTGTATTTTGCACAATCAATGCGGGCATGACCACCCGCATTTCACTGTATGCCCTGGTATGCATGTGACAAATAAACCTCTTGATTCTTAATTCTCTAACTCTGTCATGCTGTTGCATCCTCCTCGATCTGTGTGAACGTGTTCCTCTTCTCCTCTATTTACTGTCCTCTTCTATTACCACAGTAGGACTTTAACCACCCGTTGTTTACCCGTTCTGTCCGAGGCTGAAGCCAGCGACGCCGGCTCAATGTGACACATGGGAGACGAACGACAAGAGGCAGGCCCGGACTGGCCATCGGAGTTTTCCCGGTGGCCTGGCCGCGTTTTCCTTAATGCCAAGCAAGCAGTGCAAAAATGCTTCCGCATTCGTCACCGCACGCCAGTGCGGTAAAGCGCCCTTCTTTTCAGACAAATGCTACCGTGCGTGCACCGGCGGCGGCGTGCTCGCTCAGGTGCGTGCGTGCGCCGGCGTGCTCGCGCGAGGTGCCCGCGCATGCGCATGAGATCCCGCCTTGGTTCGACACGAGCGGAGCTCAATATATATAAGTCACCGCCCCTTATTCAGTATCTAGCAATAGCTCAATTGGCAAGGCCACATGGCTGTGGATCCTATGGCTCGTTTGCTGGCGAGTTCGAATCCCATCGAAAATATTTTTTAACGTGATTTTTTTTTAACGTGTATTCTTTCGCCGGTTAAGGTTAGGCATGGTTAAGGTTAAGGTTAAGGTTAGGCATTGTTTCGGAGTTGGTTAAGGTTAGAACGGTTAAGTTTAGGCGCTGTTAAGGAGCTGGTTAAGGTTAGAGTTTGTCAAAGAGAATGGCAATATAATTTCTATGGTTAAGGTTAGGCATGGTTAAGGTTAAGGTTAAGGTTAGGCATTGTTTCGGAGTTGGTTAAGGTTAGAACGGTTAAGTTTAGGCGTTGTTAAGGAGCTGGTTAAGGTTAGAGTTTGTCAAAGAGAATGGCAATAGACAGCCTATTTCCGCGCGACCTGGGCGCTGGGCGGCGGAAAATGAAAGGCGCATTACTGCACGCCACTACGGTAAATTTTTGCACTGCTTGCTTGGCATAAAGCTACACGCGGCCTGGCCTGCACAGATAAAAAAATATATAATTATATAAAAAAAAAATATATTATATATTTTTTTTTATTATACTTTTTATTTTTTTTTGCCAGGCCATTGTTTCTAGTTGTGGCGGCGGCGCGGCACGATAGTTTTTAGATAACCAGGTGGGTGGGGAACAACCAGGATTTCACTGTCTGCGACAGAGTAGGAGAACTATCTGACTCTCTCTCCCTCACGCGGACACACACACACAATGGAGCCGTGCTGCCGCTTGTGATTGGTGGAGGCGGGACCAGGCGATACAACTGATTGACAGCGGAGGCGGCGGATGGAATGGCAGATGGCACACTCCCAAAAGGAGTTGTTAAATCTGACATTACAAAAAGCAATATGTGGTGGTTATGATTGGGGCTGAAGTTGAATAAACAATTTATGAAAGAGAGAGTCAAAATAATTCCAAGATAATTCAAATATTACACACCTTTGCCACATTGGCTACAAATATAATCACTGCAAAGTTATCAAAAAAATAAGAATCTGATCAGACACAAGGGTTAAGTTGTTGTTCCCTTTCTAATTTCCTCCAAAACATCTAGTCTAGTTAATGTGATCAATATTATTTGACAATTGATGCTTTTTGTTGGAAATTTCAGTCAGTGAGCTCATACTTTGAGCTCATTTTATAGTTAAAATGATTGAGACAACGCAATCTTCTGTCTTCGTTGTGCATGCATGCGTGTGCTCACCACATGTGATACATGTGTCACTATTCTGGCAGTGGTTACTGTTATTATAGTATTGTAATGAAAGGTCTGTTATTTAATGTTTGTGTAAAGGGCTATTTTAACTGTTGATGGGTAGTGCATCAGTAAAGTGAATAAGGTATTGTGCTCTTGCCTTGTTTGAATAGGTGGAGAGAGTGGTTAACTGTATTATAATAGTAAATAAAAAAATATGTTGTGCTCTTGCTTTTTTATTTTTGAAGGTGGAGAGAGTACCATTGCTAGTGCCACAACAGTTTTATTTGAGGTTCATAACAGTACATTGTACTAAGCAATTGTTGGCTCATTAGTTTGTGATTCACATGCACTAAAATTCACCAGAATGCAGGAAATTAAGTCTTTGTAACAAAAACTTTCCGAGTGGGGGACCCCCAGACCCCCCCGCTTAAAAGGAGAGTCATCTTTCCTTCCTGCATAAGCTGTCAACTTCTCATTCACCATATATATTGACAGCAACAATATGGAGCCACATCACATGGTTCGGTTGTTTGGTCCTCATTATAGTTCGGTTTGTGTTCACACCTGTACAAACCAAACGGACTATCGATCTAAAGGGACCATGGTCCACTTAAAGTGGACCAAACAGGGTAGGTGTGAACGCGCCCTAAGTAAACAACATTTCCCCTTGATTTAATCATCTAATTTTGGAGTCAGCCAGGAGCCTGTATCAGTGGTTCTCAACCTGGAATCTGGGGACCACCAGGGATCCTTGAGATATTTTTTTTTGGAATAGTCTAACTTTGCGTATTTCATTCAGAAAATCTGTAGTAAAAATACAAGTAATTATTCTAATCATAGGTTTCACTCTCCACTTGTATCTCCTCAGCTATACAGTATAGACTCAATTATTGATTTCTTAATATTGAATTTTTATTTAACCAGGTGAGTCCTCCAAAATGAGTGGTCATCATGGTGTCTTTTTTCCCTCCAATAATTCCCTATTACAAAAATGGCTATGGTTGTGTGGCGTGGCTACGGTTGTATGGTGTGGCTACTCTTGTGTGGTGTGGCTGGCTACGGTTGTGTGGCGTGGCTCAGCTGAAATCTGTCATGGCTGCACGCAGGGAACAAAATTAACGTTTTGACTTACCAGCCATTTGGCTGGTAGATTTTAAAAACTACCAGCCAGGCAGATTTTTTTACCAGCCAAAAATTAAAAATAGCTTTTTAGTATATCGCCATGTGTTATTATTACTATATAATACTCTCATATGCTATTTTCAATTAATATCATAAACAACATAAGGAATATTAGCATAATTTTGAGTGGACTGAAGGAATGAGTCAGCGTTAATAGTTTTAAATGCAAATAATTTATTGAAACATAGAAGTGGGGTCGGGGACACACACACTGTTTCAACTCACCACCCCTGCATCATATTGTAGTCTAAGTCTGTCTTCAAACTTCCACTCCTCTCGAAACCTTTTTATATTTGAATATCAACATTATCTGTGCATCCTCAGTAATCCTCAGTTTACTACAATATACTCCTCTCCTGAGTCCTGACTAGTGACTTCATCGTCTTTCCAAACGCACGCACACACACAGAGAAAGGGAGAGTGCCCCCCCCCATTTCCCTTTCCCCAGTCCACACTGTCTGCTGTTCTCTATGGCTCTGCCGCTGATCAGGATTAGCTTGTTAGCTTACGCTAACATAACGTTCATTTCGGGCGATGTGGGCATAAAGGAATGGCGACGATGCAATGCATGTTAGATGCATTTGACCCGTTGTGAGAAGAAGAAAAAACCACAGACTTATTTCGGCTCGCAAAATAGGCGCACTGCTGTGTAGCTCTGCTCTCAGGGAACAAACTTAACTTTTTGACTTACCAGCCATTTGGCTGGTAGATTTTAAAAACTACCAGCCAGGCAGATTTTTTACCAGCCATTGGCGGTTGGCTGGTACTTATTTTGTTCCCTGGCTGCACGTGGAAGAAGCCTGTCGCTGGGATTGCCTGGTGGTGCTCTCTCCCCTCCCCCCAAGCCTCATCATTAATTTCTGAGAGTCAAGGAGGATGGAGCGGAGGGGGGTGGGGTTGGGGGGTGGGATTGGGTGGAGGAGGCCACTTGATCATGTCTCCCACTGATGAGAAATAATCAACACACAAAGCCAGAGAGATGTGTGCGCGCATAAGCAACCCGTAAACCACCAAAAGGCTTCGGCCGAAGAGACCAGACACAAACCCTACAGTGAAAGAGCGCTCACACAACAATATGGTAAATGTCTGTCAGTCAGTCACACACGCGCATATGCACACACACACACGCACACACGCTTCACACAGAACAACCAAATGCCTATGGCAAGACACACCCATACAAAGCTTCGTATCCAATGTAACTACCCCACGCACATTCTGTTTGAATAGACAAGGAAAAACAGCCAACAACAACAACACACACAGATTGCTACAAATACATCTGAGCTCACTTGCAAGTTTAATAATGTATATCAACAGCCCGGCCAATTTGCCTGTGGGGGGGAAATTACTGGGATGTTTCATATACCCGCCGTAACCGTTGTGCCCACGTGCAGATGGTGGAGATACCGGCTCTCCGCTGGCAGCCTCTAATTAAAAACCCCAACAGCCCACATTAGAACAACAAACGCTGTGGTCGTCACATACAGATGGTAGCAGAATTTCCCTGTTGCCAAAATAAGCACCAGTGAAGCATCACAGCCTCGTTCAATTCTTATCTCCTGGGAGAAAGAAGGGGGAGGAGTATCAATACCTGCATCGAGGACTAGTTAATGGCATGAACAGAACATGAACAGTTTTCTTAGTTTTTCTAATTTCAAGTCGTTCAAACAGGTCTGTATAGTTTACAAAACATTACATGGACTCTGTCCCCCACCCCCCCTGGGAGAATTCATTAAAAAGAAGCCTGATAGGGGCGGTCAGGTGGCGTAGCGGAGATTGCGCTCGTCACCAATGCAAGAGGCTGCGGTCTCGACTCCCGGAGTCAGCATTGCTTGAGGCTTGGGCTGATCGTCATACTAACTCGTTTGGCTGGGTTAGGGGGAGGGCAAGTCATGGGTGGGAAACTGGCGTTGTGGTCAGGTCAGGTCTGGGTGCCTGCTCAGCGGAGGCAGGACTTGATGAAGGCAGCATGACCTCCCACGCATTACACTTCACCAATGAGAGTCCTCGCTGCCAGGTGAAAAAAGAGTCACTGGCTGTCGCTGCGCGTATCGGAGGAAGCGTGCGGATGACTTCAGGGTTCCCTTGTACCGACCAGTAGGAGAACATGCGCACAACAACCAGGTAAGGGAGGGGGGGAATTGGCACAACGACTAAATTGGGACGGGAAGAAAAACAGAGAAAAAATCGGAGAAAGAGGATTTTTTTTTTTTTAAATAAGCCTGATAGTGGTCATAGGACTAGGTCGAAGTCTAGAGAGGATTGCGAGGTGCAGCGCCGACGCACCACTTTCGGTCAGAATGTCTTGTCAGTGCAAGGAAGTATGTTGTGGAACAGTTTACCTACCACCATTCGAGAATGTCAAACCTTTACTACTTTTAAACTCAAAGTAATAAATTTTTTCTAGAACACCAAGCATGTGACCATATATAGGACCTTTATAGCTTTGTAGCCATGTTTTTGTAAATTATTGTTCTTTTGTTTTGACGTGTTTTTTTATATTGCTGTTTTTGTATTTTATTTGTTTTATGTTTGGGGACTGAGGATTAGCATCCCTTGCTAAATCCTGTGTATTTACAGTGCATTATATGTATTTTCCATTAATACATGTTGTCCCTTCCAAATAAACGAATACATTTATACATTTTATTAAATTACTGAAAGGCTATTATTGAGGAGAGACTTCATATTCAGTCACAAATATACCGGCTACCCTGTTCATTGGTAATCTATTGATAAATTACCTCTCAGTTTAGCCAAATCTGGTATTTCCCTAAACCTCGTTTTCCGCAACAACTCCTGAAAGTTCCTCGCTAGAGAAAAGTGAAAGATCAGATTTTTAGCTTAACGGTGATCTAAATGAAAAAGCCAACTGTCACGGTCAAGGGACTTGGATTCACATTTCCAGCGTGAAGGGAAATAGGGAAGCATGGCTCGGTGTATATTACGCTACCCACTTCTTAGGACTTTGAAGTAGCCTGCGGCAGCGCACTTCTGTGGAGCGTGACAGCGGGAAAGACGCTGAAACGTATGTTTTTTTCTCTCAGAGCCAAAACACACATGGAGAGAAAGACCATTGATACTTTTGAATCAAAACACAACATAAGCCATAATAATTCCCTGATAGGAATATATTGGGGGCAACAGTGGCTCGGGAGGTAGAGCAGTTGTCTGGTAAGCCGGAGGTTCCCGGTTCGATTCCCGCTCCTCCCGGGCAGTGTGTCCTTGAGCAAGACACTTAACCCCTAACTGCTCCCGATGAGCAGGTTGCCACCTTACATGGTTTCCTCCGCCATCGGTGTAAGAATGTGTGAAAATGTGAGGAACAAATTGTAAAGCGCTTTGGATAAAAGCGCTATATAAATGCAGCCATTTACCATTTATATATAGGCCTACATAATATGTCGGATGCTCTTGAAAGGAAGATGATTCAAACTAAATATATTTAGTTCATGTCAATATTCAGTCTTATACATTTGGGTAGGTGGGGGTGAGATGAAAGTTTAGAGGTTGTAGCTGTAAATAAATAACAGATTAAAAATTATTACGTACCATCTCCATCACCAGAGCCGGAGCCCGTATCTGTAGAGACGAGAGAATGCAAGCATGAGTTATTTCTGCATAATTTTTTCTTTAAAAAAAACATTCATCAAGGTGCAGTGTATACCTACAACCTACACTCAGATGACCATTCATAAAGATATCTTGATCGCCTATCTTTGTTTAACCCCTGTGTGGTGTTCAGGGCTGTGGGACCTGTTTTCAATGTTTACTAAAAGAGAAATTATACAATTAATTATTACTTTAACCTGAGACTCATTGGTCTTGGCTCATTTTATATGAAGAACATATAAATAACACATTTTGTAAAAGAACACACACTGTGCACGTGTGGTGTTCAGGGCCACTGGGATCCAAAATGGTGGAAATTGTAGGTGAAAACAAGTAAAGATGATACAAATGTAACAAAAAGGTTCACTGTATACCTTCCCTGTCTGCCTCCACCTTGTTTCATTTATTTTGTTCACATCACATTTGATCTGTTACTGAAAAGCTATTTGAAACAGCAATGCTACCACCAGGCTATTGGGAAATATAGTTAAACCGGTTAGCCTAGGCATTGTCCAACTAACACCTCTCCCGAAAACTAACCGGCACTGTCCGCTTCCATTCATTGTGCTAAGCTAGGCTAACATGCAGCCAGATAGCTTTCTACTGAACGCACAGAGAGGAAACTGGTATCTATCTTCTTGTCTCTGGAGAAGACGGTAAGCTAATTTCCTAAAATGTTGGTGTGTTCCTTTGACCTAGTGACACAGCTACTTGTTGTACGTGTTACTGCCCAACACTGAATATATATACAGTATTATATATATTTATTTTATACGCTGCAGTTCTTTTTGAAGTTTGTTCAAAACTCCTTTTTCAGTACAGGGTTCTCTCTCTCTCTCTACACCACACTCCTTGGCATGGCACTGGTGCATTAAGAAATGGATCTTGACAACACAAATCTTGGCATGGCATTCTTTAAATTAAGTAATGGACACTCGTTTGAAACATTTTGGCGTAGCATTGTTACATTAAGAGATGGATTTGCACTGCCCGTTCAAAACTATGCCTTTTTCCTTTTCTCCTCCAGATGTCACCAATGTCGATGTCACCAATGCCAGTTGTTCGTATAACTACTATTATACAAACTACTAACAAATATCCCTTAGATCTCAAGTGCTCGCAGTCGACACTGCACTCCCACAGACGGAGACTCCTTCCGTTTCAGTTAAGATTTCATTTAGCCTTAAATTACAGTCTTCTTTATGATGTCACGATCAGACACTATATATATATGATGCAGTCAACATGTCATCAAGTCAAAGCGGGAACTTTGCTTCAAAGTGATAACTTTGATGAAAAAGAAATTGTATAGAAATTCTAATTATGATGATGTGACAAATGGCTACTGGTCATCGAAAACCTGTATAGTTCTAGAATGCTGAGATAGAATTCAGAGAAAATATTCCAAAAGAATTTACACCTGAACGGTTTATCAATGGAAATATTGTTATCAGCTCATCAAAAACAGTTCTACCTTCCATCTGTAAAATGGTACAGACCCAACCTTTGCCCGCCACATTTGCATCTGGTCCTACCTAAGACATCTTTCAACACAGGTTCAACACACTCTCTTTTTGGATCTCCCCTATAACAGGTAGGAATAAAATGCACACTGTGCTGTAGTCCCTCTATCCTGCTAAGCAAAACAAATGTATCTGGGGGCTTGAATATTCAAGGCATCGCCAAATGCTTCAATTACAGGAAGCATAAATCTAGGAGAGGAAATTGCAGTGACGAGTGCAGGGAGAAGCAGAGGGCCATATCGGAGCGTTGTACCCTTCCTAGGGCATAATGAGAGCATAGCGCCACTTGGGAAATCAGGGCACTGCCCTTACAGATTGAGTTCACAGTGAGCCCCGGCTCTAGTGTTGCTATAAGTTTCACAAACACCTTTTCAACCACCAAATGCGATGACATAAACATAAACCAATGGCTAGTCTTGTCATGGTTTTGACCTTATTTCACCTTTCTGTGAGGGATAGCTGTCAATCACTGGCCTCTGTGGTTAATTGCCTCATGGGTCGGCAGGTGTGTGGGCTTGATTGCACCTGATTCAGTGCAGCTGTGCCTAATGGCAAAGCTGAGTCTATTTAAGTTTGGATCTCGCAGTGTCAACTGCTTTTTCATTTCCTTGTGTTGGCTATCCTTTTGGTCAGGCTTATTATATTAAAGTGTAGCGCTGCCCTATTCAGCATTTAGCCTTCTTTGTAGCCATCCTTGTTTTGGGCTACTGGCTTATTTTACACTTTATTTTATAGAGGCTGAGCTGTTTATGGTAGTGTTTTCTTGTGTTCTTTTGGAACTGTCCTTTGCCTACTCTGCACATAAACTTTTCAATATAAAACTGTTTTTAGGAGTTGCCTTTGTGGCTTATTTATTTTTCTACAATACCTCTGTATTGAGTGTCGTCCTGTTTTTTGGACTTTACTTATTTTCTTAAATACTCACTTTGAGGCTTTAAAGGTTGTTTTTTGTTGTTTATTTTCCCCCTTCTCCTTAATGTCTGCGTAAGCAGTTTAGTGGTTATTCATACACGGATAACTTAAAGAGTCCCTATTATCTGCTCGTGACCCACACACACATGCAGCCCTTACAAGTCTGGGGAGGTACTGTGTCTGCATCCAAGATTCAAGATTCAAGAGGTTTATTTGTCACATACATACCAGGGCATAGTGAAATGCGGGTGGACATGCCCTCTTTGATTGTGCAATAATACTAAATAATAAAATAGACACAATAAACAGGTAATAAAATAGACATAAAATAGGCATGATAAAATAGACATGCTAAAGTCCTGAGATAGTGCAATACAATGTTAGCTACGGATTAAAGCACTGGGTCCTATGTACACTACTATACAATATACAGTTTTTACTCTATAATATCCTTATGCTATACTTGCTATTTCTAAACTATACTATAAAAGAACCACATCAGTTCTTTCCTTAAAGTGACCTTCATTTTCCTCGTTCCTTTAAAGTGTCCTTTCCATTTTGTTTAAAGTGACCGTTTGTGTGTGAGCGAATGCAGCACAGAGCAGTCTGGTTGTCTTTAGTGATGAAAAAATGGCTTCAGATGAGCGGGAGGGCAAAGCGCTGGGAACTGGAAGGGAGTCTCCTCTGTGTAGTTTAGGTTTCTGCCTTGGAATTATGTCTGGATAATAAATAACCCTTAAAGGAACACGCCAACATCACGGGAAATGCGCTTACCGTCTTCTCCAGAGTCAGACAAAAGGATCGATACCAATTTTCTCAGTGGAAAGATGTCTGGCCGCAAGCCAGTCGAGCTTAGCACAAATGAATGGAAAGCAAATATGGATCAGCTGATCCGTATCAACTTCCATTCACTTGCGCTAAGCTAGGCTAGCGTGTTGTCAATATAGGCTACTGTCAGTCTCAGCATTTCAATGACACAGACCTCTGCATTGTACACTTAAATTATACATTAGTATGAAAGATGATTAGCAATCTTACTAGATCTCGAAAGCGAGCTAGTTAGCTAGCCGAATGAGCAACTGTAAAGCAAGACAGCATTTGGCAAGCGGCAAGTCATCAGTAGAACCACTCCACATCTGAAATATTTCAAAATAAAGGTTCTCTGGCGTAAGCCAATTAAATGTATTCTGACCAACAAAAACACATTCAAGTGAAATGAAATAAAGTTTGTAATGAAGGGGGAAATAACCATTTTACAGTGGGTTTGAAGCACCCTGAGTATAACGTTGTACTCCCCCACAACTGCACACCCTTGTGAGCACCTATAAAGCGCTAATGTACTTGTTACATCATTATAATATAATAATTAGTGCTGTCAATAGATACATTATTTTTTACTAATTAATCTCACAATTTTCTGTAATTAATCTAGATTAATCTAGATTAAAAATAGCATTTTTCTACTTAAAACCGAAGCTTGTAACAGATATTTACTTGAGTAAAATCATGGAATTAATGTAAAATCAACACAAAGAAAGTATATTTAGATTCAAAGACTATTTTAATAGCTTTCTTTGAATACAGTTTCTCTCCTGTGAAATACAAATGTTCAACAAAACCATCAACATTGACTCAGCTAGACCGCTTTCTTATATCCGCGGCGCTAAGATTGAAGATTTTTCACTCCATAGATTAATCTAGATTAATTTATTTTAATGCTTTAAATAATTTTAATTCATCTCCAAAGTTAAAGCATTAACTTTGACAGCCCTAATAATAATATATAATTCTCACTATTCTATCTTACATGTGAGATTGTAGGCCTACTTCTGAGGCGGTTCAATCAGAAGGTTTCAAGACTAAACCTAGAGTAAATAATGTCACTTGTGCCAGACTATAGTCGTTAGTGTTACTGAAATCAGTATCACTGTACTGTACACTGTTGCCAAAAACGAAATAATCAAAACTTTAAAGTTGATATTTGCTTATATTGGTTGATATTTGCGTGTATATTACACAATCTTTCCCCAAAAGAGAAAATGACAAAGCCAGTTGTCTTGTCCAGAGAGAGAGAGAGAGAGAGAGAGAGAGAGAGAGAGAGAGAGAGAGAGAGAGAGAGAGAGAGAGAGAGAGAGAGAGAGAGAGAGAGAGAGAGAGAGAGAGAGAGAGAGAGAGAGAGAGAGAGAGAGAGAGAGAGAGAGAGAGAGAGAGAGAGAGAGAGAGAGAGAGAGAGAGAGAGAGAGAGAGAGAGAGAGAGAGAGAGGAGAGAGAGAGAGAGAGAGAGAGAGAGAGAGAGAGAGAGAGAGAGAGAGAGAGAGAGAGAGAGAGAGAGAGAGAGAGAGAGAGAGAGAGAGAGAGAGAGAGAGAGAGAGAGAGAGAGAGAGAGAATGCTAGGATCAAGGACGTTCGCCCAACTGATAAACATTCCTTGTTCAGTTAAAAGGAACGTGCCAGACATGTACGGGTAGCCTACACATTGTCCAACTAACAACTCTCCTAACTTCTAATATCAATATTTATGGGCAAGGGTTGGATGAAATCTTTACTAGATCATCAATCATTCCAACAGCCAACGAAAACCATGCAGACCCGCAGCACTATCTGCGCATGCGTCTGACAAAAATGCAACTGACAGATTGTCCGTGAGTGAGTGATCCAATGTATCACACATATAGTCCTTGGCGACAGTCCTGTGTGCTGTGGGGGAAAATACTATAGAATTCCAATAAAAAACACCATTAGACAATGCTATTAGGTTTTGGCACATATCCAATAGGATATTTAATAGGATACGATTCCTATAGGACAAAATCCAACTGAATCCAATAAGGCCGGTTCCACAATGTAATCGGATCTACTAGAAATAAAATATATCTAATATGATTTTCAAAATCCCACTAGATTCTATTAAAGAATAAATCCTATAGGATTTGGGGGGGGGGTATTGGTTAAGATTCAAGATTCAAGAGTTTTATTTGTCACATACATACACCCGAGACATGCAATGAAATGAAGGTGGCCATGCCCGCCTTGATTGTGCAAAAATACAAATAATAAAATAGAATAATAAAATAGAATAGTGTTACAAAGGGTCAGATTAAACCGAATATATATATTTATTACTTGAGATATATTGTATAGTATTTGTATATCGTCTGATATCCCTTGTATATTCTTTGTACATATACACGGAATATCCCTTTACCTAGTACAGGCCAGACCCATAATATTCGTTCTCCTATTGGACAGCGACCCCCTAGGCGCCAACGGCCATACCCCCAACGTCTAGTTCAAAGCCACCGCTAAGACATGTCTCAACATGCCCAGGTTTGCGCAGTAATACGAGACAGAACTGAGGTTGGCACTAGATTATTCACCTTACATAAATACGTTGCAGGTGGATACAGCAGTTAGTTACCCTCAAACGAGTCAACGACCAAGTGAAGTGAGCAACCTTGCGTCTAAATAGAGCACTTAGAACCGCGTGCGAATAGGATAGTAAAAGTGTCAGAGCTTAGTGAAATAACGTCAAGTTCGACCTAGTTAGTGTGAAGTGCCGGGCACAGGAGAATCTACACCGGTGAATGCAGAGCCTTTTCCGGCTGGATTATTGCTTTGGTACTGTGGCGGCTGGAGCAGAGAACCGTCTACCCCGCTGCTGTGTGGGATCAACCCGTGAGGAGCATCACTCGAGCCCGTCTCTAGGAAGAGGCTGGCTGGCTTTCACCTATGCTGTCGCGCATACTTGGATTATAGCTGCTGCTTTGTCTGCCGATCGAGGGGAGTATATGTACCGCCTCCCGTAGCTGGAGCTTATTGATTCCTCGTTGATCCAGACTTTTGCATCCGAACATTCCTCTCCCCTGCTGGCTTACAACCGGAGGGAACCCCCCTTAGTATCTCCAGCTGACCTACGAGTGTGCCTTATATAATTCTTATGCTACAGGTGGTATTAATTATCCCCTTCGTAATATGCTCATGGACTTACGCTCTTGACCTATTCATGCACATTCTTCGCCTTACAAGCGCAACTCTAATTCTCAATAATGTAAGATAATATTGATGCTCTTCTAATAAATATTACAAACAGGACTTTCTTTGTTAAGCTGTGTTATTGAGTGGGTGTTCATCTCATATACATGTGTACTGTATGGCCAGTAGTAATGTACATAACTCAGTAGTGGTTTAATGATACCATACTTATTCAATACAGTCAGGGAATTGTACCCCTCAGTTACAAATAGACATGATTAAAAAAAAAGTTATAAGAATAAAATACAATGCTAAGCTTAAGAATAAAGGCAATGAGTAATATATACAATAATATACAAATATACAGATGTTTTTAAAGTGACCTTTTTGTAGTGTACAAATGTGTGTGTGTGTGGTGTGTGAGAGAGTGTACGTGAGAAGTTAAGACAACTTTAATACAATTGCCATGCAATCTAATGGACCTGTCTCAAACCCTGCCCTCTTTTCTTGATCCTCCAATCACAACTGTCGCTTACCTCGGACAAACCAAGTTTGTCCGAGGTAAGCGACAGTTGTGATTGGAGGATCAAGAAAAGGGGCAGGGTTTGAGACAGGTCCATTGGCTATGTCCTGTTCTTCACAACAACACTCACCGGCAGAGCACGGTCCATCGGACACCCGTGAGATCAGCCTCTGCTGCTTGCACGAGGCCTGTCTCCTGTAGCACTCATTCTGGTAGGTGTCTCCATTGGAGCCACAGACGGGAATATAGTTTTTGTGGCACTGAAAATGACAACAGCAACAACAACAAGCAAAAGGTAAATAGAATAGAATAGAAATACTTTATTCATCCCGAGGGACATTTGGCACTACAGATCAACAGTAAACATGTCACGAATAACAAGACAAATAAGAATAAGAATAAAAATACGGTCCAGGATATACATTTTCTATGTTATGTATATACATTCTAAAATATACCGTCAAAATATAACGAAATATACAGTAAGTGTACAGTAAAAAAGTGTAAAATTGTACAATGTTGGTTTAAAAGTAAAAATCCAGGTAGTACTGTCACCCTGTGCTCAGTGATGCAGTGAGGCGCAGTGAGGCACAGTGATGCATTATAAAGTCTGATGGCTATCGGAATGAAGGACTTCCTGTGCCGTTCAGGGTTGCATCTTGGGAGTCTTAGTCTAACACTGAACGTGCCCTTTCTATCAGCCAAGTCTGTGTGTAGTGGGTGGGATGCGCTGAATGAATGTACTCTATGGCGTAGGGCTGTTAAATTATGGCAAAAATCATAATCACGATTATTTTTATTGATATTGAAGTCACACAATTAAGTAACTGATTTGAGAACATCATATGACGACAACTGGATTTTTTTGACCTTTCTTCTCGACCAACGGCTGTTTTTCTGTGATCTTCTACAAGTTATCAAAGACGTTTCAAAATAACTGGAGAAACCCGCCGTGGCTCCCTCCTCCCTCTCAACAGGGGAGGGGAGTGGCAGAGTGCACCGCTGTGAAGGAAGGGTGCGCTGCATTTACAAAACAAGACAAAATTAGAGCAACACACGGAATGCTGCAAAATAATCTTTTTATCTCGAAATATTTTTATGTTATTTCCATGGCCCAGGAGACTTCAATCACTATTTGTTGAACATGAGCTACTCTCTCTCTTAAACCTAGAAACCAGAGAAGAGCTTTGTTCTTTAGTAGTGTTCTCAATGTATCCGAATACACAGAACATTCCCCTGTGTATTCTCAGTATCACTGAGACATCACAAGTTTGAGTTTCAGCACTCACGTTTTTGGATTAGGGAGAGCGTTGTTTGATTCCACTAATATGTTTGGACTGTCTGGACTGACCATAGGAATAAATAACATGTATGAATTCTTATATTGGGGCATAGTTACACCTTTAAGATCAGAAATAAAGATAATTTTATTTCCCATTGAAGTTACTCGTAAAATCACTTGTTTGCCTGTTTTGGATACATTTTAAATCTGATTTAAACCAAAAAAAACTAGAGAGAAACGTCAATTGCTCAGGTCAATTAAATCGATGATTTAAAAGTGCTTTTCTCTCATTGTTTGGGGAAGTGGAGACACTTGATGGCCCAAGGGATACAGAGGATATCGGGACAGCGGTGGGGAATGTGTCTCAGATGGACTGAAGGACCTCTTTTCTGCAGTGAACACGGTCCCCACCTCAGGTGCAGAGTGTGAGAGGGGCTTTTCCCCAGATTAACTGAATCACAAATGGTTCCAAATATATTATATTTAAGGAAAATGTTTTTCGAGCATGGGAAGATAGGCACAAATATTTTGGACAAGACAAAGGAGGACACATTCACAAATACAGTAATCAATAACCAATCTGACCAAGTGCAAACAACTGCAAGTTGTCCGTATAGCTTACAAGAAGACCAAGTGCCATAGGCCAGTTTATGGCTTTGAGCATGAAACAGACTGCCAGGAACTGAATGAAGTGGACATGGGGAGGATTCTCCACTCGAATGTGGCATGTTCCCACATACAACACATTTCATCCCAAATGAAAAGGAAACTGTTTGAGAGGATAGTTGAGTGTGCTCCAAAAATCATACTGGATGAGGCAACAGTAAATAAAAAGAGCGCATTAATTGTGTATTTGAGCTTCAGTTGCCAGAGATGGAATCGCCTGAGAACATATTTATTGATCTTGTTGAGCTAGATGACGTAAGCGCTGAAGGCATTGTCTGCAAACTGTGGGTGCTAACTTAAATTAGGCCATTCTTTCTAAATCGCTCATCTGCCTCACATGTGATCTGTCATGCATGGGCACAAGAGGCAGGTGGCAGTCAGACTCCAAACCCCTTTTCCAAACATCATGGTACGGCACTGCTCCACACATCAGCTCCAGCTCGCAGTTGGTGATGTGATGAAGCGTCCCATAGCATCCAGTTTCAGAACAGTGGAAGTTGTATGGAGAAGTGACCTGCCCTCTATGAACATATTAAGCATGCAGCCTCGTGCAACAACACTCCCCGTGAAAACTACAATGGCCTGGCCATGTGCCTGTCATCATATGCTTTTTTAAACAATGTTGATGATTGATGATGATGATGATGATGATGATGATGATGATGATGATGATGATGATGATGAATCGGGGGAATGCAAGCCCACATGTACTGGGAGATTATTTTCTTTTTGGTGTCTAAATATTTATGTCCGCGGTAGGCAGAGCCTATCCGAAGACATTATGGTTTTGGTAACATCTGTGTGTGGGTGGGTGGGTTTGTGTGTGTGTGTGTGTGTGTGTGAATCCGCACAATATCTCACAAACTATAGGGCCAATCAGCCTGTGCTTTGGGGCAGAACATTTCAGAGGCACAATGATGTGTGCAAATATAAATATATCAGGCAATGGGAAGTATTTTGGGGAATTAATTTCCAGCATTCTCCATTGCCATTTATGTAGGCCTTCTGTGGAGAGTTTATGGTACACCTTATTACCGCCAGAGGGCGACAAATACGGCTTTCCCTCTGCATTCAAAGTGGTCAGCTCAGCACAACCAAAGTGTAATGGCTGAGCCCGACCCAATGCAATCTTATCAACAACCACCAACAAACAACACACCTAGGTGCTACTGTGTTGAAACTAAACAAGAATGACATAATAAACAACGCTACATGCAGCACACAGATTTTGACATGATAATGGAGCCTATATGCCCACAACAATGGGACTTATAATTAACCACTAATTTCACCGCACCACACAAATGCCCACTAGCTGCCAGGCTTACAGTAATATGCCAAAATATTACATGCACATATCATGCCCAACAATGATGGAACTTACAAGTTTTCATTAGCCATACTCTGTTCACAATTTCACAGCACAAACACCCACTTGCTTAGCTGTGGGGCTTACAGTAATCATATGTC
The DNA here is from genome assembly GCF_963971535.1 of Notolepis coatsorum. Lineage (NCBI taxonomy): Eukaryota > Metazoa > Chordata > Actinopteri > Aulopiformes > Paralepididae > Notolepis > Notolepis coatsorum. The sequence continues at coordinate 115,926,681 of NC_140177.1, read as the reverse complement.
AAACTGGAACGTCCGCAACATGATATAGTTGGTAATAAATATGTCTCCCCGATGAATGAAGGACGTATGGCATAGGCATGTAGTGTACACACACGTTTTATGTCGTCATAAATGCTTTCTTGCAGTTTGAGATTGATGTGCCTTTAGCATACACAAGTTGTTTACAATACCAAACGCTAGCATTTACATTAGGTAGCCCACAATTCGAAACCAAAACTCTGACTGCCCGACCAGACGTCTGAAGATCATGATCATCGTCAAAACACTGGTTATTGGAAACAAGAGGATAATTGATATTGTCATTTTCAAAATGATAATCATTGCCCCAAGCTGTTGCCAGGTAGAACAATTGGGTTGTTGATAAGGCATTGGGTCAGGCTCAGCCATTGCACTTTGGTTGTGCTGACCACTTTGAATGCCGAGGGGAAGCCGTATTTGTCGCCCTCTGGCGGTAAAAAAATCAATCATCAACATTGTTTATAAAAGCATATGATGACAGGCACTTGGCCAGGCCATTGTAGTTTTCACGGGTAGTGTTGTAGCGCGAGGCTGCATGCTTAACTCATTGACTGCCACGCTGTTTT